>NC_067401.1:26850269-27450269 GCF_016432865.1 Antechinus flavipes | reverse complement strand
AGGGCAGTGTATCAGGATTACCATAACTTACCAAAGCTCTCATTCTGGATATCATGTATCTCTTTTAAAAGCTTTTTTATTTGGTAACCTATATGTGTATATATATATATATATATATATATATATATATATATAATATAGATAGATAGATATGGATGTGTATGTGTGTGTGTGTTATGTAAAATTTTTTACAATATCTGTTATGTTCCACACTTTTGATCTCCTCCCTCTACCAATATGGGAAAAAGTTAGCTCCTTGTATTTCGTCTTTAGAGTCAAGCTTGGCTATTGCAATTTCAAAGCTTTTCCTTTTGATTGTTTTTGTTGTTGTTTACTTTTCACCACTGTATGTATTGTTTCTCTTGGTTCTTCCTCCATTTTGCATCAGGTCATGTAAGTCCTCCTTTGTTTCTCTGTACTCTTCATGTTTATCATTTCTAACAGCACAGTCATATCTCGTTATATTCTTGGACCACAGAATGCCACTTCCCAATCAATGGGCAGCTATTTTGTTTTTAGTTCTTTGCTATAATGAAAAGTTCCTCTCTTACTAGCTATTTAAAAAAAAATACTGGGTTAGTCCCAACCATTGCTAAAACCGTCTGCTCATTTGCAAAGCGAGTTGTACTGCTCTTGGCTCCAATATTAGAGTGTAAGCTTCTTTTACCCAGGGGCTGTTACGCCTTTCGTATTTGTATCCCTGGCAGCTAGCACAGTGCCTGACTCCTACTAGGCATTTAATAATTACTTTTCCATCCATTCATTCTTATAATGTTAGCTCCTTGAGGGCAGGGGCCATATAAATTTTGCCTCCATGTTCCTAGTTTCTACCACTGAGCCTCGCAGTTGTACACATTGAGTTAATGCTTATTATTGATTGAGTTACCGTGAGGAAGGGAGTGAGTTGTAGCCCATCCCAAGTCCTGGAGTGAGCTGGGCTCAGGAGCCAGCTTTCCTCTCTGTAGGGGTGATGGATAAGTTGGGAATGGCAATCTGGGGAGGAAAGATAGCTGTAGTGGAGAATTGTTGGGAAAGGGGCAAGAGACAGGCTATATTTGATGCCGCAGCCAAAATGGCAGCAAGAGCTCTTTTTGGCTATTCAAGTAAAAGGAAACTGACAGCAGGGCATTCTCGTTCTTTCCAAATCTCACCTCAGATAATAGGTGTCTGACTTTGCTCAAGTCACATAACCTGTGTGCCTCAGTTTCCTCTTCTGTAAAATAAGGGAAGTGGACTTGATGGCCTTTAAAATTCCTTTTAGCTTGGATTAAAATAATATTTGAAAAGCTCTTAATTTAGTGTCTGGCACATAGTAGGTGTTTAATAAATGCTAATTCCCTTCCCTTGTCTTTAAGTCACAGTGGCTATTTCCCCCATCTTATAAGTTTTTAGCAGCTGACTCTGTGTCTTACTATGGTACTTAGCTGTCTGCCCATGTGCTTCCCAGTGTGAATCAGACCTTCCTCCCCTTTCCTCAGGGCCATGGGAAGGTAAAATTTCAGTATATTAAGTGAAAGGAGACAGCATGTCGCAGGCTGTGGAGACACTGGCCGCTTATTATCTCTGTGACCTTGGCCAAGTCAGTGAACAAATAAGAAGGTTGGATTAGATGAATCCCTTTGCTCAGAATCTCTGATCCTCTGCCAGCATTCTGTAATCCTTGCCACCTCCCTTTTGTATTCTAGAAACCTGTTCCCCAATACCTATTTCAATCATTCCCCCTCCATCTCAACTTTCCCCTTCGGTTTTGATATGGAGTGGCTCAGAAATTAAATGGGAACTTTGGGGGAATTTTGTGGCTTCCAGCAGATGACACAGAAAAAGTTTGGAAACTCAGAAATGCACAAAATACATGTATAGTATTATATAATATCAACATATTTTATCTTATTTTATTATATAAATATAATATATATAAAAAATATAAGTATTATTATATTTTATTATTATAATAGTTCAGACTTCTTTTCTGGTTCAAAGGGAGGACCAAAACAATTTTATGTGGATTTTCCAGGTCACGGAGGCTTCTCTCACCTCCCGATGCAGAGGGGAGAATTGTACATCTCCTCCCTCGGGAAACTGATGAACTCCCGACAAGCCAAGCTAATGGTGACTTGGGACGATCAGCAGCGACTCTAACCCTTTCTAGCTGTGAGACCATAAGCAAAACTCTTAACTTGTTTGAGCCTCATTATACTGTAAAATGAGTCCCACAGGACTGTTGTGATGCCCAAATGAGAGAATGTCAATAAAGTGCTTTGTATAAATGTCAACTATTGTTAATATTCTCTCTCTCTCCCCTCATGGAACCCTTGTTCAATAAATGGTTTTAAATGGATGGATGCATGGATAAGGAATAAATTAATTTCATGGAGCAAATGAGATAATGATGTATAGAGCTTTGTAAATATTAAAAGTGTTATGTAAATGTCGGCTGTTTAAATATGTATTTATATTTTAAGTTTTGTTTTAATTTTTACTTATTTGTAATTATTAAGTATTTCCTTTTTTAAAAGAGGATCCTAAAGAAGGGACTGCTTAACACAAAGGAATGAATCTCTAATGATAGAGTTCTGAGTCTCAGTAAGGAGAGATCTATGGAGATGTGGGACATGTAGACGGCTAGTAACAGGAGCCGGACTCCCACACTTCACACACATCACGTGGACAGCTGCTTATTGTGTACACAGGTGGCCTTATCAGAACCAGAGTCATCCAGATGTCCAGTGCCCCCAGCATGCTGTTCCTCACTTCTGGTTATTGGCTCCCTCACAACCGTCATAGTGACCTCTTCTCTTTCTCTTTCTCCACAGCCAGCTCCCTTCTCGGCTCCTCAAACCATGGCTGAAACCATCTTTGGCAGTGGGAAGGACCAGTGGGTATGCCCCAATGATCGACAGCTTGCCCTCCGAGCCAAGTGAGTGCCCTCAGTTTTGCCAGGGACCCCGTGGGACTTTCCTGGCTTTTCCTTCCTCTTCCCGACACTCCTTTGTCAGGATCCCTGCAGCCCCGATCCCTTCCTCAATGAGGTGGCGATGAAAAGAATAATTTTAGGTCCATACGTAGAGGTGTGTTTGAGCCAGCTCAAAATGGCTCTTTGGGGAGAGTGGATTGTTAAATTTCCATTGCGAACATTTATATCTCATAAATCAGCAAATGCTGCAAAGTCAGGACTTGATTTATTGTTTTGTCATTGAAATGATAGAGAAAATCTTAGCAATGCAGTTTAAACTTAACCGTGTGTTCGGAGTTTAAAGCTAGTTGTTAAACATTAATTAGCTCCCCCCTGCCCTTGCCTGTTGGGAGTTGTCTGCATATGCAAATCAGCACCTGTTCTGTGATTTATTATCTTAGGAAGGTGCCGAGGTCCCATGGCCAGCATATGTTGGAGGTAGAGTTGGAACCCAGGTTAGGATTATGGTAGGTAGAACATTGAACCTCGAACTAGAAAGAACTGAGCTGGAATACTTTCTCAGGCAGTTACAAGGTGTGGGACTCTGGCACAGCCACTAAATCTTAGCCTTAGTTTTCTCCTTCATAAAAATGGTGGTGATAATAGCCCCTGCCTGGCAGGGTTATTATGAGGATTAAAGAAATAATATGTCTAAATCATTTTTGAAGCATTAAGCTTGAATTGTTTTTCAGTCATGTGGGAGCCTTCACGACCCCATTTGGGGTTTTCTTGGCAAAGCTACTGAAGGGGTTGGCCATTTCCTTCTCCGGCTCATTTTACAGAGGAAGAAACTGAGGCAAATGGGGTTAAGTGACTTGCCCAGGGTCGCATAGCTAATAAGTGGCAGAAAGATGAATGTTCCTGATTACAGATCTGGCCCTCTAGCCATTGCACCATCTACCTGCCCTGAAAGCATCAAAGTGCTATGTATGTTAGCTATTGTTATTTCTGACTCGGAGGTCAGTGCTCTATGTGATAACAGACTTTCTAATAATAATAATAACTAATTTTATTAAGTTTTAAGGTTTACAAACTACAAACATTATTTTATTTGAGCCTCTTGATGATCTTGTGAGGTGGATATTACCCTGCCCTTTTGACACATGAGGAAACTGAGACTTTGAGACCTTTCTAGGGTGGCGTGGCTGGTAAGTCTCAGAGTCAGTATTTAGACCCAGGTCTTTCTGATTCTAGACTCAGTGCTCAGTCCCTTGGGGACCTAGATCAAAACAGAAACAGTCAGACATGCCATAGTGTCCTAAAACTGAGAGAGAATGGGGGGAATTCTTAATTAGGCCCAGTGCCCGTGCCAGGGCCGGGCCACAGGGGACCGTGCCAGGGCTGGGCCGCAGGGGACCATGGCAGTGGAGCAGAGTCTTCAGTTGGCAGGGGCAGAAGTCCCAGAAAGTGTAGAAAGAAGAGAGAGGAAGCATTTCTGCACATCTCTGCAGCTGACTCGCATGTTGGCCCCCATCGCTCCCCCAGGATTGCTTCCTCAATGAAAATCCTTCAGTTCCGATGCACCCCCCCCCATCCCCAACCCCTACAGACTGCAGAAAATCCCAGGCTGGTTCTCATTTCCTTTCCTTTCTGCTTTCCTCTCATTCTTTTGTTCTCTCCCCCTTCTCTGTTTATTATGTTCTTTTCCTTACCTTTTTTCTCCTTGCTTTTGTCTTTTTCTTTTTTGTCTTTTTTCTCCCTCTTCTATTCTCTCTCTTCTATTTTCTCTTTCCTTCTTTTTTGTAGTAGTCTGTCTCTTTTCCCCATTCCTTCTTTATTCCCCCTTCTCTCCTACTTTCCTCCCTTCTCTCTCCCTCTCCTCTCTCTCTTCCCCTTCCCCGTTTTCTTCTTTTCCCCACTCCCTGTCTCTTCCTCCTCACTGCACTCTAAACAATATTCTATCCAACTTGTAGTGAAATAGGTCTCTTAAATGGCTTCTCTCCTTTTGAGCTCCTTGGAGGAGCATTTAGCTTTAGATTCTGCACAGAGTAGGTGCTTAATAAACTTTTTTTCATTCAGTTATTGTTTCATTTGCTCATTCTCCCCTTTCTTCTCTTCCTCCCTCCCTCTCTCCTCTCTTTTCCCCTCTGTTTAGATGGAGAGCTGGTGAAAGATCAGCACTGGCCACCTCCCTTGATCCAGAGCTGGAGCATCTCTCTTTCCCTTTCTCCCTCTCTTCCTCTGTCCCTCTCTCTTTCTCTCTCTGCCTTCCTCTCTCCCACCTCTTTCTTCTCCCCCTCTGTCTTCATTAATCATTCTCTCCCTTCCTCTTTTCCCTTCCCCCTTTTGTCCCCCTCCCTCCCTTCCCCCTTCATTCTTCTCCCGTCTGTCTTCTTTACTCCTTCTCTCCATCCCCTCTCTTTTTCTCTCTTTGTCTCTCTCTCCCTCCTTTCCCCCTCTCTCATTCCCCCCATTGTCTCCCTCCCTCCTTTCCTCTTCTCACTTTCCCCCTTTCTTTCTCTCCCTCCCTCTCCCTCTCTTTTTCTCTCTTTCTCTTACTGTGTGTCTCTCTCTCCTTCCCTCCCTCCTTTCCTCACTCTCTCCTTCCCCGCCCCCCACTCTCCTTCCTTCTCCTCCCCACCCCCATTCTCACTCCGCAACAGTGCAGAAAAGCCAGTGGCACTTTTTAGAGCTGCAAATGTCTTTTCATCTTTCTCTCCTGTGGCAGGCTTCCTGGTAGAGATGGAAAGTGGTCTCGGGCCATTAGCGCCTGGTGCTTCTGGGAGCTCCTTCTCCTCCTCCTTCCCGACATGGCTCCTCCAGCAGCCTCCCCTTCCCTGTTCACCCTAAACTCCCAGAGAAGCACTTATGGCCCCGGTTTTCCTTGTCATGGGGACACCTCTCAATTCTATTTAATTTAACAAATCTTTATGGAGCCCTCTGGACACGGTGCTAGAGGCTGGAGACACACAGACAAAAACGAGAGGGTCCCTGCCCTCCAGAACTAAGGTCTCTGGTCTAGAGGCTCTTTTTGATTTATTTGTGTTTAACCATAACTAAGTATCCTGTGCACAAGGTGCCGTATCCCTGGGGATACCAAGACGAAGGTAAAACAATCCCTACCCTCAGGAAGCTTACATTTTACTGTCTCATAAGACTTAGACACGAAAATACTGTAGAGGTGATCCACTTCAGCCCCATCCTTTTCCAGATGAGGTAGCTGAGGCTCAGAGAGGTCAGGCTGTTTGCTCAGGGCCACACAAGAAGCGTGGCCTCATGTAATACATTTCATTTGGGTATTTACTTAAAGGAATTGTGTTTTTAAAAGATGGAGCATTTATCAAATACTTAATCAGAAAAGACGTTTTTATTCATCCAACTAAAGAATAAGTACTTGAGGGCAGCTAGGTGGCTCAGTGGATAGAGCACCAGCCCTGAAGTCAGAAGGACCTGAGTTCAAATTTAGCCTCAGACACTTGAAGCTTCCTGGCTGTGTGACCCTGGGCAAGTTATTTAGCCCCACTTGCCTCAGCAAAAACAAACAAAGCCATATGAAGACTTCCCTGGTAGAATGAGTGGAGAGATGACGTGAAGGCGGCTGAAGCGGGCATCGTGGGCCACTTCGAGCCCAGGCAGAAAGGATTAGGGTCATCTCGGCCATCTTGAATTGTTGTCCCGCTACCGGACTTTGATGACTAGAAGGCAGATTTATTCTATTCTTCTCCCTTAAATCTGATCCATGTGCAAGTCAACATATCACCCCGTGGTGTCCCTGGTTCTCCAGGTAGTGAGTGGCTGGAATTTGAAGCGAGATCCTCGGACAGCTCGGGTGAGCTTTAGGCAGCTAGATGGAACAGTACGTAGAGTACTGGACTTGGAATCGAGAAGACCTGAGCTAGAATTCTGCCTCAGACACTAGTCATGTGACCCTGAGCCATTTATTCACTCTTAACTTCACTTTGCTCACCTGTAAAATGGGATTAATAATAGTACCTATCCCACAGGTTGGTTTTGAGGATCACATGAATTAACCTACATAAAACACTCACAAACCTTCACTTAAAGCATAAGATGCTCTCATACCTTCTTCATTTGTGTGTGTGTGATTTGTCTCCCAATGAGAGTCAGGATAAAGAAAATAACTGATCAACAAGTAGATGCTACTATATACCAGGCGTGGAGGACACAATGCAGGCAAAGCCTGACGTGAAATGGTCCCGGCCCTCAAGGAACTTGAATTCTTTTGGGGAGGAATTGGTGTGTGTGTGTGTGTGTGTGTGTGTGTGTGTGTGTGTGTGTGAGAGAGAGAGGGGGGGGGAGGGGACAGACAGATAGACAGACACAGAGAGACAGAGAGAGAGACAGATAGACAGACAGACACAGAGAGACAGAGAGACAGATAGACAGATACAGAGAGAGAGAGAGAGAGAGAGAGAGAGAGAGAGAAAGAAACAGAGAGAGAAACAGACAGACAGAGAGAGAGAGAGAGAAAGGAGAGAGACAGAGAGAGAGAGAGAAATAGAGAGAGACAAAGATACACACAGAGACAGAGAGAGACAGAGATACACACAGAGACAGAGAGACAGAGAGACAGATACAGAGAGACATACAGAGAGAGACACACACACAGAGACAAACATACACAGAGAGAGAGAGACATACAGAGAGAGACAGAGATAGAGACACAGAGAGAGACAGAGACAGACATACAGACAGAGAGACAGAGACAGAGAGAGAGAGAGAGGGAGACGGAGAGATGCAAGGTGATAGAGGGGATCCTGCCATCTGGGTGGGCTCAGATAAGAAGTCACAAGGAACTCAAGGTATCCCTTGAGCTTTAAGGAAAGGTAGAAGTTTTAGGGAGTCGAGATGAAGTAGGAAGGATATTCTAGCTTAGAGATGGCAGAGAGAATGGGGATAAGGGAAGAGCAAATGAGCTAGTTTGCACTACAGAGTGCACTGAAGGAAATAATGTGTAATGAGGCTAGAAATGGAGGTTGGGCTGGGCTGTGAAGGGCTTTAAATGCCAAACAGGGGAGTTTCTCCTAATGCACCGATGAGCCAGTGGTGTGTGCTGAATCATGGAGTGCCGTGGCTCTGCTAGATTCCCCTAAAGAATCCCCCACACAGCTGAGCGCAGGCTGGATTAGAGAGAAGAGTGACCTTAAGAAGGGAGGCTAGTCTAGGTAAAGGGTGACAAGGACCCGAGCTAGAGAGGAACGAGAGGAGGACAAATGCAAGAGATGTTGTAGATCTCTTGTAGAAGGAGAAACGGGATGCAGCATCTGACTGAGGGAAAGGGAGGCCCCCTCGTCACCAAACCCAGGGCTGGGGCCGTCCCCTCTCCCTTGTGTTATTCGAGAGTCCTCCCAACCGGTCTCCCTGCTTCCGGCCTCTCCATACCATCCTCCGCACAGCTACCAAATAACCTTCCCCGGGCACAGTTCTGTCTGTGGTACTAGTGGCCCTCGTGGCTCACTTTCACTTCTGGCTATTTATAAAGCCCTTCAGAATCTACTTCTGTCCTGTTTCCAGGTGGCTTATATACTGTGCTCCTTCATATACCCTGTGTCCAGGAGAACCAGCCGGGTTACTGGTCCGCTGCTGGTCTCCATGCTTTTACACAGACGCTCTCCTGTACCGGAAAGGCTCCTCTCTCCTCCTCTCTGCCTTTGGAAATCCCCAGCTTCCTGTCTCCTCCAGAAGGCTTTTCCCGAGTCCCTCCTCCCTTCTCTCCCCCTCCAGTTACTAGTGCTCAGAATTACTTTGGGTTTATTTTGTTTCTGTGCTGTATTTTTCTGTATACATATTGTTTCTGCCTTAACCCCCCTCCCTCCGTAGAATATAAGCTTCTCGAGGGGGAAAAACGACTTCAGTTTTGTCTCAGATGCCCACGGCCTAATAGACGACTCGCTACGGACCGGACAAGTAGACGGAAGCTCCTCGTAGGGACGGTTTCTGGTTTTTGTCATTGTGTCCAGTGCCAGCACAATTCTCGGGACAGACCAAGAGCTCAATAAGCATCGGGAGGATTGAATTGAAGTGATACCTTGCCAGGAGTGCTCAGATCATTTCTAGAACAACATCGAGGAAAATATTGATGCTGATCATACCAGCTGCTTTCAGTCCTTTGTGAGGACATTTTCCCCCCTTCCTCCCTCCTTCTTCCCTGCTTCTCCTGTGCCTCTAGCTCTGTGTGTCCCTTCAGATTTTCAAAGTGCTTCATATATTTTGAACTTACTTCATCTTCACTGACTTTTGTTATTAAAAAAGTGTTTACATTTTATACATATTTATAATTCTCTCACTCAGACCTACCAGACAAATGGAAAGAAAATATCTACAAACACCAAATCTTGCTTTTCTTTTTCATAAGCATGAGCTCCCATTGTTGTGCCACAGTTCTTTTTTATTATTCTGACTCAGTTTCCCTAATTATCCTGACTCAGTTTCCCTAATTGTTCTGTCTCAGTTTATAATTGTTCTGCTCAGTCCTCCAAAATCACCCCTCCCTCTTAATCATCAGAATATTTGATAAGGATAAAAGATCTTATATTTTGGAATATCAGAATGCCTCTCCCCATCCCAAGCTATCTGAATCTCAGATACCATCTTATCAAAATGCCTCTCCCCATCTCCGGGGTGTCTCCCCCCATTATGTCATCCCCATTTCCAGTGGCTCACCTCACCCTGTCAGAGTCCTGTTCCCTCTCTCAGCATCCTGACTCTGCCCCTGCCTCGGTCTATCCCATGTCTGAGCCCATGTATTTATGTCATTGAGAACTCACATTGTTTGCTGGATTCTTGGAGACCATTGTCTCATTCAGCCCTGGGACAGAACCATGGATCCATGTGGTCCCAGTAAATCTCTCCCTTTCAAATAAAATATTAAATACTCTCTAATCTCTATCTTGCCTCAGTTTCTCTGGCATTACACCATTTTCTTTCCTCTTTTTCCTTTCTCCTGTTCCTGCAGTTCCTTTCCCTCTGAACATGAAAAGGCTTCCCGTTGAGGTGGCTGGGTTCTTAGCCAGTTTGAATTGTGAGGTCTCATTTTTGTTGATGCTGAACTCGCCTGAGGTCACGTAGCAAGCTGTCGGTGTAGCCAGTGCCAGAATCCAACTGATGTTTTCATGGAAAAGAGTCTGTACAGTCTCCTTTGACCTTTGTCTTGGGGAACCCTGGTAATTCATTTCAACTCTACAGACCTCAATTTCCTCATCACTAAAAGGAGGACCTGGATCAGATGACCCTTAATCATGCTTTTAACTAGAAGTGGGGAACTGGGGGCTGCATTTCAGAAAGGCTATCGATCAGCTAGAGAGCAGTTGGCGGGGCCAGTCAGGGTGGGAAGGGCCTAGAGTCTCTAAGTATTTGAAAGACTGCCCTCGGAAGAAAGATTTGATTAGGTCTATATGGCTTCAGAGCAAACAATTAGGATCAGGGCAGGGAAGAGGCAAGCAGAGAATGGATGTCAGGAAAAAGCTTCCTACTATTAATTAGAGCATTTGAAAGCTGCCTGGGGAGGTAGTGAGATTCCCATCACTGAGGGTCTCCAAGCAAATGGATGGCTTCCTGTTGGGGATGATGTACAAGGGATTCTGATTCATGTGAGATGACCTCAGTTGTAGATGAACTCTGAGGGCCCTGCTAGCTGATATTCCTTGATTCTTTGATTTCTTGGGGAAGTGAAAGCATTGGAAGTAAAAGAACCTGAGTTCAAATTCTGTCTGTTCTTTACTCTCTATGTGACCTTGGATAAGTAATTTAATCTCTTTATCTCTCTGTAAAATAATGAGTTTGGAATAGATTCTGGGTCATCCTATAATTAGCCAGAGAGGGCTTTTAGTGGCCATTGATCCCAAGGCCCTCATTAGACTGAAAAGGAGATTCCCTAGGGTTATGTTGACAGCTGTGTCTGCCTCGAGATTCCCCACCTTACCTACCCACTCCCAGTCTCTTCAGTGATCCCTAAAGCTCCTTTGTGCTCGGTGAGTTACTTACCCAATTCTTCTTCCCCCATGAGCCACCTCAACAAACATCTCAAACTAATGCTTATTTGTTCTGAAACCGGGGAACGGCCCTGTGGGTGGATTCAAGATGGCGGCCTTGCCTGCATTTTCTCCTTTGTCATCTCCAGACTGCAGAGTGGCTGGTCAGTGCACACGTACCAGACGGACAAACAAAGGAAGAGCCAGAGCCTCAGTGCCGCGGAGGTGGAGGCCATCCTGGAGGTGATCCAGAGGGCTGAGAAAATGGACATCATGGAGCAGCAAAGAATTGGGTAAAAGCCATGGGCATCTGGGCCGGGTTTGGGGCTGGGACGGGGCTGCTAGCTAGGGTAGGAAAGGGAGATACCCGACCGAGAGCTGAGGGCCTGAATTCTGCCACCCTTTAGTCCTGGGACCTCTCGGGCTTAGGCTGCATAATGGTTAGAGCACAGGTCTTTGAGTTTGGAGAGTCGGCAAGAGCACATCCTGCTGCTAACACTCTCCTAACTGTGAGACAGGCAAGTCACTGCCTGGAATCTTTTTTTATTTAGTATTTTATTTTTCTCCAATTACACGTAAAAACAATTGTTAACATTTATTTTTAAAACTTTGAGCTCTAAATTTTCATCCTTCCTTCCCTCTCATTGAGAAGGGAAGCAACATGATGTAGCTTGTACATGTGTAGTTATGCAGAACATTTACTTACTATATAGGTTGTAAAAGTAAATGTAGACTAAAAAACTCCTCAAAAATAAAAGTTAAAAAAAAGGCATGATTCAATCTGTATTCAGAGAGCGTCGGTCTCTCTGGGGTTGGGAGCATTTTTCATTGCAAGTCCCTCAGAGTTGCCTTGGATCATTGTATTGCTGAGAGCAGCTTCCTGAGCTCTTAATAGCCTGCCGCAAGTCTCTCCCCATTTCAGCTCATCCCGCTCACTTGTCCAATGGTCATCTTAAAGTTCGGCTCTGACCTCATCATGTTCCCACCCAGTAAGCTCCAGGAGTCCCCGTAACCCCCGGGATCAAATATAAAATCCTCGTTTTGGTATTCATAGCCATCTGGAACCAGCCCCTCCCCCCTTCCCAGGCTTTTTCTACCTCAGATCCCCTTCCTCCAGTGCAGTCTCCCTCCAGCATCCCCAACTCGGGGTGTTCTCATTGCCCATCTTTGTGTGTGGAAGGCCCCTTAAGGAGACTGGTAGAAGAACCATGATAATAGCTGTTGCTTTTCAAAGTCACCGAGTACCTTCCTCTAACTTGAAGGGCTCCTATTTGCAGTAGAAAGAATGGGGGATTTGGGTTCAAGTCTCTACTCTGCCCTCTGTGATCTTGGGCAAGTCATAGGACATAAAATCTTAGATTATTATTAGATTATTATTATTAACAACCATGTTAAAGAATGCTTCAAATCGCTACTAAAAATATAAATGTAAAATCAAAACAGTCCTGAGATGTCACCCAGCAAATTGACAAAGATGATGAAAGAAGGCAATCGTCAGTCCTAGAGGAATTGTGGGAAAATGGACATACACTCATACATTGTCGGTAGAGCTGTGAAATGGTACAACCATTTTGAAAAGCAGTTTGAAATAATGTGAGTAAAATGTCCATATCCTTTGATCCAGAGAGTCCCTTACTAGGCAAGGAGGCTATTATAAGAGGAGAGTTTTTTATATTCTCTAAAATGTATAACGGCCTTTTTTGTAGTAGTAAGAAACTGGGAGCAAAGTAGATGTCCATTGGCTAGAGAATGGGTACATGAGTGTAATGGAATATTACTGTGCTGTCGGAAATGATGAAGGTGACGGATACGGAGACACCTGGGAAGCCTTATATGAACTGATGTGAAGTAAAGCAAGCAGAACTAAGATTGGAACAAAGTAAATGGCAAGACTGGCCACTCAACAATAAAATATGCAGGCCAGCTAGGTGGCGCAGTGGGTAGAGCACCAACCCTGAAGTCAGGAGGACATGAGTTCAAATCTGGCCTCATACACATAACACTTCCTGGCTGTGTGACCCTGGGCAAGTCACTTAACCCCAATTGCCTCAGCAAAAAATAAACAAGCAAAAAAAAAAAAAAACCAATAAAATATGAGTTTTGCAAATTACAAAGAACACATTAGGAACCAAAGCAGAGTTTTGAGAAGACACCTTCCCTATCCATGGCTTTGCAGAAGGGAGGTGTTCACAGGTGTGCAACGCTGAATATATTATCTGTCTTTTTTTGTTTTGATTGATTTTGCTGATTTCTTTTTCTTTTTAATTAAAAAAATCCAACATGGAATGGCTCTCTGGGAGTGGAAAAAGAGAAATACAGGTTAAAAACAAAAGCTATCAAGAGCTTTTATTTTTAAAAATAGAACTTGAAGGGAACCTCAGGGCCATCTAGCCCAGCCAGACATGAAATAAGGATTTGAACCCAAGTCCCCCAGTTCCAAATTTAAGTTCATTAGCCTCTCTGGGCTTCAGTTTCTTAATCTGTGAAATGAGGGCGTTGTATGGCTAGTTCCATAAAGTCCCTTCTAGTGATACATAATTTTATTCTCAGTAAATCCTTATTACAGATGGGGGAACTGAGGCATGAGAGGGAAAGCAACTTGTTCTGTGGTCCCGTAGTAAGTAGGACAAAGTAGGATTTGAATCGGGGTCTCTCCAGGTGAGACTTTTCTCCCCTTATGCCATCTTTCCCCTAAATGAGACTTCTTTTTGCAGAGGGAAGGCTTTTCTTAAGCTGCTCCCCTGGTTTTGGATGATTCTGTCATGGCTGAGGAGTCTTTGGCAAATTAGCTCCATGGAGCTTGTGGGGCTGGTTACACATCCAGTCTCTTTGCAGTGTCTATGACTCCTGGCACAGGAGTGCCAGTGCCAATCCTCCCTTAGTAAATACTTCTTGACTTGACCTGATGGATTTTGAAGGGGCATGGGCTCAGAACTGGCTTAGAACTGGAACTTGGAATTTAGAACTGAGACTGTAGACGTGGAGTTCTGTTTTTTCATTTTCCAGATGAGGAAACCGAGGCAAGGAAAGTAAAGTGACTTGCCCAATATCATATAGTGTGACGCTGAGTTAGGATTGGAACTTGGGTACTTCCATGCAGTGTTCTTTCTTGGAAATAGATGTCATCCTATTGAGGACACTTCCTTTACCAGGCTACCAGTATTATCTTTCCTGTTTATAGTCTCTTAATCTTGTTCAGGACACAGAGCTTAAAGTGACTTGTCCAGGAACATAGAGTCAGTATGTGGCAGAGGTAAGACTTGAAAAGGCCTTAAGGCTTGTTCTCTGTTCAGTCTATAAGGCTAACTCCCACCTTAAAGGAAAAAAGGGAGAACAGTGGGATTATAGAAAGTAGAGTAGTGGGAGCCTTCTCCGTTCTTCTTGGTTGTTTGGGGTAAAGACCATTTTGGTCTCACTACCCGTCTCTTCCCCTCCACTCATCCCTTCCTCAGTGCCGTTGCTGGGGCTGCCTTTCCGGGCCACTCTCCCTTTGAAGATGAGTCTGGGTCCCGAGCCCAGGGTGTGGGGACCTGGCTTCTCTGGGCAGTAGGGGGGTGGCGTGGCGGGTGGGTTCCCACAGAGACCCCGTCCCTCCTGGTTCTCTAACTGTCCTTGTACTGCAGGAAACTGGTCGAGCGGCTGGAGAACATGAGGAAGAATGTGATGGGCAACGGTCTCTCCCAGTGCTTCCTGTGTGGGGAGCCCCTGGGCCTCCTGGGCAGCTCCTCCGTCCTCTGCCAGGACTGTAAGAAGGTAAGGCAGAGGCACGTGGTCAGTGCACACCGAGGGATGGGTACGAGTTGGCCGATACCTATTCCCACCTCCCCAGAACCTTTTTGGAGAAAGGGGTGACTCCTGTGGGGGACAGCCTGTATATATCTACTTATAGAAAGAGGCTGGGAGATCCCAGGGAGAGACTAATAAATATGTAGTTAAAAAGACCTGAATTCAAATCCTGCCTCAGACACTTATTAGATGTGAGATTTTGGACAAATCAGTTAAACCTCTCCCACCCTCGGTTTCTTCATCTGGAAAAAGGGAGAACAGCAACAGTAGCTGTCTCCTAGGTTATGAGAATCAAAAGAAATAAAGCACTTTGCCACTCTGAATCATTATATAAATGTTATAACAGCCATTCTTTCTCCCCCATTAGAATATAAGCTTCTTGAGGGCAGGTGCTATTTTGTCTTTTTATTATATCCTCATTGCTTAGTACAGTGGCTGGGGCATCATGAGTGCTTAATGAATGCTTCTTGATTAAGAGAAAGAGGGGGTGGGAGGAGAAAGGGAGAAAGACAGCAGAGACAGAGATAGAGAAGAGAGAGGAGAGACAGAGACAGAGGTGCCTGGGTTAGGCAGAGAAGCAAGCGCCCACCTCGGTGGGAAAGGTTTGGTTTGGCCAGAGCGGGGATTGCGTTTCCGGGTGGCTGCTGGCTGAGTGCCATGGGGCGGGGGAGGAGGGGAGGGAGAGGAGGCTATTGATGACTAGCTCAGCATGGGCCGTGCTCCTGAGCTGGGTGTTTCTCTCTAGTCTCCCCTTCCCCTTTTATTCAGGGTTCTGGGAACTCAGAGTGAACAGGCGTTATAGAATCCCAGGGTCAGAGAATTGGAAGATAGTAGAGATTCAAAAGCCCCATTTAGGGGGCAACCATGGGAACTTGACCAACAGTAGGGCACCAGAGGCGTCTCCCGGATGGCCGAGTCTGGTAGATTTGTTTAGAAATGGAAGGGTTTACGAGAACGACCCAGGGTCTGGTCACTGCCCCCGGTTGTCCTTAAGGAGCATGTCCTTCTTTATCAAGGCAGGCAAACTGGTATGGACGGTCTTTACTGAGTCATAGGAGGCTACAAGAATTGGGCAGTTGGCATTTTAGCGTGACGCTTTCCTTCCTAGAAAGGCCCACTTAAGTGACTGGAATCCCGTACCCGAAGCTTGTCGTTCTTTATAAGCTGACATGACAAGCGTCCGACAAATACAAACATGAGTTTATCAGTTACTTGACAAATGCAAGATGACAAATACAAGCCTCCCAATATCCTTGACAGTTCTGTAAATAAGCCTCTCTGGAAGTGCAGCACAGACAGAGCTGCTGCCTACAGCCACCCTGACGCTGTTCCAGGGAAATTAGAGAACAGAGGTCATCGTATCATGCTTGAAACCTCCAAACGTGGAGATCCTCCTCCTCCTCATGGCTGGCATTCACAAAGCAATATGAGGTCTGCAGAGGCCTTTACAAATATCATTTCATTTGATTCCCACAATAACCCTAGTAAGTGCTATGATGATTTCCATTTTACAGATGGGGAAACTGAGGCAAATGGAGGCTAAGTGATTTAACTTTTGTTTGTTTCAGTTTCTTCATCTGTAAAATGAACATCATAATGGCACCCACTTCCAGGGTGATTGTGAGGTTCAAATGAGATATTTGTAAAACTCTTTGCTCAAATATAAAATTATCAATACCATAATAATCATATCTACTCTCCCGGGTTGTCTTTAGAGATAAAATGAGATTTACAAAGTGCTTCGTAAATTTTGAAATTCTACCCAATACTATCTATAATATGTGTGAATATATATATATGTATATATATATATATATATGACACATTTAAAACCCACCATTGAAAAGATGAGGAAACGAGATACTAACAAAAAGGAAGAGGAAGCAGCATCTGAGTATCAATGGTTCGTAATTTTTTCTTTTTTGTGAACCAAATGGCAGAACCAAATTTTTTTTCTTTATTAAAACTTTATTTTCAAAACATATGCGGGGACAATCAGCATTAGCCCTTGCAAAACCTTGTGTTCCAATTCCCCCCCTTCCCCCACGCCCTCCCCAGATGGCAAGTAGTCCAACACATGCTAAACATGATGGCAGTATATGTTAAATCCGATATATGCATACATATTTATATAATTATCGTGCTGCACAAAAAATCAAATCAAAGTACTAAAAAAAAGAGAAGCAAAATAAAATGCAAGCAAACAACAACAAAAAGTGAAAATGCTACGTTGGGGTTGTAATTTTTTTTACTCCATTGGGAGCAAAGGGCTCAGAACTACTTAAGCTCGGGATGCTTCTCGAACTTTGTTTTCCCATGGTTGTGCAGTCTTATTCACAGGAGCAGAGAATTGCTAAGGAGGAGAATCTCCATCCCTACTCTTCTCCCTGGGGTGGTGGGGACGGGGGAGGAGAAAACAAAGCACATCTCCCACCCCTCTTTCCTTTTTCCTTGATTTGTAAAGGCCAGAGTTTGTTGGTGTAATAGAACAGGTCTTACCTTCTGAGTTCTGCAGTGAATGATGGGTGGGTATGGGTCCTTGGCAGGTAAGGGGCAAACATGGCTGCTCCCCTGAGGAGGATGGCCTGCGTGAACACTGTGGAAAGATTGTTACCTCAGGTGCTGCAGGTAAGAGGTCTGTGGGATGCAAGTGCCTACATTTGCACTCAGGTTCTCCCCTCAACACCTTGTGGTATTGCCGTGCCCAAGTGTGGGATCTTTTTTCAAGCAATTCCATTGGAACTGCCCACAGAGGGACGTGGAGCAGGGAGAGTGACTCCTCAGAGAGCAGAAGCAAATGAGGGACATTTGCAGCTCCTGCTTTGCAAGAGGAAAGAAAGGAAGGAAGGAAGGAAGGAAAGAGGGAGGGAAGGAGAGAGGGGAGAGAAGGAGGAAAGAAGAAAGGAAGAAGACTTCATGGAAACCCTCTGTGCATAGACAGTTCTGCACTAGGTGCTTCTTGAATTGAGCCAATAGGAAGAATTCATAATGAATCATCTTACTCAGAACTTTTTCTTAACAGGGATTAGGGGAAAAGAGAGAGAGAGAGAGGAAAAAGGACAACTAGGCCTGATTTCGTTGGTACAGAGAGTTCCCAGTTAGGCAGTATCCTCTCTCAAGGCAGATCAGTGCCATCTCTACATCTTTTGATCTGAGAGAGCCGGCTTACCGAGAAGTGACTTACCTGGAATCACACAGACTGTATGTATCTGGGGAGCTTTGAACCCAGGTTTTTCTGACTTTCATTTCAACAAAGGCTTTTATGGTTATCTAAGTATGACACATAGTAGTACCAGCTGGGGCTGCTAACGTAGCTGAAAGTGTCTGGAGATCTGTGCTCAAATCTTGCCTTACACTCTTACTAGCAGTGTGATTCTGGACAAGTCATTTCTCTCCATCTCCGATCTTTCCTTTATAAAATCAGGATAGTGGCTTGAGACGTACAAGTTCTAAATCAATCCTCCTATGATTTGCTTCTACAATATCATAGTGGATATAGTTCTCTCTCTCTCTTTTTTTTTTTTTTTTGACACTCTTCCCCCAATTCTCCCTGTGTTCCCAGGGAGGAATTTGTGAATGGTAAGAGAGTGTTTAAAAAAAAAAAAGAACTATATTCCCTATGATACCTTAATGGCAAATCATAGAGGGGCTGATTCTGTGCCAGAGGGACATCACCATATATGAGAAGGATGCAGAGAAGGAATCCACTAGAGGGAGCATGGGAAACAGATATGGGCCGTAGTTTCCCTCCTCGGGGTCGGGGTACCTGGCCTTGGTGGGAGAGCAAAGACCGTCCTCAGCCATCAGTGGCTCATGATTCTTGGGTGGAATTGGCTCACCTTTCAGCCCTACTCTGTAACTGTGCCCATTGGTGCCCGCTCTGCATAGGCTTGTTACTTCTGGGCTGCAACAGGGAGGGAGGGAGCTTGCGGTGTGCTGATTGCTCAGGAGTTGAATCAGCCGGCTTTCATGTCTAATTTGGAGCCCAGATGGGTGGGAGATCCGGTGGCTGAGGCTTTACAAAGCCGCTTGTCTGGGGTTGCCCCATAGCACACAGAGAGAACCGGATTTCCTCAGTCTCCTCAAAAGGAATGCATTCCAACCTGTCTGGGAGGCATCTGGGAGGATGCCGGGCTTAAGCGATACCCATGTGCATGTAGGGCTGCTGGAGAGAGCGTGGCGGCTTCTGGGCAGAGAAGTGATGATCTGTCTGGGCTCCACGTCCATGGGGTGGCGGGACGTGGTCTGTCTGGGGCTCTGCTCTCCAAAGGCTGGAAGGGAAGTCCTCTAGTGTGCTGGGCTCTTCCGGCTCAGTCCCATAAAAAGCAACAGGGTCCTAGACTAATACTAGTCTAGTCCCCAGCAAGGTTCCGGGCCCTATTTCCACCCAGTATCTCCCCTATTTCCAGAAAGTCATTAGAGAGGCAGTTGTTGTAGTCGATTGAGGCTCTTGGTCAGAAAAACATGGCTTCCTATTTTGATCCTGATACTTAGTAGCTGTGGGTGGCAGACACTATCCCTCTCTGACACTAATTTTCTAGGATTAAGATACTGTATATCATTGGACTGCTTGCTGTCTAGGAGACAGAGTGAGGGGAAGGGAGGGAGAAAAAGTTTGGAACACGAGGTTTTGCAAGGGCCAATGTTGAAAACTCTCTTGCAAATATTTTGAAAATAAAAAGTTATTATTTAAAAAATAAAAATGCTGCCTACAAAAAAGATCCTGTATATCACTCTTCTTCTTGCAGTTTCTCTACTGCTAGACCAGGCACCGCTCACAGTCAGTGCTTAATTAATGCTTGTTGTGGTGATTCAACCATTTCATTTGTGTCTAATTCTTCATGACCTATTTGAGGTTTTCTTGGCAAAGACACGGGAGTGGTTTGCCACTTCCTTCCCCAGCTCATTTTACAGATGAGGAAACTGAGACAAACAGGACTGAGTGACTTTTTCAGGGTCACACAGCTAGCTGGTAACTTGTTTGAGGCCACATTTGAACTCAGGCCTTCCAGGACCAGTGCTCTATCTACTGTATTTCCTAGCTGCCCGGTGCTAGATTGCTTGCTTGGAAAATAGAGATAATAAAAACTGCAGATGATTGTGGGGCTAAAAAGGGCCGATATCTGTAAGTTCCTTTGCCAGCTCTAAGATACTTTTTTTGAAAATGTCAGCGTGTTTATTCTAATAGAGGCTCTGTAGCAGAGGAGATAGTGGCTGACTGTGAAATCAGGAGGACCTGGATTCAAGTCCAGCCTCAGACACTTGGCTAAATGACCTTGGACAAATGCCTTTGTTTCCCCATCTCTAAAACAAGAAGGCTGACCTCCTGTGATCCAGAGAAATACAGGATCCTCTCACTGCCCTAGGCAGATCTCAGTCTCGGAATCAAGGGTGACTTTCCCATCTGCATGAGTTGGAAGTTTCCCTATGTGCTGAAATCCCCAACCTGGAGCACTGTTATCAGTGTTGTCGTCAGCCCTCCCTTGCCCCAGAGGAAGTTTGCATTGGCTAAAGTTACTGAGGCACGGAGAGCCCCCACTGGTAACCTGACTCAGTGATCTCTGTAATTGGGCTGAAACCCCGGATTTCTCTTTCTTCCTAGGGCCTCATCTAGGTTATAGGGGAGCCCCTAAGCCAAGGGAAAGGGCTGTCATGGCTGAACCTTCCCTGCTGGAGGAATTTTACCTGTCTGAAATTAAGGTTTGACCCTGGAAGCTCTTCTCTCTCCACTAATGCAGGTCTGCAATTTATAGTCTCAGAGGTTACCTGGGACACAGAGGTCAAAGAATAATAATAATAATAGCAAGGATTACAAAGCACTTTGCATTTAACTCATTTGGTCCTCACAACTCTGGAAGATAGTTACTATTAGCCCCATTTTATAATTGGGGAAACTGAGACTATATTCCCAGTTAAGTGACTTGCTTAGGGTTATACAGGCCTGCACTCTATCCACTATATCACCCAGCTTCCAGTCCAGCCTTAGGCTAATGACTTGGCCAAAGTCACATAAGTAGTAGGACTTTCTGAATTCTGGTCTTCTTGTTTTGAGGTCGGTTCTCTCTCCTCATGTGGATGAGGGCCAAGAAAGCTCCTGAGACTCGGAACACTTCGGCTATGTGTTCTGAGGACTGCTTTGTGTGGGGAGCCCAGGAAGTGTTTTGCAAACTGACTTCCTAGAAGCCCTGAGCATCCTGCCCCACTTTTCTTCCCAGAAGACTTTTCTTTAGAAAATTATAGATTTCAGATAAGGGCTGTTTTTCCAATAACAGCACGTGGGCCTGGCCTCAGGCAAAGATCATAGTCATTCAGGGAATGGACACAGGAAACGATCTGCTCTTTCATGAAAACCGATATCCCCGTGATGGGACCACAAGGTTAGAAGCCGGTCTCGTCCTCTCGTTTTACTCAGTGTGTCTGACTCTTCTTGGCAAAGTTACTGGAATGGCTTGCCATTTCCTTCTCCGGCTCATTTTTACAAAAGAGGAAACTGAGGCAAGATAGGATTAAGGGGCTTGTCCAGTATCACTCAGCTGAGGCCAGATTTGAACTAGGTCTTCCTGAGTCCAGGCCCTGCATGAAAAATGTTTAATAAATGTTTGTTGAATTTGATTTAAATGAAAGGAGAAAAATATCAGCGGCCTTAAAGGAACTTGCTTTTCAGTATGCACTCCCAAAATAGAACGAGAGAGGTTTTTTCTTCTGTCTTGATTTGGTGGCTGATGGATATGGGAGCACTTAGGTCCCCCCTTTGACCCCCACACGCTAATCCCTCGCTGCTGGGCTCTTTCGGCTCGGTCTGATAAAAAGCAACAGGGTCCTAGACTAATAGTTCTTTATCTGAGCTGTGCCTGAATCTCTTTCTGGGCCTAATTCAGATTGCCTGGTGCCCTGATTTGTTCCTTATTATGAAGGCAGATTTTATTTCCTAAATTCTCAGACAAAAAAAAGATGCTATAAGTCATCTGCTTTGCAGGGACCTGTCTGCTGGCGGAGGCAGGAGCTGTTGGGCTCGGCTGAGCAAATACAGTGTCAGGTGATTTTCTTGCCATGCTGTATTCTTCCCTTTGGGGTGCCTGCTGCCACAGAGGCGGATGGGGAGAGAAGGCTTTCTGTCAAGCTACCTCTTTCTACCTCCTTCTTCTAGATGAGGGCCCTTAGGGAAGAGTCATACATGGAGTCCCAGAAAGTCAGCAACATGAAGCAATCTATCCACCAAGAAGGGTTTGTTTAAAAAGCCTACTGTGTGCTGGTTGCTGGGAATAGAAATACAAGAGAAACATATCATGAGTGGGAGATCGGGAAGGAGTAGATTTTAAAAAACACCCAACATTTTCTAAGCACTTACTGTATACCATGCACTGTGCTTAGAACTGGAGATACAAACATTTTAATAGTGGTAGTACCAAGATGAGGGAGTAGGAGCCATGGAAGGAAATCCCAATGATTGGGAGGAGAGGGTAGAAACCTTAATATATAGTCTACACTGATACAGTGTCAGGTGATATGGAAACTATAGTAGCTGACATTTGTAGAGCACATTTATATAAGGCAGCTAGGTGGTGCTGTGGAGAGAGCACCCATTCAAATGTGATCCCGGACAAGGCACTTTTCCCTGTTTACCTCAGTTTCCTCAGATGTAAAATGAGCTGGAGAAGGAAATGGCAAACTAGTCCAGTACCTTTGCCAAGAAAACCCCAAATCAGGTGACAAAAACTCAGACCTGACCGAACTAAAACAACAACCTCTAGCACATAATAAGCTCTCTGAAGTATTTTAAAAACAGAAGCAGCAGGATGTAGTGTAGAGAGCAGAGCTCAGAGCGAGGAAATCTCAGTTTCAGATGCTTCATTTGCCTCCAAGGATGCTGGAGAACTCTAGGAGACTTCACGGATAGAAGGAGTTTCCTCATCTGAGAGCTCCCTAAACCGATGAAATCCTCTCTCTATCCTTACTCCTTATACAAATAAAGAAACTGAAAGGAATTCAGCCTCCGATTAAGAGAGTACCATGTATGGATTTTCCTCCCAATTTTTCCATTGTAAAATTTTTACAGAGAATCATTTTCTCTGAAAGAGCAAGAACAGAAATACATTGGTCCCAGCTCCCCCACAACCTGGAGACCATTCTGCCCTCTGCCACCTGTGTCCTCAGGGAGAACCGGCTTCACCTTAGCATCCCGCCACAGTTGCTTCCAAATGAGGCGTGGCCAATGGAGGGTGACACATAAGAGAAGCAGGGAAGTGTTTTCACCCAGAACATTTTGGTTTCTCATTTGAAGGGTGAAGGAATGGAGTCAATTGACTCCAGATTCCTAATCCCTGTGGGGAAAATCCAATATGTTTTGTTAGCTCAGACAGACATGGCTTTCCCTCTGACATGGGAAGCTAGTTTTTCTTTTTCTTTTTTTTTTAATTGTTTTTTGGGGGGCAACTAGATAGTATAGTGGATAGAATACCGATTCTGGAGTCAAGAGTTCAAATCCAGCCTTAAAATGTGTGTTTTGGGCAAGTCACTTAATCCCAATTATCTCATCCCCCCAAAAAAATTATTTTGGAGTTGAGAAAGGCCTTTTTGCAAGTATCAAGATAGGTGACAACCGATGATATTTGTTTGTTAAGTAAAAATACTATACGTTTGGAAGTTTGGAAGAATGTAAATGTCCAGATTTGTTTCTGAAATGCTTCTGATATACTTTTCCTAAGATTTATAAGGGAAGGCAGTGGGAAAAGCATTAAGAAAGAGCAATGGTTATTCTCTAAAAGTCACTAGAGAGCTCATTAGAGTTAGGAGTTACGGACTTTGTCAAAAACATGCAGATTGATTTTCTAGAGACAGCAAATGTTTAGACGGGGGGGAGAACTGAGGGAAAATTTGAATGGCGATCTATTCCACTCCAATTCATCACAGAAGGTCCAAACATTTTGATTGAATGGATCAATCAAAAGTAAACGAGTCTTTGCTCAGTTTGAAAGGCTGGTAGGGCCTTGGAATTATTGTCTAAAAATAAATGAAGCCACATAGAAAATATCTTATGGTTGGCTGAAGATTGTCACACCTCTTAGACTACATATGAAAGCATCGAACTAGTTTGGAACCAGTCAGTTGAGTGAAGGAAGACTCTAAATTTGGGAGCAAAAGATTCCAGTTTCCTGAGAGAAGATAGCTTTTAAGGGAGGGAAAGAGTGTGCTCTCTCCTCCTTGTTGACCATATTACTGGAGAGATTGGACTAATAAGAGTGTAAGATATTTTCTATATGGCTTCATCTACTTTTAGATAATAGCTCCAAATCTCTATCAGCCTTTCAAATTGATTAAAGACTCATTCTTATCTAGTTTACTTTTGATTGATGTATTCAGTCATAATATTTGGACCTTCTGTGATGAATTGGAGTGGGATTGACTACCATTCAAATTGTCTCTCTCCTCTCTCCCCCACCACCTAAACATTTGCTGTCCCTAGAAAATCAATCAGTGTTTTTGTATTATACTAAGAGTAAAAACATGCTGAGAGTTAACAGAAGGCATCCTGGGAAAAAGGTATCAGGGATTCCGAGATATAATTAACAAGATAGAGACCATGTGAACTTTGAAAAGTCAGAAGACCTGTAAGTCCTTTCTGATTCAATAGCAGTGTTCACCGTAGCTGGTAACAGTGACTAATGGCAGTGTCTACACTGGGAGTTTGAGGATAAACCACTGTCTTTAAGGAAAGACAAGTTTAAGACTTTATAAGAAACTGACCTTCCTAGCCCGGTGAGGTGTTATCCTTAAGAAAAACTTCATGAGAACTATCCAAAAGGAGAACAAGACTTCTAACAACCAGAACCCCTTTACTCTATGGATTTCCAATGGAGGACGTTTACCTCACTACTATTTTACATAGGTGTGAGTCTGCTTTCCCCAAACATTGTGTATAAAAAGGAAGAATGTACTTCCATTTTGGGAAACTGTTTCTGTAATAACTATCCTTGCTACGTAAAAAAAAAAAACAAAACCCAAACCTTTCTAATAAGTGATCTAAAATATGCTGGTGGAAGCTCAACAATGATAGTGCTAGCAATCAGAACTCAGAAGTAGTAGTAGGAACTGGCCTGTCATTGCTGGTGGGAATTGGGAAGCAGCTCCCAAAGGGCTGCTGCACTGTACTCCTTCTGGGATAATATTGAGGTCCTTCGTATTTGCAAAGATCTACCAGAGAGATTCTCTATTTGGGCTTCTTGAATATGTTAGAATAAAATTTCTGAGGTTTTCATTTCCCCCTCCCCCTTTTTTGTTTCAGTCTGCCATTGGACAGTATTTTCTTCAGTGCTTCCTTTAAAAGTCAGACCATTTCCTCTGAGTTGACCTTTGCTGATTTGAATGCTTAAATAGTAATACCTGTCATATTACTGAATCCTTTACAAGTGTGGAGGCTTATATTAGCAGGATAAATTTTGCATCCCTGAAATACTGATGCTAGCAGTTTGCCTAGAGTACACTGTGATAACTGACAAATATTGAATTATTTTTCATTTTTGCTCTTGAGCAGACCCGGATTGCTCATTTTACTAGGATTGCAGCCCAGACAGCATGTCTGAAATCCTTATGGACTATAAGGCTATAAGAATGGATTTACCTTTTGGCCTAAAAATCCTAAATGATCTCCAAATGCTTAATCCCTTTTTGGGAATCTCACTTTTCTGTGAATTCCATTTTAATTTAGCCCTTCCTGCTTCCTTCCTTCCTTCCTTCCTTCTCCCCTCCCTCCCTCCTCCCTTTCCTCCTTCTTTCCTTCCTCTCTTCCCTTCTTCTCTCCTTCCTCCCTTCCCTCCTTCCTTCCCTCCCTCTCTCTCTTTGTTCCTTCCCTTTCTCCCTCCTTCCTTGTCTCTCTCTTTATATTATTATCTTTCAAGTCTTGGTTTAGTCATTAGTGGGTGACCCTCGGCAAATCACTGAATTTCTCTCAGCCTCAGTTTCCTCATTTGTAAAAAAATAATAATAATAATAACAATAATAGTAGCTACCTCCCAGGGTCATTGTGAATTTCAAATGAGATGGTTGCAAATCTAGATAAATGTTTGCAATTATTTTTCTAAATGTTTGGGAGGCAGTAGAGAAGGGGACAGAGAGGTCACTGTAGAAGGAACCAAGGCCCATAGACTTGCCTAGTGTCACCTAGAGAATTAGTAAGAAAGCTGGAGTCTGCGCCCAGGCTAGCCGTCTTTCATTCAGCCAGCAAAGGAGACTCAGGAGAAATGGTCGGACAAATGGGAGGGGAAGGAAGCTCTGAAAGGCCAGAGAGAGAGTGGCCTGGAGGAGGGGCAGGAGGAGAAGGTGGTCAGCAATGTCAAACGCCGCACAAAATAGGAATGCTGCCTCAAGGGAGCCAGGGTATGGGCGGCCCCACCCACAGGGTTCCCCGAAGGTTCGCCCAGCCCATCTTCCTCTCCCGCTTCCAGACTAAGGCAGCCCAGCCCCAAGACCTTGGCGGCTCCTTTTCTTTGTGAGGTCAGCCCAGGGCATCGATGACAAAGGCCCAACAGCAGGAAGCATTGTTGGCAAATCTGTTTAGCCCTGTTCCCAGCCCCGTCATTTTGTGCCGTCTCTTGTATGCTGTGTTGTGGTAAATAACAGATAATAACATTCTCAGTCCTCTCCTGCCACACGTTGCTGAACATATGGCTCCCCACTCTTCCTGGCAGGGCCTCCGGTGCCCAGCAAGCTGCTGTGCTTTCGAGTCCTGGTATTTCAGCATCTTTCTTGAATATCACCTTTTAAAAAAAAGTCCCCTCCTCACCCAAGCTGCTGCCATTCTGCTTTCTTTCAAATTTCAGGCATTGTGGGAATATCTGCTTGGCAATGAGGCCTGGAGTCAGGGGGTTTGGCTCTAAAGGGCACCTGCGGGAGCCTGGGCAAACCCTGTCACCTCCGGGAGACTCTGTATTGTTAGGGGGCTGCATTAGATGGATTCTGAGGTCCCTTCCCGCTTGAAAACTGGGCTCCTGCCTTCCCTCCTCCCATATGGGAAGTGGTACAATGGAAACATCACTGATCCTAGGGGCTGCTGGGTGGTGCAGGGGACAGAGCACCAGCCCTGAACTCAGGAGGACCTGAGTTCAAATCTGGTCTCAGACACTTAACACTCCCTAGGTGGGTGACCTTGGGGAAGTCACTGAACTCCAATTGCCTCAGCAAAAAAAAAAATAAATAAAATAACCAAAAAACCCCCACTGATCCTATAGTCAGAGATTAGAGTTCATTGCTAACTGTATGATGGGCAAATCCTTAGCCTTTCTGGGATTATCTATATGATGACAAGGTTATACTGGATGACTTCAAGCTCCAAATCTATGCATCCGTGGTCTACATTTGCCCTCCTAAATGGGGAGTTCAGGGCAAGAGAAGGCCCCCTTCTCTCTGCCTTGATTCAGCGCGAAGCCCAGATGCCCTCTTCTGAGCAAGACATTTCTCCATTTCTTCCTTCCCCCATGTTAGTTCTTCCTCTCTCTCTCTCTCCGAAGTCCTACCATAATTTTAAGTTTCAATAGCTTAGGCAAGCAAGGGTAGGGAGGAGATAGAAGAGTGGTCGCCCGGACCTGGACGCCCACCCCTCCTCTTGTTTTCTTAAGCCTTTCCTCCTTCATGTCTTGGCTGAAGTCCCACCTTCTGCAAGAAGCCTTTCTTGATCCCTGTAATATTGGGCCTTCTCTCTGCTTATTATTTCCAATTTCTCCCAACTTACTTGTGCGGTTGTTTGCTCATTATCTCCTCTCACTAGACCGGAAGCTCCCCGTGGGCAGGAACCCAAGTTCTGCCCCCGTTTGTATCCTCAGCACTGATTGCAGTGGCCGGCATGCGGCCGGCACCATTTTAGAAATGCTTGACCACTGTTGTCTTGTTGCGTATTGGATGAGTTTTCCAAAATGACCTTGTTATTTTTCCTTTAGAGTGAAGGGAAGAGAAATTCATTGGCAGGGAAGGAACAGGTTTTGGTTTTTTTGCAGGTTTTGGGGAGGAAATGGGAAAACCCCAAATGGACTCTGAGCTGTACTTGTACCCAGGAGGAAGAATTTAGAACAGCAAACTGCCAGGCCTCTACAGGGAAGGATGATGGGAGGTCATGGCTTCTGCCAAGGCTTAATGAGGGCAAAGAATGCTAATGGGGCCCAGGAGGGCCAGAGATGGAAGGAAGGGAGCTGGATTTGTTTAATATTCTCCTCCACTTTGCTTCTGCTCTGGTGTTAAAGATGAAAATGTATTAACTGTGTTAAGCCTCCAGACCCAGCCATAAGGACAACATCTCTAAATCGAATGTCTGGCAGTGGAGATAGGCAGCATGAAGCCAACTCTGCTTTCTCGCCCATTCTCTCTCATAGAGCATCTGTCAGGCCACTGACTGTAGCAACATCCAGATACCTCTGGCCTAGACTTAAAATGTTTTGTAATAAAATATTAGTAATGCAGATTAATTGCAGGGAGCCACTTGTTAAACATTTACCAGTGAGCTGCTTGTTAAACATTTATCAGCATACCCCTCCCTTTTTGGTCCTTCCAACTCTTATCTCCATTACTCTGTGATCTGGGGTTGGGATTTTTAGATTAGGGGTGTGGCAAGTGCCAAAGATTCTGTGGAGGATCTCTATGTGTTATATGAGACATGTCACTTAATTTTTTTCATTGAAGAGATTTTTTACTCAAAAACAACAAACCCCAAATCAAGAAAGCTTTCTCCCCCCAGCTTTATGTCATCTATACATTTCATGAGCACTCCGTCTTTCTTTATCTGAGTCATTAATAAAAAATACTCAGCACAATTTCTCTGAGGTCCTCCTATCATGTCAGTGTTTTGCCATTTTAATTAAAGGGGAAAATCTGTCATGTTGCCATTAAACTATTCAGAAAACACTTTTAGAGTCTGGCCATCAGACTAGTGCAGAATCCATCACTTTGAATTTTCATTAATCCACATCTCTCCGTTCTCTTCGCAAAAAAGAGCTTTGAGATCCTAATATTAAAAGATTCACTCAAATCTGGACAAGCTGTATCCCCAACATGAATTTCATCTACTAGTTTAGCAGTCCTGTCAAAAGGGAAAATGAGGTTAGTCTAGCATGACCTGTTCCTGATGAAGCCGTCCTGATTCTTAGTTATCTCTGCTTCTCATGGTAGTTCTCATCTCTATAATAATTTGTTGTAGACTTTTCCCCAAAATTGAAGTCAAGCACACTGGGTCTACTCTGTTTGCTTCTCTCTGTGTGCGTCTCTTTCTCAGGCTCTCTACTGTCTCTGTCTGTCTGTCTGTCTCTTTCCGTCCCTCCTTCTTTGTTTCTCTCAAAGTTGGGATATTTCCTCTTATTTAATGTTATGGCATCTCTCCAGGGGCTATGCTAGTAAATATCCCGCTCTCTTGGCTCGCTACTATTGGCGGGACACATTTTAAAGCTTAATCTGCATAATTAACATGTCACCCATCAATTTTCTCAGAGTCTTGTCAATCAGCAAAATAGAAATTTCTGACATGTGAATATTCTCTCTGAAAATTTAATGTGAGTTCTTCAGAGCTAGTTTGAGCTGGCTCCAGGAGATTTCTGCACCTCTGCCATTTTCCAGGATCCCTCAAATATCATTGACATTATTCAGTAACGTTCATCCTTTCAGTACCCGAGGATGGTGGTGAAAACTAGTATTTAGAGCACTTACTGTGTGCCAGGCTCTGTGCTTAAGTGTTTTACAATGATCTCATTTCAACCTTACAACAACCCAAGGGGGTAGGTTTAAGTAGTTCATTTCATCTGGGCCAAGTAACTGGAATTCATTAAGAGCAACCAGGTGCTCTCTTCCTATTTCCTTACTTATCTTGTGACTGGGACCAAAAGGCAGTATTTATTGAGTACCTAATAGTAGAATGTAAGCTCCTTGAGGATAGACTTGCTTGCTTCCTTCCTCCCTCCCTTCCTCCTTCCCTCCCTCCCTCTTCCTTCCTTCCTTCCTTCTTCTCTCCCTCCCTCTCCCCTCCCTTTCTTCCTTCTTCTCTCCCTCCCTCTCCCCTCCCTTTCTTCCTTCTTCTCTCCCTTCCTCTCTCTCTCCCTTCCTTCCTTCCTTCCCTCCCTCCCTTCCTTCTTCTCTCCCTCCCTCTCTCTCCCTTCCTTCCTCCTTCCCTCCCTTTTTTCTTCCTCCCTCCCTCCCCCTTCCTTCCTTCCTTCTTCTCTCCCTCCCTCCCCCTTCCTTCCTTCCTTCCCTCCTTCCCTCCCTTTTTTCTTCCTCCCTCCCTCTCCCTTCTTTCCTTACTCCCTCCCCCTTCCTTCTTTCCTTCTTTCTTCTCTCCCTCCCTTCTTCCCCCTTCCCTTCCTTCCTTCCTTCTTCCCTCCCTCCCTTCCTTTCCTTTATTCCTTCTTCCCTCCCTTCCTCCCTTCTTCCCTTCCTTCCTCCTTCCCTCCCTCCCTTCCTTCTTCTCTCCCTTCCTTTTTTCTTCCTTCTTTCCCCTTTCCTTGCTTAATCATTCTCCTACCTCAGTGGAACCCAGCTCAATGATGCTAAGAACTGACCAGAGTTGATTGAGAACCTGAGTGCCATGCCCCTCCAAACACTCTACCCATAGCTTCTGTTCTTCAGGAACCACTCCCTATTAGCCTTGGCCAGCCCTCAGTTATTGTTGGTTGTTTTGTTTTTTCATACTTCTGCTCATTTGGAAGTGAGCTTTTCTTCTGGCTTTGCACATGTCTAAATAAGTACACCTAATCATTTTCATGCCTGTGTGCCCTGTCTGCCCAATTAGATTTGTGCCCAGAGATGCAAAACTCAGCAAAGCCTCAGACATTGCAGCCATTCAATAAACATTTGTTCAATCTGATTAACACTCTGGGTAAAAGCCGTGTCTCCCTAATTTGTCTGAACATCTCAGCACCTGAAGCATTCTGCCTGTGACCCCGTTATTTGTGTGCTTGTGTCTCATCTTCCTCCCCTTCTCCCCCACATTAAAAGTGTACCCTCCTTGAGAGCAGGCCCCGTGTCTGATTTTACCTTTGAATATCTGTATTTGCAGAGCTGGTTAATAAGTGCCTGACTTACAGTAAGCACTTTCAGAAAGTTTGCTGCCAAGAAAGTGTTCATTCAGTCAATCATTGGACACTTAAATGTTTTTTAAGAGTCTATCACACTCCAGACATTGTGATGGATATTGGGGATACAGAGACAAAAACGGGGTGCTCCCTGCCTCAAGTAACTTATATTCTGTTCTATGGTAGAGGACCAAAACTTTGATTTAGGACTAGCCTACTCAGAATTCTGTGTAGAGCAGATTAGCATGTTCCTTCCTTCATCTGGCAGTATGGATTAGATCATTATTCTCTGAGTAAGACGTAGAAAATGGGGCAACTAGGTGGCTCAGGGGATAGAGCCCTGAAATTAAGAGGACCTGAGTTCAAATCTGACCTCAGACACTTAACACTTCCTAGCTATGTGACCCTGGCAAGTCACTTAACCCTGATTGCCCCAGCAAAAAAAAAAAAAAAAAGGAGGCCGAAAATGAGGGGTGTACTATGGTACCTGAGGAGCATCCTTAACTCTGTTTCATGCCGTGATTTCCCTTTCCTGAAATAGAGCTGCCTTAGGTTCAAGACACATGTGCCTAAAAGCATAACTCACAACCCGCCCCGCCCTGAGGTGTCTGTCTTTAACTGTTAGCCAGAGAACACAATTAATTCAAAACAAAGGCATTTAGTGACATAGTTTTTAAAAATTACATTAGAGGATCTCTCCCCTCTCCCTATAAATTTAAGGATAACTTCCCCACAAACATAGACACTCCCATTACATAGTGAGCAAATATGGGCCGTCCCACTGGATCTGGGTCAGGACCAGCTAGATAGAAGACTGAGGTGAGGATTGACTGGCTCCTCACACCAGGGCCCTTCTGCCCTGAGAGATCTCAGAGTTGAGTGGATTAACTCCTTACTCTCCCCCTTCCTACTTCCCCAGTTCCAGGATAGCCTCCGATCCTGGTAGGGAGAGTCTGGAGGAGAAGGGCAAATGCTGAGCTGCCCATCCTGGATTGCAAACCGCTATTTGGAATGAAAGAAAGAATGGAATTGTTTTGCTCTTCTCCATCGCTACTCGTTGTCCCCAGGTGGATTATCAACCTCGTTTATCTTGTTAAATGTTCCTTTCTGTTTCTTGTTGACATTATCACCTGATCTGACTTTGTGGATTTCAACAACATCTCCATTAATAAATGAAGAATTCTCCTATACCCAGCAGCATCTGGAAGGGCAGACATTATTTATTTTTAAAGCAGAGCACCTCATTCCTTTTCCAGGTTATTCCAGATTAATATCAGACTCCAATAAAGTCTTGCTTAAACAAGTGGTAGGCCCTGGTCTGAGAGGTGAGACTATTGACAGGCAGTATGGAAAATAGTGATAAGCAGAAGGGTAGGACAGACAATGTAGAGAGCTGTTCATCTTTCCTAAATCAGTGCAGCTTCATCTTTTTAAAAAGGTTTTTGCAGTTGATTGGATCCTACAGAGGTCATTAGAACTGGAAGACATTTTTGAGATCAAGTTCAATCCCCTCATTTTATTTTAATTAAAAAAATAATTACAATCCACCCTGTCTTCCTTCTCCTTCTTCCACTTACCTCCCAGGGAACAACAACCACCAAAAAAAACTCTTATGATAGATGTGTATAGAGAAGTAAAATTAATTGGCCATGTCTAAAAAAAATGTTGCTACTCGGCTTGGTCCATTAGAGAAGTGATAAGGCTCACAGATATGCTGAGATGACAAAGAAATGTTGGGAGGCAGGTAGTCTTGTTGAATCACTATTTCACTGGAATTATGGCTGGTTATTCAGAATTCCTAAGCTTTCAGAGTTGTCTCTACAATATTATTGTTATTATATAAATTATTCTTTTGGTTTTCTTCACTTCATTTTGTATCAATTTATAAAAATTTCCCTAGATTTTTAAACCATCATTATTTCTTTTTTTTTTAATTAAAAAAAACAGAATAAGAAAAAAGAAAAACAGAAAAGGAATACAAAACAAGATGAAATAAAACAAAAGGGAACATTGTCAAGTGCCCAGCACATCAGGGAGGATTCAAAATATATAACAACAATTACTAAATCAAGAAAGTGTATGTATGTATGTGTGTGTATATATATAAGTAGAAGAAATTATATTCATGTGTCCATCTTCTCTTTACTTCCTTATAAATTATTCTTTTATTCTCTGCTACACGCCTTTTTTACTTTTTTTCTCCTTTGATCCCCCAAGCAGCCTATAGTTAAGAAAGGACATATTTATGTATACATTTGTAGATATATACATACATACATACCCCCCCCCCGACTCTTTGCTTTAATTGTGCTCCTAACCTGCCTTGCTATTAATTACTTAACCTCCCCCCACCCATGGATTCCTCCCTTGTCTTCTTTCCTCGCTCTTTGCTTCCCTGTTTGCCCATCCCTCTCCCCTTATTTCTTTATAGATTTTGGAGGGTGCTACTCCCTTCATGGCATTTCTATATTATTATCTATATAACCCATTCCTGACGTGAGTAGATTTTCAGAACTATGAGCTCTTCTCCCCCCTCTAATGCCTCTGTCTATTCTTCTGCACCTCATTTGTATGGCATAATTATTATTTTTTTCTTTACTTTGCTGCAATCTTTCTTTTGAGCTGCCCTATTGTTGATGTCAGTCTTAAACATATAGTTTGTATTTCCTGTGTTAAAAAACATAAATATAAACAATTTGTCCAAGTTGAGTTGCTTGAAATTGATTTATTGATTCTATTAAGTTCAGTTTTGGTTGATAGAAAGTCTTGAAAATCTACTAGTTTGTTGAATGTCCATTTTTTCTTGTTCAATATTATAGATAATTTTGCTGGATTCTTTTGTCAGTAGATATGATTCCAGGATTTTAATTTTGGTTCCAGCATATCTGAAGTGATTTTTTCTTGTTTCTTGCAAAATTTTCTTTTTGATCCGGAAGTTTCAAAATTTGTCCATAATGTTCCTATGTGTTTTCCACACAGGATCTCATTGAGGTAATGATCAGTAGATTTTTTTTTCCATTTCTACTTTCCCTTCATGTTCTATCACTACAGGACAATTTTCTTTCTTTTTTTAAAACAATTTTTTTTCTGAAGCAATTGGGGTTAAGTGACTTGTCCAGAATCACACAGCTAGGAAGTGTTAAGTGTCTGAGGTCAAATTTGAACTCAGTCCTCCTGACTTCAGGGATGTCCACTGTGCCATTTAGCTATCCCCCAGGAAAATTTTCTTGATTATTTCTTGCCTTATTATTTCAAGGTCCTTTTTTTGGTTATAATTTTCAGACCCTCCAATTATTCTTATATTTTCTCTACTTGATTTGTTCTTCAGATCCATAATTTTTTATAAGATATTTCACATTCTATTCTATTTTTTCATTGTTTATAATCTGTTTTGTTATTTCTTGTTCTCTCATTGCTTCATTGGCTTCCTCTTGCCCAAGTCTAATTTTCAAAGTGTTATTTTCTTCTTTGAGACTCTGTATCTTCTTTTCTAGTTGGTTAACTTTTTTTCATAATCTTCTTGTTTTTCTTGGATGGTTTTCATTTATTTATTTATTTGCTTTAGTTTTTACTCAGTGTCTCATTTGATTTTTCAGTTTCTTTTTTAAGTTCTGTGAATTTTTTCTGGGCAGGGAGCCATTTCACATTATTCTTTGGGTTTCTTTTTACTTCAGTGTGCTCCTCTGAAGATGACCCCTGTCTTCCCTGTTCCTATAGAAAGTTTCTCTGGTGGATTTTTTCTTCTTTGCTAGTTCATTTTTTGAAAATAAGAATCATTAATATAAGCACCTCTAATCCTGGGGTGGTGAGTGGATGCCTCTGGCTTTACCTCAGCTCTCACCTATAACCAGGAACCTCAAACCAAGAGCTCCCTCCTCCAACAAGTGCCCACAGCCAGCTGTGTCCCTGCCCCCTTGCCTCTGCACTTACCTGGTGCTGGTTCCTTCTTGCCCAGAGCCCTGTCCCTGCAGAACATCTGGGCCTGGCATTTCTATTTAGCAGAGGTTCCCTCAGTCTTCTGGGACTCAGACCCCGACTCCACAAAATCAGGGAGGTGAAAGTCTCTGGTTCTTGCTGTAGTTCCAGCCTATCCAGCTTGCCCTGGGGTCCCCATTTGTTATTTCTAAGGAGCTAGCCCCCAAGTGTTTGCACTTCCCTCTGGTTCATCCCAGGCCCAGATCTTTCTTCAGACCTTCTGGGTTGTATGTGGAGGACCTCAGTTCTGCCCCAAGTCTTCTTGATTTTTCACCAGTCTATGTTCGCCCTTAGGGGCAAATTTGACCTATTTGTGGGGGAAATCTGGAGAGCTTGAAATTTACCAACCTGGATTCCCAGAATCCTCCCCCCCCCCATCATCATTTCTTAGAACACAACAGTATTCCCTCATATTTATAGAATGAAACTTGTTCAGCCATTCCTCAATTGATAGGTACTCCCTTAGTTTCAGTTCTTTACCATGACATAAAGAGCTATATAAATATTTTTGTATACACGTATCCTTTTCTTCTTTCTTTGTTGCCTTTGTGGTATAGAGATCAAGTGAGGTAGTATTTGTAGACCACTTAGCATAGAACATGCCCTACCTAAATGCTAGCTCAGTTATAATTATAGAGTAATAGTGGTATCTCGGGGTCAGAGGATATGCAGTTTAAGAACATTTGGGGTCATTTTTCCAAATTGTTTTCCAGAATGACTGCACCGATTCTCAGCTCCACCGATAGTGTCTGAATGTACCTGTTTGTCCACAGCCCCTCCAGCATTTGCTGTTTTCCCTTTTTTGGTCATCTTTGCCAGTCCTATACTGCTCCTTTCTTTTACAGAGAACAAAAAGGAGACCCTGAGAAAAGTGATTTGTTAAAAATCATCTAAATCATGAAAAATTTGTTAAAAATCAGTTAATCAGTAACAGAATCCGGATTAAAATCTAATTCTTCTGATTTTACTGAGTCACATTATATTCTATAGGTTATGAAGCCCCATAATATCAGACATTCACTTTTTAGTATAAAATTGTTTTCCAAAACCAGATGGAAATCGTTTTTATTGTAACATAAGTCATAGGTTTAAAATTGAAGTCCTAGATTCTCCTTTTACAGATGAGGAAGCTGAGGCTCAGAAACAGTAATGACTTTTTCAAAAGTACATGGCTAGAAAATAGCCCAGCAGAGATTTGAATACAGATTCTTTGCCTCCAAGGGCCACTGGGTGGCGCCATAGTGCACAGAAGTCAGGAATTCTCTTCTTGAGTTCAAAACTGGCCTCAGACATTTACTAGTTGTGTGATCCCGGGCAAGTAATTTAACCTGTTTGCCTTAGTTTCCTCATCTGTAAAATGAACTGGAGAAGGAAAGGGCAATCCGCTCCAGCATTTTGGCCTAGAAAGCCCCAAATGGGGTCATGAAGGTTTGGTCATGACTAAATAAATCCAAGACCATCTTCTGCACTTTCTGCTCCTCTCCTTGATGCACCTGGGAAATGACTGCCTCTTGATATGGTGATAGAACCAAGTCCTTAATGTGTGAAGGGTAGCCCTGAATGGAAAGTCTTTTCCCTTGATCCGGCGGAAGCCACTTAAGCTGGAGAGTGGGCAGGGTGAGGAGATGTTTAGCATGCAGCTCATTCTCCGTGCCTGGGCTCTGCCTGGGCAGGAGGGGCTGCTGAAGGGAACTGGCTGGTCCTTGGGGAGTCTGCCTGCTGTGCCGCTGCACTGGGGGGAGAGGAGAAATCTTGTTCTTGATAACATTTCCAGTCGATCAATAAAGCCCAGAAGAGAGCAACAGTAATGAGGGCAAGGGGCAGGACTCTACATTTCCCCAGGAGGAGGTCTGGCTGGGAGACTGGAGCGAGAGATTGTAACCTTCCATCACTCCTCCCCCCTGTCCTTGCCCTTCCACTTGGCCTGGAATTTTCCTCCAATCCTTTATTTTTTTAACCTTGATCACAGAACAGTAGAGAGGGGCCTGAGCTCCCCTCTCTGGGTCTGAGCTCCGTGGGAGGTATTTGAAGTCTGGGACATTGTGTACCGAGAGCTTCAGACACAGTGAAACCTTGGCCTCTGTCTCCCCAAGAGCTTGTTCTGTGCCCTAATGAGCAGGAGTGGGGAGGGTCAGTCTTTATTCTCTTTCTTTTGTATAATAGTAATATTTTTTCCTTAGAAACTGAAGCAGGGACAGAGGGAGAAAGGAGGATGGAAGGATGGAGGAAGGAACGAAGGAAGGAAGGAACGAAGGAACGAAGGAAGGAAGGAAGGAAGGAAGAAGGAAAGGGAGGAAGGAAGGATGAAGAAAAGGGAGTAAGGGAGAAAGAAAGGAAGAAGAAAGGGAGGGAGGCAGGGAGGAAGGAAGAAGAAAAGGGAATAAGGAAGAAGGAAAGGGAGGAAGGAAGAAAGAAAGGAAAGAAGGAGAAAGGAAGGAAGGAAGAAGAAAGGGAGGGAGGAAGAAGAAAGGGGAGTAAGGAAGAAAGGAAGGAAGAAGGAAAGGGAGGAAGGAAGGAAGGAAGGAAGGAGAATAAGGAGTCTTTAAGAGATTGTTTTATCCCTTTGTGCAATCATTCTATGTGAAGGATCATCAGATTGAGAGCTGAGAGGGGCCCCTGACACCATGACCAGTTCTTTTACATTCCAGAAGGGGAAGGTGGGACCTAAAAAAGGGAACAGACTTGGCCAAGGTCAAACAAGTAGGAAGTGATAGAGGTAGAATTTGCATCCAGGTTCTTGGCCCCCCAATCTAGATTTCCATAATAGAACCCTTAGAAGCCACAGGGTCATAAGTCTAGAACCAGCCTGGGTTCAGTTCTAGGACACATTTTAGGAAATATATATATATATATATATATATATGAAATATGTTTGTATAACATACAGAGTCTAGCTAACCCAACCTTTCCATTTTATAAAGGAGGAAACTGGCAGTCAGAGGTGACTGCCCAAGCTCACACAGCTAGTATCAGCAGCTAGATTTAAACCACAAGCCCCACATGGGCTGCTTTTGCAGGTAGTTTTCACATACCCTTTCAGCACCCTGGCCAGGGCTCCAGACCCAGAGCAGTGAGTGCCCCACTTAGGTACCTGTATACAGAATGAAGATCCTTCCAGAGCAGTTCCGGGCACCCAGAACATTTTCCTTTCCAGCCCTGCTGCTCCTGCTCTGAGGTTATTCTTATTTTCAGCATGCCTCAGTAGTTGCAGTTTGGGAGCCGAGAAAGCTTCCCAGGGGGTTTCTGACTCCTCAGCTGGCCACACTCAGTTGAAACGGCTGCTGGTGGGTGCTGTCCAGGGCTCTGCCCTTTGCCTTCCCATGTTAACCCGCCCCTTCGTTTGAGTCTGATGGATCCCTGCAAAGCCCTGTCCCTCACTCCTTTGTGTCAATTTCTTTTAAACACGATCTATCTATTGAACTTTCTAGACTGGAACTGGGAGGAAAGCCTAAAGCTATAAGGGGGAAAGTCACCATTTTCTTATTGATCTGAGATTGAATTAGAGAATTAGATGTTATATGAACTGTAGCAAGTTATGTTTTAGCCAATCAGTGCTTCTGGTGAGTCCCTGCTTCTCCTGAATAATCCTCCACCGGCACATCGGAAGGAGAAAATGGACAGCAGGGAGTGGCTGCTGGAGTGGCCAGTGATGGCTATGGCTTGCTTGGGCAGCATCAGGGACCCACTCCCCAAGAGGCAGGACCCTCCTGGGTCGGTTAGCAAACATTTGAGTGCCTTATAAGGGCCAAATACCATGGCAACCAGAGAGAACACTGGCCCTCACTCAAGTCAGGAAGACCTCGGATACTAATAAGTAGACTGGATAAGTCACTTAATCTCTAAATGCCTCAGTTTCTTGATCTCTAAAATGGGGATAATCTTAATTCCCACTTCCCAGGGTAGTTTTAAGTGAGGATCAAATGAAATATATTTGTACTTTGCAAACCTCAAAAGACTTAAAAGTATTGTTGCTATTATTATTATTTTTACTACTACTAATAGAGAAAACAGCACGAAAACAACTATGTATCTCTAAGATATATGGATTGTAAGGAGGGGAGAATCTTTGACTTCCAGAAGCCATCTTTCATCTTACAGATGAGAAAACTGAGGCTTGTGAATTCATAGGTATGGATATTCCATTCAAGGTACGGATCACCACTCGCTTTGTGACTTAAATTGTCTTTGAAAGTTTTCAGGACTGGATAATTTGTCATTCTGTAACCCATCTGCTGATGAATCTTTCTGAACTCCTGTAGCCGGGCACTTGGATGATGGTCAGAGAGACAGAGATGTTTCTGACATACATCTCTGAGCTTATGCTCTTAGATAAGACTTGATACGAAGCTAAGAGTTTGAACTTGATTCTTTAGGTCAGAAGGAGCCATGGATGGTTTGTGAGCAGGGGAGTGAGAAAGCCTGTGATGGTGTGGGGGATGAATTGGCTGGAAACAAGGAGATCCCTTGGGAGTTGGTGACATTATTCTCAGCGTTCAGTTATGGTGCTGGGCAACTCCTAAAATCTTGACTTTCCCACTCACTGCCAAGAACCTTCAGCAAGTCAACCCCGCTGGCCCTCAGTTACCTCATTTAGTTGTAAGCCCAATCCATTGCTTCTCTTTCTCTATTTTATGCAAGTAAGCATCTAGGGAGAACATTTCCCCTAATAACCTCCTTGGCCGCATCCCACAAATGTTGGTGTGTTGTCTCATTATTGTCATCCTCTTGGATGAAGTTATTGATCGTGTCTCTGATTTGTTGTTTCACCCATTCGTTCTTGAGGATTAGATTATTTAATTTCCAATTAATTTTTGGTTTAATTTCTCCTGGCTCAGTGACTTCATTTAGAAAATGAAAGTGCTGGGCTCAGACTCTAAAATCCCTTCTAGGAAGGAAGAAAATAAGCATTTATTAAGCATACTTCTACATGCCAGACACTGGGCTAAATTAGACTTCACAAATATAATTTCATTTGATCCCTACGACATCCTGAAAGCATGGCGCTTTTATAAGCTCATTTTACAGTAGGGAAAACTGAGGCAGACAGGATGATTTGCCCAGGTCTTTCCGACTTCAGTCCCAGTACTTAATCCACTGCTGCCTCTGAAGCTACGAAGCTCCACATGCTCCAGAAATCTTAGTGTGTTTCAAAAAAACTCATGAAAATGGTACTGAAGTGACCGTAAGGAAATCCAGGGTCTGGTTCTAGATGTCAGTTCCCCTGAGGAGATGAGACTAGTCTCTTCCAACTCGGATGTTCTGCTTTTCTTGGATTGGCTTTTGTGCTTCCAGCAGCAAAGGCAGGAACATAGAGGAAGGAGAGGGCTAGACTTATTGCCTTGGAGTGGGGCTCTGGGATTCCAGTCTCTCACTGCCTTGGAAGGCAGAGGAAGGGCAGAGGGGCAGCTACACTTCCTGACCCACAGCCTGCACTGGTGGGACTTGGTGGCAGTGGGCAGTGGCTCGCAGGGCCACGTGCTACTGACACGGACCCTTCTTCCCTGGTGTCACCGTACCCAGCCACAGAAATGCTGCGGAAGAGATGGCCCCGGCTCCTTGTCCCCGACACGGGCCCAGTTTCCTTTCTCAGCACAAAATCAGATACTGAATTCTTAGAGCAAATCTGTTACTAGACAGATCATAACAGCTACAAGATCCAGTTTTATCCGGAGGAAAAGCATGACCTGTGCATTTCGACTAAATCATCCCTGCTGATGTGCTAAGCCACGGCGGAGATGAGATCTTATCAGTCCCTTGCTGGGCTCCTTCTTCTGCTTCCACGTCCTTGCCAGTCCTACTCTCCCCAGGAAAAAGGATCAGATGCTCCCAGTGGGCACTGTTACATACACCTGCAGCTGTAGAGAGGAGGTCGGGGGAAGGAAGATGAACCTTTGCTGCTGATGCAGCTCCAGGGAGGAGGAACGCCAGGAGCTTTCCGGTGTGGCTGAGAGAGCAAAGGGTGTGGAACTGGGAGACCTTAGTGTGACTTCTGCTCCCTCTGCTTATGTTGTCCCGGATAGATGGCTTAATCTCTCTCTCTGCCTCCATTTCTCCATATGTTAAATGTGAAGCCTCTCAAAGGAAAAAAGACATGAAGCCCTTTGCAGATGTTCAAGACTGCTATTATTAGCAGTAAAAGAGGTTTTTTTTAAATTGGTGGGATGTTTTCTTGTTTTATTTGTTTATTTTCAGTATGAACTTATGATTTCATCTATATAAGGACATCCCACTAAGAAAGTGTCTTCTATCAGTATGGTATTAGAGCATCACTTGGGGCTCGATTGGGTTAAGTCCCTTGCCCACGATGGCTCAGAGGGAGCACTGGAAACCCGAACCTTTCAGACCCAAGGGCAGACTTGCGATCTGCTGGTCCAAGGGCTTCATAATTATCAGGCTAGCAGACTGGCCCGGACACCAGAAGGGGACATAGATGGAACCCTTCCGCTGTGTTGCATTCATTTGGACGGGTTCATTTTCCCATGTTATGGCTCTCTTCGGAGTCAGTGGGAAAAAGCATTTTGTGCTTCTCAGCATCTGCTTTGTAGAGCCACCTCCCAGCATCCCTCTTGACCAGCACCTTGTGGGGGGGGGGGTGCTGTATTCATGAGAAAGTATCTAGTACAGAGCCCTGCCTCCCCCTACCCCAGCACGGGATCCCAGGTCTCTGCTTCCCCTCCCACAGTCAGTCCTCAGGACGGGGAGCCTGTAGGCAAGCCCCCCTCCCGCCCCCCTCCTGCTCTTGGAATCGAGTCTATGACATTTCACTCCTGGGGGAGCTCACAGGGCCCAGCTCCCGCTCACAGGTTGGGCCCCCAGGGAGCCAGGATCGCTGGGACAAGTGACTCCCTCTCTTTCAGAGTGGGCAGCTTGGGGCTCAGCAGATGGAGGAACTCGGGGGATGTTCCCTGGGAGTGGGAGAGGGCACTTTTTCTTTCTCCCTCTTCTTTTTGGCAGAGTAGCAGGATGACATTAAGCCACTTTCCTGAGAGGAAAAGGGCCTAGTGGATATCACAAGTTAATTATAAGTCCTACTCTCAACCTGATCGTGGTTCTCACTCAGGCTAGGGTAGCCAAATAAGCCCTGACCTTGGGCAGAAGTCCTGGGTTCAGATCTCAACTGCTCCAATTGCTGTGAGTAAAATGGACGTTATAGGACTTATCCAGCTTAAAGAAAGGCACCAAATAGGGACCGGGGAGAGTCCTAGATTTGGATCCAGACTCTAGCAGAGTTATACAAGCAAGTCACTTTGTTGGAAACAAAGCCTTAAAGTGGAAAGGGGTGTGGGTCTGGGTGTGGGTGTGGGTGTAGGTGTAGTCCGAGAACCTGGATCAAATCCCAGCTCTGCCATTTAGTACTTCTGTGACCTTGGCCAATGGGTCTTGTCTCCCTGGGCCTCAGTTTCCTTATCTGTAAAATGGGAGGTCAGACTGGATGACTCTGGGCCCTTAAAATCCTTTGGCGTTTGGCTCCTGGCGTATTACATGTCTTACGGTTTCACACATTCTGCTTCCCAGCCAGATTAACCTATTTATTGTCCATGATGTTCCATCTCCCTCTTCCTGGTCTTTGCACACACTATCCCCTGTGCCCAGAAGGCACTTCTTCCTCCTCTCTGCTGCTCTAACTTGCTTCAAACCCAACTGAAGTCCCTTTCCTCTGCCAGGATTTCCCTAATGCCCTCCACCAGTCTGCTGTTGTTTTCTGTCCATTTTTGTGGTACAGATGGGTACACGCTGTTTCTCCACATGGAATGTAAACTCCCTGAGGGCAGGTGTTGTTTCATCTCTGTGTCTCCAGCAGTAGCTTGATATCTCCCCACCCTTTGGTCCCACAATTTCATTGGGGTAGGGAACTTCCAGGGAGGAAATTCCCTCTACCAGGACAGATTGCCACTTTTTCTATAGAAAATTGCCCGAGAAGGCACGTGAGAGGTCAGAAGATTGAGCACTAGAAGGTACTGTAGGCTTAGTGCAATCTCCCCCCCCCCCCCATTTTATGGATAAGAAAGGGAAGGGACTTGTTCAAGGTCACCCAGGAAGCAAATATTAGAGGTAAGATTTGAACCGTGTCCTCTGACTCTAGAACTACCCCATTGGTCAAAGGAAACACAATCATTATGTGTCAGAGGCAAGCTTTGGCTCCAGGCCTTTTCATCTCCAAGGCTCTTCTTCCACTAGGCCATAAAGCCTGATCCAGAGTAGGCCCTAAATAGATGCTCATTCATTGATTAAATGGTTTCCCACTTTGTCAAAAGAAGTTAACCGGGCCAGAGCAAGACTATCAAAGGGACCCAAGTGGCCCAAAATATATTTATATATATATATATATTTATATATAGTGATATATAATAAAATATTTTTAAAAAGAAAAAATGAGCAAAAATACAATACAACATAGATAGTGCTAATTTGTGGTTTTCTAAGTCAATAAGTGGCCCACAGAGATCCATTTCTATTTGACTTTGACGCCACTCATCTAGATGATCTCCGAGGTCTCTTCTGGCTGCCCATCATAGTTTTGTGGTTGAGGTCATCGATTTGAAAGTCCTTCAGTATCAGAGAGCGCCCAGCTTTCCAGAACAAGGGTGATCCTTGTGGGCGTTGAGTGGTAGGGTTATTATTAATAAGCAAACCAGAGACCCCCCACCCCTACCCCACAGGGTACAAAAGCATTTCTCTGAGGAGACTGAGCAAGAGATCAGAAAGTATTTACATTACACTATCTTCTCTCCCTCCCTCCTTCTCTCTCTGTCTCTTTCTCACTTCTCTCTCCTCCTCCTCCTCTTCTGTTCTTCTCTTTCTCCTCTTCCTGCTCCTTCTCCTTTTTTCTTCTTCTTTTCTCTCTCTCGCCTCTTTTTCTCTTCTTCCCTCCCTCCTCTTTCTTCTCTCTCATAGAAAGTCTGCACCAAATGTGGGATTGAGACATCCAGCAGTCAGAAGCGGACTCTGTGGTTGTGTAAGATATGCAGTGAACAGAGAGAGGTAGAGTATCCAGGGGTCTCTGAGGGACAGGGGCTGCCTCTCGGCCATGGGGGGTGTATCTCCGAGAGCCCTGGCAGATGAAGGGTGGGGGTGGGCTGACTGGGATGGGGCCGGGCTTTGTCTCAGGTATTTAACCGGGGACTTGGGTTGGGGGTGGATGGGAGAATCTGCACCATCTAAATCTGGGAGGGCAGCAGTGGGGCCGCTGGCACGTCTTTCCGGCAGCCTGGCTCCCTGGGGCCTGCCAGGGAGTGTCTCTACCTCCAGCACGGCTGCCCATCCTTCGGCTGCCTCCCAGTAAAAGATGTATTATTAATGGAAGGAGTGGGTTCATGTCATACGAGAAGCAGTTGGAAGAAGGGGGTGGGATGTGTTTAACCCCAGAGAATGCTGGGTTGGGGGAATGGGACGGGACTTTTTGTGCACGGGTTGGATTCGGTGGCCACGGAGGTCCCTCCAAAGTCTCAAAATCTGAGATTCTGGTTGATGACTTAAGAAGCAGAGAAACGGGATGGACGCGCTGACTTAAGGACTTAGACCCGATAGTTGGCTCAGAGAAATTGTTGTTAGGGCTGAGCCCTGTTGTGGCCCCTCTCCCTGGGTACAGAGGCACCTGTCCCAGGTAGCGGACCCAGTGGGCTCAGACACACATATTTACACGGGGCACCTCAGGGACACGCGTACCTCAGCTTCCCTGAAAGTGTCTCCAGAAGAAGAGCAATTAAGGACTAAATGGGGGACCGAGAGCTTCTCTCTGCCCAGCCCTGCTCGTACGTCTCGCTGGCCGTCTCTCATTCCTTCAGGTGCAGTTGTCTGCGCCCTGCAGAATATTATGGCCAGTGTTTCGGGGACACACCAACTGTGTCCCTACCTCCTGCTCCTCCTCAGTATCCTGGCCACTGCTCCCAGCTGCTGTCAGCCTCCCATCAGGATAGTTTCCCACAAAACATGGTCACCCCCAATTGTTCTCTTCTTCGTCTTTAGTTTCCTCATCTGTAAAATGGGGATGATAATAATAGCACTTACTGAGGAAGCTGGATGGCTCAGGGGATAGAGCACCCACCCCAGAGGACCTGACTTCAAATCTGGCCTCAAACCCTTGTTCCTTACCAGCTGTGGGACCCCCATTACCTCACCAAAAAAAAAGAGAAAATAATAGCATGTCTCCCAAGAGTGTTGTGAAAATTCAGTGAGATAATATTTATAAAGCAAGTTGCAAACCTCAAAACTTTCATGTAAACACTGGCTGCTGTTGTTATCGTGGCTCTCTCTGTGTTCCACTATGGTGCTCTCCATTCTCCCTCCCCCATAACTCATAGGCAGGTGGCTTGGGGGCTGAAGCAACAAGGCTGCACTCGGGGACTCCAAAGCCTGAGGCAGCCTCTCCGAGGCCGGGCGGGGAGTCAGGGAGACCTAAAAAACCAGGCACTTAGCAACTCTACCTCAGCCCTGTGAACTGTGCCTCAGTGCCTCCAGCTGTAAAAAAGGGGTTATAACAGCAGCTGCCATCTAAGAGTCTTGTGAGGATCAAATGAGATGAGATTGTAAAGCTTTTAGCACAGGGAATGGCCCATAGGAGGTGCTTAATAAATGCTTGTTTTGTTTCCTTCCTTAGTTTCCTCCCTCTCCTTCTTTCCTTTATTCCTTCCCTTTGCTCCCCCATCTCTCCTTTCCTCCTTCCCTTCCTCTTTTCCTCCTTCCTTTCCTTCCTTCCTCCCTTCTTTCCTCTATTTCTCTCTCCTTTTCTTCCTCTCTCCTTTTTTTCCCTCCCTCCCTTCCTCTTCATCCTCATTCCTCCTTCCTTTCTTCCTCCCTTCTTTCCTCTATTTCTCTCTCCTTTTCTTCCTCTCTCCTTTTTTCTTCCTCCCTCCCTTCTTCTTCATCCTCCCTCCTCCTTCCTTTCCCTCCTTCCTTCTCTCTTTCTGTCTCTGGCTCTCCTTTTTTTCCTTTCTTCCCCCTTCCCTCCTTCCTTTCTTGCTTCCCTCCTTCCCTTCCTTCCTTCCTTCCTTCTTTCCTTCCTTCCTTCTCCTTCCTTCCTTCCTTCCTTCCTCCCTCCCTCCTTCCTTCCTCCCTTCCTTTCTTCCTCCCTCCCTCCCTCCCTCCTTCCTTCCTTCCTCCCTCCCTCCTTCCCTTCCTTCCTTCCTTGTTCCCTCCCTTCCTTCCTTCCTTCCTCCCTCCCTTCCTTCCTTCCTTCCTTCCTTTCTTCCTTCCCTCTCTCTCACTCTCTCTCTTGCTCTGTGCCTCCCTCTCTCCTTTTTTTCCTCTTTCCTCTTTTTTTCCCTCCTTCCCTTCCTCTTCTCCCTTCATCCTCCTTTCCTTCCTATACCACTCAAATCACTTGGTAGACTCCTCCACCCCAGGAGACCTGGCCTTTTGCGAAGTACAAAGTTGTCACATCTTCTTCATGACTCTAGCTGAGAAAATAACATTAATGATGCAATTATGTGACACTTTAGAACCTCGGAGCCTGCCCCCACACATTTTCCTTTTTTGAAACAAGTCATCAGGGAATGATATGAAGAGTCTGGGATCTTTTATCTTTAGGCCCCGAGCGCCTGGCATGTAGTAGACACTTAAACACTTGTTGGTTGATTGAGTTATTGATGGAACTAGGTGATCTCTAAACCTTTTTTGCTCTGGCTTCTGTGAGATTAACTGAATTGTCCAGAATGATACGGCAAATCAATAGTCAGAACCCAAAGCCTCTTAATTTTACCTAAAATAAAATTTTTGGATTTTACATCACTTTCATTTTCAAATTTCTTCTCCTCTCTTCCCCAATCTCACTTCTGTTCATAGAGAACCTTGCAAAGTCCCATCACCCTGACTCCCAACAATCTCCCAGTCTTACTCCTACTGCATTGCTATAAGTATCCTGGTTCTGCCGTCAGCCTTGGAAAAGGAAAAAAAATGAGAAAAAAAGGGAGAAGTCAGATAGGTAAAACCAATAAAAAAAACCACTGATGACATTTGTGGGTATGTACGGTGTTGTCACGGTGCCCCACCTTGCATTTTCTCAGCTCTTCTTCAGGACCAGCTTGGTCATTATCATCGGATGGCATTGGGTTTTTTGTTTGTTTATTTATTTTAGAACTGAGCTCTAATTTGATTTTCCAGCCAAGTATTCCCTCCTCATTAGCATGATGTAAGGAAAAACTTCTAACAGAGCTATCCACAAGCAAATGGGCCGCCTTGAGAGGTAATGAGTTCCCTGTTACTGAAAGGATTCAAGCAGAAGCTGGATGACAATAAATAATAATAATAACAATAATTGGTATTTATATGCACTCTTGAAGATTTGCTAAACAATTTCACACGTTTTCATTTGACCATCACAACATCTCTTGGAGGTAGCTGCTGTTATTTCCTCCCATTTTACAAATTAGGAAACTGAGGTACAGTGGTTAATGACTTGCACAGAGTTGAACATCTAGTATCTGAGTCAGGATTTGAAACCAAGTCCAAATTCTGCACTCAATCCACTGTGCCATGTAGTTAAGAAGTGGTCAACCACTTCTCAGAGAGATGGTAGAATGGGTCTTGGCCCAGTAACGGTGGCTCCAGATGGCTTCTGAAGTCATTTCTGACTCCTGAGATTCTGGATGATTTTGTGACACTACAAAATATAAAGAGAATAAATTATAGTGCAATACAGTTTTCAACATATTTTTTACAGTAAATTCATAGACTCCAGGTTAAGCATCCCTATTCTAGGATAAAATATCAATCTCCATGATCTGGCGTGTAAAGCTCTTCCCAGAGGGCCTTCCTCCTCCCATGATAGGCTTATTTCATGGGTTCTGTGTTCCAGACACACTGGCTTGCTTGCTGTTCCCTTTAACTTTTCCTTCCATCTCCTACCTCCTCGCCTTTGCCATGGCTGTGCCCTACATCTGCCTTGCATGATCTCTGCCTCCTTATGCCTGAGAACCTCACTTCAGAGTTCCACCTTCTCGAGGAAGCCTCTCTGGACCTCCCCCCAGATAAATGTAACTTCTCTGGGTCTCAGTTTCCTCCTTTGTAAAAATAAAAGATTGTACCAAATGGCCTCGGGGGCCGCTGCTGACTCTCCACATAGAACTCTATGATTTACCCTAAGTCTTGGATCTCCAGTTCCTCCCATAGCCTGAGTCTGTTGTTGCTGTTCACTCATTCAGTCCTGTCCGACTTCATCCTGATTCAGAGTAAGCTTTCAATCTGTGGTTTTTGGCTGGTGAGCCTGTGGTCGGGGAGACGGAGGCTGGTGGGTTTCTTGAGCTCTGCAGTTCTGAGGCCTGGGAATGGAAGCTTCCACTTAAGGAAGAAGAAACTGGCTCATGTGGGCAAATCCCTTGCTAATCAGAGTGCCCATGAGTGGACGTGGGCAATATAAGCCAGTCTTTATTTTTTTTAAACGACCCAATGCTAAGTGATACCTCTCTATGATCAACCAGATTATTATAAGTGTTAAAATGAGACGGTGTTCAAAGCAAAAAAAAAAAAAAAAGAGTAAACAAAATAAAAAGCAAATGAAAACAATAAAGCAAAATACAAACAAAAGCAAATACAAATAAATAAGGGCCCGTTTGTAGACTTATTGATTCAATGTGCAATCCAATGACATTGCAAGGAGACTGGGAATGTTTTTTTTTAAACTTTGATATTCCTAATGCTTGACTTGGTGTCTTCCTCCTCAAGTAGAAGTTAAATAAATGCCCTTGGGATAAAATTGAAATTCTTTCTCTGTAGTTTGCTTTCTCAGCTCTCAAAGGTTTTTGTACTTCTAGAATCTGCTTTTAAAATGCAAATGATTGGGAGAAGGATATTGAGCTGTTCTCCCCTAATACCTTAGTGAGATTGGTTAGCTGGAGGTGGAGCTACTGAGGAGAAAGGATGCTGGAAGAGGGACTTGAAAAGGGGATTGGGAGAGATTCCAGGCCAGGTGCTGCATATATTACATTATCTAGCTGCCCTTGAATAATATGAGATTATAAATTTCTTACTCGGAGATTCCTTGTCTATATGCCATTTTTTCTAACTTATGGTCTTAGAAAGCCTCCGGGGGCAGTGACTTATTCAGGGTCACACAGTCAGTATATGTTAAAGGCAAGACTTGAACTGATGCACTCCTATCTAGACTTGGACTTTGGACCTCGCACATAATAGACTTAATATTATGTCTTAAAAATAATAATAATTATTATTAATAAACTATCTTTTGGATGGATTGAATTGAGAGGCTTTCTATCTGGCTGAGACAGAAGATGCCCCATTCCTCACTTACCAGGTATACCCACCTCCCCGTGCTGTGCTAACAGCCAGAGACAAAAGCCAAGGGAGACGTCAAAGACGTTTTTGTACTGGTTTGTGGCTGGTTTGCCCGTGGCTAGGCCGATGTGGGTTCATAGAGGCCAGGATGAACTGACTTTCTGAGCTGGACACAGACAATACCCCTTTTGTGCCCGGGTGTTCCACTCTGCTAAGCCCGACGTATTATTGGGAGTCTGCCGCACATGTCTCAGGGAGGTTGTGGCTGGTCTCATGTCTGTGTCTTTTCCTCTTGTCTACTTTCTCTTCCATGACAGGGTAATTGGTTTTTTTTTTCTTTAAATGTCCCCACTTTTTTTTAAATAAAAAAATCTAATCAAAAAGTAGAGATAACTCAACATAAGAGGACGTTTTAAAATGTCAGATTCGGAGTGCTCCACGTGGCTCTTTCTGTGATAAAAATTCTGAGCTGTGTCCCCCAGCAGCCGCCAAGTCCTAAATGGAAGAACTCATATTTCTGATGAAAACCTCATGCTTCGTCCGCCAAGACCTCTTATCTCCCTTTCCTCTTGCCTCTTCAGTTCTGTATCTCCTGGAGTAATTATGAGCATTCCCCACTCCCTCCTCCCTCAGCAAATGGATCCGCTGTTGCTGGAAGTCCCCAGAGCGGCTGGGTGGATGCTTGAGGTTTTCTTTATCACATCCTTTAGGTACGGCATGAGGGAGACACAGGTGGGTCCCCCCACACCTAGCTCTTTTGGGGAACGTCCCTTGGCGAACTTAGAAACTGTGGCTCTGAAGGAAGCAGCCCTGGCTGTGAGCCCTGCCTTTGATGCTTTTTCCCTGGGTGACTTTGGAGAAGTCGGTCTGATGCGGTTTAGATTTGGGAAACCCAAATGAAATTAGGGTTTCTGGTAGTCAGGGAGTTAAATGAGGTCAGGTGGCAGGTTCGGAGTTCAGGGAATCAAATGGAGGGGTTTGGCTCCCCTGCACCCCCTTGGGATTTGGTGCAAGGGTAGGGAGTTTTGGGAAGCTCCCTTCCGGGGGCACAAGATCCTCTGTAAAGGCATTTACAGACCTGAAAACCTAGATTGATAAAAGAGGTTTATTGTGGGGATCGGAAGTAAAGTTAAAGTTTGGTTAAGGAAATAGGTGAGGGTAAAGAGAAGAGGGCACTGGAAACAGTATTCCAGTGGGCAGGAAGATCCTGGCTATAAAGGGCACTGCCAAGGTCCATCTGCAAAAGCCTTTGCTGATGGAAGCTCATTCTGTTGCTTGTCTTAGTGGGGGTTGGGAAACCTGAGCAGATTATCAGAATGGGGCCTAGGACAGCCCAAGTTGGCTCAGATCTGATGGGGGCTGGGAGAGCCCGGATCTCCTATTGGAATTCAAAGAGGTGCTTTTGACCAGGATTTGTGAATCAAAGGTGCAGGCTTCAGGAACTGATAATATATCAGCTAGGAGGGGTTAGGAATCAGAAAGGAATAATCACAAATGTAGTTTCTTAAAGGGACCACAATCTGCTTCAAGTCAACTACCTCCAGTCTCAGTTTACTCATCTCTCAGATGGGTAGGGTAGAACTAAATCACCTTTCACCTCTCAGACTCCTTCTGGCTTCAGGGCTAGGAAATGCATAATTTAGGAGAGCTCCACATACTCCAGACCAGGCCAGGGGAAGGTGTAGCTGACCATAGCACGGGATGCACCAGTGAGCAGAAGATGGATAGCAAACACCCAGCAGTTACAGAGCAGATCCTCAGCTGGAAAGGCAACCAGATTCCCTGTTTTAACTAATGATTCTTGCTTTGTAAGAGTACCATAGGATGTGGTTACATTGGGAAGGAAGCCAGCTTCAGAAGCAGGAAGACTCGGATTCAAGTCTTGCCTCTGATACAAACTGGCTGCGGGAGCCTGAGAACTCTCAGTCCCCAGGAAACTCTTGGCTAAAAATTGCAGACAAGGGGCCAGCCCACATTGGTATGAGGAGATTCTTCATTGAGAGTTCCTTATATCCCTGAAATCACGGATCCATTCTTATCCCTAATCCATTTTGCTAACTAATTACTATGGGTTTGGTTTTTGCTACTGAATAGGATTCTTGAAATTCAGTACCTTGAGACAAAGGGCCAGTTTCCCTGTCCTAGTTATGGCTTCCTTATTCACACAGTTTTCTCCCTGCCTTTCTCCCTTCATTTTTTTGTTAGTCTGCCATCAACAACTTTCCTTATCTCTGAGGCCTTAATCTCCATTAACCAAAAAGATAAAATAAGTTGCTTTATTATGAATGAGTGAAAAAGCATTTCTTCAGGGTTTTCTCTAGAACAGGCACTGGGCTAAATGCCAAGGTATGGATGTAAGTAAGAAAGAGATTCCCAGGCCTCCCTTACATTCAAATACAGAAAGACAACATGTAAAGAGAAACAAGAAATAAAGAGAGAAGGGATGAGCTCATTGGCTTGGGTTGGAGGTATTCAAAGTGCACCATGGGCAGAGAGGGTGAGAGTTCATGAATCAGACCTGTGGGAGGAAGAGAAGGCCAGAGGGCAGGGAGACGTGGTTCTGAGATGGCCTTGAAGGTTACACAGCAAATAATGCAAAATAAATTGAAATCTCAAATTTTCAAGAATTTATCTCTTTCACCATTTTTTTTGGAGTTTCTGATAAATGCTGCTTAAAGCCAAAGAGTGCCGGGAGTGAGACCGCCTGCCTGTGCCTAGGGACCCAGAGGGCAAAAGGTTTGTGATGGATCATGAAGAAAGATTCTAAAGGAACTGAAAAGTGTGACTGAAAATTTACAGTTCGACTTTGCTTTATTTTTCAGGCTCGGATTTGGGGCTTCCAGTCCTTAAGATTAAAGAAAGCAGGACCAGGCAGTTGTTAGGGGATCCATTCACTCACTCCTGATCTCTCTTTTTTCCTAAGTCAGCCAGCATTTATTAAGCACCTACTAGGTGCCCAGCACTGTGTTGTTGAGGACAATGAAAAGTTGAAAGATGATCCCTTTGCTCAAGTCACTCACGGTGTAATGAGGTGACAGCTTGCAAACAACTCTATACAAACAAGATATAGAGGGGATAGATTGGAGATGAGCCCAGGAGAAGGCGCCAGTGTTAGGAAGACTCAGAAATGGCTTCCTTTAGAGAGTGGGATTTTAGCCGGATCTTGGAGGAAGCCAAAATGTAGATGAGATGAGGAGGGAGAGCATTCCAGGAGTGGGAGACGGCCAGTGACGTTGCCCGGAGTTGGCGATGGAGTGTCATGTGGAGAGATCACCAAGGAGGTTGAGGTCAGTGGATGGTGGGCTTGAAGGTACATTGTGACATTGACTAGCTCTGGACCTGAAGCCCAGGGAATAGAGGAGGAATTACAAGTCTATGAGGACAGTTGGGGGAGCATTATTGGGAAGAGATAAAGGGATGAGTGCTGGCTCTCTCCTTCCCTGACCCCCGCAAGCTTCCTGTAACTCATCACATTGAGTTCTTTCTTTGCCCTGGAAGGAACAAATCTGGGGATCTTCCCTAAGGGGATAGAGACAAGAAAGGACAAGAAGTGGCATTTAAAGAAAGTCTCAGTGAGACTTTAATCTTCAGATCATCGGCTCCCAACTTACCTCTTTTTTTTTTTGTGGAAGCAGTTGGGGTTAAGTGACTTGCCCTGGGTCACACAGCTAGGAAGTGTTAAGTGTCTGAAGCTGGATTTGAACTCAGGTCCTCCTGATTTCAGAGATGATGCTCTATCCACTGCGCTAACTAGCTGCCTCTTGCTTCTTTTGCTAAGCTTGGAGTCTTGTATTTTCTTGAAAGGGTCCAGGCCAACATGTAAAGGTGATGCTTCTGAACTGTCTTTGTTACTCAAGCCCTTTGAACTGTTCTTTTCCCACAATAGGACTAGGGATGGACGGTGCTGAGCTCACTCTCTCAATCTTTTATATAGGACTGGTCAGGGTGCTGTGAGGGGCCACAGGAACAGCATGAAACTAACTGATCCACCCATGGGAACGGAACCTGTGATTTTAGCACTGTGCCCCAGCCGACTGAGCTAACCAGCCACAAAGGAAGATGCCCATAAATGCAAGCAATGGACTCCATACTGAATGCCCTTAGCTAGTCTCATGTGTACTGAGATAATACATTTGGGGGAGTAGTCTATATGTGAGGAGCCCTTCTCCATTCAGCCTCTGGGATCCGCTCCTCTACTTTCTTACCTGTGTGATCATGTGGACAAGTCCCTTAGCATCTCCTGCCCCTGAACTTCTGTTTCATCTCCTATAAAATGTGGAAGCTGATCTCCAAAGGAGAGCACGTTATCATTTCAGTTGATGGTAAAGTCCTTGGCGATAGTGATTATTTCATCTTGGTTTTTGTATCTCTCGTATCCAACAGAGAAGATGCTATATGTATTGGAGGCATTTAATGGGTGCTTGATGATTAATTATTTGAGAAATCTATGCTTTAGATCAGTGGTTCTCAAACTTTGGTTTTCAGTATCTTTATCCTATTAAAAATTATTGAGGCTCTCTCCAAAGAGTTTTTGTTTATCTGGATTCTATTTATAGACATTTACCATATTGGAAATAAAAACTATTTTTGAATTTGTAGACCCTCTAAAAGGGTTTTAGAGATTCCCCAGGATTCTCTAGACCATACTTGGAGAACCACTGCTCTAGATGGTTACTGAGTGTGCACAATGCAAAGAATATGCTGAACTTGGGACCAGGAAGACCCCAGACACTTACTCGTCTTGGGCAAGTCACCTAACCTCTTAATCTCCTCATCCGAAAAATGGAGATCCACATTGTAAGGGTCAGATGAGATTGTAATAATGAAATAACAATGGTAGCATTTGTATAAGACTTTAAAGTTTGCAAAGAACTTACTCATTTTACAGACCTTAAAGGAATCTAAAAGTGCCAGCTATTGTCTTGTCAAATGTTTATCCTTCGGTATTATTCGTGATTCTATGATCGATTGAAGTGATTGGAATAATGGACTGGAATTAGTTCTGGAAGATTCCACAGAGGGGCCGAATCTGGGACAGGATTTCAAAGACGATTGGATTTTTTTTCCCAAAGTCTATTGGCCCCACAGGTCAATCCAGGGCATGTGACTAGATGGTTATTCACATGAAAAAGTTTTTAGTGATGCTGTAAACATGATTCATCAGTGGAAACTGAGGTCTCAATGACAGACTCACAATATCTAAGACTTAAGAGGTGATGGTTCTGTTCACCTCTTCCTGAGATAGACAGCAACTGGAAGAGTTATGTCTAAGAAAGTGGCGGGGGGGGGGGGAGGCACATCTGGGACAGATTAAAGTGTTTCCAGAGGAGGTTAACTGAGGCTGCCCAAGGACTTAGAAAGTCTTTACTTATGGGTAATGATTGTTTCATTCTTTTCATTAATATTTCCAGCACCTGACACAGAATGTGCACTTAATGTATGTTGAGTGAGATGGACCGACTTGGCATGGAAAGCAAGTTATGTCATAGCAGATTCTGGATGTTGATCCAGGAAAGATTAGATGGGACAGGATCACCATTTTGAATAGCTGAAGGGCTATTAAGAAAGATTAGTTTGGAGGCAGCCAGGTGGCACAGTAGATAGAGCACCAGCCCTGAAGTCAAGAGGACCTGAGTTCAAATCTGCCCTCAGACACGTAACACTTGCTAGCTGTGTGACCCTGGGCAAGTCACTTAACCCCAATTGCCTCAGCAAAAGTAAAAATAAAAAGGAAAGATTAATTTGTACATGTGTATGTAAATGCATACATACATAAATATTCTTTCTTCTTTAAACCACTTCTTCTGAGAATGAGAGAAAGCATTGCTTGTCTTCCCTCCTCCCTTTCCCCTCCATTGTAGAAGTTCTTCCTATTTTATGTGAGATAATCATCTCTATTCTTCCCCCTCCCTTCCCCTTTCTTCCCCCCTCTTTCTCTTCCTTTCATTTTTTGGGAGATCATTCCAACTGTCACTGGTTCACATCCACATCCTCTTTCTGTGTTAACTACTTTTAACTGCCCTAATAATGAGTTGGAGCTCAATTTGTCGACCAGAAAAGTGACTCGGCTCCTTCCAAAAAGCTTCTTTCTTGTGGGCTCAACCTTTCCTCTGGTGATTTCCTGGAAGTTTATTCTTATGACTTGCGACTAGGGCCGGAAGATTCTCTTGGGGAAAACGATCTGATTGATCAGGGACCGCTATGTGGAGCGGTCTTTGTTCTGTTCTGTTCTAACACAAGCCGTATGGTCAATTCCTCCGGGACTGAGGGGCAGCCGCTGTCCGTGGTGCTGACCTCTCCTCTTCCTAGCTTAGAGTTCATCCTGTTGGGCACAGAAGCTTCCTCAGCCTGGTCCTCAGGGGCTGCCCTGCCCTGCCTCTCACCAGTCAGAAACTGTAAAATAGATTTTAAAAATGGAAGGGAAAAACCCAGCCAAGAAGAGACTTTATTTGCACATCTATAAGCTCCCCAGCACACTCCCATTGCCCCTGCCTTTTGGGGCTCACTGTGACAGCAGTTGCCATCTGTTTTCCTTCTCCTCTTCTTTCCTGGTCCTGCAGTCACCTTGCTGTTTGGTGATTTTTTTCCCTGCAAATAGATTTGCAAAAATGGAAGAGGGGGTAAATGTGGAGGCCCTCCTGGGAGTGGGTGGCTGACACTTGGGCAGGGCAGCATTGGCGGCTTCTCCGTGCCATCTGCTGTTCTCCTGGGGCTTCTGTCACCCTGTCCCCTGGAGACCCGGACAGCCACACTTCCTCTGTGTGTTCATCGCCTCCCACGCCTCCATAGCTCTGCCAAACAGGCGCACATGCGAAGTGCTGCATTCTGGTCTCCTGAGGGTGGCAAGAAAGTTACTGGAGCCAATTTCTGTCCTTCTCTATAGGGAAGCAACAGTGTATAGTTTCACTGTGGTGGGAAGAGTGTTATATCCGGAGTCAGAGGAGTTCTGGCTTTGTTATAGCTGCTTAGATTACCTTTGGTAAATCAGTTAATTAATCTGTAACTCAGTTTCCCCATCTGCAAAATGAGAAATTTGAACTAAATAGCCTATAAGGTCCTTTTCTATTAAAATCTGAAATCTATTATCCTATAAATCTATAGCTTGTGTGACTGCACAAGTCACCTCACCCTTCTGGACCTCAGTTTCCCTATCTGTAAAATGAAAGAGATAGACTAAATGGCTGATAAGTTCCCCTCCAGCTCTAAGGCTATGAGTCAGGTATCTTTAATAACTAAAGGCATGCCTTTGGGAGATAACTGGCCCATCTTTGGCATACTGCCTTGCAATGGGATGGAGTTTCTGTGTGAAGTTAACTGCTTCATGGCAGAGTTTGAACCTGTGATCACAGCCTCCTAATCTCTGCTCCAACCAATCTGAATTAACCAGCCAATTGCAACTATAGAGAAATGACATTCAGAGGTAGAGACATCACAAAAGTGATTGGGGGTGGGGGAGAAGCTAGGTGGTGCAATGGATAGAAGTCAGGAGAACCTGAGTTCAAATATAGTCTCAGACACTTAACACTTCCTAGCTGTGTACCCCTGGACAAGTCATTTAATCCCTGTTGCCTCAGGAAAAAAAAAGTGATTGGACTCATGAGGGATTTTTTGAGAAGAGGGAAATAGGAACTTAAAGTGGTTTCTCCTTGTGAAGCAGACAGGTCTAGGCAAGCATCTCAACCCCCATGAGTTGCTTTCAGGTCATTCCTACTTGCTTACCTTTCTTTATGAAGGAACCAAACAGTAAATTCTTTTAGCTGGACTTGCTATTACTGTGTGTACTGGTGATCCAGAAATATAATGAAGGGAGGGGGTGGTAAATCAATTTTTCCACTTTAAGACTCCAGTCTGATGCCTGCCTGAAACATCCAGGTACAGCCAGCTCCATGCTTGTGTCTGCACACAGAGATCCTTCATAGCTGTGCCCTTCAGTTTGCCCTGAAAAAATCCCTTGTGCATCTTTCTTTCTCTCTCTCTCTCTTTCTCTCTCTCTCTCTCTCTCTCTCTCTCTCTCTCTCTCTCTCTCGCACACACACATATTCACACATACTCTCTCTCCCCTTTTTCTCATAACACTAGGGAGCCAGAGGTAGGTAGATGTTAAATTCCATTTCCTGAAGTAACAAGTATTAATTTGGAGAGTTAGATCTTTGAGAATATTTGTTAAATGTCAGACAAGGTTTTCATCCACATAGACCCAGATCCATCTCTTCTGCCAAGCTGTCTAAAAGATGATAATTCTAGAAACACAGACCCATAATGCCATACACATAGAGCCAAAAGGGGACTTGAATATCTTTTAATTCAACTGTCTCTTTTACAGATCAGGAAACTGATCCAGAGAGATGAAATGTCTTGCTTTGAAGTCTTGAAGAGGAAGTAGTGAGGGATTGGGAGATTTGATCCCAGATCACCTGCCTCTCAAATCCTTACCTTTTTCCGCTATGTCACAGGTAGCTCCCATGATCCTCACAAACAGTGTGGGTAGCTCTCCATTTTTTCCTTTACTCAATTAGCAGTATACAATATTCATAGCAGAACACAGTTATCTTTGTAGCCAAACTTACCATAAAATTTCATGTAGGATTCACATTTGTGTCGGAGATATTGTGCCCAAGGAAAGCCTTTGAAGCTATATTTGGTTCTGCCTAGTCAAATGCTTTTCAAGCAATTATTGATATATTTTATTTTGACACAACAGATACTTCCCAACAAACACTGAAAGAAACCTCCAGAAAAGGCACATTCCTTACAAATAGTTAACAATGCCTGATGGTGTGATTTTGATTACTAAACATGTTTGCTTGTCATTTTTCTACTGTTATAACTTACTAGTTGTTAACAGAAAGGACATATGTGAGGAATTTAGCTTTTAAAGTATGGCACCAGCATCGTCCATAATATCAAATGCCTTCAAAAATCAACAATCAATAGACACAGCGGGATCCTTTCTCTCTGTTTCTCAAGTCAGTTGTGTGATGGAAATTAATGCAGACCATTGCAGAAATTTGCCTGAAGAAGAAACTTACCTATTTCCTGTTCATATTTGGACATGATATTTGGACAAATCCATCTCAGATTTTTTTAGACAGGAAGCAGCAGGAATGTAGGTCAGTAGTTGCTCACATCATCTTGGTTACCTTGTGGAGCAAAAACCAAAAACAAAGAAAATGTCTTTTTCTTTCTTTTGAAAACTTTCCATGAATATTGATTTCCTTTCTCCCCCATGCCCCTGAAGTCAAAGACAGAAACAAAAATCCTATTTATGTTGAATATTCCAGTTGCACTTTTCAAAATAGCAAATAAATAGGACAAGTGATTATTAGTTGGGGAATGACTAAACAAATTGTGGCGCATGAATGTAATGGAATACTCTTGGGTATGGTAGAGAAAGTACTGGATGTGGGAGTTAGGAAAAACTAAATTCAGACTCTGAAATCTAGTGATCTTCTTAATATTCTTCACAGAAGACATCCTACCTCCTAATTTTGTTTTATTGTTTCTTGATGTTTCATGGAGTCATTAGCTTCAGTTGCCCAGTTCTAATTGTTAAAAAATGATTTTCTTCTCTTCAGTGAATTTCTGTGCTTCTTTTACTATTAGACAAATTTTGTTTTTTTAAATAGTTTTCTTCAACATTTTTGGTTTCTTTTACTAAATTGTTAATGTTCTTTTCATAATTTTCTTGTATCACTCTCATTTCTTTTCTCAATTTTTTCCTCTACTATTTTTATCTCTTTAACTCTTTCAGAAATTCTTGTTGGACATTTTTTGAGCCTTTGGTAGTAGCTGTTTTCACATAGTTATCTTCTGAATTTGTATCTTGGTCTTTCCTGCCATTGTAGCAGCTTTTTATTGTAAAGTTCTTTGTTGTTGTTGTTGTTTTGCTCATTTCTTCACTTGGAACTTTATGTTCAAGTGGGGCTCTGCTCACTGGGGATGGGATGGTTCGGGGAGGATTGACAGTGGGGGGGTCTTCAGGCTTTCTGTGATGTTCTTTTCAGAGTTAGTTCTGGGGAGTCTTTCATCTTTGAGGTTTCCAAGGCAGTGTGATGTTGAAAGAGGTGTGGTCACTGTTCTCTTAGTCTTTTATCCAGGAAGGGTCCTGCTCCCCTTCAACTACAAGGGCTAGTATTCCTTTTGGCCATGGAAGCAGGTTCCCTGGTCTCCTGTAATCACAATGACTAGTTTTGCTCTCTGGCTCGGAACTGCAACCAGATGCTTCCTTGTGACTGACCAGAAGTGTTTCTCCCCACCTGGGAACTGTGATCCAGAACAACTTCTGCTGACCTAAGTTGTATTAGGATGGAAAAAATTGCCTCACCTTAACCTTTTGTTGTCTTTGCTACTCCAATATTTGATTTAAGTCATTATTAGAAAATTTTTTGAAGAAGATTGTTGGGAGAGTTTGGCTGGGTTGCCTCCTCTAACCTGCCTATCTTGGCTCTACCCTATCCAGCTTGGAAATGCCATGTAGATATCTTCTTTTGACTGAAGCTTTTTGGATACTCTCAACTGCTAGTGGCCTCCCTTCCAAAGTACTTTTTATTTAACTGCTTGTATTTACATTTATTTATTTTATAATTATGCATCATATTTGTATCTCTACATACCTCCATTAGAATTCAAGTTCCTTGAAATAGGAATTCTTTCATTGTACTTGCATTCCTAGCACTTAGAACAGATTTAGTACATGGTAGATATCTAATGCATGCTTATTGATTGATTGAAAGGAGAGAAGAATATCCTGATAGCTCATCTTTAGGGTTAAGTTTGATCATCATAATTGCATAGTGTTTAGTTTCAATTAGTTGTTGCTGTTCTGTCATAGTTGTCATGGTTTATTTTGTTTTCCTGGTTTTGCTTATTTCTCTTTTTGCCAATCAGTGTGAGCCTTCCAAAGCCTCTCTTTATTCTTCATATTCCTAATTTCTGATTTAAAAAATGATATTCAATCACATTCATATTCTGTGGTCTATTGAGATTAAATGACTTGCTCAGATCACATAGGGAGTAAATGTCAAAAGTATATTTGAATCTAAGACCTTGACTTTCTGAGCCTGTGTTCTTACCACTGCACTATGCCAATGGGTATCTAGTTTATTTCCAGTTCTTTACTCCTCCAAAGTGTCTGCCTAAGAGTGGGCTCCCTGGCTCAATGGGAATTTTAGTCATTTTAATCACTTTCTTAGTATAATTCTCTACATTTTAGTTATGTCTTACTCTTTATGACCCCTAAACTCAATTCATGCAAGTCAAGTCCTCTTTGAAAATGAAGGATGAACAACAATAGAACAGAATTGTTGCTTTCCAGAATGATTCAATCAATTCCCTACTCATCTTTTCATAGCTCCTCCAACATCAAGTCTTCTTCATTTTTTTGTCATTTTTGCCAGTTTTCTGAAACTTCAAGATTGTTTCAATTTGTATTTCTCTTATTAGTGGTTAAGGATACCCTTTCTTATGGTTGCTAACAGTTTGTGATTCTTTTTAGAACTATTTATCCATCATCACTCATTTGGTCACTCATTTATTTAGGGGTGACTCTTGATCACTTATGTTAGACCTCTGTGTCTTGGACATGAGATCCTGGTCAGAGATATGATGCAAAGTGCCCCTCAAAGGCTAGAGTTTCCCTTCTTTTCCTGACTGCCTTGAGTTTCAGTCATTTAAAAGTTTTTGCATTCCATGTTAGCAAAATTATCATCTAAAGTTGGAAAAGATCTTATGAAAGTCATCTTAGTCTATTTCGCCTTATTTTATGAAGATACTTAGCGACATTTACAAATGATACTTGATGATATGAAGGGATTTTTCCCTATAGACAGTACGTGGCTAAGCCAAGACTGGAAACAAAATCCCTTGTCTCCAACCTCAATCCACTTTTCACTGCATCACAATGCCTCCTTTCACCCCTCCGTGCCTCAGTTTCCTTTATAAATGAGGAGAAGAATATTTACTTTAAGCACTTTATAGGGCTGTTTCAAGAAAAACCTTGTGACGTTAAAGAAATGTGAGAAACTTCCCTGGCAAAGTGAATCCCTAGACCATCTTTGCCCTGTCCTAACCTCCCTCCTCCCACTGGGTCCATGACATCAAAGCTTTTTCCTGGTTTTCTTTTTGGATGCTTCAGGCCCTGTCTGTGTGCGGAGAGCCCTTTGGTAATTGTGCCGAAGCCGTTATCCGTGAGAGAGCATCTGACCAGGGGGTTAATGGAAGCTGAAACATTTCTTCTGGTTTCTAAACTAATCTAGCTAAGGTGTTTAAAATATCTGTCAGAGAGACGGATGGCACCCTGAGGGCATTTTTTCCGGCAGTTTCCCTTCTGGTTTTTCCCTTTTGCTTCCACGATGCTGCTAGGTCCCTGCCTTCTCAAAACTACCTGCTGGCACAAAAACTCACTTGAAATGAAGAGGGAGCTTTGTGCCTTTCTTCCACTCTTGACAAGCAAGGAGAAAATCCCTTGTTCTGCTGGCCTAAACCTCCCTAGCCTTGTCAACTCTGTGATGGTGATGGGGAGTGGATGGGGAAGGAGAAAAAGTCCAGAGAAGGAAATTCGGAATGAACTCAGAATAGCCCCCAGAATTATAATGCATGGGACACTCTTCCTCTTTCCTCACATGGGGGTCTCCCAGATAGCTATTCCAGGCACAAGTGGCTTTGTGGTCTGCAGCCACTCAAATCTTAGCTCATGAGCCCCCATCAGTACGTTTTAGAGGACAGGATGTTTATTATCAAGTGTGAAACTGACACAAAATTAGGAGGGATTGCTAATGATAATTTACAATGGAATAGCACTTTCTACATATATAACACTTTTAAATGCCATCTAAAATTTGCAGCAATCCTGTGAAGGAGGGAGAAAAGGCATTATGAACCCTTGTCTATAGACAAGGAAGACAATAAAAGGGGTTATGACTTGCTCAGATTCATAGAGTTAGGAGGCTTTAGTTGTCATTGTCTTTTTTACCCAGTGGGATCATTCAGGGTCAGAATTTAGTTCTAGAGTGCCCCCTCCCTGCATTTCTCTTGAATGATATTTCCTTTTAGAATCTTAGCTAATACCTATCATTTCTCTCAATGTATGCAGAATCATCTTTCCTAAAGCTGAATGTATACATCTTCCCAGTATATATCTCCTTAGTTATTGCAGTCTCCAAGATGACATTATTATTTTCTCGTTATATATATAGCTTATTTTTGTTGTTATTCGACCACTTTCTCCTTATGGGTTGGAATTAAGTCCACAATAACAACCTGCCTTATCCCTCTCCTTATCTATTGAATAGATACACAGCTATGTGTTGAATTATTAGCTGTGAGATTCTGGAAAAGTTACTTTAAAAAAACTAAGCTCTGTTTGCCTCAGTTTCCCCAGTTGTAAAATGGGGATAATAATAGTATCTACATCTCAGAGTTGTTATGAAGATCAAATGAGATAATATTTATACTTGGCACATTGCCCGACACATAATAGGTGTTTCATAAGTACTAATCTCCCCTCCCTTTTACAATATTTGTTGGATTAGGTAGAAGTTAATTAAGAGATTTTCAAATGCTCTTTTTTTTAATGAAATGACACACACAAGAGTCTGGATAATTGACATCTATCATGTTGCTATATATTGTTGTGTACTCATTTTGTAATCAGTTTTGGGAAAAGCACTATCCACATCCTGTCTGATCAAGGGACTTGGAGAATACTCTCATTGTGATATCCCTTTTTGTTAAAAAAGCAGCGACAGACAGGTTCATGTCTCAGTTCTGACACTGAAATTAGCCTTGTGACTAGAGCCAAGTCATTTAATTTCTCCAAACCTCATTTTCCTCACCTGTCAAATGGGAAGATTAATACTTTTCACTGATCACCTCAGAAGATTGTTTTAAGGAAAGTGCTTCATAAAATTTAGTCTTATTTAAATAAAATTTAAGAGCTATTATTATCACATGACTTTTCCTTCTTTAATCATTACTCAAATGATATCCAAAGTACTCTCCTTTCAAATTTATGTGTTTTATGCAGTGATATAACTTCTTAATATTTATTTCTTCTTTGCCATCTCTTTCAGATCGGTTTCTTTTGAATAATGATTATCTATTAGTGAATTTCAGTCATAATCCTATCAAGTCTCAATCCTATTAAGTTCTACCTCATTAGTTCTCTGCCTCAAATCTCTCCCTATTGCAATCCCTCCTCCATTCATTTGTCAAATTAATCTACCTAAAGATGACCCAATGCACAGATCTGACCATGTCACCTCCCCTCCACACACATATACCCAGTAAATTCCAGTGGCTCCCTATCACTTCCAGAATAGGTTCTAAAATCCAGTTTGGTGTTTAAAGTTCTTCACAACCTGTTTCCTTTCTGCTTCTTCAGTCTTCTTATACCCCTAAAAACCCAATGACCCTGGCTTCCTCATTATTTTTCACACAAGAAACTCTATCTCCCAATTCAAGTAGTTTTACTGGCTGACCCATGCTTGGATTTCTCTCCCTCCTCATCTTTGCCTTGGCTTCTTTGACATTTTTCAAGGTCCATATAAAACCCCGGCTTCTACAAGAAGCATTTCTTGAACCCTTTTAATGCTGGTGCCTTTCCTCTGTTGATGATTTCCAATTTAATCTCTCTCTCCACACACACACACACACACACACACACACACACACACACACACACACACATCATTTGTATATAATTGTTTACATATTCTCTTCCTTTAGATTGTGAACTCCTTAAAGGCAGAAACTGCCTTGCTTTTTTATGCATCCCCAGTGCTTGACATAGTGCCTAACTCATAATAGGTGCTTGATAATTGCTTATTTTTAATAAATAGTAATAATAATAAGTAATTACTGTACTTTAGTATATAGATATTTGAGGTCATAAATACTATTTCAATCCCTCTTCCCGGCTGTTTCTACCTTGCAAGTTTTGCTGCATCCTGTACCATTTTCTTCCTTTTCATGTCCTACCTATTTGTTTCTCCATCCTCCTGTATTTTTGATTTATAGCTTTCTTGATTAAAGAACTGCATCTGTAGTCGAATAGATTTTTCCTATTTTCCTCCATCATTCTGATGTCTGAAGTCAAGGTCCAGAAAAATAAATCTCATTCTTATATACCATCTAACCCGCTGTTGACTTCTCCTATCCTCTTCCAAGGTCCTAAATGAAGTAGACAGGACAGATGAAAGTGTGCTACCTGTGTGTGTCCGCGTGTAACTACCAGGACATCTGGTTACTAACCAGACTTTCTGTTGTATAACTATAATACAAAGCAGTGACTTGTACAGTGTTAACTCCCTGTCAATATTCGTGAGATTCATGAAAGTCTCAGGATCCTGGCTTCAACTCAGACTTGGACAGATCATTCTAATCAGTACCATTGTCTGCATCAGGAAATAGTGAGTCCTTTTTCTCTCTGAGTGTCATCAAAGAGACTAGAGGGTGATCTGTCAGCCTATTTTTTAAATTTATTTTTTTAAAGCTTTTTATTCTCAAAACATGTACACAGATAGTTCTCAGCATTCACCCTCGCAAAACCTTGTGTTCCAATTTTTTCTCCCTCCCTTCCCTCCACCTCCTCCCCCAAGACAGCAAGTAATCTAATATATGTTTAAACATGTGCACTTCTTCTATACATATTTCTACAATTATCATGCTGTCAGGCATATTGTGATGAGAATTATGACATCGGAAGAGAGGCAAGACAGGAGGACTGCGAAGATCTCTTCAAGCTCTTTCAGTTTCTCTGATTCAGTGTTCCAAATGTATATAACCCAAGGTTATTCCATGAATCACAAACCTGGACAGTTAGCCTCCGTGGGACTCAGTCTTTTCATCTGAAAAAATGAAGGGATGGGGCTAGATGGCCTCTAATGTTCTTCTAGCTCTAGGTCTAGCATCCTGACCCTTCTTTGGGTCTCAGTTTCCTCATCTGTAAAATTAGGGGATTGGGCTTGATGTCCTCTGAGATCTCTTCATTCAATATCTGTGATTCTCTCATACTCCAATATTTGAGACATAGGCAGCTAGGTGGGTGATATAGTGTACAGAGCACAGGCCTTTGAGCCAGGAAGACCTGAGCTGAAACTCTCAGATACTTATAAGTCATGTGACCCCAGGCAAATCACCTTTGGCTTCCCCATCTGGAAAATGGGCACAATAATAACTTCTACCTATCAGGATTGTTGTGAAGATCAAATGAGATAATATTTGTAGAGCTTTTTGCGAACCTTAAAATACCATATAAATATTAGTTATTGTCATTATTAATTTTCACTTATAATAAAAATTCAGGCTTCCTGAGAAGACATCATCTTATTCAGGAACTTTACCATTAAAACTGTTTCCTTTTGTCTAATATGGGAATACATATATATTCTAATATGAATATGTAACAGTGGATAATTTGTTTTTGTTTTTGTAGGGATGGAATTTAAGGTGGCTATTTATAGAGTGAAATTCCTGGTTGTATTCTGAAGTTATGTTAATCTGGGACTCATTAGCCCATTTGGTTAGAAACTGGTCCTATTAAGACCAAGAATATATATTTGATGCCCTTATGGGTACCCCATGTCACCTCTAACTTTTATCCTCTGTCTGTCACATATAGAAGGCATCAATAAATGTTTATTAACTGAATGTTAGTTGGATGGGGAGAATGGTGAACTAAATTATATAGAGTAAGCACTTTATTTTTATGATTTCATTTGAGCTTCACATAAGCCCTGTGTGATAGGGTCTTATGGATATTAATGTCCCCATTTGACAGATGAGAAAACTAAAGCTCAGATTAAAATCATTTATATTTGGTCACAAGTGTTAAAGATCAAATCCAACTCTTTCTGCCTACAAGTCTAACTCTCTACCTATTTGACTATACTGTCTTAGATGACTTCTAAATTCCCTCCTTAGATTAAATTCTGTGATCTTACAAGTATAAGTGACTAAACCAGGATTTGAACCCAGATTCTTAGATTTCTTTCTAATCCAACAAACATTTTAAAAGGGAGAAAGAACATGTATTTATTAAGTACCTATTATGTTCCAGGCAATGTACCGAACACAAATATTATTTCACTTGATTCTCATAACAACCCCAGGATAATAATATCCCCATTTTGTAGTTGGAGAAACTGAGGCTGACAGAAATTAAGTGACTTTTTCAAATAATAGGCAGAATTTGAACTCTTGTCTTCCCAACTCCAGGGCCCTATCCATTGTGCTACCTAGTATCCTTTTTTGTTTGTCACTGACGTTATGATGAGAAATCAAAATCACTCTCTGTCTTCAAAGAGTTTTCATTTTCCTGATTTCAAATCTAACTTCTTCAAACAGGTAGAAGTAGTTGACAGCCATATAAACTCATATGGAAATAGGAAAGAGGACTGCTGTCCAGATATACATAATAAAGTCAAAAGTGTAGCTAGGCTGGAAGAGGACAGTGATTTTACCCCCTGGGCTTAATGAGACAGGTTACTTTCCACCTTCTACATCAGTAGAATCCATCATATAAAAAAAAGGAGTTTTGACAGTGAAAAATGATGAGGGCAGAATTATGGGAATAATATGGGAAGTTGGCTGCAGGGGTCCTCAAACTTTTTATATAGGGGGCCAGTTCACTGTCCCTCAGACTGTTGGAGGGCCGGACTATAGTAAAAACAAAAACTTTATTTTATGGGCCTTTAAATAAAGAAACTTCATAGCCCTGGGGGAGGGGGATAATTGTCCTCAGCTGCTGCATCTGGCCTGCAGGCTATAGTTTGAAGACCCCTGGTTAAAGCTTGAGAACTCTTAGAATTTTGTTAGAAGGGAAAATTCTAAAATGGACTCCAACCAGATGTAATTTAGCCATTGAGAATTAAACAGGGAACAAGAATTTCTAACCCTAAGTCAGAGTGATGTCTCACAGAGAGTGTTTATTTTTGATGATCAGGAAATAGCGGTGATGAGAGATTTTAGCCTAAAAGCACTTGGTGACTATGGTGGCTGTATCTCTGTACGCCAATAAATTCAGTCTAGGGTGAGAAATCTCCTTCGGAAGAAGAACTATTTTTTCCTCCTAAGGCTAGAGAAATAGGCAATCTCTAATTAGGAAAAAGGCACAAAGGATGGTTATTTTTCTTCCTTTTCAAATGACTGGATGTGTTGGGGCTTTTTCCTTTCAAAAGAACTATAGTGGGGAAAAGCCTCTAGACTTTAAGCTAAAAGACTTATGGAAAAAGTTATTTAACCTCTCCCCACCCCTACCTACACACTCAGGACTGGAAACTGAAATCAAAAAGAAACTTATAGCCCCATGTTCAATGAAACTGGTCCTGGCAGTGAGCTTCAGTGACCATGGAACATCAGAATAAAACTAACCCAAAATTCCTAAGCATCTGACGGAAACTCTTCGTCTAGTAGATACTATATGTTATGCAAAACTAGTGAAGAACAGACCCAGTGGGAACACGGTAGCACGGCATATATAATGAACTGTTCCTCCATGGCTGTGCTTTGGTTTCCTATATACGTGTCTGCCCATATATCTGCCTTGGCCAAATGTATTTCCTTTACATATCTTCCAAGTCCCAATTCCCACAGATGATATGTATTTTTGGAGGATAGTGTATGTATTCGCTTTAGGTTTATTGGAGGAAACTTGTATTACTACTTTTCTTACCATGTTTTTTAATTTTTTCATTAAATTCCTTCACTATGAACTAATTATCGCAAGTGACCAACTAGAAAAAGTGAACACCTTGATAGGAGCTCATAAGTTAAGAGTCTGATTGAATGCAGATCCATAGAATACCTTCAACTTGGGATAGCTTTATCTGGGGACTGACTATGAGAATTTAAGACTGTCCCTCGATATGTTAGAAAACACAAGTCATAACGTACTCGGGACACAAAAATGTCACCTCCCGACCTGAAGGTCAAATAGCTATTTACATAGAAGACATCAGAAAATTGACTCCCTCTTTCCAGAGCTTAGCCTTCCTCCTCCGTCGCCCCCACATGATCATCCAGCCGATGGTCCTTCCCCTTTCCATTCAGCAAGATCCCTACAATTACAACCTTCTCCGAGCCACTGCATTTAAGGAAATGCCAATAATTAGCGATGGTTATCACGGTAATTAAAACTCCCAGGGAACAACTTGGCCAATATCCATCTGGATCATCCAGAGCCAAGATGGTCCGTGAGCTGAAGCCGTAATGAAAACTTAGCCGCCTCTGGGAAGCAGGAAGCTAAAAGAATATGAAGAGAAATTTTCTACCTCTCGCCCCTTCCCCAAAGCTCCGTCCAGCTCTGGTCTGTCTTTTTCTCATTAAATGCCATTTTCAAGGCTGGCTGCTTTGCCTGCCTTATCACAATCCAGCACACATGAGAAGAAGATTATGGCTTTTGCAGGAATGTGCAAAGGTTTGGATTTTTCCCCCTCCAGAAATGTGAACATTTTTGGAACCTTGGTTGCCGGGAGGGATGGTACTCTGGGAAGAGGGGAACGGGGATTAATTCCCACCTAGGGCTTTTCCTGCCAAAATTTGCTACTGTCACGGCCAAGTGTTTATTTTGGGAACGGGCTGAGCATCTCGGGGTAGACACACCTGTTTGTGCTGCATGATGCCTATTAGAAACCAGCCATGGATTTCAGGTTGGAGAGGCAGAGGATAAAAACATAAGCGGGTGATATGGGAGGGACCTGCCCAGGCTGCTTTCAGCGCCAGGGGCTTCAGACTAGCTCAGCTGGAATGTGCCCCTGTATTTCTTCCCAGCCCTGATTACCACATACAAAGCACTTTCTAAAATACTGCCCTTGAATCTTTTATGAGTGCATCAGGTGGACTCTGAAATATAGTCTGTCCTTCCTTGCTTCACTGGGAAGTAGAAAAGAATCACTGGTTCCTACAATCTCCAAAAGATCCCATCCCCTCAGAGTCCACAGGTTTGGTATAAGTAGGACAGACAGCTATCCACCTTGGGATGACCCAAGGGAGGCACAATGGTGGCCTTGAAGGGTCAGTTAGATCGCCTACATTGGAATCACTCTGACAGGTTAGATGGCAAAGAAGGAAGGCGGGCTTTGCTCAGAGCCATGTTTTTGTTGGTTTTCAGTCTGCAACTCCACTTGGGATTTTCTTGGCAAAGGTACGGGAGTGGTCGGCCATTTCCCTCTCCAGCTCCTTTGACAGATGAGGAAACTGAGGCAAAAAGGAGGGAATGATTTGCCCAGGGTCACCCAGCTGGTAAGCGGGTAAGGATGGATTTGAAACTCAGGTCTCCCTGACTCCAGGCTCAGTACTCTATCCATGATGATCTGGCTGCCCTACTCAGAGCCATCCATTGTGATTTTTACTCCTAGGACAGCTCCACTATTTCTACCTATCTATAATCTATATATTTATATTGATATCTATCTACACACACATATGTAAATAAATTTTAATTGGCAGATTCTTGGGCAAGAAGAAACCCCAAGAGGCAGAGACCACACCATGAGTCTGAACATTTCACACAACCTTCCTCCCCCTACTCAACAAACTCCAGTGGTTTCCTATCAACTTTGAAGAACAAATACAAATTTCTCTGGGATTTCAAGTTCTTTACAACTTCTTCCTGTTTCTTCTCTTCTACCTTGCTAGCCCCCATGCAGTCTGTGATCCGGTTACACCATCCAATTATCTGTTCCTCACACATGATGCTCAATCTCCCATCTCCGTGTCTTTGTTCCAGCATCCTCCAGGCTGCAATATCATTCCTCCCTCCCTCCATCTCTCAGAATCTCTGGCTTTCTTCAAGTTCAGCTCCTTATCCTCTCTTGCCTGGACTCTTCACAGTAGCCTTTGGGTCTCTGTATCCAATCCGCCCTCCGCTAAACTGGCACAGAGATTTGTCTGAAGCTTAGATCTGACTAGATTACCCCACAGCCCCTATTCTTTGAGCTCTAATGGCTTCCTGTTCTCTGCAAGATCAAATCGAATGTCATCTGTCTCACATTTGAGTCTTCGTGACTCATTCTGCTTCTACTTTTCTCTCCTCTGTGAACTCTGCAGTCCAGCATCACTGGCCAATCATTCCTGGAGTAAATAAGAAAAAAAAAATAACTCAGTTTCCCTGGTTTCCTCCCAGCTGAAATGCTGCCTTCTATAGGAAACTATCCCAGTCTCCTCAGCTGCTCATTTCTTCCCCTCTGACGTTATATCTGCCTTCTACTCTGTGGGTATCTTATATGTCCATAGTTATTGACATGTTTTGTCTCCTGTTAGAATGTAAGTTCCCTGAGAGCAGATTCTTGCCCTTTTTCAGTGCCCCCCCAGCACATAACTGATTGATTGGCTCTGCAGCCCAACCTTCTGGTTTGTTCCTTTAATTGAAAAAAATTATCTTGGTTGGTCAAGAATCATTTTCCCCAGAATCATCCCCAGAATTCCCCCAGAATCCTCCCTTTCCTTTCTTTTATTTGCTCTCCTATAATAATTCAGTGTGTCGCTTCATTTAATTAAAACAAGGCAATGTTTCCTATTTGGGGAAGGAAAGAGACATTTCTTGTTTGGGAAAGGAGAAATAAAATGAAGCTGACCCCCATCTTCTCCAGCACCTCCATCCGTCATCCACTGCCCTTCTTACCTTAGACAGAGATTGCTAGGATCAAAGCTCATTCCAACAAAGGCCCAGCGAGGACTCGGCGACTGTCAGCCAATCTACAAATATTGACCGAGCACCCATCGCTCACTGACTCACCCCCAGCGAGCTGCCTCATAAGCTCTACAATTTGGCACAGATGGAAGGAATTGGTTTTATTACTGGCTGGGGAGCTGAAGCATAGACACATATATCAACATTGTAGAATCGACTTGGCAAGTCCTAAAAGTTCAGAGCGGGGAGAATCATTCGGGGGGGGGCAGAAATAACCTGTTAGTGACCCTGGATCTATCTGGGCTTTAATACGAGGGGAGGGGGAAAGGGAGACTGGAGGGAGGGAAGGAGGTGATGGATCTTCTTTCTTTCATCCTCCTGATTGTAGGAGAATTCTAGATGACAGGAGCCCCTCCCATCTTCCCTAGCTCCAGAATAGACTAACCTCCAAAACGAGGAATAAGCAAGGAGACGCCTTCTCTTTTTCTGGGTTCTCTCCTCCCTTCTTCTCTCCACATTGCCCTTTTCATCGTGGCACTGTCCACAATGTTGTATGCTTAACAAATCCTGGATGTAGCAGCTAGTTAAGAATAATTTCATTCATTCGTTATTCATTCCTATGGCCAGTCCCATCAAGTGCTACTAAATGAGAACTTTTAAGAAAGTTTGGGTTTGGGGATCGGACTTTTTTTTTTCATCCAGACCTGTGTTTTAATTGCTATAGAAGCAGCTGGGTGATGAAGTAGCCAGAGCTCTGGCCCAGGAGCTGGGGAGAACTGATGTTATGTCTTTCATTACAAAGAACTAGGAAGATTTAGTTCAGATACTTACTGGCTGTTTGATCCTGAGCAAGTCACTTAACCATTGTCTGCTTTAGTTTCCACAGCTGTCAAATAAAGATAATCCCTATCTCCTGAGGTTGTTGTGAGAATCAAATGAGATAATATCCATAAAATACTTCGCAAACCTCAAAATACTATAATGATGTTTACTTGTCCTGATTATTAGGAGATGTGAAAACTCTTGCTGGCTGTGGACAGTTCCTTGGTAACTTAAAAGTCCCAGAGTATCCCCTGTGGGTACTGAGAGGTTAGTGACTTATCTCTGAGAAGCACAGCTAGTGTGAGCATGGAGCAGGTCTTCCTGATCCCAAGGCATGGCCAGGACTCTATCCTGAACACTAGTCATTCTTTTTGTTAATATCCACTGAGCAAAGGAAAAAATCTTATATTGAGCGTTTTCCAAGTGCCTAAGAGTGTGCTAAACAAAAGGGAAGTTAATTCTTGTCTTCAGGGAGTTTATATTTTGTGTGTGTGCATGTGTGCATGTGTGCGTGTGTGTGTGTGTTTGAGAGAGAGAGACAGAGAGAGAAAAAGAAAAAGAGAAAGAGAGAGAAAGAAAAAGACAGAGAAAGAGAGAGAAAGAGAAAGACAGAGACAGACAGAGAATGAGAATGAATGAATTTAAATGGTTTGGAATATTACAGGGAGGGTGAGTGGAGTCAGAGAGGAACAGATTGATTTCATTAGTATGGAGAATTTCTCAAAAAGGAAAGTAAATCCCCAGCTATTCTCAGCAATACAGTGATCCAAGACAATCCCAAAGGACCAATGATGAAGCATACTCTCCACCTCCAGAGAAAGGACTGATATTGATTGAATCTAGGCTGCCATGCTCTTTTTCACTTTCTTTCATTTTTTCTTTTCTTCAAGTCTTGTACAAAATGACTAATATGGAAATGTTTTACAAAATCGCACGTGTATAGCCTATATCTGATTGCTTATTGTCTCAGGGAGGGGAGAGTAGATGGGAGGATGGAATTTGGAACTCAGAATTTTAAATTAAAATGTTTTTTTAAATTGGGGGAGGGGGAGAAAAGACAATCAGTTCAGATCAGCACTTTGATCCAGTGATCTGACTTTTGTTTAAGGGTGTGGGTCCCCCAAGCCATTGAAATCTCTAGGAAAGTTTCCTTTAAAAAAAGAAAAAAAGAACCAGGGGCAGCTAGGGGCACAGTAGATGGAGCACCAGCCCTGAAATCAGGAGGAGCTGAGTTCAAATCCGGCCTCATACACATAACACTTTCTAGCTGTGTGACCCTGGGCAAGTCACTTAACCCCAATTGCCTCAGCAAAAAAAAATAAAAGACAAGCAAGCAAGAAAGAACCAGCGGTGCTTGAGTTGGGGGAAGACAGTTGGCGCATGGCTGGTACTTCTCCAATCTCAAAAAGTAACCCAAACTGAAATAAAGGCAGTTAGAAAACCACAAGCTCCATTATCCAGAAACAAAGGGAGGCCCAGTGTTCCACCAGTTCTGTTGCTGTCCAGAGCCTTGGGGCAGATTTGTCACTCTCCGGGTCTTCAGTCTCTTCTTTTGGAGCAGAATATTTGACCTTTGGATGACTAGCTTCCAAACGGACCCCCTGGGTACTCCAGATGGCAGCCTCAGCTTTTCCAGGCTGGTTTCTGGCCCGATTATTTTCCTGTACCCTTTTTCTCCTTCTTCATTATTCACTGCTTCATCCCACTGCAGGGAACGCTGCTGAAAAACCCCGGTGGATTAGTAGGCATCGAAAGCCCACGGCCCTGATCTCATTTGCTCCCTTGCCTTCTAATTTGTGGTTAGTGCTGCAGTTTGGGCCATCTCGTGTTTTGGGTCCTTTCAAGGGTGCTTTCTAAATTGATTTTTCTCAGCCAGTTCTTCAAGATGAGTTTCCAAATAACATGATTCAGCCCCATTGTGATAGCATTCACCAGGCTATTATGGCCTCTCTAGACACACCAATCACAGGCAGATCTTAGATAACTGGGAGAGGTACAGTGAGTGGGCAGCTGGGTGGCTCAGTGAGATAGGGCTGGACCTGAAGTCAGGAAGAACTGAGTTCAGGTCCAGCCTCAGACACTTACTTAGCTGCGTGACCCTTTTCTCAGTTTCTTCATCTGTCAAATGAACTGGCCAACCACTCTAGTATCTCTGCCAAGAAAACCCCAAATGGCAGTCACGGAGACTCAGACGTGATTGAAATGACCGAACAACCAAAGAGAGTCGTGGGGGAAGTTCTGGGGCATTGTATTGGGTCAAGATGGGGACATAGTGGGTGCCCAAGGGCGGTGTGGACAAGGGTCCGGCACATGGAGAACCACTCTAATTGGCTTTCTGGGAATTTGCCTGATTTAATTGAGGACAAGTTCATCCCACTCTGCTTTCAGAGCAAATTTGTGCTTCCCTGCAGAAGAAGCTAGTTTGACCAGTGAAGTAAAGAAGGGACGTGATTGTAGAAATATGTAAAAATCCCACTCACAGTTGATATTTTTCTATTTGTATTCAGTTGGGGGGGTGAAGAGGACCTGAACTTGTGATTTTACTGTATAGCAATGTAGATCAATGAATGAAGTATTGGGCTTTAAGGCAGGAAGACCCTGAGATCAAATCCCACCCCAGAGACTCTCCATTGATGAATTAGCAGTATTTGCTAGGATTCACATTGCATTTTAAGGTTTACAGAGCACGTTAGGTGTGTTCTGTCCTTTGATCCTCACAACATTTTTAGATTATCACCTTCATTTTACAGATAAGGAAACTGAGGCAGGCAGAGGTAAAGCCTCTATCCCCTGGGCCATCCCTGGGCCACAGGTCTAGGCTAAAATGAAAACAGTGGAATTTGGGGACAAGAGGGGCCTCCCTAGTATCAGCTGCTGCAAACATGTGCCTTATCCCTAGGTGTGGAAGAGGTCTGGGGCCTGGTTCTACAAAGCACTGCCGAAATACATACTGCCTCTGAAGATACCGGGCCAAGCCAGTGAACCCCACTTCAGGCTCCCCCCTATAGAGCCGCCCATGAGTGATCCAAGGAACATCAGCACTAGTCGATGCTACTCCTGGGCCCGAGGGAAAGGTAGGTTCCCCACCTCCTCTAAAAACTCACCTTCACGAATGCTGAAAACTATCTTTTTGCATATACTTTGAAAATAAAAAGCTATTTTTTAAAAATGAAGAACCCCCCCAAAAAAAATCCCACCATTCCTCCCCATTCTCCAGTCAATGTCAAAGAGCAATATGGGAAGCCTGGAAATCCAGAATTTAGAGGCCATGTGACCTTGATCAATCCCCTAACCCCTTGGGGCCTCAGTTTCCTTCTGTATAAAATGGATGATTGGACTTGGAGCCTTTAAAGTTCCCAAATCAATGATCCTATATTTCTTTTTTGTATGTTTTATATTTTTTTTTAATAATAGTTTTTTATTTTTCAAAATACATGCAAAGATAGTTTTCAACATTCCCCTTTGCAAAACCTTGTGTTCCATATTTTTCTCCCTCCTTCCCCATCTCCCCCTTCCCCTAAACAACGAGGAATCCAACATGTGCAATTCTTCCAAACATATTTCCACATTCATCATGCTGCCCAAGAAAAGTCAAAATCGATCCCATATTTCCAAGGATCCTTTCCAGGCCCTCAACCCCAGGTTCCTCTGATTGGATTGGCTCCTTTCTGAGCAGAGAGATGGGGACCAGGAGAGAATACTATATATGGTTTCAGACACAGTGATTGTATATTGAATGTCTTACTTAACTTGTAACAACACGGGAGAGTTCAAGGGAGGTTGAGGGAATGGAGAATGGAGACATTTCTAGCATAAAAAATATGATGTAAAAATAAAAAATAAAAGTGATAGTTTTAAAAAAAGCCAGTACTCAGAAAATGAAGATTAAATGGACCCAGTCTGAATCTCTGAGATTTTCCCTTGGCTTCTTCTCCACATCCTCCTATTCCCTCCCTTTGCCACCCGGTCATCTGGTGTGAGGAGGCAGCCTCTAATTGCCAGCAGAAAGCAGGCTAGAAGGATTGCCTCTGACAGGCAGAGGAGCTCGGCTGGAAGCCAGAGAAGGCAGCTTGGCTCCCATCACTCTAATAAGCATTGATCTGGGGAGTGGAGGTGGCGAGACCTCAGACAGCTACATGGATTTCTGGAGAAATACAGTCTCCATCATTTAGAAATTTGGGAGGTTTTTCATGTTTTTTGTGAAATATTAAAAATGTGTCTCATCCAAGAGACTCGTAGCTTTATTTCCTCTCTGCTCAATGACTGTGTCTGAGGGTTGTGTCTAATGGAAGGATTCCCGGCCGCTGACAAGTACGCTGGGTTTGATACCCGCCTCACGGTCCCCCTCCATGTCACCTTGTTAGTGATGCGACTGGGGTGCTCTGGCCCAGGTGCCTCGTCCTGTGGGTACACGTGATTCATCCACAGGATCATAAGCTAAGGGGTCAAAGGCTGAAAGGACTTCTCATCCAGCCTCTTACTTCACAGGTGAGGGAATTAAAACCTGACAAGGTAACATGATTTGCTTTAAGAGCTACTCATTTAGGCTCAGGGGTTCTGGCTTCAAGTATGGACTTTAATACTTATTAGCCATGTGACCACAGGCAAGACAACTTTTCTAAGCCTCAATTTTCTCATCTGGGATGTGGATAGAATAATATTTGCATTGCCCCGGAGGGCTTTTGTGAGATCCAAATGAAGTGTCTGGAAAGCAATTTGTAAACTTTTTAAAAGACTATATTTAAATTTGTATGTTTTGTATTAATCTCATTTTTATCACCATGCTTTGATGGAATTCACCATCATGTGACCTTGATCAATCCCCTAACCCCTTGGGGCCTCAGTTTCCTTCTGTGTAAAATGGCCTGATTGGATTTGGAGCCTTTAAAGTTCCCTTCAGCTCCAAATCAATGATCCTATATTTCTTTTTTGTGAAAAGACACTGTTATTGTTATATATGTTTAAAATTTGATAAACTGTTGCACAGCTGGATAAAGTAACTGCTTTTTATTATTTGAATAAAAGTACTGGCTTGTCAGCTTATACTCTGCAGACTCACCGAAATTATCTTTGGAATGAGTAGAGTAGCGGGTAGAAAAAGAGATGACCTGAACCTTGTCGGGATGAGGTTCCCAGAGGGTTGTAATTTCTCCTGTTAGATCTCTATATTTTGAAAGTTTTCATTTTGTGTAGTTTAGAAACTATGAATGTTTGGTGCAGTGGTATCTATTAAAAATTTTGCTCTGAAATGTTTATAGATCACATATAGTATGAGCAATGGTGGACAACAGTTCACACTCTAAAGAAACTTGAATGCTCCAGGATTGTCTGAGGTTTTATGAGGAATATGTTATTTATTAATTTAAAGCATAGTGAGCATAGGAGATGGTTTAGGAGTCCCAAAAGTCTTAGTGCTGCTTTAGGCTTTAATACCTTTTTAATACTCTGTATTAATACAAAACTTAAAAAATCATCATTTGAAAGTTTAATTTTCAAAATTTATTTTACACTTATTTAGTTTTGTGCATTTTGAAAAATAAATTTTAATTTTAATAGAATGGGATACCTTGTCATTTTGCACTGTATTGCAGTTTTCAGGATGGTATTCTTTGGGTCATGAATGGAGAGAGAAGGTCTTCTTGTTTGACTACCTTAATCACCTGATCTACCTCCATTAAGGGGTTTCTTATGAAGGTCATATCAAAATCTTGTTGTTTGGGTAACTCAAGACCAAGATTAACAATACAACTCATTCAGTTACTAAGAAGCAACTGCTGGAAGTTTTTAGAAAGCTTGAAAATCAACTGGAGCAATATATAGCACCAAAAAAATGAGATATTACTTCATTGCATAATCTAGCTTGATCAATAGAGCCACACTTATTAAGGTCAATCTTTTAAAAAATAATTTCTGGTGACAGCTCCCAAACATGCATGATTCAGTAATTTGTTTGAGGTGTCTTTGTTGCAATATTACTGATTGAGTTTACACGGTTGTCACCCATAGAGGGCCTTTTGATTCTACTCTTGGACCTTATCAACGTCATAGGATGCATCTGGAGAATAAGTACTTTTTAATTACATTCAACAAATCCAGTAATATACACCTACATTTGTCCTCTGTTGTTTCTTAAGGTCTTTTTAAAGCTCCAAAAGCATTCCTGTTTATCATATCTTTTGAGAGCTTCTGTCAATCCTCTTCCACCTTTTTAGCAAGAAAATATTTAATTTTCTATAGCTGTCATGGGCTAATGAGCCCTGCTTTTCATTAACATTGCGTTGGTTTTAGTTTGGCTACATTTTAGAACCATTGTCTTCCATTTTATGAGACTAAAACAAAAGAGAAAGACGGGTATATTGACTCCAAATGTGCTTTTTCCCATCAAGCTTTGACTTCAGGATGCTAATCTGTCTCTTAACAGAGTCAGTTTGAGCTTCTCTTTGATAGCTTTGTACTAAGTGTGACTGGCCTGAAAAAGACCAAGGAATATCTCAAGAACTGCCTTTAATCCATTGGTTAATTTTACCTTCAGGTTCAAGCTCAAAACCTTCAGTTCTCTCTGTTCTTCCTTGATGCACATTCAGTGTCCAAATGACATTTTGATATCATTGGAGAAGGTTTTTAGGAGGTGAAAAAGCTGTTAAATGTGCCTTCGGAAGAACCTTAAAACTCGATTCCATTCAAATATATTAATTAAGATGACATTTCAGTAGATTTCCCTCTTTGACTTGAAAGCCTTTCTCAGCTCTATTTTGAGAATGATGATGGTGGATTTAGTATTTGGCAGAAGCATAGTGTCTCTCTGAAAGATGGCACATTTTGTATCAGTTGTTCTTGACATTATGGTATGGCAGCATGTTTTAAATAGAGAATAATTTCCCACGTGGACATCAGACCTCCAAAGAAGCCATAGCTAGATTTTTTTCAAGCCCAGGAGAAGCAGTATAAAAGCGTTCTAAAAATAAATTCATTAAATTAAAATCAATTTGGGGAAAAGGGTGACTGAGATCCTAGGACATGCACAGAGACTGCTCAGTGGTAACGTTCACTTGGGATATTATAATTTAAGCAATTATCCTTGTGAACTAGATGCTTACATTTAGTTGTTTATCTCAACCCACAGTATTTCTTTGTCATGGATTTAATTTTCTTTTATTTACTCACATCTCTAACCTCAATTTCTGTATTGGGACATAGTACTCGGATGGAGCAAAGGACTGGAGCAATATATAGCACAAGAAAGTAGTTGTGTTGAATTTTAATAAGAAACATTACCAACGTTTTGGAATTTTAAATAATGAGCCTTCCAGATTTTTTGTAAGTTTGAAGAATTTACACTTCTCATATTAATTGTTGAGTTTAAAATTTTTTTTCAGCTAGAAATACTCTCCCTCCTGTCAGCCCCTTTGCTGTTCTGGAGGAGATGGTTAAGATCAGGCCCCATCCTCTGCACAAGTCCTGGCTTCTAGCTCCACTGCTAGAAGCAGTGCAGATTTTGGCCTAAGCCCCTTCTTCATCTTCCTTGAATTATATTTCTAGGAGTTGCTTCCATCTCTTAATGAGATCTTGATAGGCCCAAAATGGCATATTGTTACAGCATGCTTTGCTGCCTGGCCGCTGCCCTGGACTCATCTCCTGCTGTGCTTTCCTACTCAGGTATTGCCCTGACCCTTTTTCCTGCTGTGGCTCCAGCCAGGGCCTCTGTACCTTCTGCTTCTGCTTTTGTTCTCTCAGAACCTCCACAGGTTTCTTGTGTATACTTAAGGCCAGATAGAGAAGTACGTATCTATTGGTTTTTAATTATTCCTCCTGATTTGTTTTTGGAACTTTTCTGGAGCATTTATTAAAGTTTATTTTATTTATATTTATATTATATTATAATAATTTTATTATATATGTAAATAATGCATATCTATTCAATAAATTTATAAATATTAAAATATTAGATATTTTTAAAAATATATTAAAATCAAGGTGCTTCTTTCAATGCTACAATATTTTAAAATAATGATTTATATTTCCTACAGCAAGCTTTTACAAAAATTATAAAATGGGGGCAGCTAGGTGGCACAATGGATAGAGCACCAGCCTTGAAGTCAGGAGAACCTGAATTCAACTCTGGCCTCAAGACACTTAACACTTCCTAGCTGTGTGACCCTGGGCAAGTCACTAAACCCCAATTGCCTCAGCAAAATAAATAAATAAATAAAAATTAAAATAATGAAATCAATAGCTAAAAAGTTTAGACCAGGACTTCCCCTATAGGCTATCATAGACCTTTCTTTTCTTTTCTTTTCTTTTTAAAATTCTAATTAATTAATTTACTTATTTATTTGCAAAGCATATGCATGGATAATTTTTCCGACATTGACCCTTGCAAAACTTTTTGTTCCAAATTTTCCCCACCTTCTCCGCGTCCCCTCCCCTAGCTGGCGGGTAGTCCCATACATGTTACATATGTTGAAATACATATCATGGGGCTTTCTTAAACCAGAATAAGTGTAATTCTTTCTACCATACTGAACAAATCTAAAACTATTGTCTACACATTCTAATTTTCAGCATCTTCAATCAGTTAGTCAATCATCAAGATTTTTTCTTCTCAATATTATTTTGTTTTTCCAAATATATGTAAAGATAGTTTTCAAAATTCATTTTTGTAAAACTTTGTGTTCTAAATTTTTCTTCCTCCCTCTCTGCTCATGTTCTAGTTGGACAGACATCATGTACATATACAGGCACGTACAACAGAGACACGTACAAAGCAAGGATAGTTTTGTAGGGAAGATCCAGCAGTTGAGGGGACTTGGAAAGTACTTACACAGAAGACGGTACTTGGGGCAAGGTTTGAAGGAGACCAGGAATCTGAGAGGTGGAGGTGAGGAGGACATTCCAGCCATGGGTGATAGTCTGTGCAGAGGCAAAGGAGAGAAAGTGTTGTATGTGAAGGGAAGACCAGTATGGCCAACTTGATTTTAGTATATGGAGGAAAAAAAGGAAAGTGAGCTGGGGCCTGGTCCCCCTGCTCTGCTTATGGCTTTCCTCAAGGTGCTCAAATTCAATTCATTGCAGTGCAGGAAAGAGTGGTCATATTATTAACACATTCATAAATAATTCTAATACTGAGTAAGGTGTGAGAGTGGTAAAGGATAGATCAAGGCAAAGTGCTCTCCCTTTCAGGAGGGAAGGACCCCTTTCAGCTGGGCTCGCATAGGGGAAAACATTGTGAAGGAGGAACATAAAAGAGTTGAAAGGAAAGAGAAAGGAAGGAGACGTGGAAGGGAAAAGAAAAGGGAAGAAAGGGAAAGAGAAAGAAAAGAAAGGAAAAAAGGAAGGGAGGAAGGAAAGAAGGAAGGAAGAAAGAAAAGAAGGAAGGGAAAAGGAAGAAAGGAAAGGATGAAAAGAAGGGGGAAAAGGGAGGGAGGAAGGAAAAAAGAATGAAGGAAGAAAGAAAAGAAGGAAGGGAGGGATGAAGGAAAGAAGAAAGGGATCAAAGGAAGAAAGGAAAGAAAGAAGGAAAGAATGAGAGAAGGGAAGGAGGAAAGAAGAGAGAAAGAATGATTTTATAAGTCCATGCCAGACATCATACAGCCTATACAAAGGCACAGAAATGGGAAATGGCCAGACTTTAAGGAATACCATGTAGTTCACCGATAATGCAAAAACGGGTGAAATATGCAAACAGACAAGAGAGGTAGTTGGAGCCAGATTGGGAAGGTCCTTAGAAGTCAAGCTAATTAATTTGCATGTTTTCCTAGAGTCAGTAGGTAGCCCTATAGGGCTAATGACATGACAAAATTTGGGGTAAACATTCTACAGAGAACATCAAAACCCATGGCTTATAGTTTGTAGCCTGGGGTGTGCCGATAAATGTTTAACAACCAGTTCTCTAGGGAAAATAAACATGTACTCTCAAATCACTTTTAAGTTTAATTTGCATTACTAATATTTTCTCTATTAATTTCTTTAGTCTAGACAACCAGTAAAAGAGCCCTGATTTGACTGTAACCAATTTTGGCATTTGCCAATCTCTGGGGTATAAATGCTCACACTGAAAATTTAACAATTAGCTAGCTGGTTTGAGCTGGCTCCAGCACACGCCTTTGGAGGGGAATCTACCCTGTTTATCCCTCCACCTCCCATTCCCCTAATAGGAAAAGGTCTAAAGCCCTGAACCGCAAGGCCAGAGAGGCCTAGTCTCCTAGGGACAAGCCATCTCACTCTGGCACAGCGATATAAAATCTGGTCTTTCTTTCCTCTCAAGATGTTAAAAATCTGGGCAGCTCTGCCAGCCTCGGTACCTCATCAGAGCCATGAACTCCGGGGTCAGCAGCTGCTCAGTCCTGCCCAGTTCTGGGCATGTGCCAACCAGGGGGATGGGGAGAATGAAGGAATCACCTCGCCAGAGATGTTCCAGGGAGGCACAGATGGAGAGTCATCTGGCCTTTTAATTAGGTGTAAGAAGAGGCTGGTGTACAACAGATTCAGAATTAGCTCACCATCTATTAGAAAGGTTTACATGATGGGAAGGGCAGAGACGGGCACTTTGCATCATTTTTCCTCAAAAGCAAGGGGTTTAAAACCTAGCTCGGGGCCTTGGGAACAAGAAGAGGCACCTAGAGCAGAGCGAGGCCTTTGAGTTTTTGTCCAAGAAGACTCTGCAGTTGCAGGAAAAGTGATATTCCTAATTGTTCTGCCCAGGAAAAGTGAAATGAATGAGACTTTCATTGTTTTCGAGAAGCAAGGTAAAAGAGCAGGGACCTTGGTATACCAGAAGGTCAGAAGCAAAGGGCACAAGATAGGTTATGGGAGGCTTGGGGTTAACCTAGAATGCAGTAGCTATAAGAGGGGTCAATGTAGAAAAAGCAACTCTCTATTACTCCATAACTTGCCTTTTTTGTTAACTAGGTACTGAACTTGGTATTTATTTACCAAAGGCCTAACAGGACCTTCTAAATTCTGCCTTAGTCATGTCCCTGGCTGTAAGACTCCAGCTAAAATATCATCCCCATTCCTCTATAAGCTGCCGTTTCTTACTTCTCATCTCCTTGATGTCCTGGCTCACAACTCACCTCTCTTAGGAAGCCTTCGCAGATTACACCTGCTTGATAGAAGCGGTCGTCAGTATAGTAGGGATACGGGCGTTGTCTCTGGAGTCAAAGGGCCTGGGTTCATATCCTACCTTGGTGAACTTAGACAAATCACTCGTTCCTTGCTGAGCCTGTTTCCTCAGGCGTATGATGAAGATTGTTGGACTAGAAAGCCTTTGGATTCCTCATGATTCAGGTCTGGATCTGTGATCCCTGGAAGGTAACTTGTTAGCTCTGTGTAATCTGGGAGAGCGGGACAAGCCATCTCTCTCATTGGTCTCCCCAGCACCCAGTACAGAGGTTCTCAAACTACGGCCCGTGGCTTGGTGCAGCAGCTGAGGACGTTTATCCCCCTCACCCAGGGCTATGAAGTTTCTTTAAAGTTTTTGTTTTTACTATAGTCCGGCCCTCCAACAGTCTGAGGGACAGTGAACTGGCCCCCTATTTAAGAAGTTTGAGGACCCCTGAGTCCAAGTATGATGCCTGATAACAGCAGGAACTTAATAAATATTTGTGATTTATGAGTTGATGTTACTTCAGCACATACATGCAGGGAACATATCAGGGGCCCAGCCTTGTACTGGGGGCTTTGTGGGTTATTGTGATATTTAAACCAAAATGTGGCTGCCTCAAGCAATTTAAAAATCTCATGGGTGATCTAAGATGGACACACATTAATGCAGAAACAAAGGGAGGGACTGGACCTGTGACTTCATTGATATGGAGAACTTCCACTGGAGAATGCCCTCTGTTGGGGCAAATTGGCAATTTCTCTGCAGTTTTTGGTCTTGGAGAGTTGTACTGAGAGGTTAAAAATGTTTAAGGTTCCATGGCCAGCAGGCGTCAGAGGCAGAACGCAAGTCACCAAATACCATATGGCTCAGATAGTTAAGTGATGTAGGCAGTATAGTCCATCAGGGGCTTACTGGAGAGTGTAGGCGCTAGGCTGGTGTGATGGGAAAGGGCTCATGGGAGAGGAGATACTTGGTTGGGTGTTGCCCACCTACGAGAACCGGAATGTGGCCAGCTCTCTGAAGGCAAGGACTGCCTTATTTTTGTCTGTTTTCCCAGTACTTAGCACAGAGCCTGGCAAATGATAGGTGCTTAATAAATGTTTGTTGATTGCTTGGCTGGTTCCAGCTCTGGTTCCAGATCAGAGAAACTATGAAAGTGATGAAACTTGGAAGACATAAGGAAGTCTTGGATGGGAGGCAGTTTGGGTTCTAGAATTCTAGATAGAATCAAAAAGCCTCTAGTCCAGCACTGTTCTCCATACTTGTACACAGTAAGAGCTTAATAAATCCCTGTTGAAATGTTGACCCAGTTATGCTTCTGGTAATCATACACCGGCACTGGCAGTGGGGTCTGGACAACCCAGGAGAGTGTATAGCTGAGGAGAGGGCATGTTGGATGGGAAAAGCAGCACCACAAAGGTGTGGAGGTGAGACCGAGCAGGGAAGGATTTCTGTCATTGAAGAGCCAGTGACAAAGCCATATCATAGAGGAGCTAGGATGCTGGCTGAGAGGCAGCGTGCCATGGTGGATAGAACACTGATTCTGGAGTCGAAGATCCTGGGTTCAAATCTCGCCTCTGCTACCACCTGACCTTAGACACCACCTTGATTAAGCGGATCTCACTTTACTCTTCCTTAACATCAGGCTCTCAGTTAGCCACTGAGGTCCTTTCTCATCCAGCGTTCGGAGCTGTTGTTGGCAGTGAGGAGACATCAATGGCCCCAGAATAGGTAGGGGACCAGATGAAAGGAGAAGGATGCATTTAGGGGCTGGGATATCACAGCCGGAGAGGAAGAGACAGAACGCAAGGAAATTAGCCAGAAGTCATCTTCTGCAGAAGGTAGGATTTGAGGTGGGTCTTGAAGGAAGACCGGGAGACCCTCTGTGAAGCCCTAAGAGCACTGACTGCCCCACAGGTGATACGGACTGTCTTGTAGTGGGAACATTTGGAATAGGGAAGATGGAAGAGGCTCGAGCACATTTCAGATAAAGAACCCACCGGGATGACAAGATGAGAGGCTGGAAGAGGGAGAGGTCAGAGATGAGACTGCAGCTTCACGCTGGAGACTGTGGAGAGCAATGAGATTCAAGGATTAAGGAAGTCTTGAGGGGGAGGCAGTTGGAGGAGCTGAATAAATTTCATTTTAGATAAGTTTGAGGTGATATCCTGTCAGAGAGATCACTTGGAGATTTGGGCCTAGAGCCTTTGAGAGAGAGAGAATGGAGGGAATGAGAGAGAATGAAGGGAAAGACAGACATGGGGGGAGGAGTCTGGAGCTGAGGGCTCAACCTTAGAGACCATCTTCTTCACTTTACAGATATGGGGATAAAGTGGCTTGCCTAAGGTCACAGAGAGGACACACAGGTCCTCTGCCCCCCAAAATCAGTGCTCTGTCCCCTGTGCCACACCAGCATCTTTAGAGAAGTTACCTAGAACCCCATCCTGGCTCTGGCACGTGGGCAGCTCTTCCAGCTGTTTTGGTCCTCAGTTTCCTCATCTGTAAAAATGAAGTTGAACTCAAAGATTCTGGGGTCCCTTCCTGCTTGGGGCCAGAGGGGAAGGGACAAAAGGCAGACATTCTGCCAGGTGCGGTTTCAATCCCCCTGAGAAGATGGTGGAGATGGATCGGGCAGCGCCAGGAGAGGGTAGCCCAAGTAGAAGTGGCCAGTAGGCTATCTCAGGGAGGAGTGTCAGCCCCTGGGACAAACCCCCACCTGTCCTTCCTGCCTGGTTATGGCTCAGACCCCCAGCATTCAGGGTGCCCTTGGAGCAGACTTTGCTCTGTAGAAATGAACCAGACTCTCATAAACTGCACATGAGCAGATGGTGCTTCCCTGACGAGAGCTGGGATGAGTGTCCTCAGAGCAGTCCCCGCTGCTCCATCCTCACCCAGCTGTGGCTCTTCCCAGAGCTGGGATTCCCTCTGGCCGTCACCAAGCTTCATAGCCATGGGCCCTGCAGCCCCAGCGAGACTTTTAGGTTTTTAAATTTATGATCCTGAGATTCAGGGCGGGATTCAAAGCCTTGGTCTCACAAGCCAGCTCTCTGTCCTCTGTGGCTCTAGCCTTCCCTAAAAAGCAGCTATCTCTGACCATCTCCGTAGGAGAGTCTCAGCCCTGAGCCGGGAGAGAGCTCACTGGCCATCCTCCCCATACACCAAAGGAATCCTTCCCACAATGCCCTAATAAATGATTGTCCAGCCAAGAACCCGCCCTTGTCCTCTACCCATAAAAATTACCCTTGAGCCTTCATCAGATCGAACAAACATGTTTTCGGATGTCATGGGCTTTTATTTTTTTTAGTTGTCACTAATCTCAGTGGCCCACTCTCCCTGTCCCACGTCTCCCGGATATCACTGATATCTTATCGCCAGACGACTGACAATTCGTGTCAAAGAGTAAAGTCATGAAACACGGGATTGTCACCTTGGACAGGTCCATTTATCAAGTAATCATCAGCATCAGAGAACTTGTTATTAATCCCATCGCCATCCAATCCTCCCCGTACACTGCAGGAATCCTTCCCATAATGTCCTGACAAGTGATTGTCCAGTCAAGACCCCAAATTCGGTTCTCTCCACTACTCCTTACCACCTTTCATAATGAAGGGCATAGAACGCTCAACCGGAGAATGAGGGGTGAACAGGGATCAATCTGATGAACTTTGAGGCGTGCTCCGATCAATTTGCTAGAAAAAAGGCTGCCCCATGGAAAGTAAGGAAATGTTCTGTAACCTTTGTGGGAGATTGTTCAGGGGCTGCTCCCAAGATTACTGGCCAGCTATTGGCTGGAAAAGCTGCCTATTAATGAGTATGTCATATTTCTCATGACCTTTTCTTTTTTTTCCCTATTCCCTTCTTCCAGATGTTTTGCAGAGAGAGATATTTACACACACACACACACACACACACACACACACACACACACCAGAACATGACAGAAATAAGTGTCTGCTCAATCTCACAACCTACAAGAATGTCAAAAGTGAACTTTTCAGCCTCTGAAAGAGTAGCAGACTGAGTGCTGATAAAGCACCTGGAAGCACGTACGGAATTGGACACACAGACTGACAGGACAGGTCCCAGACAATTTTCTATTACATCATCACCTGTGTGGAAGAGAGGAGAGTTTAGTTTTCCAGGCAGTGGAATCCCAGAGGCAATATGGTAGAGCCCTGGGCTTATACTCAGGAAGATCAAAATTCAAATTCCGCCTCGGATACTTATGAGTTGTGTGACCCTAAACAAAGTGATTTAGCTTCTCTCAGCCTCAGGTTCTTTTATTTGTAAACTACAGGGTTTTGATTTGACTTCTAAAGCTCCTTCCAACACTAAATCTAGGCGTCTATAAGAATCTGGATCTTTAATCAGAGGACGCTTCCTTTGGTGGTCTAACCCTGTAGACTTGTGGTCTAAAAGTGGTCCTAAGTCTGAGAGTTCTCAAGGCCAATAGTTAAAGGACTGAATGTTTTGAAAAAAGAGAAGACTCTATGGAGGAAAGGGATTCGCTGGAATAATGAGTACAATAGCCATGAGAGGCAGCTATGATTATTGTCTTCATTTTATAGATGGGAAAATTGAGGCTGAGAAAAGTCAACTGAATTCCCAGGGATCATATGACTAAGTAAGTCTTTCTGACTTTCAGGGCTCCATCTACTACACTACCTATATATAAGCTAAATCTAAGCTATATTTGTAGAAATTTCCTGAAGTAAATTCTAAGTATAAGCAAGAAGCCAAAAAATGGAAAAATCACCTTCTTGGAAAAACCCCTGGAGTTGAGTCCAGTTTGTGTGAGTCCAGAGTCTTGAGTCATCCAGGGGTGCCCATTATAAGGTTCTCTCACCCCTGTCCTCCTCCATTGTCCATTCTTTTTCTAGACTTCAATATCTGTTGAAAGATCCCTAGCAATATTGTTCCCTTGTTCCCTATTTCCCGAGCTATTCCAGAAGGAGCCCTCAGTTGAGAATTTCTGGTTACCTCTGCCTTGTGCCTTCCCAATCTTCACACTAGTTTTCCCAACCAATGGTGTGAGGTAGCAGTATAGACTCCCTCTTTTCTTCTCTAGGAAGCTGTTGACCCAATGGAACCCATAGATAATGCTTTCTTCCTCTCGTTTCAATTCAATAAGAACCTTTCATTAAAGTGTCCCAGGATCACCTACTGTGTGCTGGTAGAGGCTGGGACTACAGATCCTATTTTGTGAAAGTCAAGTGAGGAGAGTTCCCGTCCCTTTCCCCCGAAGCTAGGCTGGATGTGTGTTCTGCTCCTATTGCTACTTAACCTAAGAGAGGATTGTTGGTCTTAGCCCTTGTGTGCTTTGCAACTTGAATTCTTGGGGAAATGCCAAGTCATCGAGGTGAGGGGAACATGATGAATGTCCCATGATGGCTACATGTTCTCTCATCATCTCCCTGGTGGATGCTACTCTAGTTTTATGGAAGAAATCAGACAAAATGAGTGTTTGTCCACTGAGCTGTGCACTTGCTTTTCTGTGAAATATATATATCATCTCCAAGGCAAGGACTGTCTCAGACAATCTCTCCGCAGGCATCGTGCCAGACTCCACCGTGGGCTACTGTTCCCGGCTGAATCATACAGCGTACTCAAGGCAAAACAGGAATCAGTGCGAGGGTCTTCTGTGAAATTTCCCAGAAGTGTGTGGAGTAGGAGGTAAAAGGCTGGTTTCTTTTGTGGAAACAGCTGCAGGGACAAACACACTGGCCCTGGAGTCAGCAACTGACTTATCTCTGTAACCTTGGGCACATAACCTTTCCTGGGTCTAGGTTTCCTTACCTATAAAATGGAGGGGTTAGGCAAGATGGACTCTGGGTCTTTCCAGCTCTAGTTCTAAGATCTTAAATGTTTGGGGGGAAATAGCAACATAGCAGAAAGCATGATGGACTTGTAAATTGTAAAGCAGTGTCCAAGGATGGGATGAGCCTTGCTGATGCTACTAGTAGTAGTAGAAGTCCTTCTACTGATACTGATGAAATAGCAGGAGAGCATTAGATTATCTGCCATATTTATGAAACTTCTATTATGTCTCTTAGTAAAATGTGTATGTTCCCTAATTACAGGGATTCCTTATTTTTGTTTTTGTATGCCCAGGACCCTATATAGCATCTGGTACACAGTAGATACTTTGTCTAGTTGGAACTGAATTCAATCCATCTATCAAGAAGCATCTATCTAATGAAAACCTACTATGTGTTTAGTTTAGCTCTGGAGAGCTCATACAGAGAATGAGTAGATTTACATTAGAGACAAAGTAAATACAAGGGGATTTCAGTGAAGTGCTAGCAACTGAGAGAAATGAGGGTCTTATATAGGAGGTGGTGCCCAAGCAGAGTAAGAGAAAGGACAAAGATTGTTTTCTCTTTTTCTCTTCATCATTAGCAGTTAAATGGCAGTTTCTTCTCTCCCTTTCTTCCTTCCTTCCATTTTCCTTCCTTCCTTCCTTTCTTTCTTTCTTCTTTCCTTCCTTACATCTTCCTTCCTTCTTTCCTTCCTTCCTTCTTTCCTTCCTTCCATCTTCCTTCCTTCTTCCTTCCTTCCTTCTTTCTTCCTTCCTTCCTTCTTTCTTCCTTCCTTCCATCTTCCTTCCTTCTTCCTTCCTTCCTTCCTTCCTTCTTCCTTCCTTCCTTCCTTCCATCTTCCTTCCTTCCTTCTTCTTCTTTCCTTCCTTCCACCTTCCTTCCTTCCTTCTTTCCTTCCTTCCATCTTCCTTCCTTCCTTCTTTCCTTCCTTCCATCTTCCTTCCTTTCTTCCTTCCTTCCATCTTCCTTCTTTCCTTCTTCCTTCCTTCTTGCTCTTCCTTCCTTCTTCCCCCTCTTACTTTTTTCCTTCCCCTTTCATCCCTCCTTCCTCCTTCCCTTCCTTCCTCTCTTCTTTCTTTCTTCTCTCCCTTCCTCTTTTTTTCTTTCCTCCTCTCCTTTCCTTCCTTCATCTCCTCTTTGTATCTAACATAGTGCTTAATAAATGCTTGATGAGTCATTAATTGATTAATAAAGCTACAGTCTCTAAAAGGTGGAGGTGATGAAAAAAACACAAAAGAGATGGAATGTTGCATGTGAGGGGAAAGTAGGACATTTTGATAGAAAGAAAAATAATTTCTGTAAGTCTATAAAGTCAGATAAAATAAATCTATAAAGTAAAAGATAAAATAACTATAAAGGGAAACTGTAACAAGATTTGTGAAGGGTTATTTAATCCTCGAAGCTATAAAAATGCAATTTCTAAGGTCCCTTTTAGCAGTAATATTCTGTGATTCTATGTTTGACTCTTCTAATAGTAGGTTTTCATTTTCCCAGAAGTGTGTGGAGTAGGAGGTAAAAGGCTGGTAAGCAGAACTGGTTCCTCCCCCTGAGCCAGCTTCCCCCTCATCTGGGCAATATCACTCACTGCCAGCTTCTTTCAGGTGTGGCTTGGGCTTTGGTCTGTGCTCTCAGCTCAGTCACTTGCAAGGCCGAGCATCTTTTCAGACCCTCTTCCTTGATACTCCTTCTTACCTTTCCTCCTATCTGTCCGACCACTCCATCTTTGTCTCATTTGCTGGATCTTCATCCAAGTCATGCTGGCCAGCTGCTAGCTGTGGCTGACTCCCAAAAGTTCTGTCCTGGGCCCTCTTTTCTCCTCTCTCTGATGGTCTGATCAGCTCCCCCGGGCTGTGATCCTTTCCATGCAGATGACTCTTAGATAATCTCTCTCCCAACCTCCATTCTTGTATCTCCAACTGTATATTAGTATCTCACTCTGAATTCTAAAGCTGAACTCATCATCTTTCCCCCAAAATTTTCCTTCTTCCTAACTTCCCATTTACCAAAGGCCACCCCAGTTTATCCTGTCTAGATCTTGTTTGTAGATAATCGTTTCATGTTGGCTCCCCCATTGGATTGGGAGAGCCTTGAGAGTAGGAACTGTTTATTCCAAGTGCTTAGCACAGAGCCTAGCGCATAGTAAGTGCTGAACAAAAAATTCTAGTTGGCTGACTGACCTGCTACAAGAAAACTTAGGGATGCCTAAGACAACCAAGTCATAGAAAGACCTTCTCCAGTTCATTTACCCCCATGTGGGCTGCCTTTGCTTCAACTGTGTTTAGATTGTAGTCAATATTGAAAGTCTAGATTAGATTTGCTCTCCTCTTGTTATAAATATGGACCTATAAAATTGTCTCCTTCAAATCCCCATGCTGGGGCTGTTCCCACCAGTTTTGAAACTCTGCCTTTATTTCCTTGGGCACCTCATTCCCCCTGCATTTAACCCCCAAGGACTCACACTCTTGGAGAATCTATAATAGAAAGTAAACAAATTCTTAAAAAGTGGTTGGACTCTTGTTCCTTTTGGAGAACCAGAAAGTAGCAAGGCATGGAAGAGGGACCAGCCAGCCTCTGAATTGATATTCCATAGTCCCTTTTCCCTCCCTTCCCGGACTCATATCTCAATCCTGATGTGGGGACTATGGTGGTGTGAATAGGAGGGCCACAATGGAGCATCAGTAAGGCCTCCTTACCAACTGGACCAGGCCTCTAACACCCTGCAGTTATGGTCAGAGATCCAGTTCAGTATCTTCTCTTCTCTTTCCTTTGTGATGGTACACTTGGAGATGTGACATTTTTCCCACTTCCCTAAAAGAGAGATTTCTCTCACTCACTTCTCTAAAGCTCTTGAGCTCTCTTCCCTCTCTTAGGATTGTGTGTGTGTGTGTGTGTGTGTGTGTGTGTGTGTGTGTGTGAGAGAGAGAGAGAGAGAGAGAGAGAGAGGGGGGGGGGGAATCCTTGGGCACCTCACTCCCTCTGCATTTAACTCCCAAGGACTCACAAAGACAAAGAGACAGAGACAGAGACCGACAGATAGAGACAGACAGACAGACAGAGACCTTGGAGACTCAGTTCCAAACTCTTTGGGCCAAAGCATGATTATGATTTTTGTCCTGACTCAGAGACATCTGTCTCCAGGGCTCACTCTAACTCCTTAGCTAAGGAGACATTGCATATGATTTTATGAAAAAGATAAACAGTAACGAAAGACAGCAAATGATATGTGTCAGATTAATGGGAGAGACCTTACATTTACTGTCGTGTATTAGACCCTTTCTGAGAATGAGAATTACCTCAGAAGGCCCTGGTCAGTTTTATCGCCTCTTCAGAGACTGGATACATGGACCCTTGGCCATTCTCCCCAGTTCTCAACTGCCAAGCAGATGAGCAGCTCAGGGCTGAGTGTAAGATGTATCCCAGGGGACACCACTGGAATTTGCTTTGCTAATTTCCTTTCCCAAAGGAGAGGATTCTTAGTGGAGCATGGAGCTCATATATAGAGGAAATACCCTTGTTCCACAGCCTTGCCCCCTCCTTATAGCAAACTTCCTAGCTGATTCCTGGCCATAATGTATCTACAGAATTCTGTGGCTACAATCACCAACAATGTTGATTCTACCCCCCAGGAAAGGGCTTCCCCAACTGTAACCATCACAAAAATTGAGTTGTTTATTTTCTGTTGTTGTTGGGGGTTAAATGACTTGCCTAGATAAATGTTAAGTGTCTGAGGCTGGATTTGAAATCAGGGCCTCCTGATTCCAGAGCTAGTGCTCGATCCTCCATACCATCTTGCTGTCTCTGAGTTACCTTTTTTTTTTTTTAAATCACGTACCTGTGATTTCTTCAATGTGGAGAGTTCCTGGTGGGAAAACTCCCTCTACCAATATGGATTGGCAACTCCATTGCTAACCATAAAATTCCATGAAAACTAGAGGAAAGCAACCTAGTATAGTAAGCGGAGAAATTACAGGACATGGACAAGAGTGACAGGATGAGGAAGCATGGAGAGCTTGTGATCTGCCTTGCTGGAAAGGAATAGCACATTGATGAGCGCCTCCAGAAGCATCACAGTATTCTTGTTAATAAGTATTCCAGCTGCATCTAACCTTGGTGGCTCCATGGACGCATTGGTGCCTTCCTTGACTCCATAATTCAGTCACATCATCTTCTTTCAAAGGCTCTTTGAAGAATTAGAGGTCTGCAACAATGGAATGAGCTGCCTTATTCCTCAGGAGGAGTGAGCTTCCTGTTGCTTCAAGCAGAGGCTAATGGACAATCCGCCAGGGACAGCGTGGAGTCAGTTCTACATTAAATGATGTCTAAGGGCCCTTCCAAATTTAGGATGGTGTATTGGAAATAACTAGAGTCAGGTGAGTGGGGTCCAAAGCTTTGCTCTATGACTTTTTGAACTGAGCTGAGGAGTTTCCTTTTTCTGTACCTCAGTTTCCTCCTCTGTAAGATAAAGTGGACTAGACTAGACAAACTCTAAGGTTCCTTCCAGCTCTGCCATCCTATTATTTTATCACAAAAGGGTGATTTCATTGTAAGTTAGATTGGTGTGATCAAGGCAGCTGAGGCTTGTTCTATCAATCAGGAAGTATTTTTAAGTACCTACTGTGTACCAGGCAATGCTAGGATATTGAGGATTACAAATACGATGATTGAAACAATTCCTTCTCCCAAGGAGCTAATGATAACCAAGGTCTTAGAAGCTGCCATTTTTCATGTCCCTCGGTAGTAAGGAATGGGTAGCAATAAAGCATTCATACTCTTGCCTGCCTCTTCCCTCCCAACCCCTTTGCAATCATGGCACACACCTTGGCAAGGAAACCAATCAGAGCTCTTTGAGAATTCTCCCAGTGACCTCTCTCTCTTTAGCAGCATGTGCCAACCAGTACTATTAATAATCATCAGCTCCACTCAGGCAGTTATTCTATCAACTATGTTTGCCATTTCCCTACTTCTTAATATGAATGCTATTTTTATCCATCTATTCATCCATTCTTTCCCCCTCCCAACTTTAAAAATCATTTTTATTTAAAGTGTTTAGTTTCATATTCTATCCCTCCCTTCCTGAGATATGGTAAGCAATCAGATATAGGTTGTTCATATGCAATTATGTAAAATATTTCCATATTAGTCATTTTGTACAAGAAGTCTCAAATATTTTCCAACATGAGCCTTCTGGAATTGTTTTGGATCATGTTACTGAAAAGAGCTAAGTCTATCATAATTGATCATCACATAGTGTTGCTGTTACCATGTACAACATTCTCCTGATTCTGCTCACTTCACTCACCATTAGTGCATGTAAGTATTTCCAGGTATTTCTGAAATCCACCTGCTCATCATTTCTTATAGAGTAATAATATTCCATTACTATCATATACCACAGCTTATTTAGCCATTCCCCAATTAATGGACAGCCTTTGATTTCCAATTCTTAGCTACCACAAAAAAAGAGTGGCTATAAATATTTTTGTACAAATACATTCTTTCTCCTTTTTTGGATGTCTTTGGGATATGGACCTAGCAATAGTATTGCTAGATCTAAAGGTATATAGTTTTAAAGCTCCTTAGGCAAAGTTCTGAATTGCTCTTCAGAATGGTTGAATCAGTTCATAACCCCATCAATGGTGCATTTGTTTTCTAGGTTTCCTACCTCCCCTTAAAAATCCAATATGACTTTTTTGTCATATTAGCCAATCTGATAGATGTGGTATGGTAGCTTAGAGTTGTCTTAATTTGCATTTTGTTACTCAATAGTAATTTTGTTCATTTTATCATATTGATAGCTTTGGTTTCTTTGTCTAAACTGTCTGTTCATCTGCTCTATTTGTCAATTGGGGAATGACTTGTATTTTTTATAAATTTGACTCAGTTCTCTACATATTTGAAAAATGAGGCCTTTCTGAGAGATACTTGATACAAAAAATTTCCCTAGTTTTCTGCTTTTCTTATAATTTTGGTTGCATTGGTTTTGTTTGTGCAAAATCTTTTTACTTTTATATAATCAAAATCATCTATTTTACATTTTGTAATCCCCTTTATATCTTTTTCATTCCTAAATTCTTCTCTTATTTATAAATCTGACAAATAAACTATTCTATACTCTTTTAACTTACTTATGGTATTACTCTTTATGTATAAATCATGTACCCATTTTGACCTTATCTTAGTATATGGTATGAGTTGTTTACTTTTCGCCATACCGTGTTCGAATTTTCCCAGAAGTTTTTGTCAAATAAAGTTTTTTGTTCCAAAACCTTGGATCTTATACTAAATTATACTAATTTATGTTAAATTACTATGGTCATTTACAATAGTGTAATTTGTTTCTAGATTTTCCACTGATCTGCCGTTCTGTTCCTTAGCCACTACCAGATTATTTTGATAATTATCACGTTTTAGTACAGTTTGAGATCTGGTATGGCTAAACTACCTTCTTTTGCATATTTTATTTTTTTGATTTCCTTGATATCTTTGAGCTTTTGTTCTTCCAGGTGAATTTTATTATTTTTTCTAGATCTATAAAATATTTTTGATATTTGCATTCAGTAAGCAGATTAATTTAGGTAGGATTGTTATTTTTATTATATTGACTTGGCCTACCCATGAGGAATTAATGTTTTTCTGATTATTTAGTCTAACTTTATTTGTGTGAAAAGTGTTTTATAGTTGAGTTCATATAGTTCCTGGGTTTATCTTGGCAGGTAGACTCCCAAGAATTTTATTTTGTCTAAAGTTATTTTCAATAGAATTTGTCTTTCTCTCTCTTGCTCCTGGACTTTTTTGTTGGTAATATATAGAAATATATATTACTTTGTTAAAATTGTCAATTATTTCAAATAGTTTTGTAGTTGATTCTCTAGAATTTTCTAAACATAACATCATGTCATCTGCAGAATGATAGTTTTGTTTCCTTATTGCCTATTCTAATTCCTTTCATTTCTTTTTCTTCTCTTATTGCTATGGCAAACATTTCTAGTACTGTATTAAATAACAGAGGTGATAATGGGCATCCTTGCTTCATCCCAATTGAATTGGCAAGACTTCTGGCTTATCCCCATGCTTGCTGATAGTTTCAGATAAATATCACTTATCCTTTTACAATAAACTATTTATTACTATACTCTTTAGTGTTTTCAATAGGAATAGGTGCTGTATTTTGTCAAAGACTTTTTTTGCATCTATTTAGATAATCATATGATTTCTGTTGATTTTATAATTGATATGGTCAATTATGCTGATAATTTTCTTAATATTGAACCTCATTCCTGGTAAAAATTCCACTAAGTCATAATGTATAATCCTTGTGATATATTGCTGTAATCTCTTTGCTAGTATTTTATTTAAATTTTTTGCATCAGTATTCATTGGGGAAATTGCATCTATAATTTTCTTTTGCTGTTTTATCTTTTTCTGATTTGGGTATCAGCACCATATTTGTGTCATAAAAGGAATTTTATAGGGCTCCTTTACCTATTTTTCAAAATAGTATATATAGTATTGGGATTAATTGTTTTTTAAATATTTGATAGGTCCTGAGAATTTTTTCTTAAGCATTTTATTGATGTATTATTCAATTTCTTTTTCTAAGATTGAGTTATTTAAATATTTTATTTATTTTTCTGTTAATCTGAGTAATTTATATTTTTGTAAATATTCATCCACATCATTTAGATTGTCAAATTTATTGGCATATAATTGGGCAAAATAATTTCTAACAAATTAGTTTCTTCTTCATTGATGGTAAATTCACTCCTTTCATTTTCAGTACTAGTCATTTGCTTTTCTTCTTTCTTTTTTTAAATCAAATTAACAGATGGTTTATTTTATTGTGGGTTTTCCAATAAAACCAATTTCAAATTTTATTAGTTAAATGGTTTCCTTACTTTCAATTTTATTCATCTCTCCTTTGATTTCTGGGATTTTCAAATCAATATTTAAATGGTAATTTTTAATATGTTCTTTTTCCAGTTTTTTAGTTAGATGACCAATTCATTGATTTGTTTTTTCTCTATTTTATTGATGTAAGCAAGTAGAGATATAATTTTTCCCCTAAGTATTGCTTTGGCTACATCCCACAAATTTTGACATATTGTCCCATTTTTGTCATTTTCTTTAATGACATTATCAGTTATTTCTGTGATTTGTTCTTTGATTCACTTGTTTTTTTGGGATTCGATTATTTAATTTCCAATCAATTTTTAATTTCTCTTTCCATTATCCATTATTGAATGAAATTTTCATGGCATTATTATCTATAAAGGATATATTTACTATTTCTACTTTTCTGAATTTAGCTGTGAGGTTTTTAATGTAATAATCAATGGTCAGGTTTTGTGTAGGTGCTATGCACTCTTGAGAAAAAGGTATATTCCTTTTTATTCCCATTCTTTTTTCTCCAGAGAGCTATTATGTGTAACTTTTCCAAAATTTTATTCATTTCCTTAACTTCTTTCTTGTTTTTTTGTTTGTTTGTTTGTTTGTTTGTTTGTTTAGCTAAATGTATCTAGTTCTAACTGAGGAAAGTTGAGGTCTCTCACTTGTAAACTTTTGTTATGTTTCTTCCTGTAACTCATTCAACTTCTTCAAAAATTTAGATGCTATACTATTTGATGCATATATGCTTAATATTGATATGACTTCATTCTCTATGATACCTTTCAGCAAGATAGTTTTTTAATCTCTTTTAGTTAGATCTATTTTTTGCTTTTGCTTTGTCTAAGATCATGATTGCTAGCCCTACTTTCTTTGCTTTAGTTGAAGCATAACAAATTCTGCTCCAGTCCCTTACTTTTACCCTGTGTGTATTTCTTTGATTCAAATGTATTTCTTGTAAACAACACATCCTGGGATTCTGGTTTTTAATCCATTCTGCCGTTCACTTTTGTTTGATAGATGAGTTCATCCCATTCCCATTTATAGTTATGACAACTGTCTATTTGCCTCCATGCTATCTTTCACTTGTTTGTCCCCCTTTCTTACCCCTCACCTTTTTTCCTCCTCACAAGTACTTTATTTCTGATCACCATCTTCCCCAGTATAAACTCCCTTTAATTAGTTTCCCCACTCCCTTATATATCCCTGTCCCTTTGGTAAGATAAATTTCTATATCCAACTGAGGGTGTACATTATTCCCTCTTTGAACCAATTTTGATGAGAATAAGGTTTAAGCTTTGCCTGCCACTATTACCCTCATCTTCCCCTCCATTATAACAGCTCTTTCATGCCTCTTTATGTGGGATAATATACTCTCATTCGATCTCCCCCTCCTTCTTCCAATACAATTTTCTTTCTCACCCCTTTATTCTTCTTTTGGCGGTTTCATCCCATCAAAGTGACCTTATACCACACCCTCTGTCTACATATACTCCTTCTAATTGCTCTTACAGTAATAAAATTGCTGTTACAAATCTTATCTTGCCAAATAGAAATATTAACAATTTAACCTTATTGCATTTCTTATTTTCTCTTTCTTGTTTCTTTTTTAAAAATCTTTTCATGTTTCCCTTAAGTCTTTTATTTGGAGATCATATTTTTTATTTAGCTCTGATCTTTTATTTGGAAATGCTTGAAAGTGTTCCATTTTGTTAAATGTTCATTCCCCCGAAAAAAAAAGATTCTATCTGATGTTGTTGGGTAGGTGATTCCTTGTTATAGCCCTTTGCCTTCTGGCATTTCATATTCCAAGTCCTCTGGTTCATTAATATGGAAGTTTCCAAATCCTTTGTAGTCCTGACTGTAGTCCATAATTTTGAACTGTTTCCTTTTGGCTGCTTACAGTACTTGCAAGGAGAAATCCTTGATCTGTAAACTCTGAAATTTGACTAGAATGTTTCTAAGAATTTTCCTTTTGGGAAGCCTTTTAGATAGTGATTGGTGAATTCTTTCAATTTTTATTTTGCTCTCTGGTTCTACTATATCAGGGCATATACTCATGTTTATTTAACATGTATTGGACTACCTACCTTCTAGGGGAGTGGGTGGGGGGAAGGAGGGAAAAATTGGGAACAGAAAGTTTTGCATGGGTCAGTCTTGAAAAATTACCTATGCATATGTTTTGTAAATAAAAAGCTTTAATTTAAAAAAGAAAGAAAAAGAAAAATATTGTCCAGGACTTTTTTTTTAAAAAAATTATGGTTTTCAGGTAGTCCAATAATTCTTATATTTCTCTATCTTTTAGGTCAATATTCTCCAATGAGAAATTTTACATTTCCTTCTAACTTTTTTTACTTTATTGATTTTATTTTTATATCTTGATATCTCATAGTCATAAATTTCCACTTGTTTGAGTCTAATTTTTAGGAATTTCTTCAGTGAGCTTTTTTCATTAGACTAATTCTATATTTTAGAGAGTGATTTTTCTCAATAACTTTTTGTGTAATCTTTTTCAATGCTATTGACTCTTTTTTCATGATTTTCTTGCTTTACTCTCATTTCTTTTTCAAATTTTTCTTCTCCAATTTGCTTTTTTGTTTGTTTTGTTTGTTTTTGAGAGAACTGGGGTTAAGTGACTTGCTCAGAGTCACTCAGCTAATAAGTGTTACATGTCTGAAGCCAGATTTGAGCTCCAAGTCTCCTGACTTAAGGGCCAGTATGCTATCTACCACACCATCTAGCTGCCCCATCTAATTTGCTTTTAAAAATCCATTTAAAATTCTTCCAGGAATTCTTTTGGGCCCTGACACCAAATTACATTTTTCTTTGAGGCTTCACATTTAGCCATTTTGATACTATTTCCCTCTTTCAAGTTTTTGCCTTAATCCTCCCTATTACCATAACTTTCTATAGTCAAGTTCTTTTTTTGTTTTTTCCTAATTTTTTCAGCCTTTTTTGGTGACTTGGTATTTTTATCTGAGAGCCCAGCTCTGGCCCTGCCCTGGCCCAAGCTTTTTGTGCTGAGGCTTTAGGTCTTACTACTGGCTTTCAGTGGGCTTCAGGCTTCCCTTTTGGCTTATGCTGGGGGTGGGGCCTCCCTCTTGGCTTCTCCTAGGTGTGGGATTGTACTGCTGGCCTGCTCCAGAGGTAGGGCCTTGCTGACAGATTACTATGGTAACAGAGTCTTTCTGGTGGCTGGCCTTGGAGGAGAGACCTTGGATGGGCCCCTGCTGCTAAGTTGCTATGGAAACTGGGTCTCTCTGCTGGAAGGCCCCAGGGCCAGGATCCTTGGAGAGGGCTTCAATCCTGGTCAGCATTGTGGTCAAGGCTTCTCTGTTGGCTTGTGCTAGGAGGGGCTTGCTCGGGTGGGGCCTTGCTTGAGCTGCACATGCTCACTTCTAGGTGGCTACTGGTCTGTAGAAAGGTAGGATCTCATTGTTGGAGTGCCCCAGGCTGGGGGGCAAGGGCCCTGCTGCAGGTCCCTGCTATGAAGTCAGTGCTCTGGGATCTTCCTCCCCTCCCACCCCAGTGAGACACACCTTTCTTGCTCTGCTGGCAAGCGCCTCTCTGCTCCTAAATCAATTCTGAGGCAGTTTTCTAGTTGTTTGGAGGAGAACTGGGGAGGGCTTCAGAGGGTTCCTTCCTCAAACCAGCATCTTGGCACTGGAAGTATCCGATCTATTCATTTTTAACGAGCCGCTCTTTGGATCATAAAATCTGCTATTTTGACATGGGATTGCTCACTGCCCAGAGCCTCTTGGAGCTGTGTTGGTTCAGTCAGGGTTTTTTTTTTTATTCTGCAGAAAATTATCACTTAAGAAATCCTCTTGATATCCTCTTCCTCCTCCACCCCATGAGCTTCCCATGTGCTCAGGGATGCTGACACTTGTGCTGGTATCAGCTCTTCTCCCTGGATTTCCTTTAGCTTTCAGTGAGGCTGGGGCCTCTAGACTCCAGGACTGGTGCTCTGTCCATTGTGCCATGTAGCTGCACTGTGACCTTTGGTAGCAGAGCAGTGTTGGGCTCAGTCCCTGGAGAAGACTGGAAGAAAAGACCGCTTTTTTATCCTTAGAGCAGGATGGGAAGAATAGGATCTTAAAACCCAGAGCAGGAGCGAATGGAAAGAAGCTGGGCTCAGGGTTAGTGGATTCTTAGTTGCCGCAGCAGCTTGATTTATTTGGGTACATTGTCTCATAGACGAAGTTATTGTTCTCCTAACCTTTCGATTTAGTACATCTTCTTTTCCCTCCTGGGCTATATCTTGGGTACCCACTCTCAGTCTTTGTCCTAATTCCACCTGAAGTGTTATTGGCTGATAAGGGCTCAGCTATTCACATTCATTTTATTTTTATTGTTTTGCTTTTATCTTTGTTGCATTTTTAAATTTATCTCTCCCTATCTCTCTTAGTTTTTGCATTTTAAAAGAGGATTCCTGGAGACCCCAAATTCTTCAGATACAAAGGAAGGGATTGCTAATGGCAGAATTCCAGATACCACGATGGGTATTGGGGTAGATATTGGGGGAGGCTTGCCCAGTGTCACAAGATTGGGACATTGGGAGGTAAGATGGGGAAGAGAGATGCCGCCGGGGCCACTGGAGCAAGATTTTCTCCCAACACTTGCTGCTGCAAAGGTGAATGGAAAGGGGAACAATTAATTAGTGTTCATGGGGTGCTGGGTGGAGGCTGCTGCAGATAGAGTGCTGGTGTGTGTGGCGAATGGTGGCTGGAAGCCAGCTTTGGTGCTGTAAGTGCTGGAGCTCAGAACAGAAGACGAGGCGATGTTTACTGTGCTGATGGAGAGGCACTGTGCATTTATTTCCTTGGAGAAACAGAAAGGAAGTGCAATGGAAAAAAGAACTAGAACTTTCTCCTTTCCCTGGGTGGTCTGTGTGGGGTGGGGATATTTACATAGAGGTACAGCTTGCGAGCTGGTGGTTGTTACCTCCTCTTCCTCACCCTTACATGTCCCAGGCAGTCAGATAGATGGCTGGATGGCTGGATGTGAAGGGGGAGGGAAACTGTTCCCTTTACTGAAGCTGTGTTTCCTTTAAGATTATCACTCTGAAACTGTGTTCCCTTTTGATCTGTGATCCCTTTGGGAGTCTTCCCCCCCCCAGATAAGTTATCTTTCAGGGATTCCAGAGCCTTTGATTCAATTAGAAGTTCTGGTCAAAAAGCACCCCTTTGAAGTGTTATTAATTCCAATAGAGATCTGGGCTGAATACTGATCAGCACCTAGGCTTGAGAACCTTGACTCCTAAAGCCCCAAGACTCCTTTTAAAAGGCAGTTTCTAAACTTACTCCTTGCAGAAGGTCCAAAGCAGATTGCTAGGATCCTGCCTGTGGAGAAGGTATTCTTTTCTCAGTGTCAGCCTCCATTTCCCTAATAGGTCTTTGGCACTAAAGAAGTCAGTCTCTTAGCAAAACTGGTTTCCTGTCCAACAATAAACTTTCATTTTTGCCAATTAATAATTAAGGGTTTCATGAATTCTTTCATGAAAACCTGCGCCAACCATAAGGGGATTTTAACAACTCTCTGACTGCCACTAACTTCATTGGATGGATGGATGGATGGAAGGCAGGATGGATGGAAGGAAGGATGAATGGATGGATTAATGGATGGAAGGATAATTGGCTGAGTGGAAAAATTGCTGATGAGAACTCTAAGCTCAGAGTTCTTCTCAAACCTATGTTGTATAAATTTGCATTAAGCTCTTGAAGTTCAAAACTTAATTAAGATTTTGGTGACATCTTCCTCTAATTATATATGTGCTTATCCCCCCATTAGAATGTAAGCTCTTTAAAGGCAGAAACTGTTTTATTCTTTATTCCTGTATTCCTAGAACTTAGAACAGTGCTTTGTAGACAGAAGATGTTTAATAAGTGCTTGTTGATCGATTGATCGACTGGTATAGTGTATTTAAATTGTGGGCTTTTTCTTCTTGAAGGGTGCCTGAGGAATCTTTAGGAGCATGACAGGATAGTCATCCATAAGACCAGCTCCATTCTGGAGTCCCACGCCCCCTCTCCACACTTTGTGGCCCCTATCCTGGCATTTAGCACATTAGAAACACCATTAGTGTGCCATGTACACCTTTAAGTGTCACTAATTATAGTGGTAAGGGGCAGGTAGATGTTGCCCTGGACAGAGCACTGGTCCTGAAGTCAGGAGGACCCAAGCTGAAACCCAGCCTCAGACATTTAACACTTCCTAACTGTGTGACCTAGGCAAGTCATTAACCCCAATTGCCTCACCTACATAAATAAGTGGATAGATGGCTAAATAAATAAATGTAGTGCTAAGAAAAGTAAGAGAAATAACTGACACTTATTCTAAACTATGTCAACTGCGTTCTGGTCATCATCCTCATCTTTGCCTGGTCTCCCTTCCTCCCCAGAACTCTGGACCCTACCCTCAATTCTGGGCTCCCATAGGTGAGCTTTTGCCTTATCTTGCCCAGGTCCAGGCCTTCATCTTCCTGCCACTGGCTCCAAACCGTGACATCATAGCACAGTCAGTTCCCTTCCATTATTAAATCTTTATAGGTTGTCTTCCCCCATTCAAATGGAAGCTCCTTGAGGACAGGGATGATCTTGCTTGTTTGTATTCATATCCCCGATGCTTAGCGTGTAGTAAACACTTAATAAATATCGCTCTCTTTATCTCTCCATCTGTTTCCATCTGTCCATCTATCAACCTATCAATACATCTGTGTGTTTTTCCATCTGTTCTATCTGTTCATCCATCCATTCCTCCCTTTTTTATTAATCTGTGTGACTTTGAGCAAATCACTTAATCCCCCTGGGCTTCTGTTTTCCCATCTGTAAAATTAGGCGACTGCACTAGAATAATCTCCAGAATTCCTCCGAGGTCCCTCCCAGCTCCGAATCCTGTGATCCTATGATCCTATGATCTCATTTCCAAAATGTATTACATCTATTATCTCATTTGAACCCAGCTGGAAGTTCCCCCAGGATAAGAATGGTATCTTCTGTTTATGTTATGATTTCTTCCCTCGTGCCTCTTACTGTGGTCCACTCGTTCAAGCTGAAACAATCACCTGTTCTGCATAATAAGATTAGATGTGGTTTCCATTACTCCCTTGCCTAATTTTTGCTGCCTGTATGCACCTGTAGCCCCTGGGAAATATAATTAAAACCCTTCTAATCCCAAATGTCCAATGATCACCCGAGATGCCTGATTATCACTCTTGTCCTTGAAAAGATCTGAGCCAGAAAGACAGAAAGTTTAATTAAGAGGAAAAAGAGAAATTGCACTTGTGCTTGTATTATATGTCTGAGAGATGATCCCACTGGTTCTAAAGGTAGAGACACAGACTAGAGCCTCTGTGACCCCTGCTAAATCAATTAACCTTCATTGGTTCATTGGGGCAGATACAGATTCTCTCCCCTTTTCTATTACCTATTTTAAAAGAAGGAGAAATGGAGGGCCATGGAAGTTAAGGGAAATTTGAATCCAAGTTCCCTGACTCTCAACCCAAAGTTCTTTCTACTCTTTAGTTTGACTTCCTAGGACGCCTGGCATATATGGTCATATTTAAATATAAAACACAAATTCAAATACAAAAATATATTCTAAAATTAAGTTGAATTATTCTTATGGTTATTTTAATTATCTGTTTCTGGATTAAGTTATAGCTCTTGATTATTAGGAGTTTATCAGGATTCTGAACACGTGAATGGAAACATCAGAGAAAATTATTTAAGAGAAAATCTCTCAGCATTTTCTGGGTCCTGGGGCTAGTCCTGTGATTGAGATACTGGCCTCAATACTGCCTGGAGCAGGCAGCTGGATTAAAAGACCTCAGGGTTCATCACTAAGGTTCTATGAATATTTTATCTCTGAAAAAAAGTCATCTTCTTAAGGTTGAAGAGGCTTGCAAGTTCTCTTTACACCAGATGATATGGGAAAAATCAGAAGCAGATTGAATCCGAGGTCACCTTGGCTGCACAGTGTCACTTGGAAGCCCTGCACCGAGTTCACATTTTGTAGGACTGGCCAAGAACGGAGCCCTTAGGGGTACTTGTTTGCCCACTTCCCAGCAGTGGAGCCGCCCCTCAGGCTGCCTGACTTGGGGGTCCATCCCATAGTCCTCTCTCCGGCCTTCCCCATCACTCTTTGAAAAGTTCTGGGAAGAGCTTTCCTTACCATCTTCTCTGCTCCCCTTTTGTGGGCTCCTGGCAGCCTGGCTGCCTGGGCGCATGGATGTGACATGTTGTGACACACCGTCCCCCGCTTTCAGAGACGCAGTGAGAACAAAAGACTCCATCGGGCCGAGTGACAGCACCCGCCTTGGATGCCCACCTCTGCCATCAGCCAGAGATCTCCTCACCGGCACTTGAGAAACCGATTTAGGGGAATGAGGGAGTGATTACAAAATGGTGATTGATTCATCTTTTTGGAAAGAAAGAGAAAATTAGGTCGGGGACCATGTGCTGTCATATGTGGGTGGGGAAAGCACAGGAGGCAGTGTGGTGCCATGGAAAGGTTCAGGATTCAGTCAGAAGCTGTGATTTCACCTCCTAATCTTTGTGACCCTGAACCAGTCACTTTCTCTTCAGGGCCTGATTTTCTCAAGCAAGTTGGATTGAATGACCTTGGTGGTCCCTTTTTATCTCTAAGTCTATGACTCTGATTCCAAATCCCACATGAACTTCTCCATCCTAGGATTACAACCTTAAGAAAGGTCTCCTCCCCGCTCTGGGCTTCAGTTTTCAAAACAGTAAATTGAGGCGGCTAGAAGGGTCTTAAAGGTCCCTTCTTACTGAAAATCCATGATGCTAAATCTGATTTAGAATCCTAATTCTGCTGCATCCTGGGCTTGGCATTGGCCAAGGCATCTCTGTGGGCCTCAATTTTCTCATTGATAAACAGAGGATTGAATTAGATCATCTCTAAGGCTCAAAATCAATAAATCTGTGGTCCCATGAGCCTTGGATCTTGAGTTGGTCAGTAACACAGAACCTTGGGATGTCAAGACTTGAAGCCTGGTCTAGGTGATCCTCTTTTTTATTATTTTTTTGGTGAGGTACTTGGGATCAAATGAGTCTCAGCAGTCAGTCTGTGAAATAAGAAGGTTGGACGAGACACCCGGCCTTCCAGCTCCGGATCTGTGAGCCTCTGAGGCACCTTTCTTCATCTGTAATAAGAGAGCGTGGAGCCCTTTCCAGCTCTAGAACTCAGCTCCTCTGTGCCCAAAATTCAGGTTTCTTGATCCCCAGGCCAGTCTGGCATTGAGCTCTGTAGACAGTCTCTAACTCGGAGAGGGGGCTAGAAGATGAGCCCCCTTCCCTTAGGGAACATTGGTGTGGTTGAGAGAGAAGGCTCATGCACGGGGAACCAGAATGTCTGTATAATCATCAGCAAGTGCTGAATGTGCTTCTTATACCCTGTGCTGGACACCCAAGGGCACCAGGACCCACAGGAGACATCCTCACTCTTACCTCAGCCTCCTCATAATTTGTGAAGGAGGAGATCAGCCTTCAGTCTGTGGCTAGGATAGGAGAAAAGCTAATAATCTACACAATTACTAAATATCATGGATAGAGTGTTGGCTAGCAAACTCTGAGTTCAGATCCTGAATTAGCCTTGTAGCTTTGAACAAGTCATTTTATCTCTGTCTACCTCGGTTTTCTCAGCTGTGAAATGAGGTTAATAGCATCACCCATGGCCATGGGGAGGATTGAATGACAAGATATTTGTAAAGTGCTTTTCAAACCTTAAACATGTATGCTGGCCGTTACTATTATTATTAGGGATTGGGCTCTTTCTACCTTCTTTTTACCTATAGAATTCTTATTCCTCCTCAAATTTATTTTCTGACTTTAGAGAGTTTTTACATTTATAATAGCATGTTATATTATAATGTATTTATAATACATAGCTTACTGTATTATAAATATTTTATAACATATAGCCTATTGTAAACACATTCATAATATATAACCTATTATATTATAAATGTCTTTATATTCAGAACATAATATACACCAAACACAAAGTATTTTTGTATGTATGTTATAGAACAGGAGGGAAAAAAGATTAAACCTTAAACCACAGTTATCGCTTCTTACAGCTGACTTTTCTTTTTATGGTACATAATAAGTTTGACCTACAGCTTTCAAAGCCTGGCTGGTGCCTGCAAGCCTTTACTCATCCTTTAAAATCCAACTCAGATGCCATCTTTGACTCCTCCAGGCAACCAGCCATGATGCCTTCCCCATCTGTGATAACTTCCCATCTTGAACTTCATATGGCCCTTTGTTCTGGGTTAATTTGATATACTCAAGTTGTGGGTTAGAGTTCTCTGGCTTTCTGCCTTATCTGTCTACTAGGTTTGAAGCTCAATGAGGGCATGTTGTCTCCGCTTCATATCTCCCCTAATATAGAGTTCTGCATATAATAGGCATTTAATGTTTGTGGAGAGAGAGGAAGGAAGAAAGGAAAGGAGGGAGGTAAGAAGGAAGGAAGGAAGGAAAGTAGGAAGGAAGGAAAGGAGGGAAGGAGGGAGGGAGGGAAGAAGAAAGGAAGGAAGGAAGAAAGGAAAGGAAGGAAGGAGTGAGAGATAGAGGAAGGGAGGGAAAGAAGAAAGGGAGGGAATAATGGAGGGAGAGGAAGAGAGAGAGAAAGAGAGGGAGGAAACAAAAGGACGGGGGGGGGGGGACAGTGAGAAGAATGTTATAGTAGAAAAACACTGAAGTCAGAGGTTCTAAGTTCCAATCTATGGAATCTTAAACAAATCACATAATCTGGGTCTCAGTTTTCTCATCTCTAAAATTTATCTGAGGTCCTTTCTAGCTGTGTGGAACCATGATCAGTGATCCTATAATCTCATCCATAAAATGGGTCTAGTTACCTCATCCGATATGCAGTTGAGGTCTCTTCTAGCTCTAGATGCTTCAGAGGAGGCGAGGCAGGCAGGCAGATGAACAGGATGGCTCAAGTTCTCCACCTTGCCACCCTCCCCCTCTTCCACAAAAGTGCCCAGTGGAATATATGCACTTTATGCAAATTAAAATAAAATTTGAGAACTCTCCGGCCCCTTTGAGAATTTCAGTTCCCTTGGGGTATTGCAGAACCTGGGCTGAGATTTGCTGCTCAGAAGGAAGGGGGGAGCTGGAGCCAAGGAGATGCAGATTCTGCCACCATCTGAATTAACATATCAAAGGTGTCTTTGGCAGCAGCTCCTCAGACTCCTTCCCTTCCCTCTGGTTCACACCAGCAAATGCCCATATCCCTGATTGTGATGTGACTGGCATTAGACCGCAGCCCCTCTTGGGGACCTTCATCAGATGCCAGCTCAGCAAGGTGGTGGTTGTGGCCAGGCCTATTAACGTGCCAGCGTCAGCCCTGGAGCTCATGGAGAAGGATGGCCTGGCGCTGGTCTGGTTGGGGGAGTTCAGCCAAGTCTCCGCTTCTCCGACTCTGAAGTCAGCCCATGTCCTTCCATCTTGGCCGGGGTCTTGGGTTTCCTGGCTTGGCTAGTAGCTAGCATTAACATGAGTAAGGTCCATGCTGGACAAGACCTCCTTAATTTTATTCTTCACTTTGGCTACAGATTGTACCCCTGACAGCTTGGATTATAGCATTACCATTAAAGCTGAAAAGGACCCAAGAAGTCACTGAATCTAATTTCTTCATTTTATAAATGAGAAAATGAAAAAAATAAAATAAAATAAAATAAAATTTAAAAAAAGAAAGTGAAAGCCCAGGGAAATGAGAAGATTTGTCCATCATCACACAGTATCTGAGGCAGAATTTGAACCCAGATTTTCCTTATTCCAAGACTAACCATATTGCCTCTGGGAAAAGACTTGCCCAAGATCACCCAGGTGTCATAAACAGGCCAGCTGAGATTTGAACACAGGACTTCTGACTCTAAATCCAGTGTTTTCATTAGTGATAGGATAGACATGTTTAATTTATGAGAATCAAATTTTTAATGCATATTTTTCTGCAATGACTAAAAATGTCACAGATCTTAGGACTCAATATCAAGGAGCACATAGATTTAATTTAAGTCATTTTGCTCAAGTCTTCCCAAAATCTGAAGATTTCCTCATGGTGGAGTTTGGGTGTGGCAGGTCCTTCCTTCTAAGTGGTCACCAGATAGCTATTTGCTGCTGGAAATGTCAGGGGCATTTAACAGTAGCTAAGAGAAAAAAAGCTGGCTACCTGGAGGAAGAGAGAAGGGGTTTAGAAAATGTCTGTGACTAAAAGAAAAGGTACAACAAAAGGTACAAATAATTTGGTTAGATTAAGAGGGATGTGGGAAATGAATATAAACTGCTTGCATTTTTGTTTTCCTTCCCGGGTTATTTCTACCTTCTGAATTCAATTCTCCCTGTGCAACAAGAAAACTGTTCGGTTCTGCACACATATATTGTATCTAGGATATACTGCAACCCATTCAACATGTAAAGGACTGCTTGCCATCTGGGGGAGGGGGAGGGAGGGAGGGGAAAAATCGGAACAGAAGTGAATGTAAGGGATAATGCTGTAAAAAATTACCCTGGCATGCGTTCTATCAATAAAAAGTTATTAAAAAAAAAAGAGGGATGACTACTTGTTTTCAGCAAATGTATTATACCTCATATGAGACAACTAGGAAGTAGAGAGAGAAAAGTATATGAAGCACAAATCCTGGCCTTGAAGAGCTTACAAATGAATTAAAAAAGCAAACAAAGAAACAAATAAGATATAAATCTGATGTGCAGGAGAGCACTGAACTTGGAGTTAAGAAATGAAATGACAAGGAGAAATAAAGGAAAGAAGGAAAACAAAAGGGGAGGGGAAAAGAGAGACAACAGATTCAGAGAAAATAGGCTCAAAACCTAACTCTAACACTTACTACAGATGTGACCTTTGCACAAATCACTTAATTTTCCTCATCTATAAAATAAAGGTCTGGTCTCTGAGGTCTCTTAAAGATCCTGTGACTCCCCATAATATTCCTAGTTCTGTGACTTTCAGTAAGTCACCAAACTCTTATCAATCTCCTTATCTGCAAAATGGGTTTAATGATATGTACACTGTCTCTCCTAAAGACATAATTTTATAAAAGACAGAGCTCTAATCTTAATTAATTAAGGACATTTTTTAAGACAACAGAAAGCAATTTGATACAATTGATAGAGTCAGAAAGCTCTAAATTCTAAGTCCTATCTCTGACCATGTGATTCTAGGCAAGTCAGTTTTCCTCTTCATGCCCCCAGAGAACTCTTGGACTATAAATTGCTGCGAATTCTCTGACCTTTGGTTTTAGAAAGAATTCCCTTCAATAGAACTTTTCTATGCCAAAGGAACCACATTCTGGTCCTGCTCCCTTGCCCATTCCCCCAACATATCAGTAAAGTCAAAGTTATAAATCCAGTAGCCAGAGTGCTGAAGGAGAGATGCCAGTTACGGAAACATCCAAGAATGGTGGAGTTCCTCAGGAAAAATCTCCTGGCCAGGGTGAGCATTGATTGAGTGAGAGATGGTGAAAATAGAATAGGAGAGGTTAAGACTTCTTGAAGCTTTCCACAAAGCTTAGGAGAAATCATTGCTAGGCAGATTTTCCTTAAAAACCGAAACAAACAAATCCTTTCATCTCTCAGTTTTCAACAAACTAATTTTCCTTTGCTCTTTGAGGTAATTGCTAGACACTAGAAATGCTTGCCCAGTGTCCTCAGAATGAGAGCTAATTGACAAGCCCCACCCCAGGGATGAAGAAAACCTCTTGTGCTCAGAGGCCTAATTGCCTGCTGCCTCCTCCTCCGCTGTCCTTGGTCCTTATATTCTTCCTCTTCATCTCGTTATGTCGCCTGGCTCAGGGCTTTCCCAACCATCCATTCCTGGGGAGCAGAAGGGACTCATTATCTGTAGCATCTGGGCTAGGTACACATCTGTTCCTAGCTGTCCCCTCTTATTAAGACAAGCGAAAATGACAGCCTCTCCCTGTTGAGTAGAATGTCCAGGAGGCCAGGCTTGGATGGGAGGAGTCTGCATTTATGAGTCCACACTCATCAAAAACATGAAACCCAAGAGAGACTGTTGGCAAAGGGGCAAGAGCCAGAACAGAGCTTGGGTCCCCCTTTCTGAGGCCTCTCGGGCATAATGCATAATGGAATAGGTGACATGATCCCCTCATTAAATGAGTCTAATTTCCTCATTTAAAAAATCCTTATTTTTTTTAAAAAAATATATTAACAAGCGTTTGTTTTCTTTTACTCCAGTCCTCCATTCACTAACTTAAAGAGAAAAAAGGAAAATAAAATTAAAAGTCAAGAAAAATCCCCACTTTGGCCACATCCAAAATTGTGTGCCGCATTCTTGATCTGAAATCAGTTCCCTCTCTGTCAGGAGGTGGGTAACAGGCTTCATCATCAGTCTTCTGGAATTATTGACTCGTTCCCTTGCAGATGAGGACACTGAGGCTGAGGGAAGTCAAAGGAGCAGTCAGGGAGGGAGCTGGGATTTGGGCCTGCTTCCTTTGACTTCAGAGCACAATAGTGTACCGTCTAACTGTGTGGCCCATGTTGCTTCAGCTTCTTCTTATGATGTAGCTTAGGTGAATAAATTAAGCCCCTGACACAGAATCACAGGGTTAGAGCTATAAAGCACCTTCGAGGCTCTCAGGTCCACCTCCCTCTCCCATTTTACAGATGAGCAGACTAAAGTGAGGCTGGGTAATTTGCCTATAGGTCCCAACCAGAACCCTGGCTCTAGTGCCTGTGTCCTATCCACTGTGTGCTGCTTCCTGAAGTCACAACCTAGTTTCCAAACAAACCTCCAGAGATAGCACTGCTGACTCCTGGCCATCACAGAGTTGCCTCTATACTCTGCTGGTTCAAGCAGTAGTATGGGTCTCTTGATGTCATGTCAGTGGAGCATGCAACCATTGAGTGAGGCTATTTGAAGGAAGGTGATGTTATATGGTCTGGATTTTCCAGACTGGGGAGAGAAGAGGGGCAAGACAACTTCGTACATCATCCAGGGATAACCCAGTTCCCCGGCCACACTGCTTGGGCACAAGGGACTGGCTTAGGCTGCTGAGGTTTCAGAATCTCCTTCCCCAAATGGGAAGGGGCACACTATCTGATCCCAAACTCAACTGTCTCTAAGCATATGTCCCTCTGCCTTGTTGAGAAAAGGACCCTAGGAGTAGGAAGGAAATCCCTGAACCAATGGAATTAGAAGAGACATAAAGGACCTGTTGTACTTCCAGTAAAAGAACTTCAAAGGAGCTTTCTCTGCCAGGAAACTTTAGTTTCCTTATCTGTAAAATGGGGGTGGGGGACTAGAGAGCCTCTAAGATTCCTTCAAGTTTTAGACAAATCAAGTTGATTCCTGCCTGAACTAAAAGAAAGATTTGAGACTTGAACTCACCTTGAAAGATGAGTGAGATTCATTTAGAAATAATGGGAAAGGTCATTGCAAAAGAGGGAAAGGGGAGAAAAGTAAAAGGTATTTATTAAGTGCTTTATGTATAAGTGCTATGCATAACATATATTGTATCTAGGATATACTGCAACAAATCTAACATATATAGGACTGCTTGCCATCTAGGGGAGGGGGTGGAGGGAGGGAGGGGAAAAATCGGAACAGAAGCGAGTGTAAGGGATAATGTTGTAAAAAAAAATTACCCTGGCATGGATTCTGTCAATATAAAGTTATTATAAAATAAAATAAAATATTAAAAAAAATTCCCCCCCAAAAAAAAGTGCTATGCATATATTATCTCTTGGAAAGGTGAGTGGTCCAGGCACAGGCAAGAATGTTTGGAGAACAACAGCTGGTTCATTTGGTTTAAAGGAGAGGATTTAAACTGAAAGAAACAGAAATCAGATTATAGTGGGATAATCTTGAATATATTAAGGAATCCAAGAGTTTAAGCTGATATAGATAATAGGGAGCAATTGAGAGATTTTGAGCAGAGGAGCAACCAGCTCAAAGCATTAATGTTGATTTTTTAAAATGGGACTAGCTGATTTTAATTTTAATTAATCTTTATTTATCTTTAAATTAATTTGTAATTAATTTAATCTTAATTAAAATAATTTAATAATAATTTTAATTAATCCTTGCAATTCTGAATCAATAATCCCAGCTATGTGATCCTAGTCAGATTCCCTCCTCTGGGACTCAGTCTCCCTGAATGTAAATTAGTTAGATGCCTGCTAGCTCTAGAGCTTAGGAGCTCCCTCTTTCTGATTCCATAGCTCCCTCTTTCTACCCTCCTCCCACTGCCTTGTCTTGCCAGGACTTGCCAAAATTGTCTCCTCCCAGTCTCTCCCATGAAGTCCTGAGAGGAGCCAGCAGACAGCCAGGATGAGCATCCATGGAAGCAGCAACAGGCTGGGCTGAGCCAGACGTGCCTCCCAGAGAGGTCCCTGTGTCCCCCAGCTAGTAGCCAGCACTTCCCTGTTGGTGGGTAAACAGAGATGGCCTCAGATGACCCTGCTGGGCTTTGGCAGGCTGCTCGATTTGGCTTTCAAATGCTGACAAAGCTGTCCTGGAAGCTGGGGCCTGGACTGTGGTCACTGTGCTTTTCCCTCTCTGGCAGTGGTTGTTTCCAGGGAATTGTCCGAAACATTGTGATCCTGTAGTCACAGGGGGTTCTCCAGAAAACTTCATTCTGACCCTGTAGTCCTTCTCCCCTCAGCTTCCCCAGTCTCCTCTCTTCCCAGAGAAGATGGGCCATCCACATGTGGTTCCCCAGTTCTGATTGGCCAGCCACTAGCATTCATAGAATGTCAGAACTGGAATTAACTCAGAACATTATGGACTCTATTACCAGCTCTCCATATAGAAAAAAACAGCTCCAAAGGAAAGGAAATGATTGACCCAAGATCAAACAGGGAGCTAGTAACCTAGTCCGGACTGAACTCCCATGGAGAGGAAAAGTGAAAAAGAGATTTCTGATCCTCAGGCAGCTCGGTTCTCAAAAGTCAGGGCCCAGAACAGTTAAAGAGTCACTTCTTTTTCCCCCTCTTTAAAAAAAAAATTTTTGTTAATTGTTTTATTTTCTGGTTTTACATGTATGTTAACTTTTTAAATACACATTTTTTATGAATCGTGTTGGGAGAGAAAAATCAGAAAAAAAGGGAAAAACCACAAAAAAGGGAAAAAAACAGAAAGAAGAAGTGAACATAGCATGTGTTGATTTACATTCAGTCTTCATAATTCTGGATGCAGATGGCATTTTCTGTCCAAATTATATTGGGATTGCTTTGGATCCCTGAACCACTGAGAAGAACCAAGTCTTTCATAGTTGATCATGGCATACTCGTGCTGTTCCTGTGTATGGTGTATTCCTGGTTCTGCTTGTTTCTCTCAGCATCAGTTCATGTAAATTGTTCCAGGCCTTTCTAAAATCGACTTGTTCATCATTTTTATAGAACAATAAGATTCCATTATCTTTATATACCGCAGCTTACTCAGCCATTCCTCAATTGATGGGCTTTTATTCATTTTCCAGTTCTTTGCCACCACAAAAAGAGCTGCTGCAAATATTTTTGCACGTGTGTGTCCTTTTCCTTCCTTTATGATTTCCTTGGGACACAGGCTCAGTAATGTCACTGCTGAGTCAAAGGGTGTGCACAGCTTTATAGCCTTTTGAGCATAATTCAAAATTACTCTCCAGAATGGTTGGGTCATTTCACAGTTCCACCAACAATGTATTAATATCCCAGTTTCCCACATCCCTTCCAACATTTATCATTATCTTTTTTGGTCATTTTAGCAATCTGAGAGGTGTGAGATGGTATCTCAGAGTTGTTTTAATTTGCATTTCTCTAATCAGTAGTCATGTAAAACATTTTTTCATATGACTATAGATAGTTTTAATTTTATCACCTGAAAATTGTCTGTTCAAATTTATCAACTGGGGAATGACTTATATTCTTATAAATTTGACACAGTTCTTTATATATTTTAGAAATATAATATATAATATAATTTATATTTATAGAATATATGATATAATTGCCTGTAAAGATTTTTTCCCAGGTTGGTACTTCTCTTTTAATCTTGTTCGTGTCAGTTTTATTTGTGCAAAACCTTTTGGTTTAATGTAATCAAAGTTGTCTGTTTTACATTTTATAATGTTCTCTAGTTCTTCTGTGGTCATAAATACCTCCTTTCTCCAAAGACCTAATAGGTAAATTATCCCTTGCCCTACTAATTTGCTTATGGTATCACCCTTTTTGTCCAGATCATGTATCCATTTTGACCTTATTTTGGTTTGGAGTGTGAGATGTAGATCTTTGCCCTAAAAGTCATTTCCAACTTGAAGGGTCCCTGGGCATTCTCTTCTGTGACCAAGAGACTAATCCCCTAATGGCCAATGATCTGAGGGTGAGTATCTGAATTTAACTGGCCGGACCTCAGATGATAGACACACAATCCCCTAGAAGGTCTAGGTTCAGAGCCTTTATTCTTGGATGAGACAAGCCAGAACTTGTATTCTGTCAGCATAGCCTTGAGGAACCCAGCATCTCCTCTCCACTGTGGATCTCCATTGGCATAGGGCTTTGAGAAAAGGACCTTTCCCAAAAAATTAAGACCAGAACCTGCTATTCCTGAAATCCTCTTGCCTTCAAGCATGGAATAACTAACCTGAATTTGGAACTTGGAGTCATGGAGTCTTGGCTTCAATTCTCACTGGCTGTGTGATCCTGGCCAAGTAATTTCATCTCTGTATCTCAGTTTATTCATCGATTAAACAGATATCATAAAGTCTGTAACACTTGTCTCACTAGGTAGTTGTGGGAATCAAATAAGATGATGTATACAAAAGCATTTGGAAACCTTAAAGTTTATGAAATAAGTATTAGTTCTTATTATTATTAGTCATTTTTATTCTCCTTTATGTCCTCTTACCTTAAAAGTGGATCAGATAGAAACAGTTCTGTGAAAAATTAACATCCTGCTCTTGCTTTTTTTATATATAATGATCAGCAAACTAGTACAGGTAGAGAAAATGGTTGCTTTTTATAGTGAAATAAAAGCACTGGGCTGTAAGTTATTTCAATCAATCAATTGATAAACACACACATGTATATATATGTGTGTATAAAATATATATATCTATATTTATATAGATATAAGCATCTACTATGTACAAGACAATGTGCTAAGACAAAAGAAGGATCCTGCCCTCAAGGAATTTATCATCTAACAAAAGGAGACAACATGCAAATAAATACGTACAAAGCAAGTTACATACAAGATAAAGAGGAAATAATTGAAAGAGAGGGCACAAGAAGTAAGAGAGGTTGGGAAAGACTTCCAAGGCCTGATTTTCTGTATAATCGTGGAAAGAAACTTGAGGACAAGTCCAGAAGTAGACAGGATGACAGGGATGATATGTGCCTCTTCCCACGTGGTTTTAACCTCTTCTGATCAAAAGGACTCTGTGTTTTGAGAGTGTCTCATTACACATAGTTTGGCGTTTATATCCATGTTGACATCCCTTAAAAACATCATTCTGAAGTTATTTAACATGGATCAATGTTAGGTGTAAAGGACTGTAAGCAACAGCTTCATCTCTGATAATACTCCTATTCCAAGAGTCCATTTGTTGAATTCTCAAGAGTATTTAGGAGTTTGCCTTTCTAGACAGGAATTTATCATCTAGTTTATAAGGAATAGCAAGTTCCTTGTGTGTAATTCTGATCATATCTTTTTAAGTATGTGGTAGATATTAAATCTTCTCACCCTGAGGTGATATGTTGCACAGTTTTTGCTGTTTCCTTACAAAACCTGGACCAGAAATCTGGGGAAGGAAATAAAGGTAGCAAGTGGCCTAGTATAAAGGATTCTTAAAAGTTGTATTTTTCTCAGAGGCATGATGAGCAATTCTATGGCCCTGTAAGAGTACCATAAAGCAGATAGGGGATCCTAAGATTTTCCTTACAAGAAAAGTATCCATAAGAAAGACAGAGACATTGAAAAACACTTTGAGATAGCAAAGGGAAAGCATCCCTTCTATTAGCTTCCTATTTTAATTAATTATTCTTGTTAATTAGGTGAGGTAAGTTCATTTGTTTCCAATTGTTGAGGTACTATTGATGGGACAGTTACTATCATTACCCTCTTAAATTTCATACCCTGGGTCAAAGTACTGGCCATTCCACCTTAGTTGCATCTCTGGTTCACGAGTATGTCATATTTTTCCCTAATTCTGGTTTGTGCAAAACCCAAATGTGACTTCTACATATGCTCTTAGTATGAGAATAACAGTAGAAGTGACTATAATAAGTCACATTTCTATATCACTGAGACATAACATGATGATTTTTATTTTCAGCAACCTGAGACAGTGGGGTATGGTATAAAGTGTTGGGCTTGACATTCGGAGAGACTCAGATTCAAATTCTCATTCTGGATCTTATTTTCCTTGTCTCTAAAATGAGAAGTTTGGGGCAGCTAGGTAGTACAGTGCATAAAGCACCAGCCCTGAAGTCAGGAGCACCTGAGTTCAAATCTGGTCTCAGACACTTAACACTTCCTAGCTGTGTGACCCTGGGCAAGTCACTTAACCCCAATTACCTCAGCAAAAAATGAGAAGTTTGAATGACATGGTTTCTAAAATTCTATGTTATATACAAACTCCCTGAGCCACAGTTTCCTCATATGTACAGTGAGGATTTGAAGTCCTTCCTGCCTCTAAAACTCAGATCCTAAGTCACTTTCTTCTGTAAAATCAAAGATTTGAATGAGATGATCTCCAAAGTATGATTCTAAGATATATCCAATGTCCGTGGGCCTCAGTTTTCCCATGTATAAAATAGGGATTCATTCTAGATGGGCTCTGGAGTCTCTCCCAGATCTACATTTATGATCCTATCATCATGGACTAATTTTGTTCCACTGTATCATCCAGCCACTGGATGGCATAATGTGTAGATCACTGGGATTGGAATTATCAAAATCTGAATTTGAATCCTGTCATAGTCACTTAGTCCTGAGCAGGTCATTTCAAGTTTCTCAACTATAATCATCTATAAAATGGGGATCATAACAGTACTTGCCTCTGAGCAATCCTCTATTGTATGGATCAAATGAAATAGCACGGGTATAGTAAACTTAAAGTGCCTTAACAGTTCTAGTTATTGTCATCATTATTGTTTTCCTTTCTAAGTAATCTCATTTTGGAGGTGCATCCTCTTGTCCTGGACAGCCTATTTGCTCACCATTATAGGATTATTTTTCATAAATAAACCTATTTTAATCCAACGCAATTAGGTAGCACAGTGGGTAAGAGCACTGGGCCTGGAATCAGGAAGGCCCATCTTCTTGAGTTCAAAGTCAGCCTCAGACACTTAGTATCTGCATGACCCTGGCAAGTCTCTTAATCTTGTTTGCTTCAGTTTCTGAGCTAGAGAAGGATATAGCAAACCACTCCAGTAGCTTTGCCAAGAAAAACCAAATGAAATCATGAAGAGTCAGACACATCTTAAAAAACTGAAAGACAAAAACAGCCATTTTTAATGCTAGAAAACTCTGCTCCCTGTGATGGGGTGGAGATATTGATTCAGGGTTCATGGATTCTGGCAGCAAAAGCACCAGACAGGCAGGTGGGCAGGACTTGGGCAGTGTGCATATCCTGATCCAGGCACAGATGCACTGTGCTTATCCCAGCTCCATCCTGAGCCACAAAGTCAGTGTAATAGGTGATGAAGCAGAGCTTGTCTGTGGCCCAGGGAGTTCTGAATTAGGAGTCAGGAATCCTGAGTTCTAGTCTGGGTCTCCGTCCTTGAGCAGCTTGTGGGCTTGGTCAGATCAATTCATTTCCCTGGACCTTGCTCAGATCCTGTAGTAGTGCTATGCCCATGTTTAAGTTCCAGGAAAAATACTGAAAAGCCAAAGCATGGTTAACCTCTTTTGGGCCTCATTTTACTCGTTTGAAAACAGAGAGTGTGGAATTAAATGATTCCAAAGCTCCCTGGGATCAAATGATCTGGAAGAGTGCTCACCTGGGTGGCTAGAAGGATGATATCCTCAATAGAAACAGGAAATCTAGAGCCAGGATAGGTGTACAAATATGTAATGAGTCATGTCAATAAGTAATTACAAAGTGCCTACTAAATACCAGGCACTGTGCATAATAGTTAACCTTTAATTCCTGATGAATTAGGGAAGGACCACAGAGTTAGAACTGGAAGAAATCTTACAGTCAAATGAGTCAATCCTCTTATTTTACTTTTGAGAAGAACAAGGCCCAAAGCATCTCTTCCCAAGGATTCTCAGAGGCAGGATTTGAACTGGAGTCTTCATGACTCCAAATCTAGCACTCAAGCCACTGGGCCATCTAGTGGTGGTTTTTTCCTAGAGTTGCCTTCTCTCTACAACAAACCTGACTCTTCCTTCTCTCCTGACTCCGCTTCTAAGTCACCCATCCCTACAGCATCTGTGAGCTCAATTAGACCACTAGAAATGAGGGGTTGCTGGCAGGAGTTCCAGTGGTTATGTTTTTGAAGAACCAAGAAGGAGGCTAGAAATAACTCAGAGAGACAGTGATCCTTTAACCTGGATGTATTTAGGAGATAGTGGTGCTGAAGGGAACAGCTCCTACTGCATGAACAGTATATGGTGATGGTGATAATGATGATAGTGCTAAGGGGACAGCTCCTACTCTGAGAGCAGTATATGGTGATGATGGTGGTGCTGAAGAGAGGAATAGCTCCTAATGTGTGAGCAGTATTTAATGATGGAGATGGTAGTGCTGAGGGGACACCTCCTACTGTGTGAGCAGTATATGGTGATGATGGTGGCAGTGCTGAGGGGGACAGTTCTCCTACTGTAGAAACAGTAGATGGGGATGGGGATGGTGGTGCTGAGGGGACAGCTCCCACTGTGAGAGCAGTAGATGGGGATAAGAAGGATGGTGGTGCTGAGGGGGACAGCTCCTACTATGAGGACAGTATATGGTGATGATGATGGTGGCAGTGCTGAGGGGGACAGTTCTCCTACTGTAGAAGTAGTAGATGGGGATGGGGATGGTGGTGCTGAAGGGACAGCTCCTACTGTGAGAGCCATAGATGAGAATAAGGAAGATGGTGGTGCTGAGGGGGACAGCTCCTGGTGTGTAAGATGGGGATGGGGAAGATGGTGGTGCTGAAAGGGACAGCTCCTGCTGTGAGAGCAGTATATGGTGATGATGGTAGTGGTGCTGAGGAGAGGAATAGCTCCTACAATGAGGGCAGGTTTTAATGGTGAAGATGGTGGTGGTACTGAGGAGGACAGCTCCTAGTGTGTGAGCAGAATTTGATGATGGTGATGGTGGTGCTGAGGGGACAGCTCCTACTGTGAGAGCAGTAGATGCTGATGATGATGATGATGGTAGCGGTACTGGGGAGAGGAATAGCTCCTACTGTGAGGGCAGTTTTTGATGGTGAAGATGATGGTGATACTGAGGAGGACAGCTCCTACTGTGTGAGCACTATTTGATGATGGTGATATAGTGCTGAGGGGACAGTTCCTGCTGTGAGAGCAGTAGATAGTGATGGTGATGCTGAAGGGGACAACTTCCTAGCAGAACATGGAGCCTACAATGCCATCCATCCCTTGAGATGGGCAGGGGCTAATTAGGAAACATCTCTGAGTCCCCACAGCTTTGCTATTCTTTCGGTTGCATTTTTTTCGGTTTTATTTTTCAGCTTGTGAAATTTTCCACCATCTGCTTTGCTTTGGCGGCATGTTTGCTGAAAATATCTCAGCACCTCCCTAATTCCCATAATTTCGGGGTGGGGGAGTTGGAAACACTGAGACATGGTGTCAACATGTTAACTGCTTCTGATGCTCTGGAGTTCTTGTCCCTGGCTGGGCTGTCCACCTTGAGTTCAACGCAGGGCCTGGAAATAGTCTTTGCCCTGCTTTCCAGCTGCAGCTCAGACCTGGAGAGTCCTGAGAATTGTCAAGGGTGCTTGTGCTGTGATGGGTGAGAATCTGAGCTTAAAGTAGAGTCAGAAGATGGTTAGAAGCTTGAGGAGTTCTTCGAGATCACCTCGTCCAATCTTAATTTTTTTGCATTTTTAAAAGTTTTAATAGATACTCCTTTTATATCCCATTTCATTTCAGAACCTCCCCTCTCCTGGCCAGCAGACCTTCTCTTGTCACAGAGATAGGTTTAAAGCATAATTCATCTGCATCAGCCAAGGCTGACAAATTAACTCCAGCAGAGATGGTGTGTGACACCTTGTCCCTGTAGTCTCTCACCTCTCCACCTGAAGCAGGAACCTTTGAGGAAACCTTCCTCACAGGTGTCTCCTACTCTTTCCCTTCCTCAATCCATCCTCCACACAGCTGTCCTGTAACAGATCTGATAATGTCACAGCCTTACTTCTGGCTCTAGACTTCAGAAATGATCCTCCTTCACCCACTTGACAATTGAGGAAACTGAGGCCCAGGGAAATAAAATAATTTGCCCAAGATCACTTGGAGTAATTTCCATGGGTAGGATTTGGATTGACTACAGAAAAGCTCCTTCTACTACCTGATCCTTATACATCATGCAGCTTTCAATTTCCTAATCCCTTCTTTTTATAATAGATGGGAACTAGGTCCCAGGGAAGGAAAATACTTTGCACAGAGTCACACAGTACATGAATGGCAGGACTAGAACCAGACCCCAGGTTTCCTCATGCCCAGATTAGGCTACTTACCCTTGTACTGTGCTGGATGCTGATGCTTGGCTGAGTTATCCAGGGTTAGTTTTACTCCTGCAAGGGAGACAGCTGGGTACAGTGGATCCAATGGTGGGATCTGGAGATTCACAACCTGGGCTGTGATCCTGGTCCTGTTACTTCCTAGCTGTTAAACTTTGGGCAACTGTCTTTCTTTCTCTGGACTTCAGTTTCCTTCTCTGTAAGATGAGAGACAGGTGACCCCTTTAGAGATTCTAGACCTCTGAGTCCCTTCTAGCTCTCAATCTGTGATATCTAAGTCCCTTCAAGTTCCAAATCCAATGATTGCATTCTATCCCTGTTGTCCCTGTTCTTTGTTTGAAGCAGTCAGGAGCGACTTTCTTTTTAAAAAGAGAGATTTTTTTCTCCCCCTCTGAGTACTAAGACTCAGAGTTTCCATGGTGACAGTCAAGCTGATAATCCATTTAAGAGCAAACCAGGCACACAGAACTGGCCTGGCCCCAAAAAAGGGACTGTTGCTGCTTGGCCCAGGTGGTGCTTTCCTAGCTAATACCATGAGAAAGCCTGGGCAGGAGAAAGTACAGGGCAGTGATTAATGGGAGGGAGGGGTTACCAACTAGCTCTGAATCCTGGGCTTCTGTTTTCAGCAGCTAGCCAGCAGTCACTGGGATAACACTGTCTCTTATTCCAAGTTGTGGAGAAGATCCCCAGATTCAGGCCCTTGGGCAGAGTTCCCTATCTCTTCAGCCCCTGCCCACTATCTCCTCCTATCACCTGTAAGTCCAGATGGGCAGTAGGGTAGGTCCTTTTGAGTGACATATTCTCCACCACTAAGTGAATTTACATAGTGCTGTAAGAGTAAAAATATTTTCAAAATATTCACAGTATTTTATTTATGCACGACACAGTATTTGAAACTGGACATCCAATCAATCAGCAAGTATTTATTGAGCACTAGCTATTGCACCAAATACTGTTGGACAAGGAGCCTATAAAAGCAAAACTCAAACAGCTCCTTTCCTCAAGAAATTTACAATCTGAGGGAAGTTACCTGATTACAAATAGGTGGGTATAAAATAGGAAAAAAAAAGAAAATGTCTAGGGGGTAGTGGCAGAGATGGGTTCAGTTTCCTTTGAGTCACATTTACAAATGAGGAAAACTAAGGTTCAGGGACCTATTACATGGAATTACAGATAGAGAATTAAAAGGGACCTTAGAGGACACCCAGTCCAATTTTATCTTATAGATAAGGAAGCTGAGGGCAAGGGAAATTAAGTGTCTTGCCCAGAACCACACAGCTAATAGGAATCTGAAGTGGAATTCAAATCCAGGTCTTCTTGGCCAGGTCTTCCAGCCCAGTATTGTGGGGGTATCAAATACAAATTGGGAGGGGGACCATGGATAAGGATCTCTGCTGGAGGCAAATTGACTCAGAAAATCAAATGTTAACATTACTTAAATTCTGTGTAGTTTTATTTATGTTGTTAAATATTTTCCAACTATATTTTAATTACAATTACATTTTAATCTAGTTCAGACTAGATTAATTAATCAGATAGATTTCACTATCCAGTAACCCAAACTGTCTTATTTGGAAGGCCCTAGGGGCCATTGCTTCCCTTTTTCAATCCAAAAAATGTGGACCCCATCCAAGGTCTCATTGCTTTGTAATCCCAGATGATCCTCTGGGGAATGGGAGAAAGAAAAAAGAGACAGATGCAGAGGTAGACAGATAGAAACAGAGGGAAGGAGGGAAGAAGAGACAGAGGAAGAAAAGGAGAGAGGATCAGGAAGAAGAAGGGGAGGGGGACAGAGAGACAGAGACATAGATGGAGAGAGACAGAAACAGAGCAAAGGATACAAAAAATAAATGGAGAGAGAAGGAAAAAGAGAGAAAAAGACAGAGAGAGAAGGAGGGAGAAAATGAATATCATTTGTTGAGGATGGAAGAATGGAAAAACAGGGAACTAAAGATTTATGAGCCTAAAAGCTTTGTTAATAGACCTAGAAGATTTATGAGCTGGACTGCAGAGGGAGGGAGGCACAATAATGGCAGATGAGACAGGCGTGGGTTTCATGGGGATGTTTCTGGAACACGGGTTCCCCCCAACCCCCTCCCTAAAGGAAGCCAGGAATATTTGGGGAACTGTGTGCATTGGGCTTCTATCCAGGAACTCCCATCCCTCTGGCAGATCATAAGCATCTTTTTCCCCACTGACACTGACGCCTCAGCACTGGGCATAGATACTGCAAACTTTCCTTGCCTTTCCTTTTTCTTTTTTCAGTTTGTTTCTTTGGTAGAATTTATTAGAGTAGATTAGAAATGGGATTTGGGGGCCCTTGCTGCAAAGCCCTTTAAGCTCTAGCCTGATCCCAGCTTGAAATCTCGACACAATGAGAGAAGATGTGGTAGAGGGGGGCTGCTGGGAAAGTGAGAACCTTTTCTGACAGCTGGGTACCCTTCTCTCTGAAACCTTTGTGAGTGAAATGATCCCTGGAGGCAAAAGCACCTGCATGATCCAGGGGCTTCAGTGGAAGCCAGACTGCCCCAATGGACTCTATTCTTTGCCTTTTGTTTTTAAAAATAATAATAATAAGTAATTTTCTCCCATTATGAATTTCACTTCAAACCAAAACTGATCAATCTTTTCTATGCAAACACATCTATGGTTCAGTGATCCTGGCCTCCTTCACCATACTCTTCATATCCTATATTTTTATTTTTGTTCTGACTTATGATTTCATCAGTATGTGGGAACTCGCTATTTGGGAAATGCAGATATGTGATTTGTCTCAAAGAGGAGAATTAGATTTACTTGAGAGCAATGTGGCTACTGAATGGGGATGTAGATAGAGCCCAGAGCTTGAATCCAGGAAGCCCTGACTTCACATCCAGCCTCAGCCACTTAACTGTGGGACAGTAATGGACATGAACCGATATTTACGTGTGCACATGTATGCATATGGAGAGCTCCCTACTAAGGAAACTCTCCACCAAGGCAGATTGGCATCTTCTCTGCAGCTTTTCACTAGGGGGTTGCCTAAGGTTCATATGGGTTAAAGGATTGCCCAGAGTCACCCCGATGATAGGTGTCAAAGCTAGAACTGGAATCCAGATTTTCCTGTCTCTGAAACCAGTTCACTCCACTGTGGCACACTGCCTCATGTTGGGGGCAGCAATGTGAAATAAATTTGAAAAGGAAGGTTGAAGTTAGACATATATGTCTAAGGCAGGAAATGAATCTAGATCTTTCTGGCTTGAAGACTAGCTTTCAGTCTCCCACCTTCTGCCTCCTCTTGTCATTATTATCTGTGAAATATTGTGCCCACCTAACTCCCAGGTCAGTTGTGAAAAATCAGATGAGAACCTTTATGGAAAATGGAAAATCCTCATGAAATGAGGTGGTCAGACTAAATAACTCCTGGGGCTCCTTTTTGTTTTAAAGAAATGAGCAATTCACTGATTCTCTTGAGTAAAAGAAAGAAGAATTCTTAAGAAAATATCAAGGTCTCTCCCCAAAGCCTTCTCATAATGGGAAAGGAACGCAGACTCTCAGAGGCACCTGCAGGTTCTAAGCTTTCAATTATGAACCACTGTCTGTTGTCTGTAGACCAACCCAGCTAAACCTAGAGAAATTCATCATCAGGTTGCCCATAGGGTTAGGATTTTTTTTTCTTTTTTTATCACAATCCTTTCAAAGACCATCTATTGAGCCATAGAAGGCTTAAGATTTGTTCTAGTAAAAAGAGTATCTATCCTGATAAAATCACAGATGCTTGAACTACTGAGGTATTATTTTTATGAAGAGCTTTAACTAGGGTGGAGTAATGAGAGCTTTTTCTCAGGACATAGAAATGTGGAGGGTGCAACTATACTTGTATTTCTTCAGTTAATCAAAACAACTGAACCTAGGATGGAGTTAGAAAGAATAATTAGTTAAAATAGGAAGATACCTAGCTCTCAGCTTAACTAAGATGACAGGAAAAGATAATGATAAATGTTAGAGGAGAGGTGGGAAGACTGGGACACTGATACATTGTTAGTGGAACTGTGAATAGAGCCATCCATTCTGGAGAGCAATTTGGAACTATGACCAAAGGCTATCAAACTGTGCATATCCTTTAATCCAGCAGTGTCACTATTAGGCCTATGTCCCAAAGGAATCATTAAAAAGGGGAAAGGACCCACATGTGCAAAAATGTTTGTAGTGACTCTTTTTGTGGTAGCAAAGAATTGGAAAAATGAGTGGCTGCCCATCCATTGGGAAATGGCTGAACAAGTTGTGGTACATGAAAGTAATGGAATATTATTGTTCTATAAAAAATGATGAACAAGCTGATTATAGAAAGGCCTGGAAAGATTTACATGAACTGGTGCTGAACAAATCAAGCACAACCAGGAATACACTGTACCCAGCAACAACAAGTTTATGTCATCAACTCTGACGAATATGGCTTTTTTTTTTTTTAACAATGAGGTGATTCAGGGCAATTCCAAGAGACTTGTGATAAAGAGAGCCATTTGCATACAGAGGGAGGACTGTGGGGACTGAATGTGGATCACAACAAATAACATTTTTGTTATTTGCTGGCTTTTTTCTTTCTCATTTTTTTTCTTTTTAATCTGATTTTTCTTGTGCAGCACAATAAATGTGGAAATATATAGAGAAGAATTGCACATATTTAACCTATATCAGATTAGGGAAAGGGGAAAGGAGGGAGAAAAAATATGAAACACAAGGTTTTGCAACAGTGATTGTTGAAAACTATCTTTACATGTATTTTGAAAGCAAAAAGCTATTATTTCAAAAATTAGGAAAGGACCACATAACATCTTTCCTCTCTTCTCCTCTCCACAGCAGCTTCCCCTCTAATTAAGTTCCTCCCATCCCTGATTCTATTCCTTCTCCTCTTCATGATGATCCTCCTTTGTCCTGTGGTTGCCTCCTCACAGCAGGGAATTGTATTCCAACATCCCTTTGCTAGAGTGATTGTTCTAAAAAGTTGGTTTGAGATGTTTTTCACATTGCCTTGGGAACATTTCCTGTCTCTTGCTCCAAGTGCCCACACTAATAGTTACAGTTCCTACAACAGGGTCTGATACCCATAGTGAGGATCCAGAGTTTCTCTAAGATTCCATCTACATCCTCAAAGAAAGATCTAACTGTGTCTATAGAATGTAATCTCTGTGAGGGCAGGGACTGATTCATTTGTGCCTTTTTATCACTAGTGAATTACACGCTATCTAATGGATGGTAGGTCTTTTAATAATCGATTGTTTGAATGAGTGAATTAATAAGTTGAATCGAATGAATGCACCAATCAGGTTTTTTGTAATGATTGTTTTTTAGTATATTTTGCGATCTAATTGAGCAAATCATCGGTTTATAAAATTAAAGCTGGCAGGGTAGTAGAGAAGGTCCCTTTTCTGGTGTGTTTGGACTAGATCCTTCCAGCCCTGGTGTCTGGGATTCTCTTTCTGACAACACAGATGGAATGACTGAGAGGGCAGCTCTAGGGTGGGTGGGGTAAGAATATATGATGAAAAGATGAAAGATGAAAATTGATAGATTGCCTCCTAATTTGGCAAAATTCAGAATGCGAGGGTATGTCACAAAACCATCAGAAATGAAAGAAGCAAAATGACAAAGAACAAACATGCCCCCCCAAAAAAAGACATATGAGAAGACAGTATGTCCCACTTCTTTGGAGAGATAGAGGCTTATGTTGAAGAAAATCACATGCCTTATCAGGTTGTGTTTTTCTAAGTTTTGATGGTTTTGCTGAGTTTTTCTCTTTTTTTCTTTAAAAAAAAGTCTCATAGGAGATGTCTTTCTAGGGACAGGAATACCAAAAGTTATCGATAATAATATTTACTTAAAACGAAGGGTTACAAAGTGAGATTCGGGGGGAGTGGAACAGACAATGGACTCGTTCTTCCCCCTCTCTTAAACATTTGGGCCAAATAGCAGTGGAACTTAAGCTTCCTGGGGGCAGAGATTGTTTAGTGTCTCCTCTGTATTTTCAGCACTCACTGTAGTGTTGAAGACTTAGGAGGTATTTTTTTAATTAAAGCTTTTTATTTTCAAAATATATACATAGATAATTTTTTGACATTCACCCTTACAAAACTCTGTATTCTAATTTTTCCCTCCTTTCCCCTATCCCCTCCCTTACATGGCAAGTGATCCAGTATATGTTAAATATGTGCAATTCTTCTACACATATTCCCACAATTATCATGCTGCATAAGAAAAATCAGATCAAAAAGGGAAAAAATGAGAAAGAAAACAAAATGCAAGCCAACAACAATGAAAAGAGTGAAAACACTATATTGTGATCCACACTCAGTCCCCACAGTCCTCTCTGGGTACAGATAGGTCTCTTCATCGCAAGACCATTGGAAATGGCCTGAATCATTTCATTGTTGAAGAGTCACAACCATTAGAATTAATCATCACATAATCTTGTTGTGTACAATGTTCTCTTCACTGAGCATCAGTTCCTGTAAGTCTCTCCAGGTGTCTCTGAAATCATCCTGCTGGTCATTTCTTACAGAACAATAATATTCCACAACATTCATACACCATAACTTATTCAGCCATTCCTCATCTGATGGGAATCCACTCAGTTTCCAGTTCCTTGCCACTACAAAAAGGGCTGCCACAAACATTCTTGCACATGTGGGTCCCTTTTCCTCCTTTAGGCCCAGTAGAAACACTGCTGGATCGAAGGGTCTGCCCAGTTTAATAGCCTTTGGGCATAGTTTTAAGAGGTGATTAATAAATGCTTCCTGATTTTTTGGTATTCCATCAGTACCTGGTACCTAGTAAATGGGTGTTGGTTGATTGATTAGCCCCTTCCCCGTTCTGCCTGTCTCAGGGTATCCAAGGAGACGGTGTCACTTGAACACTTTGTAACCTGTAAGCCTTTTACAAATATCCAGTGGTATCATTGAGTTGGGGAGACAGGCCTGACAGCGAGGAAAGGAACTAAGGCATCACGTAAGGCAGGATGTGATGGGGTGTCACAATGACTGGCATCAACAAATGTTTATAAGCAGAGCTGCTCCCAGAAGGTCCCCAGAGACACAGCCTCAACACTCGCCCTCCCTCACCCATCCCAGCCTATTATCCCTTTGACACTGAGGATGTTTTTCCTTCACCGAGATCACAATCTCTCTCGCCTCTAATTGGAGCTGATCTTTGCCTCTTGCTCAGTCCCCTGGGGATGTCAAGAGCAACTACTCCCCTTCCCCCATGCAGAATCCCTTCCTTCTTAGATGGGCCACCAGTGAGTAGGCTGGTCCCCTGCCCGGTGTGAGCCAACGGGTACAAGAATAAACATTCTCAGCCTGTGTTTTTCTCTTCTAGTGGTTTCTAGTGACAGCGACAGTGACTCAACCTTGAGCTCTTCCAGTCTGGAAGAGGCGGGGGCCAAGAGCTCCAAAGGTAGCAAATGTGGAACAGAATCAGGTAAGGAGGTGGCGGCCGCCCCTGCAGGGAGGCTGAGAGGCCCCGGGGCTGGAAGGGGCAGACTACAGAAGAGTATCCCTGAACTGAACATAACTCTCTGGGGGACATTTCAGTGGATATCCATGCACCATTAACTCAGGGCGGGGAGCAGTGTAGGAAGGCAAAGCTCAAAGTGTAAGGGACCCCAGAGGCCATCCAATTCCACCTGAACTGGTCCAGACCATTGATTCTCTCTGCAATATCCCAGACAAGGGGTCATCCAGTCTGTGCTTGAAAACTTCCAGTGATGGGGAACTCACCCCCTGGAAAGAATGCTTTGTTTGGAGTCAGAAGACCTAGGATAACTTCCCCCCCGGGGTCTTCATTGAAAGGGCTACAGCCTCTGCATGACTTTAACCACATTAAGCAGGCATTTTTCTTGGCACTTTGGAGTTTCAAAAATGCACATGTTTCTTCATTTGATCATTATAAACCTTCTGCAGGGAGGCAGAGCAGAAGAGGGGATAAGATGGGACCCTAACTCTAGAGTTGGGACCAAGGCTCATCCCCCTTGATTTAACAAAGAAGGAGAAGATACAGAAGCTTCATCAGGACCCACATGGGCCAGAATGCAAGAGAAGGAAGGGCTCCTATGTATGGGCTCAGTTCTCCTCTGAGGTTTAAGAGTGGAGGGTTGAGACCCACTTCCTACACCTCTCCCTCCCTGCAGATACTAGTGTCTCCACTCTCTTAGGCTAACATATCTCATAGGTACATCTCCAGGGGCCAGTTGACTCCCCTGTCAGAGAATAAGCTCCAGGAAGGCAAAGATTCTGCTGCTTTTTTGTATCTCTGGTACTTAGCACAATTCCTGGCACACAGTGAGTGCTTAGTTAATGCTTGTTGACTGATGGAACCAGCAAGACCCTGATGACGGGAATCTCAGGAAGGGGGTAGAAGAACATATTAAGCTCTGAAGGGGTAATCGGTGTCGGGTCTCTTCTAGGTGGCAGCAGCGACCTTCCCAGAGCAGCCCAAGGCCAGGCTCTGCCTCCTAGCCATCCCTCAGGGAGTGGGACCAGCCTCAGCAGCGAGGCTGGGGGAGTGCACAGTGGCCCGGGAGACCGGCAGGGGGACGCTTCCGACAGCGACACGCACAAGGCTCCCAGTAAGTGGAAAGTGTTTCTCTCCCCTTTGGAGCATCTCCCTGACCCAGCTCAGGGTCCTCACCTCCTCTTCTCTCTTTCATATAAAGGACCTTCTCAGAAGCTGAGCCTTCCCACCAACTTTTCCTCAGAGTCCTCTGCTTCCCAACAGAGAATTCCCATCATCCCCGAAATCCACATTGGTCCACCTCAAATGGGTGGGGAGGGGACAGGGCACTCAGCTAATGAGGCTTTAAAAGTCCCTCACAACCTGCCCCAGCCTCTCTTGTCATCCACTCTCTCCTTCCCACATTCTGCAGCCAAAATGGCCTTCCCTCTGTTCTCCATGCTCAGCACGCCAGCTGCCATCACCGCGCCTTTACGCTGGCTGTGTGCCCATGCCTGAATGTGCTCTGCCTCCCAGAATGCACTCTACCTCTCAGAAAGCGCTCTACCTGCCAGAATCCCTCCATGCCTTAAAGGCACGGCTCAAGCTTCACCATCCACTTGAAGCTTTTCGTGATCCCCTGCAGCCACAATCAGATGCACCCTAACTCGAGTCTAATAGATTAATGTCATTTTGGCCCTCTCCAAGAACAAAGGACAGCAACCAACCAACCAGCTGCTAGTGCCCTCCCTTCCAACTCCATCTATTTAACCACATTGTATTTATCTGCATTTTGTTCTCCTCATACAGAGTGTCCCGACAGCCTTAGTGCCGTTTTAAGGTTAAATCATATTTAAGACTGTTGGGAGGCCCTAAATTTATACTTTTGTCATTATGGAGTCATTTCAGTCTGGTCTAACTGTGACTCCATCTGGGGTTTTCTTGGCAAAGGTTTGCCATTGTCTTCTTTAACTCATTTGACAAATGAGAAGCTGAGACAATTTGCCCTCAGGTGATTTGCCCAGGATCACACAGCCAGTAAGTGCCTGAGGCTGGATTTGAACCCATAAAGATGAGTCTTTCTGGTTCCAAGTCCAGTGCACTATTCACTGTCTCTTAAGTTCTTTAAGAGTAAAAAATATTTGTAACCCTAGTTCCCAGCACAGTGGATCATAGTAGGTGCTTAATAAATGCTTATTAATTGGTCTGATTGATCTGATCATAGGTTAAAAGTAGGTGTCATCTTACTTAGGAGTCATCAATTTTAAACCTTTCATTTTACGTGGAATGGAAAAAGCATTTATTAGACACTTACTGTATGCCAGGTATTGTGCTAAGTTCTGGGATAACAACCCCCCCCCAAAAAAAATTACTACTTTCAAGGATCTTATATTCTAATTGGGGGAAACAACAAAAAAAGAGCCTTGCTTATGCTTTAATTCACGGGCTGTAATTAATTACAGAAAGTCCAGGCATCTCGCTTTAATCAGCCAAGCAATCAAAAGTAAACTTAGTGTGAATAAATCCTTAACAAATTTGAAAGGATTGGGGTGAGGGGTCCATTGGATAAAGATAGAAGATGCTGCAAAGAAAAAAAAAAGTCAGATGGCTCCTTTTAGGCTAATGTATAAAAATCATAAGCTAGCCTAGTAGGGAGGACTTTTCTAAGCCCCAGACGGTGCTGTGGAGGACATTGGCATAGTAGGAGACAATACATCCAGCTGGAAGTTGAAAGAAGCGGGAAAGGAGTGTCCAGAGGCCTAGAACCTGATGAACATGAAAAGGTCAGAATATTTGGAGGCCCCATCCAGCAGAGCTGGGACTGAGAGGCAGAGGACAAATGAGACCCATTCCCCCACACACACACCCACTACTCCCACCAAGGAAGGCAGCTTTACAGGAAGAGAGACCCTTCAAGGAAGGGAAAAGTTGGGCTTTACAAGGGCTCCAATTCTTACAGACAAACAGGTAATTATCGGAAACCCTGTGACTCTACAGTGGGAAAAAAGGGACTCCCAGCGACTGAGCCATGAGTCCGTCAGCCCTTTGCCATCCACGTCTTTGTGCTTCTCTAAGTTTGAGCTCACTCCCCACAGAGAGCTTGGGAAAGAAGCATATTTCTGGGTTTGGGGGGATTTCTTTTTGTGGCAACTGTCCTTGCTACACTTAATCAATATCTTTGTAAAGCTGATTAAGTATTGTTGGTGGCTCCCTGGTAACAATTAAGAAGTATTGATGACTAATCAGCAATTGCCATATTGGTTATTAATTAGCCACTGATGATTTTTAATTGTTGATAATTATTGATCTATGCTTCATATAGAGTTTTAGGAATTGCAGCATACCGCCCATATGTTATCTTATTTTATCCTCACAAAGAAATAATGAGAGCTAACATTTACAAAGCACTTACTCTGTGCCGGGCACTAGACTAAAGACTGTATAATTATCGTCTCATTTGGTCCCCATGATGGAAGGTAGGTGCCATTTTTATTCCCATTCTAAATCACAGTCCTATAATTGAAAGGGATAAGGAACCTTAGGATCCATTAGTCCTTTCCTTTTATTTGGATTATAAGAAGCATTTATCAAATGCTTACTGTATGTACTCCAATATCTTTCCTTTTATGTAGAATATAAAAAGCATCTATCAAATACCTACTGTATGCACCCCAATACCTTCCTTTTATGTGTACTATAAGAAGTACTTATCAAATGCCTACTGTATGTATCCTAATACCTTTCTTTTTATGTGGAATATAAGAAGCATCTATCAAATGCCTACTGTATGTATCTCAATATCTTCCTTTTATGTGAAATATAAGAAGCATTTATCAAATACCTATACTATACTATCCCAAAACTTGCTTCCAGGGTTACCCCTAGAAGTCTGAGGGGACAATACTCATTGACCACTAAGGACCCATTTGGCCAGTACTAGGAAGAGATGGACTCAGAGGCTCCAAGTAAATAGTCACCTTCAAGAGCAGGGTCCCTGAGGCCAGAAAAGAGGAAAGAATGGGCATCAGCAGAGGTCTGAAGTAGAGAGGATGAGAATAGGGGGACCTTCTGTCAGTGGACCGAAGCCTCTCAGGAATGTAGGAGACAGGGCCCTCATTTTATATCACAAGCCAACATGCATTTATTAAGCTCCTACTATATTTCAAGCACTGTGCTAAACACTGGGGATGCAAAAGAAGACCAGAGACAGCCCTTGATCCCAGTGCCTTGCACACAAATGCTTAATTAATATTTGCAATTAACTAATTGATCATAGGATCATAAATTTAGAATCAGGAGATATCTCAGAATTCATCCAGTCCAACCCTTTGATTACAGATGGGAAATTGAGGCCCAGAAAGATTACATTTACTTAAGAGGAATACAACAAGAACCAAATGGAGGGATCAAGAAAGGTTTCCCATAGGAGGAAGAGGTGAGAAGGCAGTGCACTCCAGGCATGGGGTACAGCCAGAGCAAAGGCAAGGAGATGGGAAATGAGGTGCAGAATTCAAGAGAATGGCAAGTCATGGTAGCATAGATTTAGAAGCAGAAGATGTCATGGTGGCCATCTCTAGTCCAACCCCTTCATTTTATAAGTGAAAAATTGAGGGCCAGAAAAGGTAGTTGACTTTCCCCCTGTCCCACAGGTAACAGCAGGATGTTGTTGGATAGGACTAGAATCCTAACCCAAAGAGCATGGAACCATCTCAAAAGTCGGCCACTTTGACTGGCTGGGAGGATACTATTAACTGGTGACTGTCTGGGCTTCTGTTGTCATTGATGTCAAAGATCTGAAAATTCAAGGGGAGCTCTTGTTTCCTTGGCGTTTCCCAAGGGACCCCTTTTCCCTGCAGGCAGATTTGCAAAGCAGTCGTAGCCCTGAAGGTTTGACTACAGAAACCCTTCTATCCAAAGGCCATTTTTCTCTTTTCTTATTGAAGGAGAGAGAGAGAGAGAGGGAGAGGAGAGGAGAGGGGGAGGGAGGGAGGGAGGGAGGAAGAAATACAGACACACACAGAAACAGAGAGAGAGACAGATACACAGAGACAGAGGCAGAGAGAGATAGAAACAGAGACAGAGTTAGACACAGAGACAAAGAGAGGCAGGAGTAAAAGAGACAGAGACAGAGATATAGAAACAGAAACAGAGATACACAGAGACAGACACACAGAGACAGAGGCAGAGAGAGATATAGACAGAGACACAGAAACAAAGAGGGGCAGAGGGAAATAGAGATACTGAGAGACAGAGAGACTCCATCTTCAGAAACAAGGAAGTCTTTGCTTGCCTTCATAGGATTCTTCCCAAGCTCTGACAGGTTCATTTCTGTAGCAGGAGCCCGGTGCAGGAGATGGGCACTTCTAAGAACAATTCTGTTCCCATTCTGGCAAGCGGGGTGCAGCCTGACTCTGCGGTACCCCAGACAGTCAGTGTGGCAGGGTCCTAGCTCATGGAATCTAAAGCCAGAAAGCGCCACCTCAAAGGCTGCGTAGACCAACCCCGTAAGTTGCCAGGGCTGGAAGGCAGTTCTGAGACCATCAAGTCCAACCCACTTCATTTTATAGATAAAGAAATTGAGCAGAGGAAGTTTCTTGCCCAGGCTCTCCGAGCTAGCTGACGAAACCTGAAGCAGGATCAGAAAAGCAAGACTTCTTGACCCCAACTGTGGCCCCAGCCCGCTATCCCATTCTGCCCCAATCCAACCCCCTCATTCTGCAAATGAGCCTGCTGGGACTGAGCAGCAAAGCCAGATTTTGAATTCGGGTTCAGGAAGGGCTCTTTCTGCCCTCCTGTTTCAGCACCGGCCGGGGGACAGGGGTTGAAGTTTAAGTTAATCTTGGAGGTTTTTTCCTATTGACCTTTTCATGGTCTTTTTCTTGTTCCCAAAGGCAAAAGGCACACCTGGATGAGTCCCCGTTGCTGATGCAGGCAAAGGAACCCGTCTTGGCTTTTGTCACAGACTCACACAAACTGGACTTTCCCATGGAACACACACACACACACACACACACACACACACACACACACACACACACATACACACTCACACACTGTTCCAGACCCTGTGAACTTTTTGTTTACCAAGCTGCCTTGAGGATTCGCTCTGAGCTGGAACAGGATCAGCCTTTCCTGCAGCCCCCACAGACCCTGGCGGTCCTTTTATGACAGTAACTGGGCCATTCCTGTACCCAGTTCAGAGAGCTACTTACTGCCCACTCCCAGGGAAAGTGAGCCGATTTTGAGGACGGACAGCTCGAAGAGGAGAGCGACAGCTGCCCTCGGCTCCCCTCCTCTTTCGTCCTGGACACTGGGACCTGGATCACCCTTTGGCTGAAGGGCTCCCAGCCAGATATTGGTGCTGGATCTCCCAGGGTGGGGGATTAATAGGAATGGGGTAAAGCTGGTGTGCTGCCTTCATTGCCCTTCCGTCTCTACCCCACTTGGGAAGGGAGCGCTGCCTGAAGATTGTCTATTTCTTTCTATTCTTTTTTATTCAGTTCTCCCTTTCCTATCCCTGAATGAGCCCTCAAAAGTCGCTGCCCAGAATGGAGAGACTTTCGAACTAACAGTGGGGGGATCTACCCACTGGTTTTGGAGGGGGGCTAAGGGCAACACCTGCCTCTTTAGGGTAAGGAAAACATGTCTGAGCACTAGTGATGAAGTCAATGAACTTGGGCCAAAGAATGAGCGGAGGGTCCAGGTGAGACTGGAGATTCAGACAGAGACAAAGAGATACATAAATAGAGAAACACACAGAGAGAGACTCAGAGGCAGAGGGAGAGATTCTTTAAGAGGCTGCTTTCCCCCACCCCTTCTCCCTGCTCCAGGCTGTCTCCCCCACTCCTCCTCTCCCCTGCCAGAGGCTGCTCTCCCCCATCCCTCCTCTCCCCTGCTCTCTGGGCCACCATTGAGAGCTCTCTCTGAAGCTCCCTCCCCACCCTTGGTCAGACTGATTAAAATTCCTCAGCTCCCCTTTCCTGCATCGAGTTTCCTGATTAGTCTCACTTCAGCCAGAGTCAAAGACAACCACTGGGTGTCTGACAGCGCTCAGGAATGAATAGCAGAGATTTCTCCTCCTCAGTAGCCAGTTTGGGGCTTATTCTCTTGCCAAGACACGTGGGTCCCAGAAGCCATCGGTTCATTTTCTTCAGAAGCTTCAGCTTGGCATGGAAAATACCAGATTCACAGGGGCTGGCAGACTCTTTTGGAAAAATCCACCCCAACGAGACGCCTTCGGGAGTGGGTGGTTTGTGTTTTTCCCCTTCTTTGTTTGAATTAATGTCAGTTCGTTGTCTGTTTCCTCTTGTCCCCTCTGAATTCCCCGGGTTCAAGGATTGCCACCCTAGCTACGGGCTGGTCTCGGGGGACCTGAGCTCTCCTCTTGTTGAAACAATAGATCTGGGGACAGAAACCTGCTGTTTCCCTGTGATGAGGTATCTTTCAAGAAGAAAACAATAAAAAAATAGAATTTGCATCAAGCCACTTGGTGTCTCTCTAAAAGGAGAAAGTTGATTTTCCTGAGTTGCAAGACAGATGTGGCAGCTGCTGCTGGATGCCCTGGGTTTGAATCGGGGCTGCCCCATCTTTTCTGTGTCCCAGACTCGGGCGGAAAGACTGGGGAAGCCTATGGGCTTTTTCTTAGAATCATATTTTTAAATGTGTAAAATGGGACTATAGATTCAACTCTATTGAATTGTGGTCACCAAAATAGTTTTAAAAACAAGATCACCCACCCCTGTTTTCAAAGCATACGCCTCCCTGTTTATAGAGCATAGGATCTCAGATTTTGAGTACCAAGAAACCTGAGGAGACTCATTCTGTAGACAAGGAAGCTGAAGCCTAGAAAGTTTCAATAAATTGATCGCACAGACTGCGTCAGAATTGGAACTCGGTTCCTCTGAGGGCAGATTCAGCTTGGAATTGACCAGAGTTTACTCCGTTGATGTAGCCATAGAGTCATAGACTTAGAGTTGGAAGAGGCTGTTGGGTCCAGCACTCTCATTAAATAGATGAACAAACTGAGGCTCAGAGGGAAAGGGAATCGTCCGGGTTCACTCACCTAGTAAATGACTGAGTTGGGCTTTGAACCCAGGATTTCTGGATCCAACAGTCTATCCACTATATCACCTAAAAGGGTAATGAGCCTGCTGAATTCTCATGTCACTAGTCTTGGTTCCCTGGACTTTCATCTTCACACCAAGGGCAACTAGGGGGCGCCATAATGCACAGGGTGCAGAACCTGAAGTCAGGAGAATTCATCTTCAGGGAAACATCTTCGGATCCAATCTCAGGACATTTACTAGCTGTGTGACCTTGGACAAGTCACGTTATCCTCTTTGCCTCAATTTCCTCACCTGTCAAATGAATTGAAGAAAATGGCCAACCACTCTAGTATCTTTGCCAAGAAAACCCCAGATGAGGTCATGAAGAGTCAGACATGACTGAACAACCATAAACTAGGTGTCAGGTCCTGTGCTAAGAAAAACAAACACAAATAAAAAGAAAGTCCCTATCCCTAGAGGAGCTTAAAATCTCAATGAGTCAAAACGGAGCAGAAAAAAGGGGGATGTAAGTGCTTGAACATGAGGGCACATAGTATTGAAGCCCCCAAACTCAGAGGCATCCATGTGGAGAATGGGGGTTGGGCAGCTTAGGACCCTCCAGAGGGAAGAAGGGGCCAGCATAGCAGAAGGGCGATCCAGGCTGAGAAGAGCACCAGGTGCTGAGAGAAATTTCGGTGCGAAGCCACAGCTGAGGCATGATTATGAAATCTAGAAACTTAGCGGAGGCAGGAGGGGGTGATTAGTCAAAATTAGTCCAGAAGCAAATAAGCTCAAGAGCTCAGGTTTGGTCAGGCCCTCGGAACTGGCCAGTCTCTCCAGGAAGGGCTCACAGGTGTTTTCCTGTGAAAAGATCCCAAACAGATTCCAAAATGAGCTTGACAACAGAGTTTCGATCTAATGAGGTGGTTTTTATTAGAGAGAAATGCAAGGTTCTACACGTGGAATTGAAAAATCTGGCTAAGCACAAGATGGGGGAGATGATAATAATAGTAAGTCCATTGAAACCGATGTGAATGAGATCATTCCATCCCCCTGTGAATAGTCTGCAAAACATGGGACACAAAAGAATAAGATGATTGCAAAATAGCAGACTCTTCGGGGACTGTTTCTACCTGAACTCCAAGGATGGAAAGAATGAAATGCTACAGAGCACCAGTCGGAATATCCGTGCTTTGAGATTGGAAGGTTTGTGAAATGCTCGGGAGACATTATGTCATTGGGTGATGAGATGTGGCTAATTTACAATTTGGGGGGGGAGATTTGGGGGGTTGGTAAATGCAAGCTCTACATGAGGCAAGAGTGTTACATCCTCCACCCCACCCTTACCAAATAGACATTAACGTGATTTTAAACTGTATTAATAGAGAGATAACAACAAGGACAAGGACAAGGGAAAGGTTGATCCTGCTGTGCTCTACCTTGGACAGCTCACGATGGACTTAGGCATTGGGCTACCTTATTTTAAGAAATACTTTGATACGTGGCAGCAGAGAAGGGCTGAGATTGGGGTGGTGAACCATGCCCTGTGAGCATGAGTTAAAGGAACTGGAAAAGAAAAAAAAAACTGGAAATGGGCAAATCTGAACTGATGGTTAAATTTTCAGTGTAAGCATTTATGCATCAGAAAGCTGGCGAATGCTATGAATCAGGATTTGAGTTTTTATTCTGTGGGTTACCTATGCTTAAGAAAGTGATGGAGAAAAATGTTAATAATACAGATTAAGCGGAAAAGTGTGTCAGAATGCTAGAGATTAATATAGCCCCTGCAGAAAGATGACTTGAAAATTTGGGAGGCTAATTAAAAACATTATTTTGAAAATTTTTTAAAAATAGATTTAATATGTTTAAATAAAAGTTTATCTAAAAATTCTAAACATCTTTTCTTAAAAGTATCAGATAATATTTAAAACAGAGAGCCACTTGTTAAACATTTTACCAGCATGCCCCTGCTTAAGAGAGAACATGACAAATGGTTTCACTTATGTCATATGAAGGGCAGAGTTAATGGGTGGAAAAGGTACTAGAGAGAATCAGCATTCAAATCTCACACTTATTAACTGTGCTCATGAGTAAGTCCCTTAGCATCCCCAGGCGCCGGGGTTTTCTTCTATAAAATGAAGGGATTTATGAGATGTTGGTTCTGCAGCTAGAAAGGACCTTCAAAGCCATTTAGCCCAAACCTCTCTTTTGCAGAGAAGAAAACACACCGATGAAGGTTGTAACTTGCTTACAAGTCACAAACCTACTCAGAGAACTAGGATTTGACACCAGATTCAGAGGCTGTTAGGGGCTTCAGAGGCCGTCTATTCAGACCCCCACACACACACAATTTATACATAAAGTAACTGACCAAATGGATGAAGTGACCAACCCCGGGCCACATAGGGAATGTCAAAGGTGAGATTTGAATCCAAGTCCTCCACTCCAATGCTAGTGTTTTTTCCATTAGACCACAATGCCTCCTCCTAGTTGGCCTCTAAAGCCCTTTCCATCTCTGTGTAGTATTTCAGATCCAAGTCACAGGGAGTCAGCTCTTGACTCAATTTAGGAAAAATTTCCTAGCCGTTGAGGCTATCTGATGAGGGAAGAGACTTCCTTTAAAGGGAGTGAGCTCCCCATCGCTGACAATACTCACTGAACAATCACATGTTGGAATCCTCCCTCGGAAGTGAATTTGATGACCTTTGAGGTCCCTTCCAAGCCCAAGCCTCTCATTAAGCTGACCTCCTTGCCAAACTTGAACTCCTGCATCCCTCCCCCCCCTTATCTTCTCTCTTTTCCAAAGCATTTATGATGAACACATTTTCAGCAGCGTGCTCCTTTTATCACCAGTTTATCCCCCAATGAAAACTGTTGTTATTTTTCCCAACTTACAAAACACATCCTCCCGTCTGGGTTCTTACTTTGAATTTCAAGGTCCCCAGACTTGTCTATTATCTGGGAGCTAGCTTTTGACTCTTTTCCATTAATTGCCTTCTAGCCCTTCCTTAAGGTCAAGTCGCTTCAGGGCTGAACAAATAGGCCTGTTTATTTAAAGGAGGCTGTCAAGGCCTAACAGCCTAGCTTCCTCCTTCTCCTCCTCCTTTTCCTCCCACTTGGCTTTGTCTGCCTCCAACAAAACCGAGACCTTGTGAGCTGTGCAAGGCGGGAGGGAGTTGTGCTCAGATTAAGGGCTCAGGTGAACGAAGACATCTTCCTGGGAGTGTGAGCAGCAATGGCGTGCCACCCATGGTGGGGAGATGGTGGCCGGTGGTTCGTGAGCTCTGGGCTGCAGAAGGGCTAAAGCTGAGGAAGGGGAAAGCCCACCCGGTGTCCACACTGAGTCTGGCACCAGTACGGTGAGCCCCCGGGAAAGGGAGAGGGATGCCTGTGTTTGCTTTGACATCAGCTCTCCCTATCTTGCCTGGGCTAGAAGAACAGAGAGGGCCAACACTGCTCAGGATGGGGTATCCCTGCTCTTCCAGCCTGCACAAGATGGAGCTGATCTCAAAGCAACAACAGTGTCAGATGTCCCACGTCCACTGATGGAGAGACACCCTTTCCCTGACATCATCCCTCCCGCAAACATTCCTATACCCATCAAGACCCTTCCATCCTTGCCCAAAAACTTGAACGGGATCTGGATGCTGCCATTTTCCTCAGCTCATGTTTCCAGTCAGTCCTTCTAAGAAAGCTTTAGGATTGTATTTGTCTCTGATACTTACTAGTTGTGGGAGAGTCACTTACTTTTTCTGAATCTCCATTTTCTCATCTGCCAAATGGGGATCATTCCATTTTGGGGGGTTTTATTTATTTTTTTTGATAATTCCATTTTCAACAATATCTCCCAGGATTACAGTGGGAGAGCATTTTTTAAAAATCTAATAGAAATCTGAGTAATCAGTATCATCATCATTATCATTTTCCTTCCTCCTCAGCAACCACACCAGTTCTGGCTTGGACACTCAGTGGTCTCCTTGCCTTCCCTCTTTCCTCCATCTCCAATCCATCCTTCATGCAGCTGCCAAAATAACCTTCTGAGGGCACAGATCCCACAGCGTAACTAAGTAAAATAAATAAATATAAACCCTCAGAGCTTCTCTCTCGCCTCTAGGACAAAATACAAACATTTCAGTCCAACATTTATGTCGCTCCGAGGCTCGCCCTCAGCTGCCCGTCCAGCCTGACCTCACATCATTCCCCAAATACTAGCTGTGGCCTGGCACAGAGGAGGAAGAAGGATTGGTCTCAAAGCTGGGAAGACAGAGTTCAAGCCTCATGTCTGACCCCAGACTAGCTGTGCAACCTTGAGGGCGACACTTGAGCTCTCTCTGCTTTCTGAAACTCTAAGATAGCAGTTTACAGAGGAGGATCTGCACTGTACCCATATTTTCTTCATCCGGGAGTTCCCTATACCTAGGAATGGCAGGTCTTAGTCCCTATGGCAATCCTCCAGACGCTCCATGGGCCTCCCAAGCTGGACTGGCAGCTTTTATCCCTAACTCAACATGGCATCTCCTGCCTCCTTGCTTTCATGAAAGCTGGGACTGTGTGTCCTGGAAAGCCTTCTCTGCTCAGAGCCACCTGGGAGCTCTTCACTTTTTTCCAGGTTCAGTAAAGGAGCCACTTCCTCTAAATAATCTTCCCCAATTCCCCATGATTAATTTGACTTTCTGTCTTTTTTTCTTTCTTTTTTCTGTCCTCCCTTCTTTCCTTCCTCCCTCTCCATTTCTCTCTTATTCTCTTTTCTTTCTTGCTCTTTTTCTTTCATTCTTTGTCTGTCTCTTGTTGTTTCTCTGTCTCTCTCCCCTTCTCTCTTTGTCTGCTTTCTGTCTCTATCTCTCCCTATCTTTGTACCTCAGTCTCTTTCTCCCTTTCTCTGTCTGTCTCTCTGTTTCTGTGTGTTTCTGTGTGTGTGTGTGTGTGTGTGTGTGTGTGTATGTGTGTCAGTGTTTGGCTCTGCCTGTCTCTATCTTGTCTCTCTGTCTCTCCCCTTGTGAATCCTCTTCTGTGTCATGGTAGTCTACATTATAGAACATACCTTCAAGACCATCTAGTTCAAATGCCTCATTTTACAGGCAAGGAACCGAAGGCCAGAGACGGAAAGTGACTTGTCCAAGATGGAATTTAAGCCCGGTTCATAGTATCATAGCACTGACAATGAGAGCTGAAGGGAGCCTCAGCACTTGCCTTTCTATCCAATCCTCTCTTTTTACAGTTGGGGAAATTGAGGTTCATTAGTATGAAGATAGGGGATCAATCCTTGAAGTCTGTTTGCTTGTTTTGAGGAGGGGGGGTTATGAGGCAATTGGGGTCCAGTTACTTGCCCAGGGTCACACAGCTAAGAAGTGTTAAGTGTCTGAGGTCAGATTTCAATTCAGATCCTTCTGACTCCAGGCTCGGTGCTCTATCCACTGCACACCTAGTTGTTTCCCAGTCCTTCAAGTCTAAACCCAAAACCACCCTTCTTTCCTCTGCATTACATTGCCTTTTCTAAAAATTAAGGGCTGATGGGCAAAAACCATGCTGTTTGTTTTCTTTGCATCCCAGTGCCCAGCACCGTGCCCATTCATTCCACCAATAGTTCTGTGATTTCACTGAGATAGGCATTCCCTTCAACAGTACAGGTTGCAACCCATTTGTGCCTTTCCATTCCATGTGACTACTGTCAACACCCTCCATATGTTCCACGAGATGGTCCACCTGAGGTACTCTAAGTCTCTTGGGAAGGTAGGAGACTGGCAGACATTTTCCCATGATCCATATAAAGAAGGTCTAATCATGGCAGGCCCCTTGTCACTTTTATCTCTGTACCAGCACCCAACACAGTGCCTGCCAATTAGAGGGCTTACTAGGTGCTTGCTGCTGGAGCCTTTGATTGACTCACCCCTTATTCACTGATTTTGTGCCTACCCATAAAATGCAGAAGGAAGCGGGATGATTTTATTGGTAAGAGAACTCCCAGATGAGAAAACTTCCTCTAGCAATAGCAGTAGCAGCTTCTTTGCAAGAGTCTTGGAGCTGCATGAAGCATTTTTGTTTTCTTTGTTTCTTGTTCGTCCTTCGTTCTTGAAGAGAACCATGACATCAGGGAGGTGATACCATGACAATCAAGTGAATTGGATGGAAGCAACGGAGGGCTTTGCAGAGGCACCAGCTCCACGTTCTCCTCCAGTGACATGGTATAGATCAGGAAGTCTGGAGCTGATCCTGGATGCAGAGATGAGGAGGCAAAGGGAGAGGGAATAGATAAGGACACTTTGTCTGGAAGCACCCTGCGGGTGAGAACCATTTCTGATAACAAGCTCCTGGATGCAATGAAAAGCCTTGGCTTTTTAAAACTAAGGTATTTCCCAGGTCTCCATTTGCTTGAAGCAACACCCATTCAGTGATTAAAGCTAAGGAAGAAATGATGCAAACGATAAGCAAGTGAGGGATGGGTGGGAGACCTACTGGCCAATTGAGCATCAGAATGATTCGGGATATCTTGGAGTTTAGAGGCCAAATTTCTTTTTAAAGGACCATGACTTAAACCTAAATAAAGCATTGAGGAGCTGTGTGACTTGCCCAGAGCCGCATCACAATGTGTCAGAGATGGGGCTTGATCCCAGGTCTTTTTGGCTCGGAAGCTGGTTTTCCATCCCTTCTGCTGCCTCACAGAGCACACACTGTCCTTCCCCATCTTTGCATCTGTGCCCCTGAAAATGGGGTCTTGAGCATAGATGGTGCTTAATAAATGCCTGCAAAATTTGATCTGGATCATTAGACTGGGAGATCAGTGGCTCCCCAGTGTCTTCGGATCAAATAAAAACTTTAGTGTGGGACAGAGGCCCCTAACCCAAAATAATTCAAATAGATGTTTCTCAGAGCCAGAGCAGAAAGCAGTTGATTCAATTTCGCAGAAAAAGAACATCACCTCCATTGGTTTAGTCTAATGGAGACAAAGGACAACCAACAGAATAGGTTTTTTTATACCCTAAAACTTTATCACATCATGGGCCCCAGTTGTCCCTAATTTACTCCATCTTCAGGGTAGAAGAATAGGGAGACTATAGATTACAAAGTGGTTTGTGAGAGATTAAGCAAAATGTGAACTATCTGCATTTTTGTTTTTCTTCCCGGGTTATTTCTACCTTCTGAATCCAATTCTCCCTATGCAACAAGAGAACTGTTCGGTTCTGCAAACATATATTGTATCTAGGATATACTGCAACATATCCAACATATAAAGGACTGCTTGCCATCTAGGGGAGGGGGCGGAGGGACGGAGGGGAAAAAAATCGGAACAGAAACGAGTGTCAATATAAAGTAATTATTAAATAAAAAATTAAAAAAAGAGAGAGAGATTAAGCAAGGGTACAAGCAAGAAGGGGCTTCCTGGAACTGCAGCCCCAAACTATGGCAGGGGTTAGTCCATCCCATAACCATAACCCACAAACCATCTCTTTGTGATCATAAAACCAGGAAATCCCCTTTTTCGCCAATCGACAGTATTTTATTCTTTCCAATCACATGGAAAGACAATTTTTAGTAATCATTTTAAACAAAATTTTGAGTTCCAAATTTTCTCCTTTCTCCTTTTCCTCCCACTTCCCCATGATGGTGAGCAATTTGATATAGGTTATATATGTGCAATCATGTAAAACCTATTTCCATATTAGTCATGTTGTGAAAGAAGAAACAGTTCAACAAACCCTTTTTTAAAGAGACATTAAGTGGTCTTTGCCCAGGCTTTGCCCCCAGTAGGTACTTAATGAGTAGAATTCAATTTGAGATCTGAAGCCTTTGCTCCTTCCCTGGGCAGTGTGAACTGTACAATATCCAAGTGGAGCTTGAACTTTGAGAGAAGGAAACCTGCTCCTCCATCAGCCCACCACCCCCTTCCACATCTCAACACTCCAGCAATTGTCTTTATCTTCCCACGAGCTCCGTCTTGCAGCTCCTCTCCCTTTTTTAATCAGGCTGCTGTCAGTCTGGCTCTTCCCCCATCCCTCTCCTCTCCCCAGCACCCAGTGCAGCTCATCACTGGGAATGATGAAAAAAATTCAAATAGGAGCCTTTGAAAGAACCCTCCCTTTAGGAGATGTGTGATGGATAAGATACTGGACTTGGACTCCAAAGACACACTGAAATCCCAATCTACTACTTTGACTGTGTGACTTTGGACAAGTCATTTTGTCAGATCGTAGATTTAGAATTGGAAGAAGACTCATTTTTATAGATAAAAAATTGAGGAATAAATGATGTGTCCGAGGCTTTACAGGTGGTAAAGAAATATGGTGAAATTTGAACCCAGGTCCTCCAGTATCAAAATCAGGGTTTCCCCCTTTAGGATTTCATTTTTTTCATCTGGGAAATGAAGAGTTGGACTAAGTCATCTCTAAGTACCTGACACTTCCCAGTCCTTTAACCTAATGATTTGGGGTTGACAATTAAAGGGCCCCTGCCATCTCGTACCCAGCACCTATCAGTTCTATGAAAACATGCTATTAATCCTGTGAACTTGTAGTCAGGAAAGACCTGAATTTGAATCCTGCCTTTTACTGTAGCTATGGGGCCATGGCAAGGCATTAGCTCCTCTTGACCTCAGTTTCCTTATCTGTAAAATGAGGAAATAATGATATAATCCATAATTCAAGAGATGATTATGTGCTATATATTAAGACAGATACACATTTGAGGCAGCTGGCGGTGCAGAGAATAGAGCCCTGGATCGGAAGTCGGAAGTTCAAATTAAATCCCTTAATCTCTCTCAGTTTCAACGTCCTCATCTCTAAAATGGAGCTAGTAACAGCACCTACCTCCTCCAACAGTTGTGAGGACCAAAAGAATTAATATTTGTACAGAACTCTGAAAACCTTAAAGTGTTATATAAATATTAGCTCTTATTATTATCATATGAATGTAAGCTATTATTAGGGATAGAGCTTGCACCAGGGATTTCATTGATACAGACAACTCCCAGATGAGGAATCTTCTCCTGCCATTGCAGTCTGGCACCTTCGCTGCAATTGATGCCTTAGAGAATTGCCTCAACTGAGCGCTGAGAAACAGACTGACTTTCCCAAGGTCATACAGTCAGTAGATATCAGAAGCAGGAACTGAACCCAGCTCTTTTTTTGCCTGCTCTCTATTTGCTAGGCTAGACAGTGGTCACTTGTTGAGGATAGGGGGCGGGGAGAAAGAGAGAAAAGAAGGAAGAGAGAGAAGGAAGAGGAAGAAGAAGAAAAAGAGGAGGGTGAGGAGGAAGGAAGAAGCATAAGGAAGAGGGTGACAAAGAGGAGGAAGAGAAGAAGAAGGGAAGGAAGGAAGGAAGAAAGAAAGGAAGGAAGGAAGGAGGAAGGAAGAAGGAAGGAAGGAAGGAAGGGAAGGAAAGGGAGGAAGGAAAGGGAGAAAGAAAGAAGGAGAGGAAGAAAAGAGAAAGGGAGGAAGAAGGGAAGAGGAAAGAGATGAAAGATGATTAAGGTACCTAATTCTATCTCCTATTCACTAATTAAAAAACAGAATATGGAGAAAGCTTTGGACTAGGAGTCAGGAGGTCAGATTTCTTGCCCCCAGAACTGGACAAGTGCCCCGACTAGCTCTTTGCCTCAGTTTGATCATCCATGCTGACTTTTTTCCCTCTCTAAAAAATACTATTTCTCATATGGGATGGTTTTCAGGGAGGGTTAAGATTAAAGGGATATCATAGTGATTAACAAAAGTCATCAATAAAGATAATTTTAATGAAAAATAAAAGGATAAACTTGACCCAAATTGTGACCCATAAGAAGAGTGAAAAATGGGACTTGCCTGGGAACTATTATCCTAACATTGCATGTGCAGAGAACAATACTTCTGCCTTTATTTGAGAGATCCTATTTATTGTGTCATTTTCTCCAGAATGAGCCTGGATTGCACTGAACCATGCCCATTCTCTCATTCAGTCCAAGAGAAATATATGTGAAATAGTTGGCTGAAAGAAGACCGTAGCCCGTATGGAGAAAACTGAGACAGCGTAGCACCCAGCTCTGGAGTTATGAGTTGAGTATAGATTCTAACTCTGTGACTGGATGCCCAAATAACCTTGAACAAATCACTTAACTTCTCCAGAGCTCAGTTTCCTCATCTGTAAAATGGGTAAATTGGACTGTATGGCTTCTGAGGTTCTTTCTAGCTCCATATATGGGATCCCACAATCCTATAAGCCATTTATTTCCCCTGAGTCTTAGTTTCCCCCAAAAGAGGGTTAGATTCAAAACCCTTTCAGCTCCAGGTCTCTTCTAGCAAAGCCATGACCTTGACTATCAACTATTCAACCCAAGAAGGTTAAGGACAGTGAGGGATGGAGGAAACATGTAGGTATTTCTTTAAGAACAAAAAGCTACCAGCAGCATCCACAGCATCCACAAAGAGCGGGAAGCTCTAGCCTGGAGTCTGGCAGAGACGGATGACTTCTCACCTTCTCTCCAGTAAGAAAAGCACGGGAGGGAAGCACATCCAGCAGCAGAAGGTGTGCAGATGGGAAGGCTGCTGGGAAAGTTATCCTCTCCAGAATAAAGGTGCCAGAGCAGAGAGGGTTCGCCGCTGGCCACTGGCCATGGAAGCCAGCTGCTCTCCAAGGTACTGCTGCTAGGCTCCAGATGGGGAGCTTGAATCTTAACAGAATTCATGTGAGCTGTAGAGTGGATGAGCCAAACATCTACTGAGAAGCATCATGGAGAGTGGCTCGGGAGCCAAAGGACCTGGGTTCAAATCCCAACTCAGGTAGTTTCTACCTTGAGTAATAAGGCAGGCTAGAAGCATTTATTAAGCACAGTGCCAGGCACTAGCTTACGAATAGGGACCAGCCAATCACGTAACTTATCTTAAAATAAGAAAAGATCAAGTCTAAATGGCTTCTGATGTCCCCTATAGGTTTGAGATTCTATGGATTATCTGCTCACCCCTCTGTATTGGCACAGTGGGGAGAACAGGGATACAACAGACGTGAAACAAAACACATATTCATAAGACCATAGATTATAGAGCTGGAAGGGGGCCATTTAGTCCAGGCCCAGCTCATTTACATGTAAAGGGCATAGAATACTTGGATTTGCCTTCATCTGACCACCTGTGAGCTTTGAAATGGCTTCCAGCCATCTGGTCACCCACTGCTAAAAAGGAGCGGCATTTTAAAGTGATTTGGCAAACTTCGGGTCTTTTCTGGTGCCTTGGCAACAGCTGGGGGATAGGATGCTTCTGGCTCAGTCTCTTTGCTGTGATTCTTCTGCAAGGCAAATGGTGGGATCTCTCTAATTTGACTCTCCCACACGAGAGTGGGAAAACTTTAGGAAGTCATAAGCTGGTGGGAACTAAATATGGCAGGGTGAAGAAGCCCAAGAATCATGGTTGATAGCAGGGAAAGCTTCATTGGAGAAGATGGTTTTTACAAAAGGACTGACTCAATTCTGGCCCAATTTTATTAGCAAAAACATACCCAGAGTGGTTTCAGAGCACTACAGAGATCAAATATAAATTAACAGTCTTGAAAAAATCTTATATTTTGATAAATCTTAAATATTAAATATTAATTTAATTATTTATTAATTAAATTAAATAAATATTTGCAATCTTCCGACCAATTACACTGTAATTGTATGTGAGATCCCTGAATTCTTTTCTAATTCTTGTGTTTTGTCCCCCCTGCCACTCCTCCCCTCTTCTCTTTGCTATGTCTATAGAGAGCACCAACTTCCTCCAGTCTCTCCATTTCACAATCTAAGGGATCATCCTTGATTCCTCACTCTCTCTCCCCCTCCTACATCCAATCCAATTTCTTGCCAAGAACTCTCCATTCTCTCAGCTTCTCTTAAATACATCCCTATCTTTTCTCTGACCGCTGTGGCACCGGCCCTCATCCCTTTTTGCCAAGAACTTCTGCAACGTCTGCTGTTGGATCTCCCAGCTTCAACTCTCTCCTTACTCCAATCCATCCTTTCCTCACCTGTCAAAGAGATCTTTCTAAAGCACATGTTCGCCGCCATTCGATAATCTCCTATGGCTCTCTATTATCTGCAGGAACAAATGCAAACTCCTTTCCTTAACTGTCAAAGTCTCTCATCTCCTACTCCCCTCCTACTTTTCCAGCATCATTACTGCCCAGTGATATTAGCCTCCTTGCTTTTCTGCAAACCATACATTCCCTCCATCTTCTTCCTGCTCAGGGCATTTTCCCTTGCCATCCCCCAGGCCTGAATGTGCTTCCTCCCCATCACCTCCCAGCTTCCTTCAAGCCTTAGCTCAAAACTCACCTTCTAAAAGAAACTTTTCCTGATCCCCATTAATGCTAGTGGCTTCCCTCAGGGATTACCGTCCATCTACATCAGATATATTTTATTTATACTTGACTGTTTGCATGAGATTGTAAAGTCCTTAGAGAAAAGAATTGTTCTGCCTTTTTTTAGCCCAATAACTGGCACATAGTAGGCACTTAATGAATACTTCTTGGCTTAATACATGATGTGTTTCCTTTTCTATTTAACACTCCTTTTTATGAAGGGGAATAAATTATCTGTCTTATGCCAATTCATGGAGTGTATCGAGCGGAGACTCTCTAGATTTAATTAATATCATACCCAGAACATTGGAGTCAAAGTATGAGAAAGAGAAGCCTGATCTGCCTAATTAGAAGGCAGGCTCCTCAAAGGTTTTGTTTCCCTTCTCCCTTCATCTCAGCACCCAGGCTATATTACATATAGTAATATTAATGTGAATTTCTCCAGCAAGATGAGATTTACCAAACACTTTCCTCCTCCCAAATACTTCATAATGGAAGGGCAGCTCTTCCCATTTTACAGATGACAAAACTGAGACTCAGAGAAATGGAAGTGACTTGACCAGTTACAAAAACTAGTAAGTATCATAGCCAGGAATTGAACCCACATCTCTTCTGACTCCAATTCTAAGACTCTTTCCACAATCTCACTCTGCCTTCTGAGAAAGGATTCAGAGGTGATGCCCCATCAGGCTATAACTCCAACCAACTCCCCAGGAGCTGGCCAGCCCAATCCTGAGTTCTGCTGTGTGGGGGAGAGGCAGAGGGGGGCTGGGCAGTATTCAATCTCCATAAATCTAGAGCTGAAAAGGACCTATTTTTCAGATGAAGAAATGGAAGCCCAAAGGAGATTAAATGATTTGTTGAGGGTCATATGAATGGCGTCAGAGTGGTTTTTGAATCCAGGTTCTCTAGCTCCAGGGGGGAGACTCTTCATAATGTCACACCATCTCCTCTGGGAGGTCGCTTGCTTTTGTAGCCTTTGGTAGCTTGGAGAAGAGGATGGGGATAAGTTTAGATCCTTTTAGCAAAGGGCCTCCCTCATATGGCTCATCATTCGCGGGAATCCCCAGTCTATACATAAAGGCATCAGATCTTGTGGATTCCGTTCCAGATGACTGCCATAAAGCAAATATCACAATAAAGTGACTCATGTGAATTTTTTTGACTTCTCAGTGCATATAAAAGTTATGTTAACACTACACCATGGGGCGTACGGGGTGTTCAGGGAGACCGGCACTTCTGGGGTGACGGCTTCTGAACCTTTTCAGGGCTGCTTATTCACCCAACCCGTCACCCAACTCCCACTGGTGATCCCAAGAGGGACTCCATGCATGTGCTGGTAAACTACTTTGGCAGATGGACTAAACCTAGTTGGGGGTAAACGATGGTACTTAAACCATCTGGTGAGTTAGGGGGTGTCTCCCCTAAGCACGTGAAGACTTCCCCTGGCAGACTGGAGGGTGAGAACAGTTTGTTCCAAGACCATGATGCAGCAGCTGCTGTGGAGTGCTTAGAGCTCGGTCAGAAATCGGAGGTCGTCCACCGGATCTTGGGCCATCACCAGTTGTCTTGCCTTTTGTCTTGTTACTGAACTTTGATAATTCTAGGAGAGGGAGGGAGGCTGCCTCACTTATTTTAATTCACACACAGATCAAGAGATCACCCTGTGAGGTCATTGGTCCTCGTCCAAAATGAAGCACAAACAACACCATACTATTATTATTGTTATTATAATTAAGCATTTTATCTATTATGCATGCAAACACATTACGTCTAAAAAATCAATATACATATTTTGATTAAAAATATTTATTACAGGACTGCTAGGTGGCGTAGTGAATAGAGCACTAGCCCTGAAGTCAGGAGGACTTGAGTTCAAATCGGGTCTCAGGCATTTCACTCTTCCTAGGTGTGTGACCTTGGGCAAGTCACTTAACCCCTTCCCACCCAAAAAATATACATTTGTGTATATGGCTAAAAATACTGTCATCTGAGTTTTCCTCAAGTCATAATCTTTTGCTGGTGGAGGATTTTATCTTGATGCTATGGCTGCTGACTGATCAGGATGGTGTTTGCTGATGGTCAGGATGGCTGAGGCAATTTTTTTTTCACTGTGTATTTTTTTTAAATTATAGCTTTTTATTTACAAAACATATGCATGGGTAATTTTTCAGCATTGACCCTTGCAAAAACTTCCGTTCCAATTTTTCCCTTCCTTTTCCCTTCCCCCTCCCCCAGATGGCAGGTAGACCAATATGTGTTAAATATGTGAAAGTATATATTAAATACAATATACGTATACATGTCCTAACAGTTATTTTGCTGTATAAAGAGTCAGTCTTTGAAATAGTGTACAATTAACCTGTGAAGAAAATCAAAAATGCAGGCAGATTGGGAATTCTATGTAGTGGTTCATAGTCATCTCCCAGAGTTCTTTCACTGGGTGTAGTTGGTTAAGTTCATTCCTGCTCTATTGGAACTGATTTGGTTCATCTCATTGCTGAAGAGGGCCACGTCCATCAGAATTGATCATCATATATTATTGTTGCTGGAGTATATAATGATCTCCTGGTTCTGCTCATTTCACTCAGCATCAGTTGATGTAAGTCTCGCCAGTCCTCTCTGTATTCATCCTGCTGCTCATTTCTTACCAAACAATAATATTCCATAACATTCATATACCACAATTTACCCAGCCATTCTCCAATTGATGAGCATCCATTCATTTTCCAGTTTCTAGCCACTACAAACAGGGCTGCCACAAACATTTTGGCACATACAGGTCCCTTTCCTTTCTTTAGTATCTCTTTGGGGTATAAGCCCAGAAGTAACACTGCTGGATCAAAGGGTATGCACAGTTTGATAACTTTTTGAGTATAGTTCCAAATTGTTCTCCAGAATGGCTGGATGTGTTCACAATTCCACCAACAATGCATCAGTGTCCCAGTTTTCCCACATTCCCTCCAACATTCGTCATTATCTTTTCCTGTCATCCTAGCCAGTCTGACAGGTGTGTAGTGGTATCTCAGAGTTGTTTTAATTTGCATTTCTCTGATCAATAGTGATTTGGAACATCTTTTCATATGACTAGAAATAGTTTCAATTTCATCATCTGAAAATTATCTGTTCATATCTTTTGACCATTTATCAATTGATTTCTTATAAATTAGAGTCAATTCTCTATATATTTTGGAAATGAGGCCTTTATCAGAACCTTTGACTGTAAAAATATTTTCCCAGTTTATTGTTTCCCTTCTAATCTTGTCTGCATTAGTTTTGTTTGTACAAAAGCTTTTTAATTTGATATAATCAAAATTTTCTATTTTGTAATCAATAATGATCTCTAGTTCCTCTTTGGTCACAAATTCCTCCCTCTTCCACAAGTCTGAGAGGTAAACTACCCTATGTTCCTCTAATTTATTTATACTCTCATTCTTTATGCCTAGATCATGAACCCACTTTGACCTTATCTTGGTGTACAGTGTTAAGTGTGGGTCAGTATCTACTTTCTGCCATACTAGTTTCCAATTTTCCCAGCAGTTTTTGTCAAACAGTGAATTCTTATCCCCAAAGCTGGGGTCATTGGGTTTGTCAAACACTAGATTGCTATAATTATTGACTATTTTGTCCTATGAACCCAACCTATTCCACTGATCAACTGCTCTATTTCTTAGCCAATACCAAATGGTTTGAATGATTGCTGCTTTATAATATAATTTTAGATCAGGCACAGCGAGGGCTGTGGCAATTTCTTAAAAATAAGACAACAATGAAATTTGCTGCATTGATCGATTCTTTCTTTCACTTGAATGCTTAGAGGCCATTGTAGGGTTTTTAATTGGCCTGATTTCTATATTGTTGTGTCTCAGTAAAGAGGGAGGCCTGAGAAGAGGGAGTCAGACAGGAACTGCCAGTGAGTGGAAGAGTCAGAACCCCAACATTTATCAATTAAGTTCACTTGATTAAGTGGGTGGACTCGCGAGGCGCCCCAGAACAAACACAATAACAACAGCAAAGATCACTGGTCACAGATCAGAATAAGAGATACAATAATAATAATGATGTCTGAAATGTTGCAAGAATTACCAAAATGTGAGACAGATATAAGCACATGCTCTGGGGGAAATGTACAGAGAGAAGCAGAATTGTCATATACCTTCAATTTATATAAAATGCAGTATCTGTGAAGCACAATAAATGAGGTACATCTGTACCCAGAGCTACAACTGGTAATAACTGCAGCACAAATGGTATAAATAACTTTTTTTTTGCTGAGACAATTGAGGTAAAGTGACTTGCCCACGGTCACACAGGCAGGAAGTGTTAAGTGTCTGATGTCAGATTTGAACCCAGGTCCTCCTGACTTCAGGGCTGATGATCTATCCAGATGCAACTAAAATAACTTTTAAAAACATAATTCAGATGTGGAGGGGAAGAATACTTTGGGGAAAGACCTTGAACTTCACAATCCCAAGTCCCATAGGAAGAGATTTGGATGCAGTGGAGACGGACAGGAAGAGCACGACCTGGTAGTTTCCTATTTTAACTAGTGATTCTTGCCAACTAGGGGCCAAGTTCAGTAGTTTCTATACTGCTGAAGGAAGGTAAGTGCTATCAGCCCCCTCTAAATCTCAGCACCTGGAACAAAGCCCTGATCAATACACCCTAGTTATAGCTCTGCCCTCAGAGGGGTTTTGAACCTTTGTATATACTGCTTGGAAAGTTGTGTCATTGAGTCATGGGATCATAGATTCAAAACCAGAGGAAGCCCCAGAAACCTTCTAATCCTAAGATTATCCATCTCGTCCCCTCCTACAGATGATAAAAGGTCACATCACACACAGACATTAAATGGCAATGGTGGGAAACTCAACCCAGTCCTTGGTCTTCAAATCCAAAGCACTTTCCATGATACCACGCTATAGTCCTTCAGCAGCATCAAAATAACTCAGCATCTAATTAGCAGGAATAATTAGTTAAAACAGGAAACCACCATATGGCGCGCACTTCCTCCCCATGGCAGCCACACCTCAGCTGCTCCCTCCTAGCCCACCCCCCCCCCGCTCCCCACCCTCTCACAGCCTCCCTCCACGGTGTCCTGTGGCCTCCAGCACTGGCCACTCCATCACCCAGCTCGAGGGCCATTTCAAGCTGCTTGCCCAGGTGTCTGCTAGGACAGCCCTGCAGAGATGTGTGAGAGTAATTAGAGGAGGGAACCGGAGGGCCCAGCCAGAGGCTGCTATGGTGATCAAATTATCAGGGGATAAGCATCCTTGTGGGAGGAGAGAGGAAGGAAGGCAAAGAAGTGTCTGCTTTGGGTGGTCTGAAGGTGAGAAAGAAGTCAAAGATGGTCCCAAGTGTTGGAACCTGTAGGATGCAGGCCATTGAGAATTCCCACTCCCCAGCATCTCTGCAATTCTTCTCTAAGAATTCAGTGTCTTGGGAGGAAGAGCTTTAATTGCATCCCTAGCCCTCAGCACAGCGCTTTACACCTAGTAAGTGCTTAATAAATGCTTCATTTATTCTTAATTGTCCCTTTTCCAAATTCTTTCTTGTGTTTTTTTTCTTTCTGATCTGTTTCTTCTTTCTTAACTGTTACTAATATGGAAACTTTTTTTTTTAAGCCTTTTATTTTCAAAACATATTCATGGATAATTTTAACATTGACCCTTGCAAAACCTTGTGTTCCAATTTTTTTCCTCCCTTTCCCTCCCCCTAGACAGCAAGTAATCCAATATATGTTAAACAAGTGCAGTTCTTCTAGACATATTTCCACAATTATCGTACTGCACAAGAAATATCAGGTCAAAAGGGGGGAAAAAGGAGAAAGAAAACAAAATGCAAGCAAACGTATGGAAATGTTTTACATGATAGCACTTGGATAAAGTTTTTCCCAGCGTTCTCCTCACCTCTCCCTGGCTGGGGGTGGGGGTCAGCTGATCTGGAAAACCTTTAGTCTCATCTAGCCCTCCCATCCTGTCTTTCTTTCCCTGCTGTAGTTCATAATTTGAAAAGGCATCCAGGTGCCTTCTCTTTATTTACATGCCCTGGAGCTTCCTCCTGGGCTGAACCAACCCAGGAGACATTGACTGTGATTACAGGAGAAAGAAAGACAGGTAAATAAGGTAAGGTGAAGTGAGACAGGTAGAATAAGTCAACTGTTTCCAAGGCTGGAACTCAGAGACACAGTGCAACGGCTCCCTTCTGCTGACTTCATTGGGTGCCTCTGAAGCTGGCCCGGTGACTTTTATTTCCCACCAGAAATGATTTTCCCCCAACTTTGGAAGTGGACAATCTCTGGAAATTAGTTTAACCTAGAGCTCACACTGCTGGGCATATAATCCGAGGACGGCAAAGAAAGGCCCCATCTCCACAAAATATCTACCGCCACACTCTCTGCCATGGTAAAAAAAAAAAAAAAAAGAAAGGAAGGAAGAAAGAAAGAAAAAAGAAAAAAGAAAGAAAACAAAGGTCGACACCAAGAAATTAGGGAATTGCTAAACGAATTGTGTTTATGAAGAATATGAAGAATTCAGAGACTTGTGGGAAGACTTCTTTACCCTGATACAGAATAAAGGAAGAAAAAGCAGGAAAATGATATAGAATATGAGTGGGACTGTGAGAAAGAACAACAACAAAAAATGAAAATCCTGAAACTGAATGCTACATGATTATAATGATCACGCTTGACTCTGAAAAAGTCAGCAAGCATTTATTAAACATCTACTGTGTGGCTGGCATTGTACTAAGCCCCAGAAGAATGGAGAAAATATGGATCCCTCTTCTCTTTTCACAGATGGGGAACCATAAGTGTAGAAAATGGCATATGTTGGTTAAATTGATCAGATTAAATTGATGTGAGGATTAGTTTTGCTGAACTACCTTTTTTCTTCTCTTTTTTACTCTATCACAGGGAATGGCTCTCCGGGGAGGCAAGAAGGGAGAAATATATTGGAAATGAAGCTGATATAGGAATAAAATATGTCAATAAATGTGCTTTAAATTTGTTTTAAAGAAAATGACTTCATCCTGGAAGAAACTAGCAGTCGATTCAAGTCACTAGAGTCATTTGGATTAACGAGGCTTCCCACTTTCCTCTGGCTAAGTGGCATCTTCTGGGCCCCTAGGGAAGAGTCTCTCTCAGCAAAAGAACATCCTGACTGTTGTAGATCTCTTGGGTTTATGCTGAGATGAGCCAAACTCAGATCTGATGTCTCCAGCTCTTAATGGACCAAGTAACCCAGGTGGAAAGCAAAGACAGCTCAGGGAAGATGTTCCCAAGGGCTTGAACCTCAGTGATGGTGGAATAGTGATACTACTAATAGGGGCAGAATTGAGAGGAAACATGGAATTCAGAAAATAACCCAACAAAAATCCAGAAAAATCCCAAAATCATGTTGTTCGGGGCAGCTAGGTGGTGTGGTGGATAGAGCACCAGCCTGAAGTCAGGAGGACCTGAGTTCAAATCTGGCCTCAGACACTTAACATTTCCAAACTGTGTGACCTTGGGCAAGTCACTTAACCCCAATTGCCTCAGCAAAAAATAAAAAAATTATGCTGGCCCCACTGGGTTCACAAGTCCCACCCTGAATATGCGACCTCAGTGTGATAGAACTTCCCATTCAAGGGAGCAAGTGCTAAAGCAAAGCTGCTTAAACTCTGGTTCACATAACTAAACGGGCAACTGTAAAAGGTTTCTGACTATGCTACGTCCTGTAATATCAAATATTCCATCGGCGTTTAATTCTTCCTGTAAAAATGAACAAGCAGCCATCTCATTAGTGTGCAAATTTGTTTTTCATTTTTAATAAATGGTAAAATTATATGTATACCAAGGAATTGCTTTAAAATAAATTTCTTTATGATTTATTATCAGTATATGTTTGCTCTGTATACCTATTGTATATACCCATAGACCCAGGATGATGTAAAAATCTCTTGGGCAAAAAAAGTGGAAAAATTTGAGAAGTCTTGCTCTAAAAGACCTGTCTTTGGGGAATATGGCCCAGGACCTCAGCCCTCTGCTTCTCCTATGTGCCCTAAACCCACCAGAGTAATTAGAGGCCATGGACTAATGATATTACTATATTGGGGGAAAAAAAGTAAAATTTTGGAGTGATAAATTGAGTCTAATAATCAGCTTCCTGGAACCCTCTGCATTGGAAGCCCTGCTCTAGCACCGGAAGCTTTACTTTCTGCTCCAGCAGCTAGCTGATTGATTTCAGTGGTATGCTGGTAAATGTTAGCAACTGAGTCTCCAAAAAATACAATATAATTTTCATTTTAATCTACATAATTTTAAATTTCATCTACATTTTCTCCATTACTTCTCCATATTAAGTCTAGACAACCAACAAAACAATAAACGAAGCCCTGATCTTTGTCGATTGCCAGGGTATGAATGCTCCTGCTGAAAATTTACCAGTCCACTCTTTTTGTTGTTTGCTTGCATTTAATTTTCTTTCTCATTTTTGTCCTTTTTGAGCTTGTTTTTCCCATGCATCAAGATAATTGTATAAATATGTATGCATATGTTGGATTTAACATATATTTTACCATGTTTAATATATTTTGGATTATTTGCCATATGGGGGAGAGAGTGGGGGAAGGCCGGGGAAATTGGAACACAAAATTTTTCAAAGGTTAATGTTGGAAATTTATCCATGCAGAGGTTTTGAAAATTAAAGATTTTTTTAAATTTTATTTTATAATAACTTTTTATTGACAGAACCCATGCCAGGGTAATTTTTTTACAACATTATCCCTTGCACTCACTTCTGTTCCGATTTTTCCCCTCCCTCCCTCCACCCCCTCCCCCAGATGGCAAGCAGTCCTTTACATGTTAGATAGGTTACAGTATATCCTAGAATCAATATATGTGTGCAGAACTGAACAGTTCTCTTGTTGCACGGGAGAATTGGATTCAGAAAGTAGAAATAACCCGGGAAGAAAAACAAAAAAATGCAAATAGTTTACATTCATTTCCCAATGTTCTTTCTTTGGGTGTAGCTGCTTCTGTCCATCATTGATCAGTTGAAACGGAGTTAGGTCTCTTTGTCAAAGAAATCCACTTCCATCAAAATACATCCTCATACAGTATTGTTGTTGAGGTATATAATGATCTCCTGGTTCTGCTCATTTCACTCAGCATCAGTTCATGAAAGTTTCTCCAAGCCTCTCTGTATTCAAATTGCTGGTCATTTCTTACAGAACAATAATATTCCATAACATTCATATACCACAATTTATTCAGCCATTCTCCAATTGATGGACATCCTTTCATTTTCCAGTTTCTAGCCACTACAAACTGGGCTGCCACAAATATTCTTGCACATACAGATCCCTTTCCCTTCTTTAGTAGAAAATAAAAGATTTAATAAAAAAATTTAAAAAAAGAAAATTTACCAATCAACTCTTTGTGTTGACTACAGCACTTGATCACCTTCTGATTTAGACTTTCCTCCCTCTACCTCCAGACACAGACCATAGTTCTCCAACTGAGAGAGGGGTTCTAATAACTAGCACATATTGACGTTGCTTCCCAAGGAGACCCTCTTTGGTCCCTCACACCAAGACTTGCCAAAGCACAGAGTCCACCAATATTTCAAAGCAGGTCTTGAATTTAAGACTTGGGAACGTAGAATTAGAAGGGTTTCCAGACCCCACCCAGCCCAAGCCTTTTTATTTTACAGCAGGGGTCCTCAAACTATGCCCACGGGCCAGATGCAGCAGCTGAGGACGTTTATCCCCCTCCCCCAGGGCTCTGAAGTTTCTTTATTTAAAGGCCCACAAAACAAAGGTTTTGTTTTTACTATAGTCTGGCCCTCCAACAGTCTGCGGGACTGGCTCCCTATTTAAAAAGTTTGAGGACCCCTGTTTTACAGAGAAGAAAAATGAACCCAAGAAAGTAAGATGCTTTCTCCAAAGCATCCAGACAGTGAGGATCAAAGGAGAGATTCGAATCCAAGCCCTCTGCCTTCAATCAGCACACTCTCTAATGCTCCATGTTACCTTCTCCTGAGCCCAAAGCTAGTCGTCCATCCACATCGCCATACTGTCTTCAGTCATTTGTCACCTTTTCTTCCCAGAACCCCAAATTCCCCGGGGGAGAACCTGCTTCATTGGCAGTTTCCCAAGGTGAGAACTCACTGCCATTTCTTGTTCCCACATCTGTAATTCCCTCTCTTCCCCCTCTCCCCACCCCCACTTCTTTTCAGCCTTACCTTCTCTCCAGGCTTAGCTCAGGTTCCAACCACCTCCTACTCAAAGTCTCTCTGGTTCTTAAAATACAAAATCATCATCATTGCATTTAGGGCTCTCCACAATTCAACTCCTACCTGCCTTTCCAGGGTTATGTTAGCTTGTCTGACAAATGTGCAGCGGGCTACAAGACTCATAACCAAGGAAACTTGGGCCGTATTAAAAGGGACACGGCTTCCAGGAAGGAGTCAATGATGGTCTGTTGCCCTCAGCCCTGGTCAGACCACCCAGGGACTGGGACCAACTCCGGACACTGCAGGGGAAGACGGTCATGAGCTGGAGAGTGTGCTCGAAGAGGACATTGAAAAGGAGGGTCCAAGAAGAATGAGGGTCTGCTGAAGGACCCGGGATGGGTAGCCTGGAGGACAGAAGACAGAGAATGATCATCCTCACTGGGCATTTGAAAGGCGCTTGTGACACAGACGAGATTAGATTTTCTCTTAGCATAATACCAGAGAAACTGAGGCGAATAGGTTTTGGGTTTTAATTTTAATGTGGAGAGTTGAAGCTAACTGACCGAATGGGAAGAAGGACTCAGTGCAGATAGACAGAGGCAGAGAGCTAATATAGGGTTTTAGCTAACTAAGGTTTGCAAACAGAATACACTCTATTATAGGGGAAACAAAGAACAAAGTGGGGGGGGGAGCAAGGACAGTGGGCGGATGGACAAGCCATAATTCCAGGAAAGGATCATAATTACAGGATAGGGGTCAAGATAAGAAAGTCAAGGACAGGAGACAGCGAGATGAAGGGCAACACTCAAAAAGAGGGCAAATCACCCTAGGGAGGATAGAGATGATGCGCCTGGATGTATGGCACAATGGTAGTAAAGGGGGGTTGGAACGTCAAGGTTTTCCTGGGTTCTTTTCTAAACTCAATTTTCCCAGTCCTAATTGCAAGGAAGGTGCGGTGGCTATGACTTATTATCCAGGGCTCAACATTAGTCCTTGACAAATGCCAGGAGGAAGCATTCTAAAAAATAGACCCGTTTCAAAGTGGGATTTGTTGCCTTGGTTTCCCTGCTATTGGAGGTCTTCAAATAAAGGCTCTCTGAGCTTGGATTGACTTATTGGTTTTCTTGGAAGAGACACAGAGTGATTTGCCATGTCCTTCTCTAGCTTATTTTACAGATGAGGAAACTGAGGCAAACAGGATTAAGTGACTTCCCCAGGGTCACACAACTAGTGCCTGAGGTTGGATTTGAGGAAAGTTGGCCTAAATGATGACCTGCAGGGTCCTTTATAGCGCACACGATCCCACGGTCCCATATTGAAGGTGGGCCTCTCATTTAGGTGGACTGGGTGGCTTTTATGTTCTTCTAGCCTTGAAATTCTGTGTCTCTGTGATTCTTTGAATCGCTTAGAGTTGAATTGAATGGAGAGAGATAGTGGGAGAGAGACGGTGGGAGAGAGCGAGAGAAACAGTAAGGGTTTGATGCTCTGGATGCTCCCTTCCTTGCCCTGACACCCTCAAGACACCATTACACCATTGGGACAAGAGAGCAGGATGACATATAACTTCATCCAGCAACCGGCCCCCTAATGACTGAGACTGTTGTATAAAAAAATACCTTCTGCTTCTTTGCTTTTCTTCTGTAATATGCTATTCTCTGAGTCTGCCGTTAGCTAGCAATTTTTCTCCCAAGAGGGGGGTTCTCAGACAGAATTCTGAAAACAAAATCCACAGGAGAAGCCGGTACTGGAGCCAAGACCCAGCTGCTAAGTAACCAACCTTTTGGTGTCTCAATTACAGCTTGATTTCGGTAGTGGGCGGGCGTTTGGCGGGTCTGGCGGGGAGCCAGGCAGGCGGGCACGAGGCCAGCTGAGCAAGGGCGGGCACAAGGTGCACTGGTCATCCCTGCACCGCTACGGCCACATCTGCCCAGGGATGGGCAGAAAGAGATTAAATCTCTCCCCTCCCCATGCAGGAAACCAATCAAACACACAGATTAGTCCTTTATTGGGGAAGCAGGAACTGAGGTGTGTGTGTCCAGCCTCTGCCAGGATGAGGAAGAAGGGCGCTAATGGTGTCTGGATTAAAGCAACCACTGTCAGGTCTCAGGAGACCTGGGCTCAGGGATGAGCCAAAGGGTGGGATGGAGACCCTGCAGAATTCAGGCTGCCCAGAGAAGGCTACTCAAAAGGCCCTGGTTTGGGAGTCAGGAGGCCTGAGCGTCTTATCCTGGGAGTTTCATCCCTCTGGGCGCCATGTTTCTTAAATACAAAATGGGTGGAGGGCAATAGGGGCAACAAGGGGGGTAGATGATCAATAAGATCATTTCACGTCTACATTTTGGCAGGTCTCCTTCTACCTTTCCAGTCTTCTTACTCCTAGATCCAGGGGACACTGGCCTCTTAGCTGATCCACAAACAAGACTGTCCATCTATCAGCTCTGGGCATTTTCTGTGGCCCCATTCCTGAAGTGCTCTCCTTCATCTGCTCTGACTACTGACCTCCCTGGCTTCCTTTAAGTCCCAAATGAAATCCCATGTTTTAGAGGAAGCCTTCCCCAACCCCTCTTAATCCCAGTACCTTCCCTCTGTGGCTTATTTCCTATTTATCCTCTATATAGTTTGCTTTTATATATTTGTTTAGTTGTTGTCTCTCCCATTAGACTATAAGCTTCTTGAGGGTAAGAACTATCTTTTGCCTCTTCCTGTATCCCCAGCACTGAGCATCGTGCCTGATACATAATAGGCATTTAATAAATGTTTATTGATTGATTTCCTATGATCTGGGATGTGAGTAAGTTTCTTCCCTAGTAAACTGTCTTATGCATCCATCTTAAACTTTTAGGAGTCCTGAATCCCTCTGGCAGTAGTCTGATGAAGTCTACGGACCCCTTCTCAGAATAATGTTTTAAATGCGCAAAATTAAATAAATATAATTACAAAGGGAAATTATTCTATTCAAATGTAATTTTCACAATATTAAAAATTAAATTTATTTTTCTCAATTATATGTAAAAACAATTTTAAACCTATCGATTTAAACACACACACACACACACACACACACACACACACACACACAAATGTATAGATTCCCCTGGATTAGAATTAGAAGTAGAAAGTCAGAGAATCCTTTGGGAGAAAGCTGATTAATTCTTAACATCAAAGTTTAGATCTTCACCAGCGCCAGGCTGGGAGGAAGGTGGCAAACCTGAGCCTTTCCCACAACACAAGGGGTCAGACAGGCAGGATCTGCACCCCCCCCCATGTAGTCATGATCCCAGTGTGGGTCTGTGAGAAAGAGCACGCGGCTGCCGGGGATAGGAGGTGGGTCCATCACAGAGACCAGCAACGCTCCATGGAGGGCCTTGAGCAGATGCTCAGCACTCAGCCCATGGGTGCACTTGGTAGGCATTCTGACTGTGTCTCCCTCAGGATATCCGACAGGTGTTGGTCATTTTAAATTTAATTAGCCAGCAAGAGAGGGGGTTACGTGATTTTCCTACCGGGAGTTGCTGTACCCGGACCACCAGACTGGAGGTCTCACCAAGGTCTCTCTGACACCTGTGCAGGAGAGCTTCTTCTTCCTCAACTGAGTCATGGAACTACAACAGAGGGGCAAGTTAAGAAACTGCCACTGACCAGACTCCGAACCTCAGCCTAGGGTTTACTCTAAAATATTTCTCAGCATCACAAAACAGCTGCAGAAATAGTTCCATCCGTGCATCTTTCCTTCCAGGTGGTCTTAGGCTCATCCTTCATTTCTCACTCCACGCATTCAAGGAGTCTCATTTACTTCCTCTCCTCAGCACCTCCTCACCCCCGCCCCCAGGTACCATCCTGTTCAGCTCCTCATCCCCAACCCACAGCGATAGCAGGAATTCCTTCACCTGGGTCCATATACCAAAGCAATCCAAGACCTAGTTCCTATTCCCGTGCCCAGAGCCTAGCAGAGTGACTGGCACATCATGGGCACTTAATAAATGTTTGCTGACTGATGTTTACTATAAGATCATGGACGAGAGTTCTAAAAGGTCTAGTCCCCAACTCTTCATTTTTCGGATGAGAAAAGTAGGATCTAAAGTAACTTGCCCAGAGTCATGCAGCTAATGAGTAAACCGACAGGGCCCCCCACAGAACCAACCCACTGTGCGCTGGAGTTTTGCACCAGCTATGCTAGCTCCAGTCCAGCCTAGAAGCAGTCTCAGAAGCTTGCCAAGCTTGCCTAGGGATCACCCCCAAAGCATAACGGAGGACTATTAATAGTGATAGATTAAACTCCTCTGACGCCATTCATTTAAAGTTTATTTACTTATATTGATGTTCAATACTAAGTTTATAATAAATCACTTTTTAAAAAATCTTCTGGGGTCCAAATTTTTCAGAAAACAATCTCGAATTGGGTGTGAACTGTTGCTATCCTTGACTTTGACAAAATATGGATCAATTCTCTGCAGCTTGTGCTAATTTTGACCCAACACTCAACATCAAGAAAACATGGGTCCTCCACAAGCCAGCGCCAGACCACATGTATAACCATCGGTTAGAGCAAATGGTAAAATTTTGAATGCTACGGATAATTTTCTTACCTTGGCAGTACGCTTTCTAGGGACATGTACATTGACAACGAGGTGGACATGTGCATTGCTAGAACTAGCTCGGTGTTCGGGGGGCTCCGAGGAAACGTGTGGAGAGGAGAGATATTAGACCGACTGCCAAACTGAAGGTCTGCGGAGTTCTCATACTGACCTGTAAAAGTGGACAGTGTACGACGCCGTGCAGAAAACTGAATCGCTTCCACTTGGATTGTCTTAGACAGCTTCTGAAGATCGCCTGGCAGACGAAGGTACCAGGATTTCTCCAGCTGAACTACCAAGCACTGAAACTCTACTTCAGAGAGCCCAACTTGGATGGGCTGATGGGGTTAGGGTGCCAAACATGTGTCTGCCTAAGAGACTTTTAGAAAGAGCTCCCCCTCAGGAAGCGCTCACATGGGGGTTAGGAGAAGCCACACAAGGATATTCCCAGGGTCTCCCTGAAGAACTTGGAATCAGTTGTGAGATGGAGGAAATGCTGGGAAAGGACCGCCACCATGGCGAGCCTGCGTCAAAGAAGGCGCGTGCTCTGTGAGCAAAGCAGAATAGCAGGAGGTCAAAAGAAATGTGAGGTGCTCAAAATTAGGGACATTTCTGTTCCAAATGTTCTTGTGGGCTATTTGTGCCCAACCTATGGTAGAACCTTCCAAGCTCATATTGGTCCAATCAATCCCAATGGGACACACTCTACTTTGATTCCACCATAACGATGTTATCTTGGTCCTCTTTGAATGATGAATGACCATATTCTACTGTCCCATCCCATCCCATCCCATCTGTGCCCAGCACAGTCAGCCTTTAATGAATGCTTATTGATTGATTGATAAGTTTTGTTTGGCTCTAAGAAAGGTACCAGGTGGCTTGTTTAATGAGAAGTGATTAATAGAGAATCAATATGAGATATATCAATATGATTTTTAAAAATGTTTTGGGATCACTGTTGATCAGAGAAATGCAAATTAAGACAACTCTGAGATACCACTACATGCCTATCAGAATGGCTAGGCTGAAAGGAATAGATAAGGCAGAATGTTGGAGGGGAAGTGGAAAAACTGGGACACTGATACATCATTGGTGGAGTTGTGAATGGATCCAGCCTTTCCAGAGAGCAGTTTGGAACTATGCTCAAAAAGTAATCAAACTGTGCATACCCTTTGATCCAGCAGTGTCACTACTGGGCTTATACCCCAAAGAGATAGTAAAGAAGGGAAAGGGACCTGTATGTGCCAAAATATTTGTGGCAGCTCTGTTTGTAGTGGCTAGAAACTGGAAAATGAATGGATGCCCATCGATGGGAGAATGGCTGGGTAAATTGTGGTATATGAATATTATGGAATATTATTGTTCTGTAAGAAATGACCAGCAGGAGGATTTCAGAAAGGCCTAAAGAGACTTACATGAACTGATGCTGAGTGAAATGAGCAGGACCAGGAGATCATTCTACACAGCAATAACAAGACTGATGATGATCAATTCTGATGGACATGGCTCTCTTCAACAATGAGATGATTCAAGCAAATTCCAGTTGTTCAGTGATGAAGAGAATCAGCTACACCCAGAGAGAGAACTATGGAAGCTGAGTGTGGATCACAACATAGCATTTTTACTCTTTCTGTTCTTGTTTGCTTGCATTTTTGTTTTCTTTCTCCTTTACAAATAAATACCATTATATCACTGCTTTGAAGCTGGAAGAGTCCTCCAATGGCATAAAAACCAACCTCTCATAAGGAAACCAAGGGCCAGGCAGGTTTATATGACTTATCCAAAGTCACACAAAGTGGCAAGTGGTAAAGGTGGAATTTGAACTCAGGTCCTCGGACCCCCGATCCAGTCCTTTTTCTTGGACCCTGCTGCCCACAGAGAGAGGAATCTTTGTCTGAAGATCATCAGTTGTTGCACTTTCTCTTCCCTAGGGTATCATTAGAACCTTTTAGGAGGGAAGGTATATAACCCTGCAGCTTCTGGTTACACTTCTCAGGAGATGGTGGGACTTGTTCCCCTATCCGTGGGTGAAACAAGCAAAGAGGAAAAGTTTGGTGGGAAATAAGGTGGTGAGGATACCATGGTCAGATAACAGCCAAAAAGGCTAGTGAGACTGACCAAGTGTCAGTAATGACACGGCATTCGCTGAGGCTGCATTGAGAGAAACAAAGTACTCAGACTAGAAAGAGGGAGTCTTGGGATCCCTCACCCAAGAGGATTAGATCTCAGCTTCCTCTTTTCTTACGTTGTCTTTGCTAAGTGTTAGAGCCAAAAACAAACAAAAAAACCATTCCTTGGGGGGCCAAGCTTCTGGTGATGAGCCCCGAGGATTTAGCTAGCAAGGTCCTTGAATGACAGATGCACAAAATGTCTGTTCTCAGAACTGGTCCATCTCAGGGAAGAACTGCAGGAGTTTGTGCTTTCTCAACAGAGCCTGTGAAAATCACCCCTAAGGGACTAGAGCAGGAGTTGGTTCAATAGACATTTCTTAAGTGCCTACTGACACAAGAAAGGGGGAGAGAAAGAAAGAAAAATGAAGGAGGGAGGGCAAAAGGGAAGGAGGGAGGAAGAAAAGGAAAGAAGGAAGGAAGGAAGGAAGGAAGGAAGGAAGGAAGGAAGGAAGGAAGGAAGGAAGGAAGGAAGGAAGGAAGGAAGGAAGGAGAAATCATCCCCTTCCTCTATAAGCTTTTGTTCTTAATAGGAGTTATCATACAGTCTACTTATTAACTACCCGAGCTGCTTTGCATGTTTTTCAATATCACAATAGTTTTAATTAAATTAACTTCCTGAGATTGTTTTGAACATTTTAATTTACATTTTAAAACTGAAATTTCAAAATAAACCATTAATAATACTGTTCTATGGTTATTTTCAGAACATAATGAGGACTCCCCCTCACATGTTCTCTGTTGCAACCAAACAGTCCCGCTTGCTGTTAACCCCATAACACTCCATCCTTTTGCCTTTGCAGAAACTATCCCTGAGACCCAGGATGTTGTTGTCCCTCCTGAGCCCAGCTCAGGGCTAAAAATCCCAGCTCCCTTCAGAGCTCCAGGGCCACCTCTCCCATGAGCTGAGCCAGTCCTGATGGCCTTTCCCCAGTGGCTGGCACTCAGTCACCTCCCTGAGAGTTCGTATTTGCGTGAGAGACACTCCCCCTTCCCCCCGCCCCCGAGTTAGCTCAGGGAGCCATTCCTAGTTCTGGTGGCAATTGTGGGGGATCAGCTTCCAGGTGTGTGGGACTCTGGGCTAAAGAGTTTGATCTTCAGAATGACAAAGAGCCCTCTCATTGGCTGCAGAGCTGATGACTCCATGTATATGTAAATGAGGGGGGGCCCTTCAGGTCTCCCTTTCTTTCTATGACTCAAACCAGAACTGTGGAGCCCTTCCAGAGTTTGAGGATGAGTTGGTTGGTCCCGGTCCCCACCTGGCCTCTAAGCACTCATCTGTCTGATGTCCTTAACCTCAGCTAGCCTGACCCTGGGCTTGGGCGACCTCTTTTATGTCTATTGCTTCCTAATCGTAGGTGAATGTGGCCCTGTTCTAAAATGGACACGGTCAATAACTTGCTCAGGGTCACACAGCTTAATGAAACTTCAAGTTAAGTCTCTTTGGCTCTGAGACCCAGCTCTCTGTCAATTGGGATATACTGCCCCTTCTTGTTAAATTACACACATACACACACACACACACACACACGTGTGTGTGTGTGTACATATACGTGTGTATATGTATATATGTATATTAAATAGATGTCCACTGAGGTCCCCGGCTCTAAGATTCTGTGAACTAGAACGGATCTTAAACTTGAACTAATCTATCCTAATAATTTTTAAAAGATATGTATAATATATAATTTTAAAATATAATATACATTATATGTATATTTCTATGAAGATATTCCTTTAAAAAGGCAGCATAGCTTAGTGAATAGAAAACTATTCATCTGTAAGGAATAAAAGTGCTCTGGGCTATTTTAGGTATAAAGACTAGGGTGGATTGTCTCTGTGGCAGGTTTTTCCAGGCATGAATATACATACATATATATGTATTTATTATGTAAGTATATGTAGTATATATAATATGTATGTACATACTTTATAAATAAATAAATATATATATATATATATAGAGAGAGAGAGAGAGAGAGAGAGAGAGAGAGAGAGAGAACTTACTAAGCATATAAAGTTCCAGGAACCATTCTAGGAGCTAAAAGTATAAAGACAAAACAAAATAAAAAATGAAACAGTCCCTGCCCTCAAGAAGCTGATGTTCCAGTGGGGGATAAAACCAATTTCTTCCCTTGCAAGATGAGAAGGCTGAATTAAATAGCCCCTGAAGGTCACCTAGTTCTCCAAGCTAGAATTCTTTGTATATAAATAAATAAATAAAATTCAAAGTAAAATATCATATAGATTACAAAAGAGAGTACTGACAACTGGGAGGATCGGTAAAGGCCTCATTTAGGAGATGTCACCTGAATTATGCATTGAGGGAAACTAGGGATTCTATGGGATGGGGGAAGGAGGAAGTCCATTCCAGTCAAGGGGAAAGATACAAAAAGCTGGAGGTGGGATTCAGACTAGAGAATACAGAAAACAGCTTTCATGCTGATCTGATTGGGATAGAGAATGTGAACAGGGGAGTCATTTGAAATAAGATGAAAATAATTAAGTGGGAGCCTGATTATGGAGGTTTTAAATGATTATAAGCTTAGGCCGTGAATCTGAGGTTCACCTTGTGTTTCTCAAGCTTTTGTGATTCAGACATTTGTGATAAATGTTTAAAACTACTTCTCCAGAAGAAAAACTAACCACAAAATGCATCTTTGCCTTTAGTCTGCATCATTAACATTTTCTCCATACCTTATATCTAGGTAATCAACAAAACAATAAATCAAGCCTTGATTTGCAGCATTTGCCCGTTGTCAAGGAACAGATGCCCACAGTGAAAATTTAACAACCTAAGTGTATAAAGCTAGCTCCAATACACCATGGATTTAAGTGTATTTGAACATTACAGTTCAAATTGACTTGATTCATTTGGTTACTATTTGCCATTTTGTTACTATTGGCATTTCGGGGGCATTTCAGTAATTTATGAGGATGGATCATTTGAAATCACTAGTTACCTCAAACCTAGACTCCTTGCTCTCTCCTCTGCACTATACTAGTTCAGAGTTTTTACCTTTGGCACAACTACACCTGATTCTGCGTGGAAGAGTTGAGGATCTGGATTTGAATCCTGACATTGCCTCTAAGATGCTGATAAGATAAGACCCTAAATAAATCCCTTCCCTTCTCTTCTCTAAGCCCTAATTTCCTTCTTTATAAAATGATGACAGACTAGCTCAGATCTCAGACTCCTTCCAACTCATTGAACCTTAGAGCTTTGGTTTATGTTCTGTTGGGCATCTAGTCTACCCTCACTGCCATTCAACTGACAAATGGACATTCAGCCACTTTTTGAAGAACTGCAACGAAGGGGCATCCAGCCAACTCACTCTGGGACAACTGGAATTGCTAGAAAACCGTGGCTGATATTGAACATAACAGTGCTTTTTGCAACTTCCTTCCATTACTGCTGCTTCTGCCCCCTAGGACCAGATAAGAGAATCCTTCAACATATGATGATAGAAAAAATGAAGGAGGGAGGAAAGAAAAGAAAGGAATGGAGGAAGAAGGGAGGGAGGGAAGAAAGAAATAATAAAGGAAGGAAGGAGGGAAAAGGGATAGAAAAAGAAAAAGAGAAAAGAAGGAAAGAGGGAGGTAGGGATGGAAAAATGGAAGACAGGATGGAAGGCAGGAAGGAAGGAAGGAAGGAAGGAAGGAAGGAAGGAAGGAAGGAAGGAAGGAGAGAGGGAAAGAAAGAAGGAGAGAAGGAGGGAGAGAAAAAGGGAGGAAGGGAGGAAGAAAGAAAAGATATTCCTGGGAGGTAGATAATATTATTATATCCATTTTTATAGCTGAGAAAACTGAGGCAGATAGAGATTTATGTATTGCCTCGGAACTAGATTTGAATTCAGATGTTCCTGACTCCAGACCTAGGGCTGTAACCACTGCACCACCTGAGATATTAAAAACCGGTTGTCTTATTCCTTCTTCCCTCTAGGTTTTTTAAGCCTCAGTCCCTTCAATTGTTCTTCATGTGCCCATTCCAGCAGTTTTAACACTCTGCATCTTGTGTGCTCCTGCCTCTGACCCCCCACTCTGTAGGTTGAGCTACACTGATTTTGGAATCAAGAGAACCAGGTTCTAATCTCACCCTGACTCTCATTACCTGTGTGATTTTGAGTCCATCTCCCAGCTTCCCCGGAAGAGAGGCTAAGTTTGGAGTCTGGGGTAGAGCTCGGTCCTGGGATATAGGGAAGCAGCATGGGGGAGAGCAGGCTGAAGCTGGGGGTGGGGGGTGGAAGATTGAGTGTGAGGGAAGCCAAGGAGGATGAAAGCCAAGGAGAGGGAGGTCAGGCTCCTTCAGCTTCCCCAGTTTGGCCTGAGGCCCTCCCCGATAGACCAAATGGATTAAAAATTCCAGCCACACTGTCCATAACCTACTTACTGTCTAAATCGGCCCCAGCTCCTGGGTGTTCTGGGGCCTGAGGCCCCACTGGTTCCTGAGCCAGCAGTAAAACAGTCCCTGAGTGCGGGAGCTTGGGCTTGGGGAAGTGGGCTAAGCCTGGCAGGGAGCAGGAAGACATGGGCAAGACTTTCCAGCCCAATCCAAGTCAGAGTCCCCTCCCTCCTGGGTATCCAGGTCAGTAAAGCTGGGTCCTGACTCCTCTTGCTGGGAGCCAGGACCCTGCTGCAGCTTCTCCCTCCAGCTCTGGCGTTCTTCCCCACCTCCCTGCCCTGCCCAGTCAGCACCCCGAGCTCTGGCTCACCTCCTCGGCCTCCACCCAACACAATTTATTCACCCTGGAACTGAGTCTCAAACTTGCCATCCAGTTCTAAATATAGGGTCTTATGAGCCATCCCTGAGGGCCTTGCTCACTGCTTCCCCAGGTGAGAGCCAGCTAATCCCCGCTGCTGACGTGGCTGGTCCAAGCTCCCCTCCCACACACACACTCAGCCCCTCCCCATGGCCTGTGCAGTGGGAGCAGAAAGAGTGGGTCCTACTTTCTGCCTTCCTTTCCTGGTCCCCTATAAAAAGAGGGAATTAGAACGTATGGTCTCTAAGACCTCCTTGAAATAACATTCGCCCCTTTTTCCCCCAAGTAACAAAGGTAACTTCTCTTACACAGGTACTCCCAGCATCACTGTCCCATGGAACCCCTCAATCTCAAAGGTGATCTACTCTAGCCCCCCTCTGGGCAAGCCTCCCCTACATATCGCCTCTGCTTGAAGACCTCCAAGAGGGGACTCACTAGCTGCCAAAGCAGTTCTCTCCACGCTGGACAGCTCCCAGACTGTTGGGAAGTTTCAAGCCTGGAGACTGCCTCTGAAGGGAAGACAGGGGAGGGGATCCTGGCCTGGTAGAAGGAAAGCTACTCAAGGATGTGCTGTTTCAAGACCCTTCCTCAGCAGCCCCTGCAATCTGAGGAGCCCACGTGATGGGAGGGAGATGATGGCCTGCGTTGGAAAGAACATCTGAAAGCAGATGCTGAAATCAGTAGCTTGCCTCTGTGAACTTGAACAAATTATGACCTGACTTTCCTTAGATTAGATGACCTTGAATTTCTCTTCTGGTTCAAGAGCAAGTCTCTTCTCTTCCCAGAGACTCACTTTTCCCTCTGTAAAATGAGGGATTTGGATTCTATGGCCTCTAAGCTTCCTTCTGGAGCTAGGATCTTATTAACCTGTGTGATCATGGCAAAGACCCTTAACCTTCTTGGCCCTCAGTTTCCTTACCTGGAAAATGGTCCTTCCCAGCTCTGGATCGAGGATCTTATCTCCATCCTTGTTGCTCTTCAGGCTACCCTCCTCAGTCTCTTCAATGTCCTCAGCATCTGGGTGACAGCCATATATATCAAGCGTTTATTATGGGCTTCCATGCATGCTGGGGACAGCACCGAGGGGTAGGGATACAGAAGGCAAATACACAGTCCCTGCCTGCCTTCGAGTGCCTTCCAGTCGAATGGGGAAGACAACATGTAAAATAACTGGATAGATTCAGAGTAAATGGGAGGGACTCTCAGAGATTATCTGAGGAAGGAGAAAGAAATAGGAATCAATTAGCAAAGATTTATTAAGTTGCCTCCTGAGTCTGGAAAGTTTGACTGACCTGTCCCACCAGCAGGGAGGGTAGTCTGGCTTAGTGTTTGGCTAGAAGATTTGCTCACCTCCTCCAGCCCTGCCCCCTGCCAGGCTTACCCCACTTCACTGACCTGATAGAGCTCCTGGTCTGCAGTCAAGAAACCTGAGTTCAAATCTGGCCTCAAACACTCACTAGCTGTGTGACCCTGGATGAGTCATTTAACCTTGGCTGCCTCTGTTTCCTCATCTGTAAGGTGATCTAGAGAAGGAAATGGCAAATCTCTCCAATGTCTTTGCCTAGAAAACCCCAAATGGCGTTACAAAGAGTTGGACAGAATTGAAATGGCTCAACAATTACAACAATGGGCAGGACTCTGGGTACAAAGAAAGGCAAATGCAAAGTCTCTGTCCTCAAGGGGCTTCCAGAAGAATGGGAGATGAAACACGTAAGTAACCTGGTCGGCAGAGAGTGGATGGAAGGCAATCTCAGAGGTAAGAACGCTAGCAGGGGATTGGAGAAAGTATATTGCCTCCTACAAAGGGGAAGCCTGCTCATTCTCTGCCATCATCCTTCAATGCTCCTCCTCCTCTCCTCCCTCTTGCCAGTCTGCCCTCCATCCAAAGCCCCAATCCTAAGGGGTCTGGCTCTGATAGAAAATATCTGACAATTAAATCTGACTCAGGTGTTGGCAGAAAATGGGTTAAAGGCTCAGATAGAAGCTGGCAAGTCCTGGCACAGGAGGCTCACAGACCAATCCTCATTGGCATCTGTGCAAGCCGCCACAGCTGGGTCCAGCTCCTTGCTCCAGGACTCTTACCTCACTAGGAAAGCCTTAAGCAGGCACTCCCTCCCATATGGGAAGAGTCTTTGGCATATGGGTTTGAAGCCAGGACTGCCACCTAACTCAAGGCATGAGTCCTCATCTGTAAAATGGGTACAAATACACTTACACTATCCTCATAGGGTTGTACACTCTGGAAAAATGAACTGTGAGAATGTGGGCTGTCGTTTCCCCTTCTGCCTCTTTCTTTCCCTGGAAGGGAGAATGATGCTGTAGAAAGGTTCTGAGACAAACAGTCACAGGACTGGGATTCAAATTTTACCCACTACCCATGTGATCCTAAGCTTTAGCTTCTCTGGGTCTCTGCTTCCTCAACCATTAAAAAAAAAACACAAAAAGAAAAACAAGGCAGTTGAATGAACCAGCCTCTAAGACTATCCCAGCTCTAGATCTAGAATCCTATTTTCAGCCCCACCCAGTCAAATGAAAACAAGAAGAATGAGGTCGGAATATCTGAATTTTGATACAACCTATCTCCCAAGAGGAATATATTTTTATAAAGAAGAGCTATGAGATCATCTTTCTAGAGAGCCCCAGATAACGGATTTTCTCTACCAAGTCAGCTGAATTCTGCAGCTGATAAACTTTAGACCTGGGATGCTGAGGAAGCAAATGACTCACCCAATATCACACCACTGTGACTTATCAGAGGGGAGAGTCAAACCCAAGTCTCTCTTCCTCCAAGGCCATTTCTTCATCCACGATTCCCCAATGCTGTATTTTAGGGGCATAGACAAGTAACAAAATAGGGAGCTCTTAAAAGCTGAAAAAAAAAAAACCTCCAGTCTTCAAAGGGTAGAAGTTTTTTTTTTCGGTCACACTATCAGACCATTTCCTAGATTGGAAATAAATTCCAATTATCCTGCAAACTCCCGGAGAGTGGAGACACTGCCTTATTCATCTTTGTAGTGAGAGCAGGCGAGCAGTACCTCATACAGAGGAAAGGCTCCGGAAGTGTTTGCGGAAGGAATGAGTAATGGAGATGCGTGAGGGGATGCAGGGACCTTCCGAGCATCCTTCCGTTCATCACTTTCTGAATGAGCCTGAACAACACTTGGAAATGAATTCTTTTCAGTGGTTACAGGTAAGTGGGACTTTATGACGGAAGGACCTGTTTCTGTACTCGGTTGTTGAGATTAGAGAGTCAGTCCACAAGGGCTCAGTAAGGCTCACTCGAGGATTGGAGAATGGACCAATGACCTTGAACTAAAGCACTCAGGAGGACCAATCCCAACTTGGGGTAGTAGGGTTTGCTTTGAAAGAGGCCTCCCAAGAAATGAACAGCCTAGAGGAGTATAAGCTACAAAACTATAGCAAGGCAGGATAACCTGTTGACCTTGGGACCTATTATTTCTGAATTTGTGCATTGTGTTGTACTTCAGTATTCGATGATAATGCTCCTGTGTGACTTGGGTTGTCATTACTCTCAATCAACAAGAAAAGCAAAAAACTTGGGCTGATCAATGAGATATAAAAAGGGGGAAGATAAAGGAAAGGGAGAGAAGGAGATAGAGGAAGAAAAGTAGGGAGAGAAAGGGAGAGAGAGAAAGAGACAGAGAAAGAGAAAAAGAAATGAAGGCGAGATAAAGAGGGAGAGAGAGGCACACAGACACATACAGAGAGAATATGCAGATATGCCTTGTTTTTTGTAAGAGAGAAAACTGGGACTCAATAGCCATGTTGTCAAATCTGCTCCTTCAAGATCTACTCCTAACTCTAAATTATTCTCTCTGAAAAGTCTTTAAATTTAGGTTTTTGTAAATACAAATCTGATGAGTTTCATGTTATAATTCAAACTATTTACAATCCTCTAAGGTTAATTCTATAAGAAGGTTCTCCATCTTGGTCCAGAGTTGTGGCTCAGGATCCCAAGCAAATTATCTTTGCCTGCTGCAGTGGAAAGAGGCTGGATTTTTTAGTCAAGGAACCTGGATTCGAATCTGAATTTTGCTATGTGACCCTGGGCCACACAAATTCCTTGAGCCTCAGTTTCCCTATTTGTAAAATGAAGGTATTGGATCTCTGACCTCTGAGGTCCCTTCTAGCCCTAGTGTCAGGATCCTATAAATGACTTAACCTTGTTATGGTTCAGTTTCCTCATTTATTAAACAAGAAGGTTCCTTTACATGGATTTCCAGCTTCAGATGCATGATCCTATTTTCCTTTATAAATTAACTAGTGTAACATTTAGTGTGTGACCACTGGGGATGAAAGAGACAGAGACAGAGACAGAGAGACAAGAGACCTCTGAAGGCTCCAATATTCCCTTGCCTAGTTTCAGTCCAAGAGACCACAGAGAACCTCAGAACATCCATTTCTAGCCATGAGTGATCTTGGATGACTTTGGTCAGGCCCATTCTCCTCCTTGTGATGAGGTTCGGCACCCCTCGATTCCCGATCAGGGAGCCAAAAATGATGAGGTTCGGCACAGGGCAGAGAGTTGTGGGAACCCCTTCTGGTCAGCGCAGGTCCTGCGTAAATGAATTATGAACCTGAAAAGTAAGACTGGCAAAAGATGTTTATTGGCCCTGGGAAGTCAGCTTTTGCTAGGAGGTTGAATTCCTTAATGGCAAGGTCCTGACAGAGAAGTAAAGGTCTAGCAGAGAAGTCCTGACAGAAAGGTAAAGAGAGATAAGGTCCTGTTAGGGAAATAGGTGAGAGAGATAGAGGGGAGTTAACGCTGAAAAGAGAATGTCTTTCAGCGGGCAGAGAGTCCCTCGCAGGCAGCTGTGCCAAAGGAGGTCCCTTGGCCTGGCATGGTTCCTGCTTTGGGCCCTCTGCAAGGAATGAGCTGAAGGAAGCTTGTTATATGGGCAGCTCTTGGTGGGGGCTGAGAACAATCTGAGTTGGAATCAGAATAGAGAATCTTCCAATTGAATGAGTGTCTCTGGGCTAATTTCCAACTCAACAGAGAAAGCTAGATCTCCAGCTCCAGCTATCCTGGACTTAACTGGTCCCACCAGTGGGATGAAAGCATTTCATCTTGATTACCTGGGGCGGGAATCAGCTTCCCTGAAGGAGTTTCTCAAGTTCCCCCCTAAGTCCGAGAGAGAGTGAGAGAGAGTTCGGGGCTCCCCTCCTCACTTGGGCCTCAGGTTCATCATGATGGGTTTGGACTGAATGACTCCCTTCATCTCCAAATCCTGTGATCCAAAGGTAAATCCTTGGGAATCAGTGCCCCAGCCTGGGACTGGGGTCAGCTAGGCCTAAAAACCATAAATTTAGATCTCAGAGGCGATCTAGTCCCACCCCTCATTTTACAGATGAGGAAGTTGAGACCTAGGAATGTTAAGTAACTCAGTCACACAAGGGGCAGAGCCAGAAGTGAAAAGTAGGACCCCTGACTTGAGGCGAATTCCTTTAAAGAGCTCCTTTCCCCAAATGTCCTAGAAAAGACCCAAATCAAACATCAGAGCTGAGAGAAACTCTGTAATTCAGCTAGTCCTATCCCAACCCCACTTTACAGATAGGGAAACTGAAGCCCAGAGAGGCCAAGGGGCTTTCTCAAATGATGCAAAATGACTCTCAGCAGCCCCCGGGGGTCTCCAAATTCCCAGTCTAGCAGAGAAAAGCGGCAAAGCTGCCCAATGTTTAGCTTCCCCGTTTGACATTTGGGGGGAGAAAGAGGGGGAGTCTGTACCTTGGTGTGACTCATGGGGCTGACTCAGCCCTGAAGGAGTCTGGCTCCTCAACACCCCCCAGTTCGCAGTGACTTCCTGGTAGGAGGAAATGAGGAGGTTAATTACTTTGGCAAAGAGGTTTGTAATTTAATCTGCACAAATGGGGCCTGTCAGGCCTTTAATTACCCTTTTATTGTTTGCTAAACAAGGTGGGAATTCTAGAGCCGAATTTTAAATTCTGTGCGCTGAACAATTCCCCGATATTGGGCCCAGCCCCTCCTAGGCGTGGATGCTGCCTAATGGGGAGGGGGGAGAGCCTGCCTTCCAGGAGGTTAGGGTCCCAGGGATGGAAATTAAACCCATCCATGGGCTTCAAGGCCATAAAAGTGCTTTGCAGAAGCAGCCTAAAGGGTCGGTAGCCCCCGCCCCATGGCGAGCTTTCACAGCTGAAGAACTAGAGCTCTCATAGCTGAGGAACTAGCGCTCACAACCCTGAGATAATCTCCTCAGGATCTTTCACTTCAATACTTTGGATTTGAAGTCTAAAATCCAAATGCGGAGCATTTTACAGACAAGGAAAACAAGACCCAGAGAGGTGCTGACTTCCCCAAAGCCATGTGAGAAGTGTAGGAATTGGGATTTGCATCTGGATCGCTCTTCTCTCCCAGTAGAGATCCTAGGCTGGAATTCCAGCTCTGCCCTTTGTGCCCGAATACCTCCGGACATGTCACTCAGATCTGTTTCCTCACCTGGAAAGAATGAGGAGGAAGACCCAGCACTTGGTGACCTCTAAGGGTCCTTTGACGCTCTAGATTTCTGATCTTATGATTGAATCTGTGATTCCATAGGTATGAGTTTTTCCTTCATTCAAGTAGGTTGCAACCCCCTGTAACTTAGAAAATCCTCAAGAATTGGAAAGGAAGAGTGAGAGACAGAGACAGAGAGGAGAAGGGAAGAGAGAGAGGGAGAGAGGAGGGAGGGAAGAAGAAAGGAAGGAGGAAAGGAAGGAGAGAGAGGGAGAAAGGAAGAAAGAGAGAAGTGTTGTGCCACAGTTTCCTTGAATCGTTCTGCTTCAGTTCCTTGAATTGTTTTGCCTCAATCACCCTGGTTGTAACCTCTCTTCCTGACCATTAAGACAGAGATAATTAGGGCTGGGAACTCTGACCATTAACATTCCATAGAGCCATAAATTGCAGATAAGTTACTTAGAGATACTTAAGCCTATCTCTTGTTCCAGTCTTTCTGTCTCTAGTTTGACTGCCCCCTTCACTCCCAATGTATCAGAATTTATGATCCTACCCCCAACCTGTCAGAACCAAATTAATGGTCCCTTTCCTGGAAATTCCCAGGCTCACCATGTTCGGACTCCACTCCTTGCCTTTGTCTCCCCTGATCCATATAAAAATCATTGGAATCTCACATATGATGCTGAATTCTTTGAGATAAAAGTTCAATTCAGCCCTGGGGGAAAAATGGATTCTGATCTGCCCCCAGAAAATCTCTCCCTCTCAGAAATCCAAATAAAATATTAAAACTCTCAAATCTCTATCTTGCCTCAGTTTCTCCAGAATTACATTTTGGAGGCTTCCCAGTGAAATATGAGAGCAGGGTCAGATTAGGGACCTTCAGGTCTCGCCTTGGGCCTTGGGGTGGCTGAGGTCTGGGCGCTTTGTTGGAGTTGGCCCTGGTTTGTTTCAGAATTCCCACTGAGGACAGAAGTCTTCAGCCGCAACAAGGTTCATCACGGACATCATCATTTAGGCCACAGGAGAGTATGTCCTTGTGTCTTAGGACACAATTTGGTCTGTCTGTCTGTGCTAGTAGCATTTGAGCCCCAGAGAGAATAAGATGCTGATGGGCGTTAATTTCTGGGATCTGGGATCTATCAGCAGGACGCTATGTGATGCTATCTGTTCTGAGTGTCCTTTAAGACACAGATCTGGTCTGAATGTTTTTGGACAATAAATCCCAGTGTTTTTAAGCACTATCCGGTTCTGGGTGCCTGTTGGCACTATTTGGTTACTTCTGGGCATTCTCTGTGAAGGCAGAAAACACACCAAAATAGAGTTTGGAAGCTTATTTAAAAAGGCTCCATTTGGGTTTCTGGGAGGGAAGAATGTCCAGCTGAAAACTTCCCTCACGGGCATTTCTGAAGTCCCAGGAGCTTGTTCTTAGCCTGTATATGTTAAATGTTTGGGTACTTAGTGTTCCGTGCTCTATGTGAATTGTCTGTCTGTTTTGTTGATTTAAAAGCTCTGTTAAGTTTTAAGAACAATAATTAAGAAATTTGGCAATTGGCCATTTCAACGTTGCAAATGTATTTAGCATAAAAAATTGCTTGTGGTTTTTGACTTCTTAACCTGTTTGACTTATTTGAAAGTAGAAGAACTGAGGCAGAACAATTTAGGGAAACTGAGGCAGAACAATAAAAGGAAACTGTGGCACAACAGAAGGAAGGAAAGAAGTGAAGGAGAGAGAGAGAGAAGATGATCAACCTTGTAATGAACTACTTCTGGCCACCTGCCTGGTCACTGTGAAGCTCAAGAGGAATCCAGATTTTCAGACTCCTAGGCGCAACTCTTTCCAAGACAGCAAAATTTGCTTTAAAGTCTCCACAAGCCCCATTAGAACTTTGTTAAACTAATGCGAGCAAGGCTCTGAGTGAGCCATCCCCAGCTGCCACAGATCCAATCAAAAAACCAGTCTAACCAGTGTTTATTTCATAAGCATGAAGATGACAAAAAAGCTCCTTTCAGATGTTGGTGATGTAAAAACAAAGGTAAAAGCTGTCCCTGCCCATCAGGGGGCTGCATTTTGCTGGAAAAATACAAAGAGAATTGGACAGATGGTTATTAGAGGAGGAAAAATACACATGAACCAGGAAAGGCGGCTGTCCTAAGGAAGTAGTCCATGAACTGAGTCCTGAGGAAAGCTGAGCATTCTACTGTAAGAGGAGAAGGGGGAAAGAAGTCTGGAGTACCTAGATCGGGAAACTGATCAAACCAATTTGTCTGGATTAATGTATAAGAAGCCTGAAAAGAGAGGCTGGAGGAATTGTAGGTGCCCAGCCAGGAAGCTTGGTTAAATTCTATTAGCTCTCTCACCATAAGTAGGAAAGAATGGATGTTCCTGAGTTCCTTTCCATTACTAATCACTCATACTGGGTGTTTTCCAGATCCCAGACTCTACCTAGGCACAAGCCATCTTCCCAGTCCCTCAAATTATACTTGGAGTCAGGAAAATCTTAGTGCAATTCCTGTCTCAGTAACTCAGGGTATGTAATTTAACCTCTCTGTACCTCAGTTTCCTGATCTATAAAATGAAAAGGGTGTACTCAGTGGCCTTCAAAGATTCATTTCATCTCCAAATCCATGACCTTGTTTTTAGGAAGTCTCTTCTTTCTTTTTCATTCGTTATTCCAAGAGATGGATAACTGAATCAGGAAAGAAGAATTTATTGGGAAAAGAAAATGATATAAAAACAAAAACTATCAATAAATGTGTTGTTTGTTTTTAAATAAAAGAAATGGAACAGCAGAAAGAGAGCTGATTTGGGAGGTGGAGAATTCAAATCCTGATTCTTCCATTATAAACTATAAAATAAGCTATAAGACATAAAAACAAAAGCTATCAATAAATATGTTTGTGTTTGTTTTTGAATAAAAAGTAGAATAACAGAAAGAGAGCTGATTTTGGAGGTGGCGGGTTCAAATCCTGATTCTTCTATTTATAAGCTATCAAATATAAAAACAATTCTTCCATTATAAGCTATAAGGTATAAAAACAAAAAATAATTGTGTTTGTTGTTTTTAAATAAAAGAAATGGAATAGCAGAAAGAGAGCTGATTTTGGAGTTGATGATTTCAAATCCTGATTCTTCCATTTATAAATTCTGTGGTCTTGGGGAAGTCTTTTTGTCTCTTCAGGTCTCAATTTCTTTGTTTATAAAATGAACTAGATTTTCTCTAGGATCCCTGCCATTTAGATCATACGAATAAATATAAAACTTTAAAGCTTGCAAAGCTTAGATTATCTCATTGGCCTCTCAGGCCAACCCTGAGAATTAATACTACAAGCATTATTATTCCTATTTTCCAAAATTTTACAGCAAGTTTCTCTAAGAAAGGCTTTCATTTCTCAAATAGAGAACAGAATCAAATCAATAAGAATACAAATCATTCCCCAAATGATCAATAGTCAAAGGATATGAACAGCAATTTTTAGAAGAAGAAAATAAAATACCTGTATTCATATAAGTTATGGATTGATCCAACCATCCTGGAGAGCAATTGTCCAAAGGGCAATTAAACTGCATACCATTTGACCCAGCAAAACTATTACTAGGGGTTCATGTCAAAGAGATTTTTTTAAAGATGAAGAATCTATGTATACAAAAATATTTATAGTAGCTCTTTTTGTGATGGTGAAGAATTGGAAATTGGAGGATGCCAATCAATTGGGGAATGACTAAACAAGTGTTGGTCTATAATTGGGATGGAGTATTATTGTATTATAAGAAATGACAAGGATGGAAAGAATCATCTCCATCCAGAAAGAAGACTGTGGGGACTGAATGTGGATCATAACATAGTATTTGCATCTTTTTGTTGTTGTTTGCTTGCTTTTTTTTCTTTCTCACGTTTTTCCTTTTTTGTTTGTTTTTTTGTTGAGGCAATTGGGGTTAAGTGACTTGCACAGGGTCACATAGCTAGGAAGTGTTAAGTGTCTGAGGCAGCATTTGAACCCAGGTCCTTCTGACTCCAGGGCCAGTGCCCAATTCACCACGCCACCTAGCTGCCCCTACTTTTTTTTCCTTTTTGATATGATTTTTCTTGTGCGGCATGATAAATATGGAAATATGTATAGAAGAATTGCACATATTTAACATATATTGGGTTGTCTAGAGGAGGAGTGAGGAGAAGGGGTGGAAAAACTTGGAACACAAGGTTTTGCAAGGGTGAATGTTGTAAACTATCTTTGCAGATATTTTGAAAATAAAAAGCTATTATTTTAAAAAAGAAAGAAATGACAAACATAATTACTTCAGGAAAACCTGGGGAAGACATGCAAGAACTGATGCAAAGTGAAGTGAACAGAAACAGCAAAACACTGTATACAGTGACAGCAGCATTGTGTGATGTTCAACTGTGAATGACTCAGCTCTTCTCAGTCATTCAATAATCCAAGACAGTTCTGAGGGATTTATGATGAAAAATACTATCTGCCTCCAGAGAAAGAATTGATGGAGTCTGAATATAGATAGAAGCAAGAGTTTTTTAAACTGTTTTTTCCCCTTTGATTTGTCTTTTTTTTGGTCTGTGTTTTCTTTAACAATATGGCTGATATGGAAATATGTTTTGCATTATTGCACATGACATATATCAAATTGCTGGCCTTCTTAAGGAGAGGGGGGGAAAGGAAGAAGGGAGAGAATTTGAAACTCAACATTTTGAAAAATAAATGGCTAGTAGGACTTGTAATCATTGATCTGAGTCAAAGTCAAACTTAAAGATTCAATCAAGAGAGAAATCTATATTATTATATCAACCATATTAATATTATTTTAGATACATTCTACATGTATATGCATGCATGTTGGTGTATGTATTATATTTATAGGGTTTGTGTGTGTGTTTATATGTATATTATATATAAACATATCCATGTTTAAATATAGCCTGCTTGGGGAAGTGGGAGGGATTATGAAAGGGAGAAAAAGAATAGAGTAAAAAATATACAGCAGAGAACAAAAGAACAGCCTACACGGAAGCAAAGAAAAGATGGGCAGTCGTGAATATTATTATATATGCCTTCTTGAAATGGAAATTTATAATTACATATTTTGAATACTCCCTGATGTTCTGTTGGGCACATGATAATGTTTTGAGGGGTTTTTTGTCCTTCTTTTTCTACTTTTTTTCTCATTTTACATTTAATTTTTAAAAGAAACAAATGTTTTTGTCTGCAATTAGAAAAAAATAAGATTTACAATTTTTAAAAGGGGGAAGTGAAAAAAAATTATTCTTATTTTCCACAAGAAAACTGCTTTTCAGAATTTAAATGATCTGCCCCAAATTATACAACTAATAACTGCAGAGGCAGAATTTTGACCCATTTGCCTGACTCAAAGACCAGTACTCTCTCCTCTCCACCACTCTATCCATTCTGTTGACCAGGTAGGGCCATCTGCTTCCCCAGAGTAGAAATATATGTAATCACCCTTTGTCTTTATTTCTTTCTATTCCAACCTAACCTTGAAAAATATTCTAATACCTTTTCCACTCCCAAGGCTCCTTATTAACCATTTTCTTTCTTTTGACCAGAGAGAATTTCACAGCTTTCTACTAAGTTCCTCCCTCCTCTCCCTACTCCCCGACTGTGTAAGCCAAGGTAACTGAATAAAAAGGTGAACTATAGAGAAAGAATGGGACAATTGACACACACGGACTTATTATGAATGGCAGAGGGTTACTCTTGGTATGGAGTCCTGCTACCGTCTATAAACAGACCGAAACTGCGTGATGTTCCTGGGTCTGATTCCTTATAATGCTTTTTTAAATCACCAAATCACTTTAGATCAAATGAGATAACAGATATAAAGCTCACTGCAAACCTTACAGTGTTATGTAAATGCTAACTATTATTATGATTGTAATTATTAAATCCTGGGTAGAGCTCTGTCCCAGTCCTTCTGGCTCATATATTCTATTTGCGTGTTCGGAAACTTGAGCCACTGTGTGTGAGGATGGGAGTCCAAGTTTCAGCTACCACCATTCCAAACCTTCTTCATTTTGATCCCAATACTCCCACCTCCTAGTCTCTTGGCACCATATTTCTTGGAACAGTTCTCTTGCCTACAAGCTGAGAGCAAAATATGCTTTCTGAATGCATTTTCTCCCATTCTTGAGGTATTTACCAAGACTTAGAATCATCGCATGAATGTCAAAGTTAGAAGGAACCTCCAAAATTAAAAGGGCCCAATCCTTCATTCTATAAAGGAGGAAGGGGAGATCCATAGGTTAAGTAATTGGCCTGGACTTCCAGAGATAGCAGCAAAAGAGCAAGAATTTCACCCTGGTTCTGATTCCAAATGTAGTGTTCTTTCTTCCAATCTATAGGATTGATGCTATAAAGGATCTTTAATATATATATATATCTGTCTCTATCTCTCTGTGTGTGTCTCTCTAGCTTTGTCTGTGTATGTATGTCTCTCTCTGTGTGTGTCTCTCTGTCTCTCTCCTCAGTCTTTGTCTTTGTCTTTGTCTCTCTGTCTTTTCTGTCATTGACTCTCTGTTTCTGTCTCTCTCTGTCTCTCAGTCTCTCTCTTCCATCTGTCTTTGTCTCTGTCTGTCTCTGTCTCTTTCTCTCTCTCTCAGACCTAGTGAATGTCTGAGGCTGAATTTGAACCCAGATCTTCTGGATCTGGAATCCAACATCTTAATCATTGGATCATCTCAACTGTGCAGGACTCTCCCTCAGCAATACTCCCCCCAGCCCATCACCCAGCTTTTTCTTGAAGACCTTGAGGGAGAAGTAATCTGCTCCCTCCCCAAACATCCTGATCTGCTGTTGGACAGCTCTCATCACCGGGCAGCTCTTACGTCTGTGCCGTTTCTGTCCTTTACTCTTGTTCCTCCCCTCTGGAGCCAAACAAAGCAAAACTAGCCCTTCTTCCACATGAGAGCCCTTCAGATTCCCACCACGTCCCTGGAGCTTCTCTTCTCCAAGATAAACATCTCCAGTTCCTTGAATCGGCCTTTGTCTGAATGGCATCAAAGCCCCTTGACATCCTGGCTGCCCTTCCTCTGAATTCACTCCAGCTTGTCAATGTGCTTCCTTTAGAGGTACTGGTAATTAAAGAAATGCAAATTAAAATCACTCTGAAGTGCCATCTCACACACATTAAATTGGCAATAATAAATAGAATCAAGGAAAAAGTCCTTGTTGGCAAGACTGGAGGGAAATACGCACCCCTCACTCACTCACACTACTGCTATGGAGTCCTGATGGAGCACAATCTGGCAGAGCCCAACCAGACCCATAAAACAGGTCATGCCCTTCGCCTCTGTGATCCCATTGCTGGGAATGTAGCCCAAGGAAATACTGAAAAGGAAAAAACACCCTTTGCACAAAGTGATATAGAGTTATCCTACGGGATAAGGGGGAAAAAAGAGAATCCAGCCAGTTTCCTGGTGCTGGGGAACAGCCATATGGACGTGGCCTGACGATGCAATGGAAACGTGGTGCTGTCAACAAGAATACAAACATGGAAACTATGGAAGGGGAGAATCTATAGAAAATATTGCAGATGGAGCTATGTACATATGTTTCAATATATTTACATATTATAGAGAGAGATTTATAGATACAATACCACCCCCACATATATAGCTATCTGTGTATTTCCCACCATGCTACTATCTATGTCTTTCCACTCTAACGCACTCACCCTGTGAAGACCACTCAAATATTATCTCCTCCAAAAAGTCTTCTGGCTTTCTGGGAAGGGGGATAGAGAGGAAATCTAAGAGATGGAAAAGCAAAAGATAACAATTTTACCATTTTAAAATAGATTTAAATATTATAAAATTTAAAAAATTTTAAATAGAAAACTTCAGTTCACTCCAAACTCTAATACCCCGCCCTTTTCCATCAGAGAGAACAAAGGCATAAGTCGACATTGATATCTGAATGCTTATTGTGAAGCAACACCCCCGTCCCCAAAACAGTTGGCTTGCCTTTCCCTTACATAGTCATCTGTCATTTTGAATTTTCATGGACCACATTCTCCCCCCCAAAACACACACACACATACACACACACACACACACACACACACACACCACATGAATGTAAAACAGACCAGACTAGACTAGAAAATACATGTTTAGTATTTCCCCCAAGTCCCAGTACAGTATTATGTATACCATACATACTTAATAAATGTCTGTCATGGAATAAAGATCATAAAATTTCCGAGCTGAAAGAGGTTTTGAAAAGAAAAGGGAACTTAGAACTTAGAACATTAAATGTCAGAGTTGGGAGGGTCTTTAGAAAATAGAATGTCGAAATTGGAATTAAACATAAAATGCCAGAACTAAAAAGCTCCTTAGAATGTAGACTGTTAGATCTGGGGAGGATTTGGAATATAGAATATCAGGACTAAAAAGAACTTATTTGATTTTTTTTTTGTTTTTGGTTTTTTTTTATTAAAAGCTTTTTATTTTCAAAACATATGCATGGATGATTTTTCAACATTGACCATTAAAAAACCTTTTGTTCCAGATTTCTCCCCCTACCCCCCACCCCCTCTCCTAGATGGCAAGTAATTTATGTTAAACTTGGGCAATTCTTCTATAGATATTTCTACAATTATTGTACTGCACAAGAAAAATCAGATCAAAAAGGAAAAAAATGAGAAAGAAAACAAAAAACAAGCAAACAACAACAAAAAGAGTAAAACTGCTATGTTGTGATCCACGCTCAGTTCCCACAGTCCTCTCTCTGAGCGTAGATGGCTCTTTCCATCACAAGATCATTGGAACTGGCCTGAATCATCTCATTGTTGAAAAGAGCTGGGTCTATCAGAATTGATCATTGTATAGTCTTGTTGTTGCCGTGTACAATGATCTCCTGGTTCTGCTCATTTCACTTAGCATCAGTTCATGTAAGTCTCGCCAGTCCTCTCTGTATTCATCCTGTTGGTCATTTCTTACAGAACAACAATATTCCATAATATTCATATACCACAATTTATTCAGCCATTCTCCAACTGATGGGTTTCCTTTTAGTTTCCAGTTTCTTGCTGCTACACAAAGGGCCACCACAAACATTTTAGCACATGTGGGTCCTTTTCCCTCCTTTATAATCTCTTAGGGATACAAGCCCAGTAGAAACACTGCTGGCTCATAGGAAAAGACTTACTTTAGAGCATGTCAGATGAAAATTCAGAGTTACAAAAGATCTTAGGACTCAGAATGAAAGTTGGGAGAGCCCTAAGAATGTCAGAGCTGAGAGAACCTTAGAGAACATCTAGCCCAATGGCCTCATTTCACAGTTGAGGACACTGAGGCAGGGAGAGAAAGGATTTATTTAGCTCAAGGTTGTAACAAAAGCAAAGCAGAACCTTAAACCCAGTCTTCTTTCCCTGACTTTCCAAACCTTCCTCTATATATGGGATGATTAAAATCCAGATTGCTTATTTGTTGCCTAAATTACTTATAAATTGACCTTGTCACCTGTGCAATAGCTTATTAAATTGTCAAAATGAAAAACAAAAATAAAAACAGATTCCACACCACACACCTGACTTTTGCACACTGGAAAAAGTGCTATGAGAAATTGGAAGTTTCAAGAGCAGACCTCTCCCAGGATGCCAAGCATCTTCTCCAGGAGGCTCCCCCTACCCTCCAAAGGCCTGTGACTGCTGTAAATCCCATCCTGGCAGAGCTGACTTTCCCTGCACCAGGAAATCCTGTTTCTAGAGCTGACATCCAAGGCTGGAAGGACAGCCTGGTGGGATGGAGTCCAGAAGTTCTACCCTTTTCCGCCTTTGGGGGAACTTTAAAAAAGACCTATTGTATTCTTGGGCTCTGGCACAGAATAGGTACACAAGTTCGGTCAGGAAAAGGCCGGTTAAATCTAGTCAGTCCTAGGATTTTTCTTCTCTGATTGCCTACCACCAGCCCCTCTTTACTCCCCATTCCTCCGATGGTAAGGTCCTCAGAAAGGGAAGCCTGAGATGAGAGGCTGAAGGTGTATCCCGAAAAGCTGTTCACCTTCCTGGGCCTCAGTTTCCCTATTTGTTTTTTTATTTATTTCTAATACACATTGTTTTATCAATCATGTTGGGAGAGAAAATCTGAATAAAAACCATGGGAGAGAAAAAAAAAAATAAGTGAACATAGCACGTGTTGATTTACATTTAATGTCCATAGTTTTTTTTTCCTGGATGCAGATGGCATTTTCTGTCCAAAGTCTATTGGGATTGCTCTGGATCACTGAGAGAAGAACCAATTATGCATAGGTGATCATAGCACATCCTTGCTGTTATTGTGTACACTGTGTCTCTCCTTCTGCTTGTTTCACTCAGCATCAGTTCATGTAAATTTTTCCAGGTCTTTCTAAAATCAATTTGTTCTATTTTTATAGAATTCACTATTTTATATAAAAATTTATATTTTTATATGTGTGTGTATGTATATATATAATATAAATTTAGAATAAACTATTTTGTAAAATACTATATTTTATGGAACTTTTTTGTATCCCATTCATGTACCACAACTTGTTCAGCCATTCCCAACTGATGGGCGTCCACTCATTTTCCAATTCTTTGCCATCACAAACAGGGCTGCCGCAAACATTTTGCACAGTGGGTCCTTTTCCCTCCTTTAAGATCTCTTTGGGATACAGGTCCAGTAGAGACACTGCTGGGTCAAAGGGTATACAAAGTTTTATAGCCCCTTGAGCCTAGTTCCAGATTGCTCTCCGGAATGGTTGGATCTCAGTTTCCCCATTTGTAAAATGAAGAAGTTAAACTTGAGGTCCCTTCCAGCTCTACCCATCATCCTGTGAGCCCCATGCTTTTTCATTTGGTTATTCTGGCCTCCAGTAAATTTGTTTCCTGTTGTCTTAATTACTGGTGAAGTTCTGGAAAAAACCAGGACTATCTTGGGGGAGCTAAGGGACAGAAGGAGCCGCCATCCCGAGGCTAAAAGAACACAAGGGGGATCGGGAATACCCTAAGGCTAAGACCAGATATGATCCTAGAGGAGCTTTTCCAATTGGGGAGCTACATTGTCACACCTGGAGAAAATCCCTTTGCTAGCAGCTCTTTGCAGAATGGATTGAGAAAAGAGAGATTTAGCATCATGGATCTAGCCCTTGATGCAATCTCAGAAGTCCCATTTTACAGATGAGAACACTGAGTCCCCACAATGTTTTTGTATTTTTCATTATCCTCTAAAAAAGTTTTGTCAAAAGAGTTGTCCCCCTTTTGAGTAGCATTTAATTTTAAGTTGTGTTTGTTAGTACTTGAATTAAATTTAAAGTTGAAGTTAAATGGAAAATCCATAGTCGGGGAAGCCAGTGAGGAGATTCTCCAGGTGAATCAGAGTCAAGATTCTCACTCAGGGACTCGCCCCACGTTCCCTCACTGACCCCTGGGGGATGCCGGGGATGGAGGAGGGGCAGTGGGCTGCAGCTGAAGTCCTGGATGAATCTGCTTTTGTCACTTACTCCAGGGAGAGGGAGGGCTAGCTGCTCTCCCCCATCTCCAGATCTATGGTCCTAATTCACACGACTTCTCTGTGCCTCGGTTGCCTTCTCTGTAATGAGTGGGTAGGGCTGGCTGAGCTCTAAACCCGCCCTCCCGCAATCCTAAGCCAAGGGGCTTCCCAGAGAGGGGGGCAGTAGCCCAGCTGCGGGGGTGCCCCAAGGGACACTCCGACATCGAATGTTCCCTTTCACCTTCCCAGGGAGGCCGAGCCCCGAGCGGTGGCTCCTCGCCATCTGGCTGCTCTCCCTCTTTGCTCTGTCTCTTGTTGAAGAAGCCGAGCATGTGACCGACAAGGGAAGGAAGCGCCCTTCCTTCTGAGTCCCTGCCAATGGGGAAGGGCCCCACAACCCCCACCGCCTGAGCAATGGGCTGTTAGCTGTGGCTGGGGAAGGCTGCCAGGCAGGACCAGCACTGACCGGAGCTGCAGAGAGCCCCCTCCGAGAGAGTCCCCTGCCCAGGATGGATCCCACGGCCCGGAGGAGCGGCGGGAGTTGCTCTCTTGGGACACCCTGACCTTCCCTACGTATTTCTTCAGTCCTGGAGTAATTTAGAGTAAGGGGCCAACCTCCCCTGATGAGAAGTTCCCTAGATACCAAAGGATCATAAATCCTAACAAAACCTCTGCCTTCTTTGAGTCTCAGTTTCCCCTTTTGTAAAACTGAAGGCACCAAATTATTCCCGTACACAGAAATAAAGAGAGCAATAGACGTGGGGGTCAGGAGGATCTGTGTTCAAATTCTGCCTCAGACACGTAGCAAGAATGAAGGACAAGAGGCAGCTGGGGTGCAGTGGGTAGAACCCCAGCCCTGATGTCAGGAGGACCTGAGTTCGAATCTGACCTCAGACACTTAATATTTCCTGCCTGTGTGACCCTGGGCAAGTCACTTATCCCCAATTGCCTCAGCAAAAAATAAAATAAAATAAAAAATAAAGGACAAACAGCAACAAGAAGAAGAACAACACTTCTGAACAAAGCACAAAGAAAGACCTTGGCGCAGACCTCCATCTGTGCAGCTTAGAGCCAGGGTCTGAGCTCTGTGACCAGGGGCTCTGGGAACTGGCCCGGCCTGAGTTGAGGGTTGAGTATGGACGTCACCAGGGTGTAACGGCCCCTTCCTCCCAGGGTCGAGGGGAGGAGCAACGAGACAAATATTTTGCAAATCTTTAGAGTGCCCTAAGACTTTTGGGACACCCCGGGTAATAGTGGTGAGGATGCTGGGCTTTGTCCTGTGGGTCTGGGCGTGTGATTTCAATGGTATGAGGGGGTGGTTCCCAATGTAGATCTCCTTCCACAAACACTGATGGGTAATTCCTGGAGGCCCAGCCTAAGGAAACCTCTCTCTAGTGGGAGCTGTTGTGGACAAAATCGTCCATGACCTGCGAGCCCTTCTGGGGAATCAGTCATAAAAAAGAATAATCCCTTACACTCCTGAACCGAGCGATGTATTCCAAGACAATAGAATTCACGCTCCAAGGGACTTTAGTGGGCATTAGAGTGTCTTCTTAGAGCTGCCTTTGACCAAAGAAGCCTCGAGACCAACCCCCAAATTTTGCAGATAAATAATGGAAATGACTTGCCCACGGTCACACAAGGAGCAGCTACTGGAGCTTGGACTGAAGTCCAGGTCCTCTGCCTCCAAACACAGCCTTCTTTCGCTGTCCACTGCACCACACTGCCTGGTCAAAGTAGCCCCCTCTTTTTGTAAAAGGGGGACATGGAGATCCAGGAAGGAGCGGATCACCCAAAGTCACCCAGGGTCCAGAGGCCGCAGTGTTTTTCCCAAGTATCCAGCCTCAGGCAAAGAACTCCTTTCCAGAAAAGAGCCGTACCCTCCCCAGTCAGAGGAGCTCAGGCCTGGAGGAGGGAGGAAGGGCTGGAGAGAGGCCCACCCCGTGGGAGGCCCATCTTTCCCCACTCTCCCAGCAAATTGATTCCTGCACCAAATCCACACATGGGAGAGCAACATTTGCTATTCAGCTCCGGCTCTATGCTAACAAACCGAGAATTAAAACAGCTCGGCACTTCACATCCTTGTATCAGGGTCAGCTAATGGAAATAACAAGAAGATAAATTATTCCAGGGAAAGAATGATTTTCCTGATTTGGATAAGGAAACGTAGCGATCCTGGGGGACAATCTCGGTGTCCAAGGGAGTGTCAGACGAGAAGAATGAGTCCATTATGTGCACTGAGCTTCCAAGATGGCACTTGGGGCCAAGGGGAACCTGGGGCTCTGGCAGGGCTGGAAGATTTGATTTCCTCATCTGAACGGCCTCGCACACAGCAGGGCCTGCTGCTGCTCTTAGCTGAAGGTCATACTCTGACCCACCATCAAAAGGATGCTGCTCTTTGAATTTCTAGCCATGGGAATGGGCTTTATTGAACCATCTCTCTCTCTCTCTCTCTCTCTCTCTCTCTCTCTCTCTCACTCTGTGTGTATTGTCTCTCTCTATCTCTCTGTCTCTCTCTCTCTCTCTCTGTCTCTCACCTCTCTCTCTCTACCTTCCTCCTCTATCTCTCTTTCTTTCTCTCTCTCTCTCTCTCTCTCTCTCTCTCTCTCTGTATCTGTTTCTCTCTGGGTATCTGTTTCTGTCTCTGTCTCTGTGTGTGTGTGTGTGTGTGTGTGTGTGTGTGTCTCTGTCTCTTTTCTCTCTCTCTCTCTCTCAGTCACTCTCTCTCTCTCTCTGTGTCTCTTTGTCTCTCTCTCTCTCTCTCTCTCTCTCTCTCTCTCTCTCTCTGTCTCTCCCCCCCCCCCGTATCTGTTTCTCTCTGGGTATCTGTTTCTGTCTCTGTCTCTGTGTCTCCCCTCTTTCCTTTCCTCCCTGCCTTCTCTTCTCTCTTCTCCTCTCCTCTCCTCTCTCATGACTATCTCTGTCTCTTTTCCCTTTTCTCTCTGTCTCTGTTTCTCTCTCTTTCTCTCTCCATCCCTCCCTCTCCCCCCCCCCTTTTTCACTCAGTATCCTTAAGGACTTGCTGAGATTGAGGGTACCATCAGCGGCTGTGACTAATTGGTCCACAAGGTGATCCAACTCATGACTTTAGTCTCAGTGGCAACATATTCTTTCCCAATGAGCTGACCTTCGACCTCTTAGGACAGTTCTGAGATATACTCTGAGTAGCATCGCATAATTTAACTTAGTACGGGAGAGGAAAGGAGATGAAGGAGATGAGAAGAGCTAGTAGAGGCTTGGGGAGAAGGAGGGCAGCAGAGGGGGAGGGAGGAAAAGGGAGGATGGCCGGGGTTTAGGAGAGGCCAGGACTACAGAGGAGGATGGGACTGGACAGAAAGGACAATTCAACATTCTGGTTCTGTTTCTATTTCTAAGTGTGTTTTATTGATGCTGTTGGCTTTTTCATCACATCCATGGCCAGATGTAGACCTCCTCCCCGCTCCTGCCCTTTAATCTCTTCTATCCCTCTACCAACATTGAACTTTTTCTTCTAACAAAGAAAAAGAGTTGAGCAAAAGCAGCATCTGCTAGAGTAGCCAGAGCTAACAAAGTATCCAGCATTCTGTCTCTTTAGTCCCCCATCTCTCTGCCTAAAGCACAGGGATGCACTTCAGGATCCCTTTTCTGGGAACAACAATGGTTACGGCCCAGAAACTGGCTTCCTTTTTGTATTTGTGGACCGACCTGGACCAGGCTGGGCTGGGCTGGGCTGGGCTGGCTTGGGCCGGACTAGACTAGACTGGGCTAACCTGGACTGGCTTGGGCTAGACTGGATTGGAATGTGCTGCTGCTCCACAGCCTGAAATAGTTTTGTTTCATGCAAACCCTTAGAGATTATAGTTAATCATATTTTCCATTTTATGTGACTTAATTTAGCACAGGATATGAAGATGCTTAGTAAGAGAAGGGTTTGTGGGGCAGATAATACCCAGCGCTCCAATCTCTTCCCCTCTTCTTAGTGTCCCCAGCTGGTCTCCCCCCATCTCGACCCCTTCCACACACAATCTTCTGCCCATAGGAGACTCCCCCACACCTAACAGAAGGAACCAGGGGCCAAGTCTGGTTGGGCTTGCTCGAAACGGGTTATCTTGGGAATGTTCTGGGATGCCATTTACTTCTCTTTGTGTAAATATAAATATAGATCATCTTCTCCCACCTCCCCCATTAAACTGGTAAGCTCCTTGAAGTTGGAAATCCTGGCTTATTCCATATTGTGTCTCCTTCAGTTTCTAATGGGGGGTTCTATAAATGCAATTTAAATATTTGTTCAATTAATTAATGAGATAATATTGTTGTCCCTTTCTCTATTGTGCCCATTTATTTTATTTTTCCATCAATAAATACTTATTACAGATATATGATCAAGATCCTGAGTTAAACCATCGCTCTTCTCCCTCTATTTCCCATCTCCTTCCTTTCTTTTCTCCTCTCCCTCTTGTTTTCTGCTAGGAATACTTCCCAGGGAAGGAGTGGAGCTCAGCTCTCCCATCTCTTCAGTCCAGGAGGACTCTAGATTTAAGACAAATCGTAAAGTGGATAGAGTGCTTAGGCCTGTAGGGGTCCTCAAACTATGGCCCTCGGGCCAGATGCAGCAGCTGAGGACGATTATCCCCCTCCCCCAGAGCTATGAAGTTTCTTTATTTAAAGGCCCATAAGACAAAGTTTTTGTTTTTACTCTAGTCTGGCCCTCCAACAGTCTGAGGGACAGTGAACTGTGGCCCCCTATTTAAAAAGTTTGAGGACCCTGGTAGAGTCAGAATAGCCCGAATTCAATTTTGGCCTTACACATTTATTCATCGTGTAACCTTGATCAAATCACTTACACTTTGCCTTGGTTTCTTCAACTGTAAAATGAAGATGATAATAATGGCTCTTACCTCGAAGGGTTATTGTAAGAGTCAAATGAGATAATATTTGTAATGCACTTAGCACTGTGCCTGGCACATGATAGATCTTTAAAAATGCCTGTTGCCTAGAGGGTAGTGTTTTTCAGAAAACCCTGTGAGTCCACTTCTCCCCTTGTTCCCGGGATTAGTTTGGAAAACCTTCTAGTTTGACAAGGAAGAAATAGGAACTTTTAGTTACTTGTTCATTTATCAGATTCTCCCCACAATTCCCTTCCTTGTACAAACACACACACATCTAGAATTGTAAAATGTCAGAGATGGGAGCCATCTTAGAGTCACTCTAGTCCAGTCTCCCCATTTTACAAAGTAGAGAACTTTAGGGTCCTGGAGAAAAATCGGACACCCCTCTTCCCTTTTACAGAAAACCCTTAGAAAATTTTGTCTAAGAAGCAGCTACACCCAAAGAAAGAACACTGGGAAATGAATATAAACTGTCTACATTTTTGTTTTTCTTCCCGGGTTATTTCTACCTTCTGAATCCAATTCTCCCTGTGCAACAAGAGAACTGTTCGGTTCTGCACACATATATTGTATCTAGGATATACTGTAACCTATTTAACATGTAAAAGACTGCTTGCCATCTGGGGGAGGGGGTGGAGGGAGGGAGGGGAAAAATCGGAACAGAAGTGAGTGCAAGGGATAATGCTGTAAAAAATTACCCTGGCATGGGCTCTGTCAAAAAGTTATTATAAAAAAAAAAAAAGAAAATTCTGTCTAGACTTATTCTTGACTCTTTGAGATTTGGCTTCTGATCCCACTGCTTCACTGAAGCTACACTAGCCATGATCTCAATGGCCTGCTAGTCCCTGCGTCTCTATTCTCTCTTGCCTTTTTTCATGACCTTGCCCTCTCCTGTTTCCCTCCTCCCTATCTAGCTTCCTTGCCTATATCATCATCCATGTCGTGCCTCAAGCCATTGTTGAGTGATTTCAGTTGCATTCGAGTCTCTATGATCCTATTTGAGGTTCTCTCGACAAGGATACTTGAGCGGCTTGCCATTTCCTTTCTGCTCATTTGGCAGATGGGGCCGCCAGTGTTAAGGGACCTGCCCAGTTTGCACAGCTAGTAAGGGTCTGAGGCTGGGTTGGAACTCAGGTCCTCCTGACTGCATGGCCAGTATTCTATTCCCTGAGCCTCCTAGCTGCCTGCTGCCCCTGCATGGGGAGGTAACTCAAGGTTCTTCCTGGGGTGTCCAAGGAAAACTAGCCCTTCTGGTTTGAGGATTGGCTGAGCCTTTTCAGGGCTGCTCATTCATCTTTGGGGGCCACTTTGGTGACTCCAGGAAGCTGTAGCATGACCATCCCCAATAATTATCTTGGCAGGTTGAAGGAAGTCAATAGACTTCAAACCCATCAATGAGTTAGTGGGGTATCTACCCCCAGCATGTGAAGACTTCCTGTAGGAGAATGGACAGATGAGAGCAATTTATTCCAATGGCCATGGAGGCTGCTGAAGTGGTTGCCAAGGAACCCTTAGAGCTCGGTCAGACATTGAAGATGTCAAGGTCATCCACTACATCTTGGGCCACTGGACTTGGATGACTCTAGAAGAGAGAGAGAGACTGGTGACTGCAATTCTGCTCACTTACATCCAATTCTGGAGCAAGCCAAGATGTCACCCATGATGTCACCGATCCTCTTCAAAAATGAAGGACGGACAACAATGTTTTTCCTCATCAACTCATCAGCTCACTTGGGTCAGCCTTGCTGAGATTATTCTTGGAGCTGTCCAGCCCAAACATGATTCCTTACCACGAGGGCCATGTCACCTCTATTTTTTCTTTCTATATGTCCCTCAAGCCTCTTAAACTCAACTTATCCAAAACAGAACGAATTCTTTCTCCACGGCCCCACACCTCATTTCCTTATCTCTGTCCAGGGTAGCACTAACCCAGTCACCCATCTTTGCAGCTCTGGCATCATTCGTGCTTCTTCCCTCTCCTTCACACTCACATTTAATCATCTTCTGAATCCCATCAATTCCCACATTCACCTCCTTCTCTCAACTCACCCTGCTACCACCCTGGTTCAAGCTCTCTTCCTTTTGCCTGGACAAAATCCTTCTAGTTGAACTCCCATTCATACAATCCCTCTCCCCTTCAATCCATTCTCCAAAGAACAATCAGAATAATTTTCCTAAAGTCCACAGCTGATCGTGTCACTCCTCTGCTCAAGAAGTCGTCATGGTTCCCTCGTGGCCCTGGGAGAATCAACAAATTCCTCTGTTTTGCTTTCAAAGCCCTTCACGCTCTAACTGCAGCCCAGTCTTCTAGATTTATTTCATGTTACTCTCTTCCATATTCTCTGCAGTCCAGCTGAACTGACATATTTGATTTTCTCCATACCTAACATTACATTTCCCATTCCCCAGTTTTAGAATATACTCCCTCCTCACTGTGGCTTCTTAGAATCCCTAACTTACTTCAGAACTCACTTAAAACTCAAGTAGCATCTTTCAGAAAGCCTTTCCTGGATAATGTCTGCCCCACTGTATCAGAAATTACTTTGTATAGGCTCCATATTTAAGTAGGGGTGTGTGTGTATATGTGTGTGTGTGTGTGTTATTATTTTGAATAGAAAGTGAGCTTTTGTGAGTAGGGGATGTTTTGTCTTTGTCTCTGTATACTCAGAACCTACCACAATATCTGGAACATAGAAGGTGCTTAATAAATGCTTGTAGAATGAGTGAACGAATGAACAGCAGAGCATGACCAACCTCCATGATGTCTGTGAATAAATGATTTGTCTCTTCCCCTAGAGTGTTAGTCTAGGGAACCTGTATAGAGCTCTGACTGGCAGGGGGTCAGCCCAGCAAGGGCTCATCTCAGTTATGAGGGGAAATTATTGTATCCCTCTGTAGAATATAAACCCTTTGAAGGCAGGAATTATTTCAACATAAAAGACAACAACCAAAAGAGTGTGATTGCTGACTTTGTATTCCCAGCATCAAGCATAGCTATATGGGAGTAGGGAAAAATTCTATAGCACTCTCTCTACCAAGTCCATTGCCTTTGAGCTCTTTGCAATTGTTATTTCATCTGATCCTCACAACAATGCTGGGAAGTAGGTGCTGTTATCATTCCCATTTTACAGTTATGGAAACTGAGGAAGACAGAAATTAAGTGACAAGATCCCACAGCTAGTAAGATTTGAACTCAGGACTTCCCAGCTGCAGGTTTTGTGTTCTATCTACCACACCAGCTAGCTGCTTCATAATAAGCGCTTCATACATACTTGTTGAATTGAATGAAAACAGCAACTATTCTTTTTTTCCTATTTCCCTCAATTTTGAAAGACAGTATCATATTAGGACTAAAGAGTTAGTCTCAGAACCAGAAAGAGCCGGGTTCAAATCGGACGATACTTAACCACTCAATGAACTGAAGAACTCTCTAAAACTAGAGATTATATAAGAGTATTCATCTGTATTAGAAGAGGGAGTTTTCCCACCTGGAAGTTCCCTAAATCAATGAAGTCGTGGGTCAATTCTGAAAGGAAATTTCTCATATTGTCTAGCCCATTTTATAGGTGCTTCACAGTTGTGGAAATCAATTGGGTTTGAACAGCTATTGAAGCAGTCGCCGCCTCTCTCTGAAGAGCCCCAGAGCTGAAGATTTCCTGGATGCGGCTCCTGTTCTTCCCTGAATGAGGGGCCTCCAACAAAGGAGGCAGCGCATGGAAGCTGGGCCACCATCATCCTGAGCTCCCTTGATGCTCTGACGAGGCACTGTGTGGGTTTGATTGATCACCAGTTCCTCTGCCTTTTAAATGTCGAAACTCAGAGACTGCTGCTGTTGCTGATGATGATGCTGGAGAGGATGATAAAGAGATAACTGTGGGGTGGGATGGGACTCCTGAGCCTCCTCAGCCTAGATCCTCCCCCCAGCGCTCTTCACAGCCCCATTTTCCTTCATCATTCTGAAGCCTTCCTATCATTGTTCCTTTCCTTGAAGTCCGGTTCTTGTTTTTTCCTAAAAAATAATCCTTGCAGTCCCTGCCTTTCCCTGGCTCATATATTCATGCAAATTTGTCACTGACTTTTAAAAATGAAACTTTAGAATTAAATGCAGAGCTGTAACTAGGAAGCCCAGCAGTTAGGGCAGATTCAGCTGGGGGTGGTATTATTCTGGTAGACATATTAATCCAAGGGCGCACACACGATAGCTTGTCCCCTTCCTATCTCAATGGTACCTGCTGATCCCTCAGGCTCCTTCCCTGCCATCTCACCCAGGGCCCACTTTCCCCCATCTTCCTTCATGAGATATTAGCAGACCAAGCCATGAGGACGGTCTCTGACCACTGCAGAGAGGAAGCTTCCCACTCCCCCCACCCCCACCCAGATGTCAGCGCCCGGTACAAATCCCCGGTTGCTCTGTCCTAGTTATCTTTCCTAGCTCTGATTAAGTACCTACTTTGACCAGGCCCTATCGGAGAGAATCCTAAGAACAGAGTCCTTGATTTCAGGGAGCCTCGATTGTTGCCAATATTTACGTGTACTTGTGTGTGCAAAGCCCTGGGAAGATACAAAGATTAAAGCAAACAATTCCTGCCCTCAGAGATCTTACAATCTAAATACAGACAGGGCAACAGAAGAAAAAATAAACCAAAGATGACTGGCCTGTCTTCTACATAATAGCCCATGCTTAGATTGTGTTTTGTGAAGAAAGAAAAGGCATTTATTATGTTCTGAATGTTTACCAAGCACTGTGATCAGTGTTAGAGATAAATATGGAGAGGGAGAAACAGTCACTGCTCCCAAAGAGCTTATACTCTAATGGGGAGGGGAAAACATATTTAGGAGGGTTCAGCTGCAGGAAGATGCAAGACCCTAAAGATCCTTAAAGTGCATAGATGTTTGCCCTGCAGAGTGAGGGAGGGCTAGAGGGGATTGGGAACAGGAGAGTGGGGCCATGAGTTGAAGTAGAGAAAAGATTCTGGCTTTCCTCTAGAAGAAATAGGTACGAAGGGGAAGGGGAAAAGGGAAAGGCAACATCTGGCCAAGAGAGGAAAGGGGAAGAGGGCATTGGCAAGGAAGGAGATCCTATTTGTAGTTTACTTGGGCAGGGAGGCAGGGCCTAATGTATGGCCCCATCTGGGTATGGTGAGTGGAGCAGTAGGACCCAGCCCCTCCCCTTCAATATCTCCCCACCTGTTCATACCCACATCTGAATTTGACCATGAGAGCTTCATTCCTTTGGATCTTGGGGAGTACTCAACTAAAATGCAAGACCATCACCCCCACCAAGACAAGTAAAACAAAGTGGGTTGGTATAAATTAATATTTTGTGAGGATTTTGTGCCAGATCAGAACAGGGCACATGATAGAGGAGGGAGGTAGGGAGTAAAATGTTAGAGGGAAAATGGGAGCCAATCAAAGAAACCCTTCTCCAGCCTCAGAGGTTCCAATCTGGGGGGGAAGAATCCCTTCTGTCAGCTTCCCTAAGGCCCTGAGCACTGCCCTTGGGAGGATCAACTGCTGAGTAAGGCTGGACCCCTGTCTGAAAGTGGAGGGAGGATAGTAGAGACAGAGGAGATAACTGAGCTCATTCTCCCTCACTTGTCCGGGAATCATTGCAAGGCTACACTGGCCCTCACAGGCAGGCTCCAGTGCAGGCGACTCTGGAGACCTGGGTTTAAACAAAAGGATGCTTTTAGCAGACTGACTGTTAGTAAACTTGACCCTAAGTGAAGAATAATGCTAATAGCTTTGCTCCCTTCCTAGCCCGTGATTGCCCTTCCCTTAGGGTGAACATCCGGGGCAGGACGCTCTTTACAGAGATTGTATGGAGATCATTGGATTGGGAAGGGCAAGGGTATTTAGAGACCCTCCAATCCAATCCTTTTTTTTTTTAACTGGGGAAACAGGCCTAGAGATCTTAAGATACTTATCCAAGGTCACACTGAAAGTTAATAGCAGCATCAAGATCAAAAACCAAGACTTCTGGCCCCAAATCCACTCCCTTTTCCCACACACGATTTCCTCTCTTCTACATGAGAGAAACACCAATTGAGGGAAAGGGGGGTGCCCCTTTTTCCTCAGTCTTGGAAAACCTCCTGGCATGGGGGGAAATTTGTGGGTTATTTAAATGACAGTAGTTTGGGTATATATGTGGCTCAGAAGAGAGGATTTGAGGATGGGAAGGCAGAAAAGGTTGTACAAAAATTAAGGTTCATAAATCATTTCTTTCTAGAGGCCTTGAGATTAATGGGGTCAGAGCTCCAAAGTAAGAAGAGCCCTTCGAGATTGCATTCTAATCTTTCAGTATACAGAGGATTAAACCATGGTTCAGACTGGGAAATGACTTGTCCAGTGTCACATGGCTAGTTAGTTAGTGACAAAGCAAGATCTGGAGCTTAGCTCTGCCAGTCCAGAGTTCTTTTTCATTTTCAAAATGTTTTATTGATTTATTTAAAATGTTATCTCTTCCCTGTAACTACTCAAAAGCTTCTCTCTCTCTCTCTTTCTCTCTCTCTCTCTGTCTGTCTCTCTCTCTCTCTCTTTCTCTCTCTCTCTCTGTCTCTCTCTCTTTCTCTCTCTTTCTTCTCTCTGAATCTTCTCTTTCTGTATTTCTGTCTCTGTCTCTCTTCCCCATCTTTTTGTGTATATATGTGTGTGTGTGTCTTTCTCTCTCTGTCTTTGTCTCCTTGTGTGTCTGTCTCTGTCTCTATCACTTTGTTTTTCTCTGTGTATGTATCTCTTTCCATGGGTCTCTCTCTTTCTCTCTCTCTCTCTCTCTCTCTCTCTCTCTCTCTCTCTCTCTCTCTCTCTCTCTCTCTCTCTCTCTCTCTCTCTCTCTCTCTCTCTCTCTCTCTCTCTCTCTCTCTCTCTCTCTCTCTCTCTCTCTCTCTCTCTCTCTGTCTCTCTCTCTCTTTCTTCTCTCTCTGTCTCTCTCTCTCTCTGTGTCTCTCTCTCTCTCTCTCTCTCTCTCTCTCTCTCTCTCGTATCAAACCAGTATTTTGTCCTTGCCTGACAACACGTGCCCTTTTCTGCCCCAAAGTAGAAAGTTCTCTCTAAAAAAAATTTTACCATCTGAGAGGAAGTATCACATAGTGAGTGGAGTGCTAGACTTTGGAGTCAAGAAAGGCCGGGGTTGTATCTTGCCTCATGCACTTGTATTAGTTGTAAATGAGGAAATCACTCAACCTCCTGTCTGTACAAGGAGGGTCTAGGGTCCCTTCCCGTCCACATCCGGCCCCTCCCCAGGCTCTACTGGTAGCTGCCTTGGTCAGAGTGCCGAGGCTTTTCCTTTCTGTTATTGTGGCCAGGATGTCCACGGTTCTCCTGCTCTGGTGTCCAGTACTCAGCATCCAGTGGAGCATGTCTTCTCCAGGGCTCTGTCCAAGGTGCTGGTCGGAGGGGACGTTTCAGGGGTAGGGGAGCCTCTCTAGGGCAGGAGAAACAGAGCTGTGACATGCTCCCAGATGTATGGATCTGGAGCTTTGTGCCGTGCTCCCCCACACCAGTGAATCCCAGCGTGTTAGCGAAGGGGGCAAGGCTGCCTGTATGTGATCCCCATGCCTCGGGCTCCGCTTGGCCCCTTTTGCCCGTAGGCCTCCGTCTCTGTGATCACCCAGGGTCCTCATCTGCCCGCCTCCAGGTTATTTCTGGCTGCTTCCATCCCATGGGTTCAGCATCATCTGCTCCTGGCATCTGATCCGCAGCAAGAGACAGGCTAATCCAGGCCTGACTCGCTCCTGGCAGGTAAAGATCTAACCTCAGTCTCTAATCCGAGCACGTGCTGATGGTGGCAGAGGGCAGGGAGGGCTTGCAGTCAGCTCCCAGTTATCCACAAAGGTAAAATAGGAGGCCACAGAACCAATAATCCCCCAAACTGTGTGTGTGTCTCTCTCTCTTCTCTGCACTGCAATCAGCTGCCAGTTATCCATAAAGACAAAGCCCAGGGACTGTGGGACATCTCATCCAAACGCTTTATCCCATTCTGGTGGGAGTGAGGGTGGGGTGGGGAGGTGACATCAGATTTGATGACCATTCTCTGTGAATCCTACAGTGAGCCTCATCCATTTAGATCTGAAAGAAACCACGGGAATCGTGTAATCCACTGTGAGACACAGAGACACTGTGATTTACCCAGGCTCAGTCAACATATCACAGGCAGGATCTGAAACAAGGTCTTCCTAATTCTACTTTCTGTTCCCTCTCTACTACACCACACTGTCTCCTGAGGTTCCGCTCATTCTAGTCCCCCCATGGAAAGGGTCCTATCAGTTCCAATTGATCTGTAATGAACAGAACCAGCTACACCCAGCGAAAGAACACTGGGAAATGAGTGTGGACCACAACATAGCATTTCCACTCCTTCTGTTATTGTTTGCTTGCATTTTTGTCTTTTCTTCCCAGGTTATTTTTACCTTCTTTCTAAATCTGACCTTTCTTGTGTAGCCAGACAACTGTATAAATATGTATTCATATATTGTATTTAACATATACTTTAACATGTTTAACATATATGGGACTACCTGTCATCTAGGGGATGATCTGAAACAACTTCCCAAGCAAATATCCCCTTGCACTCCTCAGAGCTTCATTGCTGGGTTGTTCTACATAGGATTTTAAAAGGGGGACACAAAGTGACCCCCGGCTTTGGTGAAGCATACTAAGGGCCACCCTGGGCTTCTTTAGCTCACTGATCCTGCTAGGGGACTCTCAGTCTTGGGAGTCAGCCCCAACCTAGCAAGAGACTTATCATCATTTGGTTAATTCAAATTCTCTAGTCCTAAAAGGAGCCTTAAAGATTTATAACTGCAAGAGACCTCAGAGGCATCTAATAAAACATCTCTGTTTTATAGAGGGGAGAATTTCCCCTTCAGAACACACAATCAGAAAGAGCAAAGACAGAATTCGAATTCAGATCCTATCATTTCAAGTTGGCTCTTTCCTCTGGATCTGCACTGGTCCTTGGCTCCCAAATGGAGGGAAAACAACTTGCCCAAAGTTTGAGAAAAATGAAAGTTGAACTCAGATGTTCTGAATCCAAGGTCAGCACTCTTCCTTTAAATTAAAAACAAATATGTTTTATTAATGATTTATGTGGAGGTTTTTTTTTTTTACATCCAATAATCCACTTACAAAAACGAGTCTTTCTAACAAACAGAATCCAAAGACATATCATCTATGTTTGACAATGTGTTCAGCCTTTTATTTCCATAGCCCATCATTTCTCTATTGAAAGGAAAGAAATCTGTTTTTTCAGTGCTGCAGCACTCTTTCCATACTCCATATACTACCATTTTCCTTTCTTCCTAAGCTGATGTTTCTTAATTCCCCTCAGTTAAGGAAGGAGGCGCCTACTACTGTCTCTAATTGTCTAACACCTCCTTCAACTTTCATCTATATATAATCTATCAAGTAATCATTGATGGGCAAATAGTCCACTCAGAATACAAAGGCTAGGATTTCTTGAAAGTGCCAAGAATATTAGTGTTATGTTTCAGTGCTATCTCTATAGTAATCCACCTCAGTGTTATATCCGCACCTCCCACAGATCCATACAGCAACATGTAAAATCATCTGCACACATCCTGAAAGGCCCACTTGTCCCAAAAACCTTTCTTTTCTACAATCTACCTTCACAAGTGAAATCCATTCTTATGATTGGTCACTTCCTCTTTTTGATGATGACTCTGCATCTCTAGAAGGCTCCTTTTGAGACATAAATATGTTACTGGCTGATCCCCCTAGTCCAACCCCCTCACTTTACAGAGGGGAAAAGGTTCTGTGTCTTATAGACAGTAACTGTCCGAGATGGGATTTGAACATGGGTCTTCTGGCTCCAGAGCCTGAAACTTTCCACCATGGCACGTTACTTTGTTAGGAACAATAACATCAGCATAGATGAAGCTGTCAGATGAGGTCCTCTGTCACCTGGGAAAAAAGAGAATAAGATGTTGGGAGACCAGGTCTTGATTGGTGAGAAGGAAGAATCCCCTAAAATAGTCCCATTATTAGAATTTACAGTTTATTTCCTTTGGGTTGGAAGAAGTTACCATCTTTTGCATAATTATAATTTTGAATACTTTGAATTTAAATAAGATAATGGGGATCTACTTGTACTAAATATTCACTGAAAGTTAAAGGGGCAGATCAGGAAAATGGGACATTGCCCAGAAAGATACAAGTCACTCAGACTCACCACTATGGAGGGTATTGGGTAATTGGAGTGAGGAGGAATGGGGAAAAGGAAGTGATGACAGGAGGAGACAGGCAAATGGGGATGGTAACTAAAGACAAATTCTTTGCTTTAGGTTGAGGCAGACTAAGTTTAGAATTCGGCCACTGAATTCTTCTACCATTTACTATGTGCTTACTGTATATGAGGCACTGGAAGCACAAAGATCAAAATGAAAATATTCTTATCTTCTTGGGAAGCTCCCATTCCACTAGGTGGGTTTACAAAATTCATTGACTGAAAGGCAATCTGTGGGTGTTAGAAAGGATAGTGAACTTGTCTCATAGAAGACAAAGAAAGACAGAAAGGCAATATATATACACTAATCATTGGCAGATCTGCTCTTGTCTGGTCACTTGAAACAACATCCTATCAATGATTGATGAGTCTAAGAGTGTGCTAGAAAGATCCCTGTAGACATATAACCTTCATTTAAATATTGACCCTGCTGCTTGCTATCTGTGTGACCATGGACAGCTCTCTGAAACTCAGCTCCCTCCTTTGCAAAATGAGTTAGACCCAGGGTCCTCAAAATTTTTTTAAATAGGGGGCCAGTTCACTGTCCCTCAGACTGTTGGAGGGCCGGACTAGAGTGAAAACAAAAACTTTGTTTTGTGGGCCTTTAAATAAAGAAACTTCATAGCCCTGGGGGGGATAAACGTCCTCAGCTGCTGCATCTGGCCCGAGGGCCGTAGTTTGAGGAACCCTAGATGATCCAAGTAGAGATGAATGTCTTCTGACTTGTTCTTCTGTTCAGTGGAAGGTTCCTCACTGGGCTGGCTCTTTCTGCCCTTGGCTTTTGGCCATCTCTGAACAGGTCCCTTTGTTGAAAGTTGGATTTCAAAGTAGCTCCTTGTATCCATTCTGCTGGAGATTCCATTAGCTCTAGACTAGCTTTTTGATCTTTGGTTAGGTCATTTTCAAGCCTGAGCCATAGTTTCATCCTCTGTAAATTGAAGGGGCAGAATTCATTCTCTAAGATTCCATTCCCTACATCCAGCCATCTTCCAGTTGCTGCTGCCCTCTTTTCTTTATCTGTTCTCTATCCCCACCCTCAAAAAAGGATGATTAAAAGACCCATTAAACCATAACAGGAGCTTAAGTGCTTATTAATATTATTGATTGATTGAGCTCCTAAAACTCATGATTATAAAGAAACAAATGGGGCTCAGAGATAGTTACCCTTCTCTGCTCTGCTCTCCCACTCTCATTGAGGATCTGAGGTAAAAAAGGCAGAGTGGAAAAGGGAGGAGGAAAGAGCAACCAATCAAGAGTTAGGGCCATGGGTTCTATTGTGATACAGGAGGCCCAAATCCTATCTCTTGTGCTTGATAGCTGTATTTTGTATAAGTCCCTAAAATTCCCTGGGCCTGTTTGTTCATCTGAAACATGATGAGGCAATGTGGAGTTGGTGGATAAAATGCCAGACCTAGGATCAGGAAAACCCAAATTCAAATCCTGCCTCTCACATTTATTAGCTGTTTTACCCTGGATCTCTCTGGCCTTCATCTCCTCCATCCATAAAATGAGAGAGATATCTTCTTCCAGCTCTAAATCTCTGGGCTCAGAGATCACACCCTCAAGGAGCTTACATTCTAATCAACAATACCTTAAAGTGATAAAGAGGGAGGAGAACAAGGAAAACATGGAGAGCTAGGAATGAGCAGGCAGGAAGGAAGTCAGATGCTCCTGAGAGGCTGCTGGGAGGCCAAGAAGAAGGAGCACTGAGAGCCAGCCCAAGATCTGGTGACGGGATCATGGGTGACCTTGGAGAGAGCCTTCTCGGAGGGACAGATTAGATGAGACTTGGTAAATAGCAAAGCACTTTACAAATGCTAGCTACTTTATAATTTATTATATTTCTACATTTTCATTATGCTGAGCTGACATTATATAATAGATTTAGAGATACAGCCTCCTCTGTCATAGAAAAGTCATTTTTGTGACTATTTGAGGACTAATCTCCTTAAACATTCCTGGAAATGAGAAATCCAATTTTGTGAGTCTGTCCTGCCCTGTGGGAGTCTGAGCTGCCCTTCTCCTTACTGTAACCATTCATTTCCCTCCCCACTCAAGTCTTGGATTGTCTTTAGAAGGAGCTCAGTATCTCCTCCCTTCCCCAATTCCATTCTCTTTTCTCCTTAAATCATTAGGACCTGGGAACGTGGAAGCCACAATGCCCACTTGGGGTGAAGAAGGCAAACCTCCCTCTTCTGCCCAGGCCTCTGGGAGTTCACAGCTCCAAGTCTTGAGGAGCTATTCCCCAAACATCAATAAGCTGTTAATCTTCCTCCCCCTCCCAGACCAAAAAAGAAAAAAAAAAAAAAACAACCTGACCTTGGAGTTGGAAAGAATTCAGTTCAACTTATTTAACATGTATTGGTCAACCTGCCATGGGGGGGGGGAGGGAAGGAAAGGGGAAGGAGGGAGAGGGAGGAAGGAAGGGAAGGGAAACACTGGAACAAAAGGTTTGGCAATTGTCAATGCTGTAAAATTACCCATATATATATAACTTGTAAATAACTTGTAAAAAGCTATAATAAAAAAAAAAAGAATTCCATACAAGTTTTCCTTCTGATATTTACTAGTTGTGACCCTGAGTTACTCAGAGCAGCTTTGCACCTCAGTTTCCCCTTCTATAAAATGAGAGTAGTGGTAGCTGCCTTCCAGCGCTTTGGGGGGCTCCCATAAGAAGTATTTGGAAACCTTAAAGCATCATGCAAATATCAGTTATTGTGACTGCAAAGTTAAGTGCAATGCAGGACTCACCTTTGGGACTTTGGATTTGGAACACTACATGGATCTAAGGGATGTTATTTAGTTTCTAAGCTGCTTTTATTTCATTTTCTTATTATAAAGGACAGAGATGGGCCTGCTAAGAGATGAAGGGGATTTTAGAAGAAGAAAAAGAAGTTGGTTTTAAGTGTTATGCAGAGGTAAGGGTAAAGAATGGTCATATGGGGATTGGCTGCTTTGGGAAGGTCAGTGGTGGACAGATAATTGGAGGCAGGTATCAAATAGTACAAACTATTACAAAACATGAAGACTCTGATCAAGGGTGACCCTTCCTTCCTCTGACAAAGGGATTTAGGAGAAGTCAGAGCACAAGCACACAAGAGGAAAATCCAGGCTACCTGAGCTCCAGTGCTATTTATGATACTAACAAGATATCCCCAGATTATATCTGTATTGTGCATGTAAATATGTGTATGTATATAACAAGATATCCCCAGGTTACATATATCTGTGTGTGCATGTATATATGTGTATCTATATAAACATATATTTATTGTGTGGTTATATGTGTGTATATTGTTACATATACAATGTGGCTAGATTCTCTCTTCCTCCACTAACGACACCTTAGTGGCTTAAAGGCCTGGTTACTTCTTGCCTAGACTTTTGCAACAGCTTCTCAATTGACCTCCCTTCCTTATTTCAATTCATCCTCCAGCCAGTGACCAATGAGATTTTCTAAAGCACAGGTGTGACCATGTTACCCTGCCTACTCAATAAACTCCCCATTATCTGTGGGATCAAATACATGAATTCTGTTTCTCTTTTAAAGCTCTTTATATTCTGGCTCCTTGCAGGTCTTTTTACATATTATTCCCTTCTATGAACTCTATACTCCAACCATACTGGCCCACACCCCTCATACATGGCATCCCATCTCCCATCTGCTTCTGCACCGGCTGCTGGAAACACCTGCAACGTGCTCACTTCTCATCTGGGTCTCAATGCCTCTGACTCAACTCAAGCACCAGCTTGTGATGGAAGCCTTCTTCTACCCCAGCCCTGTTCAGTCCCCATCCTCTCCCACCCTCTTGCTCTCCCCTCTAAGGTTACCTGGTATCTAGTTTGTGTAATTCACATATATTTGTGTATGGATATAATTTATATTATAAATTATAATTTATATTATAATATGCATACATGTGTGTATGGATAAATAGGTAGACACACACACACACACACACACACACACATTCTCCTCCTCCCACCAGAATGTAAGCTCTATCAGAGCAGGAATTTGTTTTGCTTTTTTTTTTTTTTGAATCCCTAATAATTTGCACAGAACCTGTCATACAGCAAGTATTTAATAAGTGCTTATTGGTTGATAACTGATTGACTCTGGTCAGGTGCCTGCACCTCTCTTAAGACTGTCTCTCCATCTATAAAATGGGGATTGTGGTACATGTATTATCTTGTGGGGACGTTGTGGGGGCAGTAATCTGATTTTTAGCAGGTAGATGGAAAGGTTCATTGTTTCTCCCAACCTCCGATAGCAGATGATAGCCCAGATGTTAGTTTTCAAAAGTATCGGGTTCTTTCAGGAAAAGGACTGACTATAGAACCTTTTCCAGGGATCTTCATGACTTAGAGCAAGCCTGAGCCCACAGCAGACATTTCACAATAAACACTTGTGGAGCTTAAGCAGGGATTCCAGGTTGTATCTCCCACCCTACCCTCAGTACAATGAAATTTCTATTGTGAAGGAGGAGGGGGAGAGAATCAAGAGATCGTGTGTGTTCCCCATGATCCGGCACCAGAAGACAATCGCTCACAAATTTGACGTGCGGCTGTTCTATAAGTATGATAAACTGATGATCAACAGTAAGAACAAATGTGACTTCACAAATCAGATAATCAGGCCCCAGACACCCAGCTGCTGTGGAGCTAAACCAATGATTCATTTGAAACACTGCATATTGAGCTTTCTCTGCAGCCCCTCAGATCTGCCAGATGTCATGAGGCCTGTGGAAATGGCACCAATGAGCAAACTAGGAAGTAAGGAGCCAAGTGCCACCTTCTAACACAATAGTCACCTCCTAACACGATTAACAATGTTGCTGTCAGGCTGTTGGGAAAGAAGAAAGAGAGAGAGGAAGGAAGGAAAGAAGGAAAGAGGGAAAGAGGAAAGAAGGAAGGAAGAAGAAGGAAGGAAAGAGGGAAAGAAGGAAGGAAGAAGGAAGGAAGAAGAAGGAAGGAAGGAAGGAAGGAAGGAAGGAAGGAAGGAAGGAAGAAGGAAGGAAAGAGGGAAAGAAGGAAGGAAGAAAAAAAGGAGGGAGGAAAGAGGGAGGGAGGAAGGAAGGAAGGAAGAAGAAGGAAGGAAAGAAGGAAGGAAGGAAGGAAGGAAGGAGGGAGGGAGGAAGGAGGAAGGAAGGAAGGAAGGAAGGAAGGAAGGAAGGAAGGAAGAAGGAAGGAAGGAAGGAAGGAAGGAAGGAAGGAGGAAGGAAGGAAGGAAAGAGGGAGGGAGGGAGGGAGGAGGAAGGGAGGGAGGGAGGAAGGGAGGGAGGAAGGTAGGAGGTAGGGAGGGAAAGAAGAAGGACCTTTTTGGATTCCAGGGCTGTGACACACTCTGAGGAGATCAGTGGGGAACTGTTAAGAACAGAATGATGCATACTTTGTCAGCCACTGCGGCCATTGCTTTGAGTTGCTTTTTGCCATACTGTATTTCCTATTAGGAGGGAGGATCCACCATTACGGGCAATTCTGCTGTAAGAGAATGGGTAAGCCTTTTGGCCACCTGTGCTATCTGAAAGGAGAAAAGCCTCGGGAGAGCTGGAATCCAGCTCCCGTCCCTGGGCAGCTCATCTTTGAAAATCTGCTTCACTTCTTGTAAAATGGGGAGAGGAGTTAGAAGGCTCAGGTGAAATGATCGCATGTAAAATGCTTTGCAAACCTTAAAGGGTCCCATAAGTGCCAGATATGATTACTATGTGGCTGGATATCTGAGAGACCATCTCGCCCGTGCCTCTCATCTGATGGATGAGTAAACTGAGGCCCCGAGCAGAGAGATGGCTCTCCCGGGGTTACCCGGGTGGTTGAATCCTGATTCGAAGCCGGATCTCGGGACTCCATTCCCCTAGTCTGCCTCAGAGCACACACACAGCGGGCCTTTAAGCAAGGACGTCTCCTCTCGGGCCAGTTCTAGTCATCTTTCCTAGCAGCTGCAAAAAATCCCCCTTGCCTTCTCTGGGAGCTGGTGGCTCTGCTCCTCAGTCCAAGTCCCCCAGCGCCTTCCAGCTGCCAGCAAGCCAGCGAGTTCTGGAGGTGCTGGGCGGCCCCCTCTGCTGGGGAGCCCGGGGCCGGGGGGCGTGGCGGTGCGCGCGGGTCCTCCGGGGCCCCGGGCCCGCCGCCCGGTCCGGGTGCACCTGCCTCTGTGGCCTGGCCCGTGAGTGCGTGAGCGCGAGCGCATCCCCTGCATCCCTCATTCCTCCGCTCCCTCCATCCTGCTTGGTTGCTACCCAGTGACGCCGGCAGGGCCCACCCCCTGCCTGTCAGCCCTTGGTCTCGCACTTCTCCACGGGCTGAGCCCAGTGCGGCGCGCTCGCTGCCCGCTCCTTGCAGGCTCCGGACCGTCTGGGGGCGCGGAACGCGGCGGCGGCGGCAGAGGCGGGCGCGATGCGCACGGTGGCCGCGGAGGCGGAGGCGGCGGCGGCGGCGGCGGGGGCTCCGGAGGAGGGCGCCAGCGCGGCTCCCGGCTCTCGGTGAAGCGCGCCCCGCTTCCCCGGCTCACTGCACCCCGCTGCCGGCGCCCTTTCGAGAGCTTCGTGCCCTGGCCCGGCTCGTTCTCCGAGGGGCTCCGGGGGGGCCAGAGCTGCCTGCATGACACTCCGGCGGGGAGAAAAGACCACCATCAGCATCCAGGAGCATATGGCCATTGACGTGTGCCCGGGTCCCATCAAGCCCATCAAACAGATCTCCGACTACTTCCCCCGCTTCCCCCGGGGGCTCCCGACGGCAGTCAGCCGGACCGGCTCCCTGCAGGCCGACGGCAGCCAAGCCTCGGTCAGCCCCTCCGACCCGCCCAGGGACGACGACGAGGATGTGGACCAGCTGTTCGGTGCCTACGGCCCCAGCCCCAGCCGCCAGCGGCAGCCCCCGGCCCAGCCCCAGCCCCAGCCCTCGGCGGGCGGCAGCGGCGGCGCCTGCAAGCCCGACGAAGACCTGGACGGGGAGGGCTACGACTCGGATGACTGCAGTAAGTTCCCCCAAGTATTGGACTTTTCTTCCCTGCTTTCTCCCATCCCCCGCCCCCGCCAGCACACACACACACACACACACACACAAATGCACAAATATACACATATACAAAAACGCACACATACACAAACGCACACATACATCCAAAAACGCACAAACACACCCATACACAAACGCACAAATACACAAACGCAGAAATACACAAACACAAATCACTCTCCCCCGCTCCCCACCCTACATACAAGAGCCCTTCTCCCCTGCCAGACAGCACACAAAACGCTCACACCTCCAGGGCTCTCCCCTTTCTCCCCATAACTCACACTACACACTCTCCCCGGCTCCCCACCCCCACCCCCACCCCCTTGAACGCTGTCCTCTTGCTATCCACATCACACAGAACAGACACTCCCCCCTGGTTCCTTACAACATACACACACAACATTCAACGCACAACAAAGGGAAAGCCCTCTGCCCAGCCCCTCCCCACATACAACAGTACGCTCTCCCTTCCTCTTCTCACAAACACACACATTTCCCCTTTGCTCACAGCCACACAACCAGACTCTCTTCCTTTACCCCCAACACACACACACACACACACACACACACACACACACACACTCACTCACTCACTCGCTCTCCCTTTGCTTCTCACCATACACAGCCAGACACTCTCCCTTTGCCTCCCCAATACCTAACCTCCCAAACCCCCCCTTCCCTTTGTTCCCCTCCCTCCCCTCCGTGTGACTGGGGCTGAGCCGGCAGGCCCCCTTCCCTATTTCTTCCCCTTCCTGCCTCCTGGGCGCAGGGACCCGGGGGCTGGAAGTTCAGGAGGCGTCCCCGAGGGCCGGCTCCAGCTTCCCGATTATCCCGGCCCCTTCCCCACGCTGCCGGGCCCCAGCCTCCAGTCCCAGGATGTCGGGCACGGAGCAGACTGGCCATTTCTCCCCCTGGCAGGGCGATGCTGCTATCCAGGGAGACACCAGTTGCTGAACACACCCGGCCCGGCTGCCCTAAGCGAGCAGAACATTGTCCCTCCCAGAGCCAGGGACTCGGGGAGGGGGAGGGGGAGAGAAAAGCCGAGGGAGCTGCGGAGGAGCGGGGAGAGGACCCTCGGCCACTCGGATTATTTTTCACTCGCGTAGCTGGCGGAGCCCGCCGGGGCAGGCAGCAGGAAACCTGGGCGTATTTGCCCTTTCAAAAAACCTTGTATGTCTCTCCTTCCCCCCCCCCTCCCCAATCCTTCTCTGGGGCCTCCCTTTCCCGGGAAAATGTCTGTGGGCTCGTTAGCCTACAGTCCCTGATGGCCCCTCCTCCTCCTTCCTCTCCACCCCACCCCCGTTCACCTGTTACGCCTTTGCTTCCAAAGGGTGGAGAGCTGCTCTTCTCCCTCCCCCCCCCCCTTCCATCTTGCACAGCGACCTCCTCCCCTCCTCCCCGCATCCCTTCTTAGAAAAGGCATCAACAGAGGCAGGGCTGGGCTGGGGGGCTCCCTCAGTGACCAGGACATTGGGCTGTGAATTAAGCCTCCTCATCGTCTCTGAGGTTAACAATGGAAAGTGGGGTGGGGGGAGGGAGGACATCGTCCTTCCCCACCCCAAGGGCCGATGGGGACAGTGGAGGCTTGCGCCCCTGGCAAAGTTGCTCCACATCCCAAGATCTGGACCTTTCTGGCTTGATTCGGTTTAGGGAGGGAGCTCTGGGGAAGCTGCCCCCCACCCTGGAAAAGTCTGCTTTTGTTATACTTGGCGGTGAGATCACTGACACCTGACCCTCAGGCTTGGAAGGAAGGGGAGGGAGGAGGGAGGAAATAAACACCCTCTTCTCCGAATTTGACAAGAATAGGACAGTCCAGGCCTGGAGGCAGAGGCCTGGCTGGTACTGGTAGTCCCTGGGGTCTCCAACTTCTGGAGGGAAGGCTGCTGCTCTGAATGGGAAGCAGTGCTTTCTGCTGGGGACTTGAAGTATTAGATTTAATGTCAAGATCTGGATTTCAAGACCTTGGATTCACGTCTCTTAACTCTTCTGATCCTTCCTCCTGGCTGGGTGACTTTGCATAGACTCACTAAGCCTTGACACACATTTTGTAAAACCATCCGTTGGCCGGAATGGTTTCCCAGGTTCCTTCTAGACCTACATCCTTCCCATGCAGTGCCTTTTCTAAAGAGAGTCATAGCAATCTGAGGACTGAAGGGAGCCTGGCCCAGAACAGACTGGGTGCTGTGATCCTATGGGATCAACCCATGGGATCAACCCATGTACAACCCAACAGTTGCCAGGATCATTTGTTTTGAAGGGTGAAAAGGAATCAGAAAGAAGGAGGATGGGGGAGCGAAATACTGAGAGTTAGAAAGGATCATAAAGCTCTTGTAACCCAACCCATCATTTGCTAGATCTCCCTTAGAAGGTAATGAATTTGCCTGGAAAATTTAGGAGGGATCCTTAAATCTGCACTTCCTAGACTTCCCTAAGCAAAAGTGGTCCTGGAAATGGCCAAATTTTTCTCGATAGTCTGTACGAGCTGGATGTTGGAACAAAGGATGAGAGTCTCCTCATCCCAATTCCTCAGACTTTACAGTTTAAAAGCATCTATCCGAAAGGCCATCGAGTCAAGTCCTCTCATATTACAGAGGTGGAAACGGAGACATCACAGACAGCAAATAGCAGAACTGATATTCAGACCCCAATCTAGAACTCCAATCTAGAATTCCAAAATCCAGAATTCTTTGCACTACTCCAGGATGCCTTTGTCAGATCTGAAAAAGTCCATCCTTAGTAATTTTAGATTCAGAAAGAGCATCCATACTTTGGGCAGCACTAGAGCAGCATTGGTCTCCTTGTCCTAGCTACCATTTAAGCTAGTGCTGTCAATACACTCAGGGAAGCCAGTCTGGGGCAAGTCCACTCTCACCCCACACTCCTTCTCCAGCCGGAATTTGGAGAGGAATTGCCTCTGGGAGTCCTAAGAATTCCCAGAATTCTGGTTCCTAAGAATTACCAGATTCAGATCAATTGCTACATCTTATATGAAGCATCTTCTGATGTTAACTCCCCCCCCCGCAAGTTGCTAGTGCCCTGCTCCCCAACCCTGGGAGTTGTGTTTACGTTGGATAATTTTTCCAAGTATTTGTTTAGATTCATGAAGTTTCCTTCCAAGAGAAAGTAAGCTTCTTGAAAGCAAGAATTATTTTTTTTCCCTTTTTCTTCCAGATCTTTGAACAGTACCTGGTATATAATAGACATTTCATAAATGCTTTATGATTGATCGATTAGTCCTGCAAAAACTAAGATGGCTACAGGAGATGGGGAAGTATTATGTTTCCCATTTCCAGTTCTATTCCGGCTTTGTGAGTCATGAAAGGACAGGGATGCTTAGATCAGGACTTCCTTCCCAGGAGCAGAGGCTATAACATTCTAGAGCGTGAGTTGAATGGTTAGAAGCTTAATTCTTTCCTGGAGTATTCAGGAAATCTCAAGTTTATTGGGGGTTTTTTTTAATGCTTGTTAAGTTCTAAGGGTGATACTATTTCCCCCAAACTCAATTCTCTTCTCAACTATACTGTTGCTCCTTCAGCAACACTTCCTCACTTATTTACAAGTAGCTTACACTGATAGGTACTAAGGGAGACAGTGTCAAGAAGGAAAAGGCTTAGAAGCATGAGTTGTAGCCTTGGTTTTGCTGTCATAACCTATGTATTCCAACATCTTCCTCACAGTTCATAATTACTCCAGGGGCAGTGGGATTTTGCTCCAGGGAATCATATGGCATAAGTTCCCTTTTCCCTAGGATCCATTCTCGTGTAGTCTACTGTCTCAGGAGTCCTCAAACTGCGGCCCGCAGGCCAGATGCGGCAGCTGAGTACGTTTATCCCTCTTACCCAGGGTTATGAAGTTTCTTTATTTAAAAGCCCACAAAACAAAGTTTTTGTTTTGACTATAGTCCGGCCCTCCAACAGTCTGAGGGACAGTGAACTGGCCCCTATTTAAAAAGTTTGAGGACCCCTAGAGCTTCAGCCTTCCTTTCCACCACCCCGGAACCCAGAAGGTGCTTCTCCTTGGCTAGACCAACTGCTGACCCAAGTGAAATGGACATTTCTGGTCCTAGCCCCTGGACATGCTTCTCAGCTATTTTGTCCCAAATGAAATAATTCCTAATTACAGCTCAGTTTCCTTATCTGTAAAAAGAGAGAATTCAGGCAGATGGACTCTGAAGCCTGCCCCACCTCTCACGATCTAAGACAGTCTCTGTCAAGGAAGGGACCTTGGAGGCCTCTGTCTAGTACATTTTGCAGAAAAGGAAGTCACAACCCAGGGTGGTTGAGTGATATGTCCAGAATCACGCAAATAGTAAGCACCATACCCAGCTCATAGCAGGAGCTTAATAAATGTTTATTGATCAAATAGCAGCATGGGGATTTGAATGGCAGTCTTTTCCTTCCAGAGATATCACAGATGCAAGAAATTCTCCTCATCAGAGAAGGGATTTGTGTCCTACATTGGGATAATACCTAAAATGTCCCGAGGCAGAATGTGCTAAAGCATAAGGCCTGCTGCACACAGTCAGTGCTCAATCAGTGCTCATTGATTTGATTGGGAGAGCAAATAAATAACAATTATAAACTTACCATGGAGTCACCATAGATCTCATGTGCCCCATCTACCCCCAGGCCAAATAAATAACAAGGGAAGGAATTTGTCACTGAGATAACTGAAATTCCACAATCTAGTGAACATTTATCGAGCACCTACTATATGCCAAACCCTGTGCTAGGCGCTAGGGTTATAGACAGGAAAGAAACATTTTCTGTCCTCAAGAAAAGGGAATATTGTGCTGGCCAGTCAGAAAGTCAGAAAGGCCAGTCAGTGTCTGAATCCCAGCCAAGAGACTTGTTAACTATGTGACCCTAGGTAGGTCATGGAACTCCTTTATATATCAGTTCCCTCACCTATAAAATAGGGATGATCACAATGTCTTGAATTTATGAGACTTAACAATGAAAGAATGGGGGGACCTAAATTTGAATCCCATCTCTGTCACTTCCTGTTGGTATGATCTTGCACCAGTCCTTTTCCTTCTCTAAGCCTCAGTTTCCCCCATTGTAAAATGGAGAGGGGATTTGGACTCAGTGGTCTCTAAGGTTCCTTCCAGCCCTAAATCTATCACCTAAAGTCATTTACCCTCTCTGGGTCTCAGTTTCCTCAGCTGTAAAAGGAAGCAGTTGGTTTAGCTGCCTTCTACGCTTTCTACCAATTCTAAATCTCACATTAAAAATGTTTTTAATCCTGATATAAAATGTCAGTTAGCTTTATTTTTGATAAGGAGCTTAGCTTCTGTTTAGGGTACAAAAGTGTTATGATATGTAGTTTTGGAAATACAAGTTCTAGATTGAGAGAGAGAGAGAGACCTATCACCTGGAATCAGGAAAGCCTTCCTGTAAGAGATGATGCTTTAAGCTCAATCTTGAAAAAAAATCATGTGACACAACAGGGAAGAGATGGGTTTGATAAGGCTACCTGCCCCAACCCACAGGATCATAATTATGTTCCAAGTGACCTGGAGAATGACAAAGTCAGTCCAAGAAAACCCAGCTCCTGTCCTGGTGATCCAAGCTGAGTGAAATGTCAGTTCCCACTGGACGTCCCATGCCCCGGCCTGGTCCTACCTCATCCACCCCAACAACCAATTTCTGGAGTCTAAGCTGGGATAATTCAGACCAGATGGCTCATGGCAGCTTTAGCCAGATTTATGCTATTTGCTGCCCTAATTATTGGATTATCTTTGTTCTGATAAAAGAAAATTAGGGCGTCTGCTCTCTCTGAGACACAGGGCAAAGAAGTGAGGTCTATTTACATTCTTTGGAGTTTTTTATTTGATTTTTCTCTTCTAATTCCTGTCCTCGGGAATAGTCATCTCAAGCCCAAGCACAAAACACAAAAACTGAATATAAATCAAAAAATCCAAAGTGATGGAGAGGAGAAAAACCACTGTTAAAACCGGTCCCCTTCAATTCCCCTCACTGCCATGCCTTCGACATCCCTCAGCCTCTGTATTCTCAGGCATCTGTAGTCATCTCTGGTTAGTCCCAGCATTCTTTCCTTGATGACATCATCATGTCACCCATATCTCTCACTTATTTAGATCTCTTGTTTCAATGAGATTGCTCTCTCCTCGCAGAAATAGGTGAGCTAAAGAGCTCGGCAGTTTCTTCTTTGGCTCCATTCACACCCTGGTCTTAAGCTTAGGGATAACAAAGGTTTGTGTCAAGTCCAGACATTATCCAGTTCTGGTTCGGGGGTGAAGGCTGGCTAATGTGGACATCGGCCCATGTCATCAGTGAGTCATACTGTTGGGCATATGGAACTCACTTAGAATTTCAGTGAAAAATGACAACTGCCCAAATCACTGGAAACTAGAGGATCAACACAGTCACAACCTCCCCGACTCACAATCCTCCTCCCACCCCCAAAAAGAGGCTCTTTTGCCAGATATTCCCTTAGCGCAGGGGAGGAGCTTTGGATGGAGATCCTGATTTTAATTTTCAGCTCTGAGACTGACTTGCTATCTAACTCTGAGCAAGTGACTTCCCCTCTTAGAGCTCAGTTTGCTCCTCTGCAAGATGAGTGGGTGGGACTAGCTGAGCTCCAAGTGGCCGCCTCACCCTTTGCGTTTCAATTATTTGTGAGGCTAAAAATTTTTCATGGAAATTCTAAACTAATTCCAAATGCAGGATGCTAAAATCCAAATCCTGGCTGATGTCAACATGGCTGGTTGTTTTTTTCCCTCTTAACCGGTCCAGGAGAACAATGAATCTTGCCAGTGGTACCTTTGTCCTCACTGAATGAGCACCTGCCTTCTGTAACGGCCTGCAATGATGGGTGATGGCACTCTAGCTTCCATTTTTCACCAAACTCCTCTTAGCTCATTTTTTAAAAGACTGAAACGTTTGTCAGACCTCGGTGTTGAGCAAGACCATATGGGTTGAGTTATTTTGAGACAAAGGGCACCGTTTCTGTTGCTGAGACCAGGCTAGTGCCATTCCCTTTTTAAATTCAATTCAACTTTTATTGTTGGGGTAAGGGAAAATTCTTGTCGCTCTGCCTCAACACAAGAGAGCAAATTATTAATGATCATTAATTTCACCTGTTATTTCTTTAGAGACTTTAGTTCCAGGAAACTGAGTGGGAAATCGGTTGGGGAATGATTGAAAATGATACAGGAATGTTATGGAATATTATTGTTCCATAAGAAACGATCAGGAGGATGATTTCAGAGAGGCCTGGAGAGATTTATATGAACTGAATGCTAAATAAACTGAGTAGAAACAGGAGAACATTGTATACAGCAACAGAAAGATTATACAATGGTTAATTCTTTTTTTATATATTTTTTACTGAGGCAATTGGGGTTGTGACTTGTCCAGAGTCACACAGCTAGGAAGTGTTAAGTGGCTGAGGCCAGATTTGGACTCAGGTCCTCCTGACTTCAGGGCTGGTGCTCCATCCATTGCACCCCCGATGTTTAATTCTGATGAATATGGCTCTTTTTTAACAATGAAGTGTATCAGGTCAATTCCAATAGACTTGTGATGGAGAGTGCCATCTGCATCCAGAGGGAGGAATATAGGGACTGAATGTGGATCACAACATAGTATTTTCTCCTAAGAAAGAAAAAGAGAGAGAGAAAGGAAGGAAGGAAGGAAGGAAGGAAGGAAGGAAGGAAGGAAGGAAGGAAGGAAGAAAGAAAGAAAGAAAGAAAGAAAGAAAGAAAGAAAGAAAGAAAGAAAGAAAGAAAGAAAAAGAAAGAAAGAAAGAAAGAAAGAAAGAAAGAAAGAAAGGAAGGAAGGAAGGAAGGAAGGGAGAAAGGAAGGGAGAAAGCAAGGAAAGAAAGAAAGAAAGAAAGAAAGAAAGAAAGAAAGAAAGAAAGAAAGAAAGAAAGAAAGGAAGGAAGGAAGGAAGGAAGGAAGGAAGGAAGGAAGGAAGGAAGGAAGGAAGGAAGGAAGGAAGGAAGGAAGGAAGGAAGGAAGGAAGAAGGAAAGGAAAGAAATTTCAGCAAATAAACCAACTTAAGTAAAAACATTTGTTACATCCTACTATGTGCTAGGAATTGAAATATAAAAAGAAATCAAGAAACATTCTCTGCCCTCAGGCAAATTACATTTATCGGGAAACACTTTTATGCAGATAAATAAATGCAATATAATTTGAAGAGTAAGTAAGCATTAGTAATTAGAGTGCGCTAAGGATTCTAAAAGATAGAGACCATAAGAGAGTGCATTCCATGTATGCAGTTAGAAGATGTTATGCCGAATTTGTGGAATAGGAAGAAGGTTAATATGAAGGGGAATAATGTGATATGTCTGGAAAGGTGGGCTGGAGGAAAATTGTAAAGGGCTTTAAACACCAAGCTGATTAGTTTGCATTTTAACCTAGATTCACTGCTAGTGAGCCATTGACAATTCTTGATCAGGGCTGTGATTTGGACAGATCTGATATTCCTGAGGCAGATTATTTTGGCAGCTGTGTGGAAAATGGATTCGAGAGACTTTGGCTTCTTTATCTATTATCTGGGAAGGGGCATCTACAAGATAAACATCACAAAGGTCACGTACTAAAACTGATGCCCTCGTGAAATAAGCATCTGTTGCTCCTTTACTCATGGGAGAATTCCTCAGGTCCTATTAACTCTTAGTTTAGACACATTTTTCATAATCATGAAAATCTGGTCTTCCCCAGTCTCTAGCAGATTAAAAGCAGCAAATTGGAAGTGGGGAAGAGTTACTGCAGGAGTCAGTCACACTAAGAATAGCAAGGAATAACTGCAGACACTAAGGAGGGGAGATGGAAAAGCTATTTTTAAAAAAAACAGACATGAGAATTCAAAAAACATAGTAACCCGGGGTCATTTTGTGTTGGGGCAATCAGCCCTGTGTGCCTCAATAGACACTGAGGGCATCACTCCATTACAAACCAGGACAATAATGTTCCTAGTTCTGGCTTTTTGTGTCCAGAAGCCCTAGTTTAAGAGAGAAAAGGTAGCTGCCATGCTTTTTAGCAGGATTTCCATCTGAAAAGATTAAGATTTGAAGGTAATATTTTGGGACAAACCTTAGCTTTTTGGAAAGTTTGCTTGTGTAAAAAGATTCCCTTAATCCCCGGCAATAAAGGAAGCATCTATTATTGGGAGATACCAGTTGTTGTTGCTGCTGAGTCTCACTCTCCATGACCCCATTTGCGGTTTTCTTGGCAAAGATACCGGAGTGGTTGGCCATTTCCTTCTCCAGCTCATTTTACAGATGGAGAAACTGAGGCAAACAGGGTTAAAAAATTGCCCAGGGTCACACAACTAGTAAGTGCCTGAGTCGAATTTGAATTCAGAGATGTGTTTTCCTGATTTACCTGGCAGTTCTATCCATTTCACCACCCAACTGCCCCTAAGGCATCAGTTAGGAAGGACTAAAAGAATTGCCTTGCTGCACTGGGGAGCCAAGTTAAAACTACGGTCAGGATTCAAACATAGTCAAGGAAACTCCAATGGATTTCCAGTCCACCACCTTACCCACTTAGCCACAATGAAGGATGAATAACAATAACCAGCTGAAACTGCATAAAATGAATTTATAATGTAGCCAGTTAGGACAGTTGTAGGCTATGTGCAGTGGCTTTTGCCTAGGAGGAGAGTCTAATGGTAGGAATCATTCAGGGATGAGATCTGATAAGAGAAAAATTGAGAGAGAACAAGAAGGCAAAGGATCCGAGTGCTGAAGGCAGGGTTAAGCTGAAATGGCTGAGAGATGAGAAAGTGACGTGAGAACAGAGACAATGGTCCTAGCAGAGAGGTGATGGCCTGAATTTGCAGAATGAGACCCGTGTTTGGACATGGTTGATGTAATCATTTGTCTTGGTTTACTGTGCATATTTTTTTCTTTTTTTTACTGTATATATTTCTTATAAAGATTATTTTTCTTTTTCCCCCAGTGGTGGGAAGAGAAAAATGCTTGTTTATTGAAAAAAAAATTTTAAAATAAAGTCTGTGGCCGCAGAACAGACTCGGGGCAGTAGGGACCTCCAGGTTCTTTGAAAATGACAAGAATTCTCTCTCTGTCTCTGTCTCTGTCTGTCTGTCTGTCTCTCTCTCCATATATATATAATTTTTATATATTTATATTTTATTTATTATATGTTATATAATATATATGTATATGTATGATATTATATATACTATATATAATTTAGTATATTTTTTGTTATGGTGTATATTATAATATTTATATATATATACATATTTTATATAATTTAGTATATTATGGTATATGTTATATATACACAGACTATATAAAATTTATATATGTATATATAATGTTTGTATATATACACATATGTATTTACATACATATATATGGAGATATATCTCATTAGATAAACATTTAAATATACACATAATGTATAATTTTGGTTCTTTTCTTCCATTTATTTCTTCTTCATCCTGTCTGTAGCCTGCTTTGAATAGATTTGTTCGTATGTTGTCTCTCTTATTAGATTGTAAACTCCTCGAGGACAGGAACTGTCCTTTGCCTTCTTTGTAGCCCCAACACTTAGCAAAATGCCTGGCGTGTAGTGGGCACTCCTGAATGTTGACTGGTAATGATTTCCAGAGTGGGAAGAACACTAGTAACAGGGAGGAACAGAAGAGGCCCCATATATGAGATGGGACTTGAACAGAGCTTTGAAGGAAGTTCAAATTTCTAATAAATAAATAAATAAGAGTGGCTACCATTAATGGGGAAAGAGACTTTCAAGTTATAAATATATGTGTGTTATTTTGTATTTTATATATGTACACATATAAATATATATTGTGTATATCGTTTTGTTTGATCCTCACAACAACCCTGAGAAATGGCTGCTACTTTTACTGCTGTTGTACAGAATACGAAACTGAGACTGAATAAGTTAAGTGACTTGTCCAGGATCCCATAGCTGGTATCTGAGGGAATACTGAAAGCAAGTCTTCCCAACTCCAATCCAGCACCTGAAGCAAAAGTAAAGAGGAAGGGCTTTTCCAGACAAGTTTTTGTAAAGGCCTCTGTGGAATGGGGGGGTGCGGTAGTGGCAAGCCGACCAGTCTAGCTAAGGGGAATGATGTACAACAATAAACCTGGAAGCTGGGTCGGAACCAGACTGTGGAAGCCAAAGAGGAATTTTATATTTTATTCTAGATAAACAATTAAGAACATCTGAAACTTTGTAAGAGAGGGACACGGCAACTCCTGTGCTTTAAGAATATTCACCGAACCATTGTTTAATCCTGAGCCAGTCATTTCACCTCTGCCTGCCTCATCTATAAAATGGAGACAAATATGTGTGTGTGTGTGTGTGTGTGTGTGTGTGTGTGTGTGTAGTTAAAAGCCCCTACCTCCCGGGGTTCTCGTGAGGAGAAAAATGAGATAGCATTTGGAATGTGTTTTGCAAAGCCCACAATGTGTCTAAATGCTGGCTATTATCGGGACAAAGTCTAGAGAGAGTCCAGTAATTGGACAGGAGGTGACGAGGGCTTAAACTAGGGAAATGACTCTTTGAGTGAAGAGAGGGAGCCAGATACAAGACCCACGAGGAATAGAATCCACAAAATGTCACAAGTGATTAGCTAGGAGGCCGAGGGAGAGGGAAGAGCTGAAGACCGTGTCTTTGGACATGACTTCGAAGGGCTCCAGTGTCTTGAACAGCACAGGGAAATTTGGAAGAAGGGAGAATTGGGGGGTAGTAAATCCTGCTCTGAACGTATCTAGGGAACATCCAGTTGGGAAAATCCAATAGGCGAGTGATGATCCATGACTAGTGTTCAAGAAAAATACTAGAGCTGGGAAAACCAAACTGGGAGTCCTAGGCATAGAGATGATAGTAGGACCCATGGAAGCTGATGAGCGAATTCATGAGAAAAATAAGAAGAGATCCAAGAACAGAGCCCTGGACCTGAGCTAAACCCACCCAGGGCAGAGGGGCCACCGATGATAATATAGCAAGAGAGAACAAGAAGCAACTGCCTGACCCGAAGTAGCAGATCTAGGAGAGCAGTGCCATGAAAACCCAGAGAGAAGACAGTCCAGAAGGAGAAAGTAGCCACCGGTGTCAGATGCTGCAGAGAAGTCAAGGAAGATGAAGTCTGAGCAGAAACCATCAGATATGAGACAAAGTAACTCTACCTGGGCACGATACCTAAAACAGAACACATGTCAGGGGCAATTCTATCAACACACTTTACCATATATTTCTTTGAATGGGCTTTGGAAATGGTAAGCACTCAATAAATGTCCATTGGGTTCAAATGAATAGATGCCATCTTTTGAGCCATGAGCTTTTTATGTATATATCTAATTTCCATCAGGGCATAACTGTGACTCCACTACTCAAGAAGCTTCAATGGCTCCCAATTATCTCTAGGTTCAAATACAAATTTCCCCGTTAGGCATTTAAGGTCCTTCGTCATCTTAGTCCACCATATATTTCCAGATTGTCACATATTATTCCCCTTCATTCACTTTTCATTCCAGCCACACTTGACTAATGCTATTCTCTGTACACAACTTTCCATCTCTCACCTCAGTGCTTTTATAAAGACTGTCCCTCTGTGTGGAATTCCTCCCTTCCACCTCCATACTTTGGTACTCCTAATTCCCATCAAAATCTTATTCAAGGACTTCCTCCTCACAGAAACCGTAACCTAGTCCTAACTCCCTGAGTTGCTGGTGTCTCCCCAAATTAATATGCATTCATTTTGTATACATCATATCTACGAGAATGCCGTACCACTCACGGCAGAATCTAAGTTCTCTGAGGGCAGGGATCGCTTCTTTTTTGTACTTTCACACCTAGCACATAGTAGGTGCTTAATACATGTTTGCTGAATTGAATTGAATCTTTAGGGAACTTTCTTCTCTTCCCTATTCCAAACCCTCTCACTCTTCACCCAGCCTTTCTTCAGGACTCAGTTTCCAGAGGATGAGTTGGTCCTTTACCTTATGAAGGATGGTCCCTCTACCCGTGTCGTCAACTCCACCTTCTTTAGGAATTGGTCCTGATAATCACCCCACTGTCTCGTCTTCAATATCTACTTTTTTATTGGCCGCTTCCCTTCTCCCTACACATATGTCCAAGTGTCCCACAGTCCTCTCCAAAAAATTTTTAAACATAAGCAGGCCGCTTGTCACCGGGCCCTTCGGCCCTCTAGCCACCTTATTGCTTTCTTTCTTTTGTCAGCCAAACACCAAGAAAAGACTGTCTCTACTTGATGCTTTCACTCCCTCGTCTCCCACTCACTTCTCACCTGGTCCTCAATGTGGTTTCCAGAACTGCCTTCGGAAAGGTCACCCAGGAGCTATCGATCGTTAAATCAGCTGCCCTTTCCTCGAGGCTCCTTTTCTCATCTTCCTCTTTACAACATCCTGAAGCATTCTCTCTTCCTGAGCGTCCTTCCCTCCCGTGTTTTCCATGATACTTCTCCCTCCAGTGTTCCTCCTTCCGTGACCTCTCCCCATTGTCCTCCTCTCCTCAGAATCTACAAGTCCATCCTGTGTGCTCTTTTCTTCTCTCTACCCTCCCCCTTAGTGAGCTCATCAGCTTCCAGAGGCTCAAATATCATATCTCGGCTGATGACTCAAAAGCTTCCAGATTCAGCCTGAGTTTTTCTCTAAGCTCCATCTTTACTCCCCTACCTGGAGATCCCCAGGCACCGCAAAGTCACATGATACAAACTAAATTCATTCTCTTTCTCCTTCTTCCAAACTTCCCTAGCTTTTTTTTCTGAGGCAATTGGGGTTAAGTGACTTGCCCAGGGTCACACAGCCAGGACATGTTAAGTGTCTAAGGCCAAATTTGAACTCAGGTCCTCCTGACTTCAGAGATAGTGCTCTGTCCACTGAGCCACCTCGCTGCCCCTAAACTTCCCTATTTCTACTGAGGGTATTGTCATCTGCCCAGTCATTGACACATGAAGATAAAAGAACGTTGGCTTTAAAGTCAGGAAGTCTGAGTTCTAATCCTGAGCTGTCATTACTGCCCATGTGACCTCCAGGCAAGTCCCTCTGCTCTCTGGCAGTCAGTTCCCTTCCTCCCTAAAGTAAAGGATGACCAATCAAGTCTCTTTCACCTCTAAAGTGATTTAACTCTTCTTCCCTTTCCTGTCCTTCCTATGTCTAAGGCCTTGCCAAGTTATGTGCACTCTGAATCTATGATCTCTTGGATCCATCCCATCCCCTCCACTCACCTTGCTACCCCCTTCATTTCAGCTCTTAGCACAGATGTAGAGTCGAAAGGGACCTTAGATATAACCAAGTTTAACCTTCATTTTACAGATTGGGAAACTGAGGCTGAGAGAGGTTGAATGACTTTCCCAGAATCACACAATTCCTAAGTATCAGAGGCAGGATTTTAACCCAAGGCTTTTTGACTGACCAGATATAGCTCTCTATTCCCTATATCTTGCCACCTCTCGATTCTTGAGTATATTTGGATTATGTCCTAAATGAACTGCTTGAATCGAGTTTCTCCTTTTTCTAATCTGTCAGACATCTTCTTGAGATACAAGTCTTCCCCTGCTCAAAAACCTTCAATGACTCCCTATTGTTCATAAGACACAATACAAAATCTTCAGCCTCTAGCTCCAATCTGCCTTTCCAGTCTCGTCATGCTCCTTTTCTTCCTTCACCATCTGGAATACGGCAATCCCCCCCTTTCATCCTGAATTCCCAGGTCTCTGTGCATTCACGCACATTAGCCCCCATGCCGGGAATTACTCAGTCACCAATCATGTCCCACCTCCTCCATGTAGGGTGACCCCAGGGCACTATCCTGAGTCACCTGCACTTCTCTCTCCATACTGTCCCCTTGGTTGTCTTATCAGCATCCAGTGAGTCAATTCTCATCTCTAGTCAGATCACATCCTGCCCTAACCTCTCTCCTGAGCTTCGGTCCCAAATGCGCACTGGACATTTGGAGGATCATCCACCTCTGAGTCAGAATAAAGGTCTCTGATTCTCAACGACTCTCTCTCCACCACACTACATGGCCAGGGTTCAAAGTGGTTGATCCCATAAACATAGGTTAACCCCATACTCACCAAATCCAAAACGTACCTCTTCGTTCCATCCCCCAGCCCTTCCGAGTTGCTCTGTCTCTGTCCAAGGTAGCTCCATCTTCCAGTTCCTCCTCTGCTCAAGCTTTCCTTCCAGCAGGCTTCAGCTCCATTACTGTCTCCTCCACTGTCTTCCCTATTCTTGGTTCTGTGCCTCACACATAGTAGGTGCTTCATAAACTTGATTTGAAGGGAATTGAAGAAACCATACCAACTGTCTCTAATTATTGTCTTCTTCCTCAACCTTAGCTCTGTGTATTATATTCTCTCCCCACCCCCAGTAGAACATAAGCTTCTCAAGGGAAAAAAATTTTCTATATATTTTTAAAATTTTGTATCCCTCATGCCTACCACAGTGTTTGGCATGCAGTAAGTGCTTAATAGATGTTTATTTGTTGAATTGAATTTAATCTCCCTAATTAGAAGAGAGGAGACCATGGATCAGAAATTTAGATTTGGGGATAGCAGAATTTAAAAGTCATTGAATCCAACCTCATTTTACAGAGGAGGAAACTGAGGCACAGGGAGGGTAAGTTACTTGTTCAAGATCACCCACCTCTGAGTCAGAATTTGCTCCCAAAGGTCTCTGAGTCTAACAACTCTCTATCCACTACACTGCATGGTATAGGTTCAAATCCCAGCTTCTTCTTGTGATCTTGGGCAAACTGCTTGACTACTCTGGGCCTTTAACATGAGAAGGATCAACTATGAGTTCCCTTCCAGTCCCCAGGTTACAATATAAGTCATTTAGCCTCTCAGTTTTCTCATCTGCAAAGTAAAGGGTTGCATTAGAGGCAGAAAGATGGTGCAATGGGTAGAACACTGGGCCAGTGATCAGGAAGACCTGAATTTAAATTTGGTGTCAGACACTAGCTCTATGGCCTTGAACATGTCACCTAATCTCTGTCTGCCTCAGTTTTTTCAACTGTAAATGAAGGGGATGATAGAACTTACATCCCAGGGTTGTTGTGCATGTCAAACGAGCTAATAATTGTTATGCACTTCATGAATCTTAGGTACTTAATAAATACTCTTTCCTCTTATTCTGCGATCTAAAAGGTAGTGTGGTACAATGGATAGAGTGACTGGAGACAGGAAGACCTGGTTTCAGATACTGCCTTCAACACTCATTAACTGTGTAACTCTAAGCAAGTCGCTTCTCTTAACCTCAATTTCTTCATCTATAACATGGGGAGAGTGATAACTCCCAGGTCTATGTCCACCTCTGACACTACCTTTCTGCTCTTGGGTGAGTTATTTCACTTCCCTGAGCCTCAGTTTCCTTAACTGTAAAATAAGAGGATTAAGCTAGACGGCCTTTGAGGTCTCTTTCAACTCTAGATCTGTCCAGTCTGCAAAGCTTGCAAAGCACCCTAGAGATGTGAGCTAGAATTATCTGTGATCCAAGTCCTTCTGGGAAGCAAAGCCCCGGGGAACGGGGAGTAGAGATCAGAATATATCTCATTATCCTTCTGGGGTTCCTTTGAGCTGTTGTTACCTAGCTCCCCTCCCTTCTTCCTTCTCTCTACCTTCCCGCTGGCTAACATGGAGGGACAGCCTGGCTCTGGGGGCCTGGGCTCAGAAGAAAGGGAACCCGGCTCCACTGAGCCTCCCTTCTCCCCAGATCAGAAGCAGGGATTCAATGGAAAGGCCGGCCTCTCGCCTTGCCTTCCTCCAGATAACTGTGCAAAGCCTTTTGTGGACGAGCTGCCTTCCTGTGAGAGAGGAAGGAGTCCTCCGTAGCAGCTCCCGGAGGCTGAGCCAAGAGCCACAAAGAGCCTTGGAAGCAGAGCAGCCGCCAAATGGGCTTCCCCCACTAATTAAGGGAGCGGCCAGAAGCAGCCCGTGTTCTTTCCTGGTGGTGTGGGTGGGCAGGTGGGCAAATGGGCAAATAACCATTCCTCAGCATTTGCAAGAAGTTGGGCTTTTTCCATCCCCTCTCAGAGTTCTGACTTTTCTACCTTCATATTCAGGCACCCCTCCTGTGTTTAGATGGAGACACAATGGAAAAGCACCTTACAGAAGGCTGTACCCTACCTGGGGGCCTAATCTGAACCAGAGCCTTCTGTCTTCCCCTTCTTTCAAAGCCATAAGCAATATGTCTTTCTTAATGCTTTCTGGAGATGGGGGGATCACTGGAGCATCACAGAATCCCAAGAGGCCATGGGAGCCTCCTCATGATCTTAAGGCAGAACTGTCTCTAGCTTATGATAACTCTCTACCTCAGGCCCCATGTTTGAAACAGACCTCCCTCCCTTCTGTGCAGAGATAGAGACCAATGGTTGTGGAGATTTGTGTATACTGCAGAACATAATTGGTGCATCAATTTTGCCAAACTTTTTTCTTTCTCTTTTTAAAATTCTTTGGCAAAAGACATGGATTTTTGGGTGGGAGAGAGGAAGGATATATTAAGAAATGAAAAGAGAAGGAGAGAGAAAGGGAAGAAGGGAGAGAGGGAAAGGGAGGGAGAAAGAGGAAGGGAGGGAAGAGAGAGAAGGAAGGAAGGAGGGAAGGAAGGAAGAAAAGAAGGAAGGAAGGAAGGAAGGAAGGAAGGAAGGAGCAAGGGAGAGAAAGGAGGGAAGGAAGGAGCAAGGGAGAGAGGAAAAAGAGAGGGAGAGAGGGTAAGAAATGGATGGAGGGAAGGAAAGAGAAAAAGAGAGGGAGGGGAGAAAGAGAAAGAGAGAGAAAAGGAGGGAAGGAGGGGAAGGCATAACTTAAGGCAAGGTGAACAGATCTTAACTGATAGCTTAGGAAATGGGATAGATGCATGCTTTCTCCCCACTCACAGCCACCCTCCCATCCTCCTTGTGCCCTCCCCCTCTCCCCCGACATGGTTTCACCTCATGTTGTTGTTTGTCCTTCGTTCTTGAAAGGGACCATGACTTTGATGACGCCTTGACTTGCAAATGAATAGACTTGAAGTGAGGGACGGCTGAGCAAAGCCACCAGCCTCACAGAGCCACCACAGAGGCTTCATGATAACCGTCCCCTGGCCCGCACACCTTGAGGTGCAACCACCTCCACTCTTCCAGTCCTAAACCACCTGCCTTGGCCCCCCAACCCCCATTCCTGTGGCGCCTCCGACCTGGATCTCTCCTAACCACCCCCAACCCTCCTTCTGGCACTGAGGGGAAATTCATCAGAAGGGACTGGGAGTGGGGGCCGTCTGGTACAGAGGAGAGCCGACCTCTGGAAGATAGAAGAGAGTGTGAGTGTGTGTGTGTAAGTTTATTATATTTATTATACAGACAGGAGACAGAGACAGAGAGACAGACACACACAGAGACAGAGAGAGAGAGAGACAAAGAGAGAGACAGAGAGACAGCCACACACAGAGATAGACAGAGACAGAGAGACAGAGAGAGAGAGAAAGAGAGAGAGAGAGAGAGACAGAGATGGATGGATGAATCTTAATTGTGTGATAAGCTGGCACATATCCTTCTTCACTGGCTGGAAATGTTTTCTGGATTTAGCAATGCCTTTTTGCCTGTTTTCCATTGTTAGGATGGATAATCAGAATCCGGCCGTTTGGATTCGTGTCATGACTCCCTCTGCTGGAAAACAGGCTCAGCTGCTATTGGGTTTCTTATTCCTCCTGCAACTGAGTCTGCTCTGGGTACAAGACTATGATGTAAAATGAAAAAACATAGGGCTGAAAAGGGCCTACCTCCCGTCCACCACGCATGCAGTAAGCATCTAATGAATGTTTATTGAGTGCAAGAATTGGTTTCTCCACATGAGGGAACAGAGTCTCCGAGAGGGAGAGTTACTAGTCCAAAGTTCATTAGTGACAGAGTTGGGGCCAGACTCAAAGGGTCTCAGTCCAGTGAATCTTCCAGCCCCTCCTTTGTAGGGAAGCTACTCCTGTGACTGCTATTACAGTAAGTTGGGCAGTGACTTTAGGATTGGAGGAGGTGTCTCCCCACACACATGTAAAAGCCAGAAAACTTCTCAAATGGTACTAAGTCAAATAATAGTATTGGTAATAATAATAATAATATCTGGCAACAATATAGTACTTTAACCTTGCATGTGTTATCTTGTTTGAGCCCCCTAGTAATCCTGTGAGGTAAGCGCTATTATTATATTCATTTTACAGCTGAGGAAACTGAGGCAAAGGTTAATTCGCTTGCCTAGGGTCATATAACTAACAGGGTCACATTTGAGGCAGGATTTAAACCTAGGTTTTCCTGACTCCAAATCCAGTACTTGATTGACTATGTTACCTCGATGGGGTTAAAGGAAGGGGATTTAGGAGAGGGAATATAACAAATTTACTTTGTACATGTTAAGTTTAATGTTCCAATGAGACATCTATCTTCATGTCACTTACCAGTTATGTGGTCTTAGGCAAAAAACTTGATCGTTTTGCCTCAGTTTCCTCATCTATAAAATGAAGGGGTTAGACTGGATGTCTTCTAAGAACCTTTTCCCCTCTAGATCTATAAGCTTATATTCTCAGAAATACAATGATCTGTACTCTGAAGGACCTATGATCAAAAATCCTATTCATACTTAGAGAAAGAACTGATTGTGTCAATACAGATTGAGTCATTATTATTTGACTTGATGCCATTTGGGAAGCTTTCTGGCCTTAGGGGGTGTGTGTGTGTGTTTGTGTTTGTGTGTGTGTTTGTGTTTGTGTGTGTGTGTTTGTGTGTGTGTGTTATTTGTAGTACCCAGAATGGGAATACCTCTTCCGATCCTAAATCTCTATCTCTCTTTTTTTTTCCTTGAGAGTTTTTTGGGGGAGAAAGGGGATCTATGTTTTCTTTCACAACATGACTTTTATGGAAATGTTTTCTATAACTTCACATGTACTTTTTTAATGGGGGTTAAAGATGGGGATAAAGGAGAAAATCTAGAACTCAAAGTTTTAAGAACAAATGTAAAACAATTCTTTTAAATGTAACTGGGGAAATAAATCCATAAGCCTAAGGATCCAGGCAGCAGCTGTTGAGGGAATGCAAGTCAGGAGAGGCATTAAAACCAGGTATATAGATTTGTGACCATCTGGCTTAGACATGAACACTGAAGCTTTGGAAGCATTGAATCCTTGAGGCAGTGTAGAGAGAGGAGGACTGAAGGGAGAATCTTGGAGTCCTCTTTGTTAGGGGATGGGAGATGGGACAGTGATCAACCAAGGAGAGGAAGGAGAAGTTGAGGAGGCGAGAGAACCAGAAGGGCAGAGCGTTCACAGAACCAAGAAAAGCCAGAGCAGAAGGGAGCTCCCAGGGGGAAGTCAAAATCCATAGAAAAAGAGGCTGTGGGATTTAAAAAGTTAAGGGATCATTGGTCGGCTTGGAAAGGACAGTTTCAGAAAAGCAACCGGGATCGGGAGCCATATTACCAAGGAGAGAAAGAGAGAATGGTAGCTGCAAAGGAAGATAACTTTTCCTGAGAATTTGGCCATAAAAGGAAGAAGAAATAAAGGATCATAACTCAATGATCTGACATAGTAAGGGTTGTTGTAAAGATCCCTTAAGATGCTGTACATTAAAAGCTTTGCAAGCTTGTCTATTATTAGTATTAACCTGTCTAAACCTCAGTTCCTTCATCTGTAAAATGCAAAGAAACATAACTATGTTCCTTGAGGGCAGGGCCTGTTTTTGTCTTAGCACAGTGCCTGGGTTTAATACATGTTTGTTAATTGGTTGATTACAAAGATTGCAATTCTTGGATTTTCAAGATTACCCCAGAGATGGTCCCTGCTCTCCATCTAGTAGGGAGATAAGATAAGAACAGAAATGCCATAATACACAGCCTTGTTGGATGAGGTACTAGATCTTTCAAGGCATTCTCTGGATCTTGTTAGGTGAGGTTCTAGATCTTTCGTGGCACTCACTGGATCTTGTTGGGTGAGGTTCTGGATCTTTCATGGTACTCTCCGGATCTTGCTGGATGAGGTTCTAGATCTTTCATGGCACACTCTGGATCCTGTTGATTGAGGTTCTAGATCTTTCATGGCACTCTCTGGATATCAGAAAAACCACTTCTCCTTATCTGAGTCCAGGGACCACATGGAATTACAACAGCCTCTAATAGAATAGAAGCTTCCTCAAGGCAGGAATTGTTTGCATTCCTGGTGCTTGGCCCATTTTTAAAAATAGACTTGTGATTTCATGGGTGTGTGATATCCATCTGCCCAGACGCTGAAATTTATAATTTCAGGGACTTTGCTAAAGTGCTAATGATGTGGTTTGAATGGTCTCAATTCCTGGTGGTCAAGAGGTTAGTGGCAACAAGAGAGTTGTTAAATATCCCCTTTAGATCGGCCGCAGGTGATGAGTGAAAGAATTCACTCATTCCCGAATTATTAGTTGCAAAATGAAAGTTTATCGTTGGATAGAAATCAGTTCTCGTGGGAAATGGACTTTTGGCACTGAGAATGCTTTCTCAGTGAGCAGAAGGGTCCTGGCAGCTGAGTGAGCTACCTGAGGCCATCTGCAAAGACTTAGTTGAGGGAAGCTGTTATATTGGGTATCTTTTGGGAGACTGGGACAGTCCGAGCTGATCAGATCAGGATTCCTCAGTTGAATGAGAATTTAGAATTTCTATGGGAGTTGATTAGCCCCTGAATAGTGTTGCTTCTCTAATCCTGGGAGGATGGGGCTCTGTCTCTACTCCTTGGAGCCTGAGAGATCCTGATCTCTGAGATCAGGAATAGGAGACACAATCTTGAAGAGTGATAATCTTTTTTTTTAATAATTATAACTTTTTATTGACAGAACCCATGCCAGGGTAATTTTTTACAGCATTATCCCTTGCACTCACTTCTGTTCCGATTTTTCCCCTGCCTCCCTCCTTCCCCCCCCCTCCCCGAGATGGCAAGCAGTCCTTTACATGTTAAATAGGTTACAGTGTATCCTAGATACAATATATGTTTGCAGAACCGAATAGTTGTCTTGTTGCACAGGGAGAATTGGATTCAGAAGGTAGAAATAACCCGGGAAGAAAAACATAAATGCAAGCAGTTTATATTCATTCCCAGTGTTAAGAGTGATAATCTTAAAAGGGACCACAATTTCAGTAAAGGAAACAGTTCCCTCCTGCTTCACTAAGAGATTCAATGATTTGCCCAGAGTCACACAGCCAGGATGTATTCACGGAGGGACTTGAACCCAGATCTTCTTGTCCCTGAATTACCTCCCACCCTCTGTAGCTGGGGCTGAATAGACACTTGATGAATGGCCTGGAAGGGAATACAGTTATCCCTGTCACACTGACACTTTACCATCTTAGTGTTCATATATCTCAGGCTAACATAAGAAATTAAAAGGGATTCTGGGGGGAGTTTTGAGGAATCCTTAGATAACATAAGAAGATCAGCAGGATGGCCCAGAAAAAGTTCAGAAAATCAGAAATGCATAAAATATATGTATACTATACTATCAACCCGAATTTTCCAATAAGGAACTGTAAAAATCCCATAAAAGAGAAAGAAAAAATTCAGACTTGTTTGGTATGAAGAGAGACAAAAAATTTTGCTTGCATTTTCCAAATCTTGGGGGCACCACACCTCTAACCCCCTGCCCATGGATATCTTATTTGAAGCTCTGGCTCTATTATCAATCCTGTCTTTATGGCAGTGGTTGCATAAGTGGGTCCAGCGAGAAACTGAGGCAGACAAAGATTGGTTTTTAATCTTTAATGTGAAGAGTTTAGGCTAGCCAACCGAATGGGACTCTTGTCCAAGGCATTTGGTGCAGATAAACCGAGGCAGGGAACTTATATAGGGTTTTAGCTAACAGAATACAAAACCTGAGTATACAATCTTATAAGGGAAACAAAGGCAGATGAGGGGGAGAGTGGGGCAAGGACACTGGAAGGATGGACAAGCCATAATTCCAGGAAAGGACCATAACTTAATCCTGACAGGATAGAGGTCAAGATAAGAAGGCTGAGGGCAGGAGACACTGAGGCAAAGGACACTACACAAAGTGAGGGAGAATTATCCTAGCAAGGATCGAGATGATGCATCGAGTTTATGACAGGTGATGGGAGCGCCAAGGTTTTTTCCCTTGTTTTTTTAAAACCCAATTTCCAGGCCTAATGGCAAAGAGGGGAGGGCCACATTCAGGGCTTAACACGAGCTCTCCCAGAAGAGCGCTCTTCTCGTTGTGGCTCTCCCAGGACAGCCCTCCCCCACCCCCCCAAGATGAATGGAGAAGGCTCCAGGCTGCATTGTCGGTGTTTATTCCTTTACAGAAGAGCAGCACTGTCCCCAGTGGGCCCTGCCCAGAGTTAATAATGCTCTTGTCTGTTTGCAGCTGCCCTGGGGACCTTAGACTTCAGTTTGCTCTACGACCAGGAAAACAACGCCCTTCATTGCACCATCAATAAAGCCAAGGTATGTGTGCACTTGGAGGGGGGAGGGGGGTGCCGGCCCCCTGGGGCACCAGCTGCTTCCTGCTGGACGAACCTCAGGTGGTGAGAGGAGAAGAAGAGCGGGTCCCCTAAGGAGCAGAACACACAACACCTGTGCCAGCTGCCACAGCGCCAGGGAACTGTCTGGCTCAAGCCTGGACACGACAACCAGACCCCCTGGGAGTGGGAGGCGGGAGCTGCTTACACTGTTCTTCCTTGAGTACAGGGGCCGTGGAGGAACTGGGAGAGAGTTTCCAGCCTCCCTTACTCCCCCTCTCTTTACATTACTCCTGGCACTCAACGCATAAAGTGACAAACTTGGGATCAAAAAGACCTGGAGTCAAATCCCATCTCAGCCTAGCTGAGTGATCCTAGGCAACTTATTTATCCTCTGTCTGCCTCCGTTTTCCTATTTGTAAAATGTAACAATATTACCTGCCTTCTGTACCAATAGTACCAACTGTACTATTCTGTAATAATAGTACCAACCTTAGGGTTGTCATGAGGTTCAAATGAAATAAAATGTTTAAAGTGCTTTGCAAACATTAAGGCACTAAAAACAAAAATATTAAGGCACAATGTCCATGCTAACTATTAGTACTGTTGTTAACCAGTCGGTAGCTGAACGGGTGGTGGAGAGCGGAATGGGAAGGGGTTGCTAGTCTGCCATTTTTAGGGCCCCAAGAGATTCTGGGATGGTTTTTTAATCCATTTTCTCCCCATAAGTTCATATAGACCTGGAAAGAATTTAGAAACAACCAATGAATAAGTAAATATTTATTAAGTACCCACAATGTGCCAGGAATTATGCTAAGTGCAGAAAAAGCAGAAAACAATCTCTGTCCACAAGGAACTTATAATCTAATGACGGAGACAACATAAAAACAAATATATACGAAGTAAGCTATGGAGAGGATAAATAGGAAATAATTAATGGAGGATTGGATTAAGAGCATTGGGACTTAAGGAAGCTAAAGAGTTCCAAAGTCAAAGGAGAGGAGGGAAAGTATTTCAGGCTTGAGTGATAACCCGAGAAAATACCCTGAGTACAAAGATGTGTCTTGTTTATGGAACGGTCAGGAAGAAAATGTCATTAGATTTTTAAAAGTCCCAGTTGGAGAGTAAGGCGCAAGAAGACTGGAAAGGTAGGAGAGGACTGGGTAATGAAGGATTCTGAATGTCAAACAGAGCCTTTTATATTTGCTTTTGGAGGCAATAGGGAGCTACTGGTGTTTATTGAATAGGAAGAAGGGATGACATGATCAGATCCATACTTTAGGAAACTCACTAATAGACTAGAGTAGGGAGAGACTTGCAGTTTATTGCAACCGTCAGGTTATTGCAACAGTCCAAGTATAAAGGGATGAGGTCCTTCTCTGAGTGATGGAGTGTTGAGGGGGGTGGAGGAAGGGGAGAGAGAGTGAGGAATCTAGGTTGACTCCCAGCCTGAGGATTATGTTGCTGTCTATAGTAATTGGGGGGATAGGAAGAGCATAAGGGGAAAGCTAATGAGTTCCATTTTGTACATCTATATAAGATGTCTATTGGACGTCCAGTTGGAGATGTCGGAAAGGTCAGCAGAGAGAATGAGGCAGGAAAAGCATCCTGAGGATCCTCCATGTTTGTGTGTTTCTCTGCTATTAGACTGTAAGCTCCCAGAGGGAGGGACTGTCTTGTGCCTTTTTGGGTCCCCAGTGCTTAGCGTGTACCTGGCACCTTGTGGGTGCCTAATGAATGTTTAGTGCCTGATCGTAGTCGAATTAGAAGCCAGTTAATCCAGCCCTACATTTTCCATATGAGAGAACTGAGTCCTGGGAAGTTAAATAAGTTGCCTAAAGTCACACCGGGAGTAAATAGCAAAGGTGGGATTCTAACTCAGGTCCTGGGATTCCAAATCCAGCAGTCTTTGCACTGGAGCAAGCTGACTTTCCTTGATCTTTTGACCTTTGGAAGGAGGGTGGGAATCTCAATGAGAATGATCAGAGTCCCAAGCAGTATCCTGGGCCAGATTGTACGTGGAGGGGAAACAAAGGCAGCTGGCCGAGTCGTTTCTCCCACTCCCACCCACAAGCACTAAGGGTTGGGACATATAATGAATAGAACAGGAAGAGGGAGGAAGAGGAATGAAAAAAAAAAAAAGAAATTAAGCATGTCCCCTGGGCTCTGGGGATCAGGAAAAGGGAACCTCAGCATCAGACCTGAATTGGACAGAGTTGACAGAGTTGGTTCACACGGTGAAAATGTAATGGGATTTACCACCCGCCTGTGGATCTCCTTGGAGTCTCCCGAGGATGAAAGGCAGGGTACGGCAAGGGCACCTATGGGACACAGAGCTGGTCTCCTCTTTTTGGTCCTGCTGCTCCCAGGGAGGGGGTTGCAGATTTTCTCCATGGTGGTGGGCTATGTCTGCTCTGAAACAGACTTGGGTGAAGTTGAGCCTTGTGCCATAACTAAGCAGAACAATCTGGGCTTTGCTTCAGGGTGCTGAATTTCATTAGTGTAGAAACAAGAAATCCTAGCACCTAGTTGGCAAGTATTATTAATTAAACTAGGGAACTACCAGATGGTCTGATATGGAAGGGCAGTTCTATAGAACCCAAACTGAGGTCCACAGGGCAGTGCCTCCCCCGACCCGCCTCGACTGAAGGTACATCATACTACCAATCCTGAGCACTCTCTCTGGTAGCTATCTTGCAAAAAGACTTATAGTTATGCCCAGGCTGTGCCTTTGCAAAGATTTTCTCCTCCTGAATTTAATCTTCTGGTCCAGTTCTAAATCTCAACTCACCTCCAATCACAACCAGCAAAGACTAGGAACTGATCTTCGTATCCCAACATTCCCTCTCCCAGCATTCCCTCTCCATTCCCCCCAGGGTTCGGAGCATTTTCAGTGCTTTTAGTAGAGTCTTGGATTTGCACGGCCACTTTCACACCGGGTATCCCAGCAAGCCAGCTGCCCCCTGAGTCCCTGTGGCTGCCCAGACTGAGGGGCGGTCACCTAGCAGTTGCTATTTTTCAATCTGTTCTCATTTGCTCTTGCTCTCCTGTCCCAATCCATTCATTCCCATCTCACTCCTCTGGCACTCACTTTTGGAAAGGAAGATGCCAAAGATCGGCTATAGAAAGGTAAGTGCTCCCAGTAGGTTCCATGGAGTAGATCCCATGGTAGCATAGTCGGACTTCTGTGACCTCTCAATTAAATAAGAGCCGTGTTTAGATGGCTGAAATAGGAAGACCAAGCTTTCCTGAAGTTCCCCATCCCTTTTCTCGTTCTCTAGTGGGCATGGAACACCGGAGGTTCCATGACTGAAGGGGAAGGACCTTCCTTCCCTTGCAAAGTGATTATTTAGAACCTCCCCCTCCAACAAGGAAGCCCTTGAAAATTTTTCCCCAGTGGTAGGATTGGGGTTCACGGAGCCATCCATCACTCAGTTTCTCTGGTGACCAAACGCCTGGGAATGGGATGAATTGGGGGTCCCGGTTGGGAGTTTCCATATGCAAAAGCTCAATTCTCAACCTTAGGCTTCTATCAGCCCATTACCAGGATGTCCCAAGTAAACAGGATTGGCTGGACTAAACCGATCAGAAACCGGCGGGCGGCTGGAGGGGAACAGGGCAGGTGAGAGGCAGGAGAGTCCGAAGTGGAACAAGTTTAATTTCTAGATGAGCAAGAAGGGAATCCAGACAGAGTCCCACCCTGAGGGAAGGACTGAGACAGGGTGAAGAGGTCTCAGTACTCGACGTGTTTGTGTAGATTCGGCAGGGAGGGATAACAGCGACAGTGTGATCGGTTTGATCCATCTCAGGGCTGCACGACCACGGCTCGTCCCAGTCTCCAGAGCACCTGGTGCTGCTCAAAGCAATCCAATAACTGGGGGGGTTTGCCAGAGGGTGAGAGTATTCGGAAGGTGAGCACAAAGGACCTTGTTATACCAAGCCCGGGGCACTGCCCACTTGCTGGACCTTAGCCCTGGAAAACAAGGTGTCTCCTAAGAGCCTGACAACGGAGCCATCCACTCAGAGTAACCTAGCCCAGGTCTGTGCATCCTGGGAGGTGGTACAGCTCCCCGGCCAAGAAAAGAGACTCTGGGTACCAAAAACACCAACCAGAGGGTGGGATAGAACTCTCTGGCCAGCCACAGGTGCTTCTGAAGGCACAGAGGGGGGGAGGGAAAGGGGGGGTTGCAGTGTGGTCCAGAGGAGGGGCCAGCCTGGAGGGCAGAGGGGAGGATAAGATGAAATGGCCATTGGGCTTTGCTTAGACACAGCACCTCTCAGTGGATGGAGAGTGGGCCAAAAGGCCAAATATTATATTACTCATGGCCACTATAGATAGGAAGTTACCCAAGGGGGATGGGTGCAGGAGCAAGTTTTGGATGACTCGGGTCCTGCCCCAATAGCTTTTAGCCTGCTTTTCCTTCCCTTTGCCCATTAGATCTCTAGCTTCTGGCTCCTTCGTTGATTGATTGTCTATCCCTCAGCTTTGGTAATTTTTTTTCAGGAAATGTGGGTGGGAAGGAAAGAATTTCAGAGAAGTAGAGTAGTAAGGTGGGCTATTCAATTATTTCAGTCACTTTGGAATTTTCATTGACTCCATTTGGGGTTTTCTTGGCAGAGATACTAGAGTGGTTTGCCATTTTCTTCTCCAACTCATTTTACAGAAGAGGAAACTGAGGCAAGCAGGTAAAGTGACTTAGCCAGAGCCACACAGCTAGTAAGTGTCTGAAGTCAGATTTTAACTCAGATCTTTGAGATTTCAGCCAAAGTACTCTTTCTACTAGGCTGCCCCTAATGTTAGCTGCCTTCAGGGAAGTGAGGGGGATTGAGGAACGAGGGAACTTGACTGCTAGAGACTTAGAACTCTTCCACCCCACCCCCACTCTTTTGAGCCCTTTGCTGACATCTCAGATCTCACAGTGCCCCTGGAGGCGTTCTGAAGTGTGTGTACGTGTGTGTGCGTGTATTGGGGGTGGGGGGATGGGATAGGATCAAGGAAGGGAGGAATGAAGGAGAAAGGGTTCAGACCAAGGACCAGGTGGTTTCCTCCTCTCCTGACAGAGGGTGAGCCTCTCTCCTGCTTCCTCCCCCATGATTATACCCAAGGGTTACACTCCCAGTGTCCTGCATTTGTTGCTCTAGAGTGATGGAGGGGAGATCTCTCTTTTGACCTTTTTTTTGTGGAAGGGAGGAGACAGCCGTAGTCTGAGCTTTATGGGATACCCTGAGAGGCAGCTTGGGGGAGCAGTGGATAGAGTGCTGAACTTGAATTGGGAAAATCTGAATTTGGATTCAGCCTCTGACACGTAATAGCTGTATGACCCCAGCTATATCACTTACTCCCCTATGACTTCAGTTTGTTTAGTGTAAATGGGGATATTAATAGCCCCCACCACACAGGTTCTCAAGAAGATTAAATGAAATAATATGTGTAAAGCACCTTGCAACCTTGAGACAGCGATATAAATGTTAGCTGTTATTTCTCTGGCCTCTGGTCTAATTTCCCTAGAACTGTCATCTCTAACATGAGTCTTTAGACAGTGCACCAAGTGATTGAGATGCATGAAAAAAACAAAGGACTGAAGGCTTTCAGCACATCCGGCTTCTCATGGGGTCGTTCTGTGGAAGGGGAGCTTCGGGACAGGGCTCGGCCCCGGGGACAGGAGGGAGAGATGTAGCCCGAATTCCCAGCCATCTTTATCTAGCATCTTTTGCAAGCTGGTTCTGAGAAGAAATGGTACCGAGCTCTAAATACACGCCATGAGATGGGAGCCTTATGGCCATGACATGACCAAGCCTCATAAGTGTTTGGTTCTTAAACAAGAGGGCAATGGAAATAGAGATCTCGACTCAGGCCTGCGGGATGGAAAGAAACGAGTGGCTATCGCAGAGAGAGCTGTTTAATGACCAATTCTCAGGTTTCTCAGTGGGCAGGAGGTCAAGCTCATTTCTCTCTTAAAAGTGAAAACACTCACATATTACACACACAACACACACACACACATACACACACACACACACACACATACACACACACAGCCAATTTGGACAATGGCAGACAAAAGCCAGGCCGCCAAGTGATGGTCCCTGCTCTGCCCCCGTGGGTCATTGCCTTGCCTCTGCCTTTGAATTAGCTTGAGCTGCCGCCTCCTCCCAGGGTACCCAGCAGCTCTGTTAGGCCAGTGAAAAGCCTATGAAAACGGCAAGAGACAGGGCCAGGCTAATTACCAGGCCCTCTTTGGGGGAGAAAACAAAGCAGAACGATCCGACCATGAGCCTTTTGCCTCCTCCCCTGCCCTCTGGTGCCCACGGCAAAGCCGTCCAAACCAGGCCGGCTTCCTGGGACTCAAGGGATAATTGGTTTCCACTCCGTGGGCAAGCCAGCTTTGAGTCTGGGTCTTAGCAGGTGTTAGTGAAAGAGCTTTCCAAATGAGGGGAAACCATAACAGACACGGGTTTGTTTTTGCAGGAAGGGAAGCCTTAGACCAGGGAAGGGATAGTGCCAGAATCAGGCTGAGTGTGTAGTTCTGGGATCCTCAGGACCTCCGCACTCAGAACCAGGAGCGACTTAAGAAATGACTGCAAGCATTTATTTATTTAGCATTTAAGTGCCTACTCTATGCACTGAATGGGCATTGGAGATACACGTGCAAAAGGGAGATAGATGGCCCCTGACTTCAAAGAACTTCCTTTCTAATAGGGGGAAACAGCCCATGTAGAAGAGTGGTGGCCCAGGAAGGGAGTTTGGGCCCCAGAGTCTCAGGGAAGGTGAGTGGAAGCTTAGGATAATTGACTGACACGTCCTTCCCAGAAGCGATAGGAGAATCAATTTGTTCCCGTAATGATAGATGGGATGTGTTAAGGACGGACATGGTGTTTGAGCCCGCAGTAGCAGGGCAGAGGGCAAGGTGCTCAGAAATGATGGATGCCCTGAAGACTGTGCACTAGGTCAGTTTACACTCACTCTTTCATCAGTCAGAACTGTTTAGCCCTAGGAAAGAAGCTCCAAAATTGAATGCATTCACTTGGGGCATTAGAAGGCAGAGAGCAGCTCTAAGAGACGAGAGAAGGCTTTGATATTTTTGCCATGCAACATATAAAATATTACTGATTGTCTAGGGGAGGGAGAGGGAGGAAGGGGGGAAATTGGAACACAGGGTTTTGCAAGGGTTAATGTTGAAAAATTATCCATGTATGTGTTTTGAAAATTAAAAAGCTTGGGGCAGCTAGGTGGAGAAGTGGATAGAACACTAGCCCTGAAGTCAGGAAGACCTGAGTTCAAATCTGGTCTTAGACACATAACACTTCCTGGCTGTGTGATCCTAGGTAAGTCACTTAGCCCCATTTGCCTTAGCAAAAAAGAAAAAAAGAAAATTAAAAAGCTTTAATAAATTAAAAAACAAATACATATTCAGGTCAACTCAATTAAACATCAATTAGGTATCTAGTAGTTACCAGAACAATACTAAATGCTGGGGACACAATTACCAAAAAAAAAAAAAAACAAAAAAAACAAACAAAAAACAACAACAACAACAACAACAACAAAAAAACCAAGAATCTTTGTCTTCAAAAATAAGTTTTTTTGGGGGGAGAAAGGGGAAGGAATATGAAACATGTATATAGTTAAATATTATAAAATCTTAACTAAAGTGGTTTCCAGAGAGAGGATGCAGTAGGGAGAGGGGGAATAATGAAGGACCTCAATTAGATAATAGCATCTTAGCAGGACTCTGAAGGAAACACATGAATGAGATTTCCTGGATCTGTCTGTAGTCGATATTGAAAGGACCACACCTGCTTGCACACGGCTGATCCAGCTACATAAAACATTTCCAGCCAGTGAGAAGAAGTACATGTGCCAATTTATCACATAATTAAGATTCATCCATCCATCCATCCATCCATCCATTCATCCATCTCTCTCTCTCTCTCTCTCTTTTTCTCTCTCTCTCTCAGTCTCTCTCTCTCTCTTTCTCTTTCTCTCTCTCTCTTTATATATATATATATGTCTTTCTCTCTTCTCTCTCCTCTCTCTCTCTCCTGTCTAATAAATAAAGAAATATATATATATGTTATATACACATACACACATACACATACACACATCAAAGGTACCAAAAGCTGTGGTTGAGGACCCAATGAGATAACATTTGCAGCTTACTTTGCTAACCTTTAAAAACCATCTAAGTATTAGCTCTTATTATTTTTATTTATGTTTTAATTAAGATTGGCCCATCCAGAGGCCAGAGTTCAAGGACAGGATCTGCCATTCACTGCTTCCTCTGTGCTTCTGTTTTGTCCTCTATTAAAAAAAAAAATTGGACTAGCTTAGCTCTAAGGTTCCTTCTACTGCTGACATTCAACAGGCCTGTAACTTACCTGATTATCCACCAATGACAATCTCCAGAACCCTTTCTCAATCCATCCCTTTGGAAAACAAAATGGCATTGCCCGAGAGCTGGCTCCCTCACGGGGCAAAAGGGTCCACACTTTGGGCTATATCAGGGGCATTCTGCATTCCTGTGCAAGACCCCCAGACCCCCGGTCTCACTTTGTCACTGTTTAATGCGCTTTGTGATGGGGATACTCTAGACAAGAGCCAGGCCAGGATTCCGAGCTAAAGAAGTAAAGATTGGTGACTTCAAGCTCCCTCTGGTTCTCAACTTTCTTCTCTATAGAATGAAAGGACTGGGTTAGATAACTTCTTGTTCAGCCCATCGACAAATGTTTATTAAGAAACTACTGTGTGCCTGGTACTGGGTGCTAGTGATACAAAGACTTAAAAAAAAAGAGTTTCTGTTCTCAAGAAGTCCACATTGTATCAGTGAAAACAAAATGGCACGTAGCAGATACAAAATACACGTGTAACACGATTGGCCGGGATCCAGGTGAGTCTTTGGGCTCACCACTCGGGGCTCCCCTCACCTCTGGATGCAAATGAGGATCAGATTCAGTCCTGGAGCTTCACATCCTTACCCTAAAGCCCTGTGTGATTTCTGTATAGGGTCTCCCCCCCAAAAAGGGTATTAAGTATAAGACAGTATTTATTCCTACACATACACCACACACACACACACACACACACACACACACACACACACACACACAATCTGGCTCCTATAGGAGGTAGCAATTGAGCTGGGCTCTGGTGAAAACTAGGTATTCTAAAAGGCAGAGGTGGGAGGCATTTCCAGCCTGGGAAAATTGGTAGAAGATGAGACGTCATGTCCAGGGAACAGCAATTAGGGTGGTTCATAGGGTATTCATGACCAATCGTATCTAATGAGATTAGCAAGGCAGGTTGGGGCCAGATTGAGTAGGGCATTAAATGCTTTGTAAATCGTAAAGCAATGTTTAATGTGCATTTCAGTATTCCTCTTACTAATCTTACTGATAGAAAGGAATACTTATCAAGCATTTGAAAAACCAACAGCATCTAGCAGGAAACATCACAAAATACCCACAGCCCAATGATCCAAATCCCTTAGGGAGCCCCAGCTCACCATATGGGAACAGAGATTTGCTTTTACATCCTCTGGCACATAGTAACAGCCTAATAAATAATAGAGTCCATCTATCTATCATCTGGTAACTCAAATAAGTCATTTCCCCCTCTTTGGGCCTCAATTTATCCCGCTGTAAAAGGTCAACACGGACTAAATGAAGGATCCAAACTCAGGAGAGTTTTTTTAATTTTTTTCCTCCCCAAATACTAGGCTACATAATCAGAAATCTATATGAGTGTAGGCCATGAAGATTTTTTAAATTGATTACAATATGAGCAATCTTGAATATGCCTGTGAGCTATTCTGAAATATGGATTCGTAAGCAGTAATATAAAAGCTATCCAAAAAGGAAAAAAACCCCAACAGTTTAATCAACTTCTCTCATATAAAAAATATGGGATTTCAGGTCTAGTGCTAGTCTTTGATCAATTTTAATGCAGTCAATGAGAAAACTCTGGTACTTGACAGATGGGACTCTCCTCGAGCACTCAAGGGTGACTTCCTTTCCAATTCTAAAGCCAGTTTTATATTTTTCATTCCAACTCTGCTTCTTCTTCTCTTCCTGCAGTTTCAGAAAAGAGAAGATCCTTTCTCAGAGTCAAGGGAGGGAGGAGGGAGGGAAGAAGAAAGGAGGGAGTGAGGAAGGAGAGGAAGAACAAAGGGAGGAAAGAAGGAAGAAAGGAAGGAAGGAAGGAAGGAAGGAAGGAAGGAAGGAAGGAAGGAAGGAAGGAAGGAAGGAAGGAAGGAAGGAAGGAAGGAAAGAAGAGGAAGGAAGGAAGGAAGGAAGGAAGAAGGAAGGAAGGAAAAAAAGAAAGAAAGAAAGAAAGAAAGAAGAAAGAAAGAAAGAAAGAAGAAAGAAAGAAAGAAAGAAAGAAAGAAAGAAAGAAAGAAAGAAAGAAGAAGAAGGAAGGAAGGAGGAAGGAAGGAAGAAGAAGAAGGAAGGAAGGAAGGAGGAAGGAAGGAAGGAAGGAAGGAAGGAAGGAAGAAGAAGGAAGGAAGGAAAGAAGAAGGAAGGAAGGAAGGAAGGAAGGAAGGAAGGAAGGAAGGAAGGAAGGAAGGAAGGAAGGAAGGAAGAAGGAAGAAGGAAGGAAGGAAGGAAGGAAGGAAGGAAGGAAGGAAGGAAGGAAAAGAGAGAGGAAACTTCCTTAAAAGGAGAAAGGATACATAGGATGGACTAGCTGCCATTCCAATTTAATTCATCTATTGAATTTAAGTGAGACAGAGCTGCCCCAAGTCCTTTGTAGACCAAGTGCCCAGCACTGTGCTCAAAGCTGGGAATACAAAGGAAGCCTCGTCTTACCCAGTGGGAGGGGGACTCCAGTTTTGAGTCCTTCTCCACAGGTGGGGACCATCATGCCCCCAGGGATGCTGTCCCTGTTGGGAGGTGGCCATATAGAGGTAAGGGTGTGGTCAGTGGTCTTATAAAAAACAGAACAAGACCAAGTGCCCCCGATGAGGCTGACCACTCTGACAGCTCCTTTCCCTGATTGTCTCAGGGACCAGCCCAGAGGACTGGCCAGAGCTCCTGAGTCCACATGGTTTGCTGAGCTCTCAGAGAAAGCGAGGGCAGAGCAGAAGCCCAAGTGTGGAGATGGATTTCAGTGGGAGTCAGTTTTCATGATGTCTGCTTAGCCAGATGTCCAGGTGACCATGGACTGTTCTTTGTCATAATCAATTCGATGGCTTTTGTTTTTCTCTTTTTATTAAGGGACTGAAGCCAATGGACCATAATGGGCTGGCAGATCCATATGTCAAACTGCATTTGCTCCCGGGAGCAAGTAAGGTAAGAGCCACTTCTTCTCTCTCCTGCCACAGGCAAGCCAATCCCTGAGCAGTCTCCTGGCTCCAGAGGCTCCCTGACCCCCAACCTAGGCTATGGCAGGGCAGACAGGGTCAGCCTGGTGGGCTAGAGAGGTCCTAGAAGCCAGGAAGTCTTGAGTTCAAATATCACCCCAGATACTAAGTATGGGTGAATCACTCTGAATGAATGACTGTCAACCCCAGGATGTTTATTCCTACGTGGAGAGGACATGAGAATCACAACACTAGTCTAATAGCTTCCCAGGGTTGTGAAGATCGACTGAGAAGTATATATAAAATCTTACTGATGGGCGAGCCTTTAGAACTTGGTATAGGGAATTCTGGGTGAGGAAAGTCCCTATAGATTCTGCAACTTCCAGCCCACTAGTTTCCTGAGGTCCTGAGGACTTGGCCAGGGTCAAACCCCGGGATGTGTCCAAGGCAGGACTGGGACCTAAGCTTCCTGATAAGTTCTGCTCTCTACCCAAGAGCCACTTGCCTCTCAAAGGTGAGCTCTTCTCATTCTTTCCACATTAATTGGAAGGTTCCTCATTATTTGTGGGAGGGGGGGATTGTGGAGAGGACTGGGATCCAGGATAGCCGAAAGACTTGCCCGCTGCCACAGGAGGGATTTTAACCCAGGCTTGGGAATCTGGAGTCATGCTTTGGCTATCAAAGCAGCCCACTGGGGTGCCGGCAGAAGCCATGGTAGGCAAAGGAATGAAACTGAATAGAAAATTATGGAAAAAGCTAAGAGAGCAATTAGTTAAAACCTTCAGTTTACAAAGAAGGTGGAAGCCCAGAGACAGAGAGTGACCTAGCCAATGTCACACAGTGAGTTAGTAACAGACCTGAGCCACGAACCAAGTTCCTAAGTCATTCATAGTAAATTAGGGAAAAAAAAGTCAATTAGGACAAAGTCTTAGATTTGAGGATCACCTTGGAGAAAGGCCACAAACTTCAGGAACTCATTACTTTGATAGCTGGTTTGAGTGAGAAATAAAAAAATGGCTGCATCAAAGGTTTGTCCAGTATAACAAAAGGCAAGTATGGCCTTGAGAATAGCCCCTACCCTTTCTTCTCTCTCCTCTGCTGGCAGCTTGCATGGGACAGTGGGGACAGCCAAACAAAGTCAGCTCTGCTCTTTAGACTAACTTCTGTCCTTGAGAGATCGTGACTTTGGTCAGCGTGGTTAGCCCTTCCACTGAATCAGCTTTTACTCCTTCTCCATCTCAGCCAGTGTTCTTGAAGTGTTTCAATGACCAACATGCTAAGGAAGTCTTCTGAAGTCATAGAGACTGGTCTTCACAAAAGAGACATTCATCCCAGCAGCATTTTTGCTTATCTTTCAACTGAATCACTGCCAGGTTTAGCTCTGATCCATGTTCCCAACAGTTTCCTGCTCATATAAGACATATCCATAAAGACGTGTGAATCATAGGAGAGCTGGGAGAGACCTTTGAGATCCTCGTGTCTAATCTCCTTGTTTTACAGATGAGGAGATTGAGGAGTTAAGCAATTTCTTTTCTTTTTTTAAATAATAGCTTTTTATTTTTAAAATGCATGCAAAGATAGTTTTCAACATTCATCCTTGCAAAACATTGTCTTCCAAATTATTCATTCTCTCTCCCTTCCCCCTCCTCCCTTAGACAACAAGTAATCCAATACATGTTAAATACATTTGATTCTTCTGTGCACATTTCCACAATTCTCCTGCTGCACAAGAAAAATCAGGTCAAAAGGGGGGGAAAAAGAGAAAGAAAACAAAAAGCAAGCAAACAAAAAAAATTGTGAAAAAACTATATTGTGATCCACATTCAGTCCCGACAGTCCCCTCTCTGGATGAAGATGGCTCTCTCCATGGGCCATTCTTTTCCCCCTAAAACTTTCTCCTCTTCCTGGCTCTGTCAATGACACAAGCAGCCCCCAACACACCCATGCTCCTAACCGCAGAAAACCTTGGCTACCCTCTCTTTCTCCCTTTCCCGCCCCACCCCATCTAATCTTTTTGCCCAAAAAAGTTTCCTTTAAGTCTACCTCTGAGGGAACTCTCCAGTCTATTTCATCCTTTCAATTCCCACAGCAACTTTTTTAGCTTAGGGCTTCAGTATCTGTTGCCAAGAATATTGCCATGGACTCTTAACTGGATTCCCCATCTTCAGCCTCTCCTGACTGCCAAAAAAAAAAAAAAAATACTCCATTTCTTCATCCTCCTGGGATACAGCTCTTGTGTCTTTGCTCTTCTGTTCAGAAACATTCAATAGCCCCCACTGCCAAGAGAACCAGAGAATTTTAGTTCTGGAGCTGAAAGGTTTCTCCGGGGCAGTGAAGGGCAGATCTTTCATTCTAGAGTCGCTGCAAAAACAATCCCTGCATTCAAGCATTTATATTCTAGCAGGAGAGACAAAATGTAAAAATTAGTTATACACAAGATATATACAGAATGCATGGAACAAAGTCTCAGAAGAGATGGCCCTAGAGCTGGGGAGCTGGGAAAGGCCTCGTCCAGAAGGGGCATTTGGGCTGAGGTCTGGAGAAAACAGAGGACCCCAAAAAGTCTGGGTGAGGGGGCAGAGTATTCTAGGTTTGGGGGACAGCTAGAGTTCTCATGGAGCCCCATTAGGTGTCAGCACCAGGATGGGAAGCTTCTGAGAGTGGGCCTTAGGCTCCCATAAGGAGAGATGAGCTGATCTGGTTCCTGAGTAGATCCAGCCTGGCAAGATAGAGCATCGGTCCTAGAGTCAGGAGAACCTGAGTTCAAATGTACCTTCAAACATTTAACACTTACTAGTTGTGTGGCTCTGGCAAGGCACTTAACTCCCAACTGTCTCCCCGAAAGAAGAAGAGGAGGAAGAAGGGGAGGAGAGAGAGACCCAGTCTCAAAAACAAATATAAACATTAATTATAATTATGAACAGATGGGGAAACTGAGGACCAAAGAAAGTGACTTTGTAATTGGGTATTCCTCTTGAGCCCTCCAAAGCACAATTAAAAGCTTCTGAAAACACCCCCAATCTCCCCCACCCGCCCACCTCCAACAAAGATCAGTCGGTTAGGGTGAGGGGAGCTGCTCTCCTGAAAAAGGCTGAGCAGCAGAGGGGCTGGTGAGTGCCTGGGGCATAAACAGACCGAGCTGATTGACAGCTGCCCAGGCTCTGCTGAGTCACAATGTCCCGGTCCTGTTCTGCAGGCCAGCCCTGAAACTGGGCTTTGGTGTCCTGGTTTTTCTCTCCTGCTCCTAATTGAGTTACCTTTCCCAGCCTCCCTCCGACTCCTGAAGTAATCAGGCTCAGGGCAGCACTGGCAAGGTGCTGGGAAGGCCCGCCCCCAGCTTAGGTCCCAGCAGGGGGTGGGAATGGACAGGGAGCTGGACCCCGTGGGAAGGAGACAAAGGGAGGAGGGGAGGGGAAGGATCACAGGGTGCTAGATTTAGAGTTGAAAGGGATCCCCAAGGCCTTCTTTGTTTTACAGATAAAAAAGATAAAATGAAATATAAGATCATCATTTCAGAGCTCATTTTACAAATGAGGAAACTGAGGTCCAGGGAGTAGATGCAGGGGACAGATTGTGAGGCTTGGAATCAAGCAGAGCTGAGTGGGAGCCTGCCTCAGACACTTAGAGATCTCTCCATTTCTCTCCATCAGAGTTTTAATCTGTAACGGGGAGTCCCTTCTCAATGCTACAAAACAGTCACAGGAGCTAAAGATCTGCTGATCCCAGAGCCCGCTTTGGGACAGCGGCTGTGGCACCTCGCTCAGATTCTGTTTGACAAAACACTCTGAATGTGTACCCGCTCACTCGGAGTCTCTGAGGTTCCCTCGCCTGCTCTCCCCACCTCACAGCACTGGGGTATGGAGCTGACAGGCCATTGCTGGGTGAGCGCCCCACAAAGTACAGAAAGAGCTGACCGTCGCTGAGACCGGGACTGAATGGGGCTGGCTTGATGTCTGCCTTCCCAGACTCCTTTGGCTTCCTCCTGCTTCACAAAGGAAGATGTGATCTTGCGGGTTCCCTGGGGGTTCCGAGTTCTGCTCCAAAGCCCTCGCAGACACAGGCACAATAGGCATTCTGTGTTTGACATCAGCTCTGACAGCAGGAAGCAGAGATTCAGAGGGACAGGAACCCAGGCTGCCAATGGCCCCCCACTCTGGAGGCTGGGGAATAATCAAAGGCAAGCCATGATCACCCCCAGACCTCTCCCATGTCCCTACCCGTACACCCTCGTGCCTGAGGCTCAGGCAATCCTATGAAGACAGGCCCTGGTTCACACATAGGATCAGGCTTTTTGGAAGTCAAGTAACTACACATTGCCCCCCACAAGGTGCCATCCCCACAACACCATCCCCTTCATTTCTCTGCCCCTGAGTAATGTCTCTCTAGCAAGACCTCCATTGTCCTGTCCTGGTTTTCTCTTCTTTATTAAAGTTTTTTCTTTACAAAACATATGCATGGGTAATTTTCCAACACTGACCCTTGCAAAACCTTCTGTTCCAAATTTTCCCTCCTTCCCCCCTCCTCTCCCCTACCTGGCAGGTAGTCCCAATGCATGTCAAATATATTAAAGTATATGTTAAATGCACTATATGCATACATATTTATGCAGTTATCTTGTTACACAAGAAAAATCGGATCGAGGAAAAAAAAACCTGAGAAGAAAAACAAGATGCAGCAAACAACAACAGAAAGAGCGAGACCACTGTGTGGTGGTCCACGCTCAGTTCCCACAGGTGTAAATGGCTCTCTGCATCACTGCATTGTTCTATCCTGCCTAAAATGGCCCCCTTTAACATCCCTGGCTTTCTCGGCCCCATCCTGTATGTACCTGAGCAATCCCCTGGTACCTCTCTGCAGAAGGAGGAGCCCCAGACCACGAGCCCCCTGGGGCGCTTCGGAGAGGTAATTGTACATATATGTAGGGCTGAGGGTCTGGCCAGGCAGGGACCGCCCTGGATGAGGCTCACAGAGCCATACCTCCTTCTCCTGCTTCCTAAGGCCTGAAATCTGCCAGTTTGGCGTGGATCAGATTTCCCGATTAGCTCATGCTCGCTTTTCCAACTCTAGGATTTGCTGATTTTATAGAAATTGGTTTAACAAACATATCCACTTATCAAAAACCCACTGTCATCCTGAGGTCCCTATTCAGGGGAATGAAGGTCCTGCCACAGGAAGGAAGATTTATTAAGCACCCATGATGCAGTGGGCCCCGTGCTCGGTGCTGAAGATACAGAAACAAATGACACGCTGGTACCTGCCTTGGATGGGCAAGAAAAATACACCCCCATGAGTCCAAGCACAATTCAGGGGACTCGGGAAGGATGTTATATTTTTACATGAAGTCAAGTTGAAGCTGTGCCGGGGGAAACAAAGGAAAAGGTGAAGATGGATGGTTCCCAGATGGCAGCGTCTGGGCCTTTCCTCCCGGGTGCCCAAAGGAAGCCGGAAAGCCCGAGCCCCCGATGGAAGGTTAAGCGGAGGCCTCGCTAGAATTGCCCTGAATTCCAGTGGTCTCATGGGGAGACATCAGTCACCGGGGCTGTCTCCATCAGCACGCCCTCCTCCCTCCCTGGGGGAAGGGGCCCCGGCTAATAGCCTGCATCAAGGACTACATTTTTCATTCGACAAATGAATCACTATTAGAAGACTTGATTTCTCCCCTGAGACCAGGAACCATGGGGAAGTGAAATCTGCTCTGACGGTAAATGATGCTCCCACTCCAGAGAGCAGCTGGGAGCCAAGGACAATTCTCCCATCCCCCAACCCTCCCCCCCAGGTCTGGGGGCTGGCAGCTTGGGTGCTCCAGGGCCAAGATTGCCAGCTCCACAGTTCTGCCTCCGGGGCCCTGCCATGGGAAGCACTGAGGGGACCGGCTTGTCCCAAGCCCCCGGGGCATAGAAAGCAGCTGATCCCTCTGGCTGTTTTATTGGGCCATCTTGTAGCTTTTCTCCAGGCCATAATTATCTCCTCTATCTTTTTTTTTCCTTTTTTTTTTCCTTACCTCTACCTTTATTTTTTCCCTTTATCTCTTCTATCTTTTTTTCTTTTTCTCCTATTTCCAGGCAAATAAACTCAGAACAAAAACCCTTCGGAATACCCTAAATCCCACCTGGAACGAGACCCTCACCTACTATGGAATCACTGACGAAGATATGATTCGGAAGACCCTCAGGTGAATCTCCCTCTGGGCCGGTTGCCGCTCCCCTCCCTCCTTTGTTCCCCCAGGCAGGGCTGAGCTAGAAAGAGCTGATGTAGGCTTAGCTTCAAGAACCATTTTCTTCCTAATAACTTGTCTCTATTTTCTGGGTCTATGTAAAATTATCAAGTGCAGCCAGGCAGGAGAGCCAGGCAGCAGCTTGTTCAATCCAAACACAGTGGGGGCTGCTGGGAGTAATGGCTCTCCTGGCAGGGGAAGGAGAGGGGGAGACCAAGAGAGCCTGGGCAGCAAATCTGGCCTGGAGGGTCAGCCTTTGCCCAGGCAAATTTATGGGAGAAATAGAGCATCGGGACCCCAGAGGGAGCAAGCGTTTAAATGTAACATTGTCCCCTAAATCTGCACCATTGGGCAAGGTTATTATCATTACTACCACTGATGATGACTAGTATAGCAACTGGCATTTATCTAGTGTTAGAAAGCACTTTATTTTTTAAAAATATATAAAAAAAATAAAAAAGAAAGAAAGAAAGCACTTTATATTCTATTCTGACCATGTCACTCTCCTATTCAGGAAACCTCAATGGCTTTCTCCTGTCTTACTTCTGGGGAAAACTCTGGCTTTGAAGTCTGTATTTCTAAATTCAGATCATCCTCCCCTTCCCCCACCCCCACCCCTAATCTTCTGGATATAACCTTAAGCAAGTCCCTCTGGACCTCAGTTTCCCAATCTGTAAAGGGACTGAGCTAGGTGGCATCTGGGAAATGATCTGATGCCTTCGGATGAAATAAAGTTTGAGCTTTCAAGGCCTTCACAGCCTGGCTCTGGGCTCCCTTTCCAGACTTAAAACACATTTCCCTTCTTATCCAGCTGTGCCTTCCAGGCACAGAGGCCCGCTTGCTGTTCTCTGCAGAGAATGTTCCAGCTCCATCTCTTTGCTCTAATACCCCACACCGACCCCTCTGTCCTTTCCTTTTCTTCCCATCATCAAATCCCCAACTCCTTGGGAGCTCAGCTAAAGCACCCTCTCCTTCAGGAAGTCTAACAGATGCCCAAAGTTCAGTGCCCTTCCCACCTGAAAATCACTCATTTCTATTCTGTATTTATTTCTGTTATAATATCCCCTCCCCTAAGTCACCCCTACAAAAAACTCCTGGAGGTCAGGGAGAACTTCGTTTTTGTATCCCCATTCTAGCATTTAGTAAATGTTTGCTCCATAAGTTAGCTGGAATGAGTAAACATTTATTAAGCTCCAACTGTATGCCATAGAATGGTTTGCTTTAGTTTATGTCCTACTGGGTGCATGAAAATCTGTATAAATCTATAACTACTGATTACTCCCATTTTGGCGTGAACAATCGTGAAGAGCAATCATGAAGTCATTCAGGGAGGAGGTGGCAAATAAAGCAAACCTTGAAGGAAACTGGGGATTCCAGGAGGAGACATGGAGGGAATTGGGGGCAGCCTGAGCAATGGAGGGGAGGGATAGATTGGGGGTGGCAGAGGAGAAAAACAGCAATCCTAAAAAAAAAGGGGGTTATACCCATTTTTACAGATGAGGAAATTGATACATTGCCATTGAATCCCAGTGAGACAGCACAGCAATACAGAAGCAGAGAAGGGACTTAGGATGAGGGAACAGAAGCAGATTAAGGTTAATGCAGGAAGGCTTCTTGTAGGAGGTGAGCTTTAAGAATAGGGACTAAATTACATCATCATGGGGAAGTCCCAGAAGAAGAAAATCCCTTCACCAAGGCAGGAGGCGATGCCTGTTAATAAATTTGTTGCCAAAAAGTTAAATGACTTGCAGATTCACACAATGCTGGATTAGAATCCGAGTCTCCCAGGGCTCTATTTCTATTCACTTACCTCAGGGACTCAGATTAATACTAAGGTAAAATGGCGTTCACCGAGCCTTCTTGACTTGGGTCCCCCTCTACCTCCTCTTAGAGAAGAGAATAGGGGCAGAACCTGCTCCCCTCCACAGCTCCTCCTGGTCCTCCCTTCGACCTATTTAATTAGCTTATTTAATTAATTAAATTCTATTTCATTAACCCCGGATACACCTGACTCCGCTCCCTAACAGTAACCTGTCTTCCTTTCCAGGATTTCCGTCTGTGACGAGGACAAATTCCGCCACAATGAGTTCATCGGAGAGACCCGGATCCCCCTGAAAAAACTAAAACCCAACCAGACCAAGACCTTCAGCATCTGCTTGGAAAAGCAGCTTCCAGTGAGTAAAGGTCAGGGAACCTCTGGCGGCCGATTCCTCATAGAGCCAGAATAAAGCTGCCCAAAGTCACAGAAGGGAAGCATCAGGTGGCATTTGAACCCAGTTCCTATCATTCTGAGGGCAGCTGAATGTTAGCGTGCTGGGCCTGGAATCAGGGAAAATCATCTTCCTAAGTTAAAACCTCTTTATGATCCCATTTGGGGGCTTTCTTGGCAAAGGTACTGGAGTGGTTCGCCACTTCTTTCTCCAACTCATTTTACAGATAGGGAAACTGAGACAACTAGGGTGAAATGACTCAGCCAGGGTCACGCAACTAATAAGTGTCTAAAGCCAGGTTTTGACTTAGGAAGATGATTCTCCCTGACTTCAGGCCCGAAACGTTAACATTCAGCTGCCCTCAGAATGATAGGAACTGGGTTCAAATGCCACCTCAGACATGGTCTCTGCCCTCACAGAGAGACAACCAGAGAGACAAGACTCTTTCTATGGCATTTCATAGGTAGGGAGGAAGCTCCCTCTACCAATCAATCAATCCAGGAACATTTTTTTTTTTTTGCTAAGGCAATTGGGGTTAAGTGCCCAGGGTCACACAGCTAGGAAGTATAAAGTGTCTGAAACCAGATTTGAATTCAGGTTCTTCTGACCTCAGGGCTGTACTCTATCCACTGCGCCACCCAGCTACCCCTCCATGAGCATTTCTTAAGTGCCATGGGGTAGCTCGGTGGCATAGGAGTGCCAGGCCTGGAATCAAATCTTCCTGACCACCAGTTTATCCATTACACCACTTTGCTGTCTATAATCAAAATGTGTTGGCTACATTGTGAAAATTCTAAATTGCAGACAAAGAGAGAAAGTCATGTTCATCACAGTGACAGCTTGATCAGGAAATAAATCAGGACATTTGCATGAGGAACTTCTGCTCTAAGTCTGATCCCCACTGCAAGCAACCAAAGGAGACAGAGAGCAGGGAGGGAGAGAGAGAGACAGAGAGACAGAGACAGAGACAGAGAGAGACAGAGACAGAGACACACAGAGAGAGAAACAGGGGTGAGATTCAAGGAAAAGAAAAGCTAGAAGTGGTTTACAATGATAGAATCCTACAAAGATGGCTGTGGCTTACAGGAATAAGAAAAATGGGACACAGGAGAGCTCTCCTAAGGTCCCATTGGACCATTCTTGCTGGGCTGCCTTGGAGCTCCTGGTCTGGTCACGGTAGAGAAGTTCTGAGCCTCTCAGCTCCCAGAAAGTGTGAGTAAGAGACAGAGATAGAATCATAGAAATAGAAAGAGGGAGGGAGAGGCAGAGAGAAAGATGGAGAGAGGGAAACAGAGACAGAAACATAGAAAGAGGTAGCGAAAGAGAGAAATTGAGAAAGATGGAGAGAGGGAGACAGAGAAATAGAAAGAGGTAGGGAAAGACAGGGAGAAAGTTTGAGAGAACAACAGAGAGAGGGAGATAGAGACAGACAGACAGAAAGACAGAGGGAGAGATTGAGAGAAAGATAAAGGGAGGGAAGGAGAAGAACAGAGACAGAGAAATAGAAAGAGGATGGGAGAGATAGAAAGAGACTGAGGGAAGGAGACAGAAATGGAGAGAGATAGAAAAAGGAAAGGAGAGTCAGAGAGAAAGAGATTGAAAGAAAGATGGAAGAAGGGAGAAAAGAGGGAGAAGGGAGAAGAGAAAAGGGGGAGAAAGAGAGAGAAGTAAAGTCCCAGAGTTATTTATCATATACTTTCTCTTCATATTAATCAAGGGCTACCCATAGTAACACAGGTCTGTGGCCAAGCAGGTAGGGGGCTGCCCCTCTCAATGAGACCCCCATTCTAGCCGGTTCCCCAGCATATCCTCCTAATCCTTATATATACATCCTGTGTGGATGATCTAGTAGATAGATTTCTAAACCTGGAGTCTGCCTCAGTCTCCTCATCTGTAAAATGGGGAAAATAACAGCACTTGCCTTCCAGGGTTGTTGAGATAAATGAGAGCTTTATGTGCCAATAGAGGGTTGGAGGCTCCACATGTGTAGTGAAGCCCCAAGTCCTTGTGTGTGGCTCAAAGGGAGGCACAGCCGACATCGCTAGATTGTAGTCCTTGAACCCAATGGGAGATTTTCGTTCTTGCCAGAAAGGGAAACAGGATGCTCTATCAAAGGGCCACTCGGCTCTCCCAGGAGAAAGGGGGCAGTAGGCTAGCGGTGTATTTATCTGCTCCTTTAAACGCTGTCCATCTGGGGGACATGATTTGTTCCACCTAACTTCTGGTCACTTGGGGAGGAGGGCCCCACGCTTGCCCCATTTCCCACCTAATACCAATCCACAACAAACACACAGAGAGAATAGCAAGGAAGCCCATTTATCCAGATCAGAGCAAAACAAATCAGAGAGGGAGGGAACCTATGTCGGACAACATAGAGTGAAGGAGCTCTCCCATTGGGAGTGAGACAACTGAGCTCAACCAAGATTGCGGGACCCGGATCTCACTTAAGGGGAAACTCCCAGAAGTCCCCAGAGTAGCACAATGGAAGTAGGGTCAAGACTGCCAGCTCCCCTTCACGGCATCCCAGTCTTTCCCTTCAGCGAGCTGAAGCGGGGTTAGCTTCTCCCATTTTCTCTCTCATTGCTTGAAGAAGCCTGGCACATGGAGAGTCCTCAAAGGCTGCAGTGCCTTTGACTGTCATGAAGGACAGGACCTTCTTCTCTACCATCAGGAGGGAGTTCAATAACAGTAGTTTGGGGACAGTGGTTCCATTTGTAAAGTGCTTTGCAAATCCCAAAGTACAGAAAGGCAACCATTCAGTATTGGGACTTGCAATTCAGAATCATTGCTATGGCTCCAGTTTGTCTTTGATAAAAGAGTCAACATGGCAGAATGGCTACAGGGCCAGGAAGACCTCCCTCGGATGCCCCCTTTGTTCCTGAGAGGCCCTGGATGGTCATTTAACCTCAAGGTGGGCACCTAGGCCACAGAAGATAAACACACAATCCTCAGGTCAACACACTGAGCGCCACTCCAGATTAAAATGTCCCAGAACCAGATTAAAATGTCATTGGAAAAAGTGTAAGAAAAATTTTAGAGGCAGCTAGGTGATCCCAGCCCTGGAGGAGGACCTCAGACACTTACTAGCTGTGTGATCCTGAACAAGTTGTTTAACCGCAATTCCAGAAAGAAAGAGAGAAAAAGAGAGAGAGAGAGAGAGAGAGAGAGAGAGAGAGAGAGAGAGAGAGAGAGAAAGAAAGAAAGAAAGAAAGAAAGAAAGAAAGAAAGAAAGAAAGAAAGAAAGAAAGAAAGAAAGAAAGAAAGAAAGAAAGAAGAAAGAAAGAAAGAAAGAAAGAAAGGAGGAAGGAGGGAGGGAGGGAGGAAGGAAGAAAGGAAGGAAGGAAGGAAGAGGAAAAAGAGAAAGAAAAAAAAAGAAAGGAAGGAAGGAAGAAAAAGGAAGGAAGGAAGGAAGAGAGAGAGAAAGAAAGGAGGGAGAGAGGAAGGAAGGAGCTAATGAAGGAAGGAACAAATGAAGAAAGGGAGAGAGGGAAGAGAAAAGTGGGAGAGAAAGAGAGAAGAGGGAGAGAGAGATAAAGTGGGAGGAAGGGAGAGAAAGCAAAAAAAAAGAACAAAGAAAGAAAGGAGAAAGAAAGATAAGGGAGAAAGAGAGAGGGAAGGATGAAAGAAGAGAGAGGAGGAGGGAGGGAAGAAAGGAAGGAAGGAAAAAGAGAGTATTAATTTGTGGTTTTCCAAGCACAGGAATCCATTTCTCTTTGAAAATGAAGGACTAAGTTGCAGAAGGCCCAACCTCTGGCCTGCATCGGTAAAGGAAGTTTCCTTACCAAGATCTATCCATATCAATGAATTAGGGCTCAAGATTTGTTGGGCATTCATTTCAGTCGCCTGAGTCTCTGGGACCCCATCAGGCAGAGGTCCCGGAGCGGTTGGCCATTTCCTTCTCCAGCTCATTTTTCAGATGCGGAAACTGAGGCAGGGAGGGTGAAGTGACGGGCGCAGGGGCACCCAGCTAGGAAGTGTCTGAGGCCGGATTCGAAGTCAGGGAGATGAGCCCTCCTGACTTCCACCCGCTGTGCCACCCAGCTGCCAGGGGGCGCTGTTCTATCTTTTTAAAGTCTTCATCACAGCTGGAGGGATAGAATTAGGGCCACGTGGCGTTATCCTTACAGGCCAGGGTCTGGATGCTCTTGGCGAGTCAGACGCTCCCTCCCAGGAGGTGAAGAGCAGCGCCTCCTGCCGCTCTGCTGCCCTGTTTGCCACAGAGGGTCCACCCAGCATGGGGGAGGGGAGGGGCTCCTCAGTCCCCCCTGACCTTGTGAGCGTAGGGGAACCATCCCCCTGTCACCCTCTTCGAGCCCTGTCTTTGTGTCCTCGATAGAAGGAAAACCCAGGGAGAATATTAGCATGAATGTGATCCATGTGCCTTGAATCTTGTCCCGGTTCGCAGCTTGGGGAATCGACGCCTCCCTCCCCACACCGGCTTGGGGACCGTCTCCAGGTGGGACACGCCGCAGCTCCCTAAGATGTGCAGCCCCGGCTCCATCCGCTCCGGCCTTGGCGCCTCTGGCCGTGCTGGGTGACAATACCTTGGGTCCTGGAGCTGTAAGGGGCCCCGGGAGGCCATTGCCTGCCACCCCTCCATTTTACTGAAGAGGGAAAGTGTCCAGAGTCTCCAGGGGCCGGCTAGGAGCTCCGGAGTCCTCCACCTGCAGCCTCCCTCCCCTGCGCCACAGCCGAATGCGGGGCTCCCGTTGGTCCGGGCGGAGCCCCCTGCCGGCCACCATGCGCCCGTCCTCGCTGCCCCCTGACCGCCAGAGGCGGGGCCGGCCTTGCTACCCTCCTTGTGCTTCCCCCGCAGGTGGATAAGACGGAAGACAAGTCCCTGGAAGAGCGAGGACGGATCCTGATATCCCTCAAGTACAGCTCCCAGAAGCAGGGCCTCCTAGTGGGCATCGTGAGGTGTGCCCACCTGGCGGCCATGGATGCCAACGGGTACTCCGACCCCTACGTGAAAATGTAAGTGGGAAGGGGACCCCAAATGGGGCATCCCTCCCCCTCTATCCTTCCGGGCTCCGAGATCTGGGGGGGACCTCCAGGACGGGCTCATCAACCCTCCTTTAGTGAATGAGTTAACTCCTCGTAAGGATAGCAAGCTATCAGCACAGTCACATGGGGAACGGGGCCGCTAGGGGGCGCCATCCGCGATCCTCAGGGCCACTAGGTGGCGCCACCCGCGATGCTCAGGGCCACTAGGTGGCGCCACCCGCGATGCTCAGGGCAGCAGGGTTTTTCCCAAGCCGACCAAAATGACATCCCTGTATTAGAGTCCAGTTTCAGACCAATGGGAGCTCGCAGCGCTCTGCCACGGGTCGGGCCCAAATAGGCCCTGTGAACTTTGAGGTCGAATTAGCCCAAAGGGCAGCCGGTGCTTTAGCGCTCTTAATCCAGCACCTGCCCCTGACTCTCCCAGCCTCCCCATCATTTCGTGCCCCGCCCCGGTGCCGTCTGGGCCCCTCCCCTTCTTTCCCTCCTCCCTGGAGCCCTTGGGCCAGGCAGAGGAGGTCACCGAGAGTATAACTGATAGATATACAAAGGGGGGAGGGGCACAGGCGCAAGAATCAGAAATGTTTCTGGAGACTGGCTCTAACGGGTAAGCTGAGGCAGCTGCGGGGGGGGGGTGCGTAGAGCGCTGGACACGACCCTCACAGTCGTGGACCTTCTGCCTCAGTTTCTGCATCTGTCAGATGAGCCGGAGAGGGAAACGGCAAGCCAGTCTGGTATCTTTGCCAAGCAAACCCAAACGGGGTCGGGCACGTCTGAAATGACTGAACAACAACTAACGGGTAACGGCAGCCTGGGTTTGGATTCCACCCGGGATTAGATAGCCCATTCTGTGTCCCAGTCACTTCATCTGTGAAATGGGGCTTTGACTGTGCCTGCTGGGAGGGTCTCGGATGCAAAAACCCCCCTCTGCACATTGTAAAAGCCCCGGCAAGCGGCTCCTCAATGCTTCGGGGGTCCTGGGGCTTTGAAAGGAGAGTTAGAAAAGCGTTTTCCAGGTCCCAGCCAAGCAATCCGCAATGGAGCGGCAGCGCCCCCTTGTGTTCACAAGGCACATTGCCGTTTACACAGAACTGCATTAGTAAATGACCGCTAGCCCTGGGAATTCCGGGGATCCTTGAGGTCAAAGGTGCTCTCCGTGTGACCTCAGTTTCCCCATCAGGAAAAGAGGCTCTCTCTGCACTGTTTAACAATTTTGATCCTGGATCTGGAAATAATATTTCTGAAAAATGAATTTATAAAACAAGAGGTCTAGATTGGCCAAACTGTCCGGCCTTCTCATTCTTACAAATAAGGAAACTGAGGACCCCGGGGATGTAGTGACTTGGGTGCGGTCACACGGGTGATCCCCATGAGAGGCGGGAGATCCCCATGAGAGGCGGGAGATCACCGGCTGGAGAGCCAGCTTCGAAGATCCGAATTCAAATTCTACTTCTGACACAGGCTGGCACAGAGTCAGCGCTTTAATCAATGAGAACTTGTGAGGAACCAGTCATAGCTTCTTAGATCTAGAACCGGGAAGTACCTCCAAGGCCGCCTGGATTCATCCTCTTCTTAGATGAAAACATCAAAGTGATTTGCCAGAGTCCTGCAGTAAACTGACACAGGTGGGATCTGAACCCCAGGGGTGGCTGTCTCTAAGTGTTCTTGCCACTGGACTATCCTACCTCTAGGAAACCACTGTTCTAGGGAAAGGAAAAGAGGGCTGATGAGCACCGCAGAACAGAACATTTAGCAAACTGGGGAACTGCGCCTTTGTTCCCATAGCTGTCTATTCTCAAGATGCCCATCTTGTCTCCCACCTCGAAAGAGCAGGTCTGAGTCATTCATCCCACGGGCCTTTATTCAGTCTCCACAACACAGTGAAGCACATGTATACATAGAACATTAAAATACCAAATGTATTTGCAAAGTAACTTAGAGGCAGAAATAGCAGAAAGCAGGGAAATGTTCCATCCGAGAGAGGCAGTGGGGTCAACATATCACAGCATTTGCCGAGCCTGATTCCCAAAAGAAAGAGAAAATCTGTGATTTCTAACTTTACCTGGAAATGCAAACACACTTTCATTTCCCAATGTAGAAAGCTTTATCCTATTTTTTGTTGCTGCTGTTAATCATTTCAGTCATAACCCTATTTTAGAGCTTTCTTGGCAAAGATTCTGGAGTGGTTTGCCCCTTCCTTTTCTACTCATTTAACAGATGAGAAAACTGAGGCAGACAGGATTAAGTGACTTGGCCAGAGTCTCACGGCTAGTTAGTGTCTGAGGTTAGATTTGAACTCGGGAACCAGTCTTCCCGACGCCAGGCTCCCCGTTCTATCCACTGCAATATCTAGCTGTCAGTTATGCTATTTACTATTTATTTTTTATAAATAGCCCTTGGAAACGGAATTATAAATGAAAACTCATGGATATTTCTGAAAAAAATGAATTTATAAGATGATAGGTCTAGATTGGGAAGGGACCCCAAAGGCCAAACTGTCCGGCCTTTTCATTCTTACAAATAAGGAAACTGAGGATCTCGTGGATGTAATGACTTGGATAAGGTCACCTGGATGATCACCATGAGAGGTGGGAGATCACTAGCCTGACAGGCAGTGGATAATATCGGCTAGAGAACCAGCCTTGAAGCCAAGGAGATCCAAATTCAAATTCTACTTGTGGCACATGCTGGATAATGTGAGTGGGCAAGTCACTTCACTCCTGCCTGTCTCCGTTTCCTCATCTGTAAAATGGGAATGGTAACACCTCTAAAGATTGTTGTGAAAACTCTCTGAAAACTTTCTATCATGGCATAACTAACACTGAATTAAAGTGGATTTAGTGCTGAGGGAAATCCCTGGAAATCTTTCCTCACCTGCGGAAAGTTCCCAGCCAGCCAACCCGACCCAACATCCGACGCTTCCCAATCCTGATCAGTGTCTTGGTTATAATTATAGATACCTGAAACCGGACGTGGACAAAAAGTCCAAACACAAGACAGCTGTGAAGAAGAAAACCCTGAATCCGGAATTTAATGAGGTACCAGGGGAGCGGGGAGACAGAATGAGGGCAGCCCAAGGCCCCGCAGAGTGATGCCGGCCTGAGTGCAAGGGGTCAACTGACTGGGCAAATTCCCAGAATTCCCTGGACCAGGCTCTGGGCAGAATTTCCAGGAATGCCTGGCCTTCCACCATGAAAGAGTAGCTCCGATTCATTCACCCAGGAGACCTTTCTCCAGTCCTCACCACATAGTGAAGTACATGCACAAAAAAACATTAAAATAGAAAATAGATTTGCAAAATAATTTGGGGGCAGTCAATAGCAGAAAGCAGGGGAAGGGTTCCATCCAGCCTGTGCAAAGGTGCAAAGAGAAAGGGGCAGAAATACTTTATGGAGGGACCACAGCCAGACTGGATTGACTAGAATATGGAAGGCAAAAAGCAAGGGAGGGAAAAGAATAAGCATTTATTGAGCACATTATCAAGCAGCTTAATTTATTATTAAGCACCAGCTATTAGGCTAAGTGCTTTACAAATATTAAATCATTTGAGAAAGTTGAACCTGGAAAAGCAAACTTAAGCCAAATTAAGAAGGGCATTAAAATCCAAAGAGAAAAGTTTGCCTTTCCTCCCAGAGGCAGTAGGGAACGGCTGAAGCTTCTTGAATGGGAGTTAGAATTGTGATTTGGGGAAATCGGTTTGTGATGGTTTTGTGGAAGATGGATTAGGGAGGGGAAAGGCTGAAGTGGGGAATGGCTGTGGGAGTAAGCCAGCCTGGAGGGGTTGATGGGGGGGGGGGTTAAATGGAGTGAAGGTGACAGGCGTGAAATTTATTGTGAGATGACAGTATTACACAGGCCCTGACGCCAGATACCGTGGTGGGAAGGGAGGGCAAGGGCAAGGGACCCCACATCTGGAGGCCATGGTCTGTGCCCCCAGAAAGCGGGTCGGGTCAGACATGTGAATCACCCAGACCATAAACCTGCTGTGAATGCAAAGCTACACATAAGCCACTGAAAACCCAAGTGCTCCTGGGCCTCAGGGTAAAGGAAGAAGAATGGGGAATAAGTTCAATGTAATTCTCCTTATGAGAAAATAGAGCTTGGATAAATAATAATAATAGCTCATGTTTCTAGGGCACCTTAAAGTTTACAAAGGGCTTTATATGACGCATCTCGTTTGATCCTCCCAAAAACTCTGTGAGGAAGATGTTATGATTATCCTCACTTTACAGATGAGGAAACTGAGGCTGAAAGCAGTTAAGACGCTCGCCATGTGTTGGAGGCCAGTGTTTGAAACCCGGCCCACCGATCTGGTCCCTTCCTCCTTTAATTATTCTGGATAATTAGATGTCGAGTTCTGCTGCTTCTCTATCGCTAAGGGACCATGAATGCTGTCTCACTGTCCCTTAGCCAAAGCCCCAGTTGCCCTGTCCTAGTTTTCTGAACTCTCCTTCCAGCCTGGGGTAACTGAGGGTTCTGGTAAAATCCCAGACTTTTAAGGATCTTCTCATTAACTCCCTTAACATCCTTGGGTTCTCCTGGGTCACTCACCCGGTCTTACCCTTCTTAGCTGGACCCTTCCCTTGACAGCAGCACACACCCAAGGTCCCCACTACACAGAGCAGGTCCCCGCTACGCAGAGCAGGTCCCAAAGCCCCCTGGGTCTGGAGACGGCATGGGCGTCTCATCCGCTACATCCATCAGCAACTTCTGCTCTCTGATTCCTGGTCTCAAGATTGGGGGGGGGGAGAAATTACATGAAGAGAGATTGGCCCAGATTGCTCTATCACCAGCACACCTGACATAGGTGTGCAATGGGTGCAGGGAGGCTGCGTGCGGTCTGAAGCCAGGAAAACTGGAATGGACTGCCTTAGCCGGGGGTAAGTTTCCTCTCACTTTTTTTTTGGGGGGGTCTAACTTAAATCTTACCTCTGTTAAGCCCTAGACACTTCTCGGACACTTAGTGAAAGGCCGTTTCACCTCCTCCCTATAGCTCAGCTTTCTTAACCAAAAGTGGGGAATAGGGAGGGGCTGAAGAGGGCCACTTGGACCACAAGATCTGTGATCTATTCTAGCTCGTATTACAGATGAGGAAACCGAGGCTCATATAACTCCAGTCATTTCATCCTTGGGCCGTAGCAGAACCAAGCTCCGTCCCCAGCCCCTCAGCCTCAATGACATCCGCACCTGGCAGTGAGCCGGACCTAGCTGGCCCACACAAGCTTCGCTGATAGCTTTGTTCTGGTTTTGTTTTTGGATGGCAGGAATTCTGTTATGAAATTAAGCACGGAGACCTGGCTAAGAAGACCCTGGAAGTCACTGTTTGGGATTACGATATCGGCAAATCCAATGATTTCATTGGTAAGGAAAGGGAATGGTCCCAGACATCCAGGGGAGGAAGGCACAAGAAGAGGGGGTTCCTGGGATTTAGAAAGCTGCCGAGAAATGAGGGGAAGGGACGGGGACTCCAACCTGAGTTAGCATGGCTTCCTGCGTAGGACCAACTCGGTGAGGAACGATTATGTCATCCCAAACCTTGGGCAGAGAATCCCACAGTCAGAGCTAGGGGGGCACTGCTGCTGTTTCATCCGCATTTCCTAAATGGTGTCCTTGGGACACCTGGTATTGCCCCCTGATCTGAGCAGGATTTCTATGAGAACATCCCTGTGCTACCCCAAACCAGCAGGAGGCCCATCGGACCCAAGGGGGAGTCTGGGCCAAGCATTCAGGCAGCAAGCATTTATTATAATAAATTATCATATATTCATATTATATGTAATATGAATAACATATAATAATAATATTATAAATCTACTATGTGCAAGCACATACAAAGAGCTTACGTTCTAATGGAGGGATTCATGGGAGCCCCAGCCCTCTTGGAGCAGAATCCTCGCCCTTCTGCCAGCACCAAAGGCAGGACTGGAATGGTACAAGAACAACTCTACGGAAGTCCCGAGCCCGGCTACCAGCGAGGGGTACCAATGTCAGCAGTTAGGCAGGGAAGGCCTTCTACGCAGGGCTTCCCATAAAGTTTGGAAGCTTTGGACGCACTGCCACAAAGCCCCATCCAAGAAGACTCACTGATGATTTACCCCGATATCAGCCATCAGGACTAGGAGAGTGAGCCAGGCAAATGCCATCTGGAGTACTGCTCCATCACCTGCAAAGTTGTAGGGGATTCACAAGGCAGGACCACCCAAAGACCACAGGCTGCCATGGAGCCCGTAAATCTTGCCCACGGGCCATGAAACGGTGTTATCCCTCTGAGTCTGCCACCTTGCTGTCCTGGTTACGATCCCCAGCGGAAAGCCCCACACTCCTTCCTTGCCCGGCCTTCAGGCTTGGAAGACTTCTGGTGGGAAGTAAACGTCCCATCTGGGACTTCCCATCCCTGTAAACCTTGACACCCCCCACCCCAGGAGTCTCCCTCTGCCTTGCCAGCGGCTTTCACAGATAGTCTTTGTTCCTGCCAAACCTTTGGCCCAAGATTAAATATGGTGGCCCATGACCTTGACTGTGGAGTACCATGGTCACAGAATCCTTTCTTGGATTTCAAGCCCAGGAGTTCTTTGGTCTGGGAAACACTAACCCAATCCCCTCATTTTACAAATGAAAAAACTTAGAGCCGGGGCAGGAAATGGGACTAAGTGAAAAGTCACACAGTGAATGAACTGGTGGTGGAGCTGACCATAGGAGCCATGGTGTCTCAATTAAATACCCCCAAATCGGGACCAGGGTGAATATAGCCTTGAGCCCCTGGTGGGGTTAGATTTCTTCAGAAGCCCTGGAGGGTGTGGAAGGACATGAACCCGAGACAGAAGTTGTGGCGGCTCTGGAACAGTGGTTTCCTAGCTCGTATTCAGTTGCTACTCTGTGTCCACTATGTGAAGTCCTGAGTGGGTTTCTGAGAACTTTCCAGGGAAAACAAAACGAACAATGATAGTAATAAATCAAATGAGATGTTTATAAAAGAGAGAGAGAGAGAGAGAGACAGAGACAGACAGAGAGAGAGAGCAAGCAAGCGAGCATAGTAGGTGCTATATAAAGTTTATTATTCAGAACCCACCAACCTGGAAAAAGTTGGAGAAGGTATTGGGGGACTACTCGCTGCCCAATTTTTCCGCTGTAGTATCTTTCAAAAACTACCTCCTAAGACCTTAAAAAGGCAGCTAGGTGGCGCCATAGCGCATAGAAAGTGGGACCCGGTTCAGGGATTCTCCTCTTCCTGAGTTCAAATCCAGCCTCAGACACACACTAGCTGTGTGGCCCTGGGCAAGTCACCTTACTCCGTTTGCCCGTTTCCCCTTCTATAAGAAGAGCTGGAAAAGGAAATAGCCAACCGTTGCAGGATCTCTGCCAACTAGGGTCACAGAGAGTTGGACTCTACATTCTAACAAATGAGAAAATCTGAAAGGTCTACGCTGGTGCAGGAAGGAGGAGGGTTCAGTGAAATCACAGACTCTCATAGGGCTGAAATAATCCCATTTCTGTGACTCTTCAAGGTTAATGAACCTTGATTGTGTTCTTCTATATAACCCTGTGGTTGGTAGTAAAAAATGTAAATTATCCCCACTTGACAGAAGAGGTAACTAAGGCCCCAAGAAAGATGAGAATTACTGGCCCAGAGTCACCCAGACATCCAGAGTCAGAGGTGAGATTCAGAGTTGTTTGTCCAAGGCCGCAGTATGAGAAAGACCTTTGAGAACATGTTTAGAAGAATGGCACATTAAACCTCTATTGGATTACTTGCTGTTGAGGGGAGGGGAAGGGAGAAAAATCTGGAACATAAGGTTTTGCAAGGGTAAATGTTGAAAACTATCTTTGTATATATTTTGGAAATAAAAAGTTATTTTAAAAAATCCTTGAAGGGTAGACAGAATCCCCACTCCAGGAGGCTTGAGAAAGGGGGCCAGGGGTTGGTTGAGAAAGCTTCACAGTGAGGAAGGGGGTACATCAAGATATCCTGATCCTTAATAAATTAGAGAACTTTGAAGATGGAGCCAAAGGTTTTTATTCCGGCCCATTTTAGCTTAGATGAGGTTCAAGGGCCAGAAGCCAAACTCTCAGGGACAAAAACACTGGGCACTGACACCGAGTGGTGAGAGGTGAGTGATGGTCCCTCAGAGGGGCGGCCCTTGGATTGGGTTAGCAGGGGGGCTGCTGCCTGAGACCGCAGGTGTCAGGTTCTCAAGGTGAGAGGGAGAGGCTTTCACTGGACCTTGTTCCTGGTTTTGATGTTACCAGCAGAGAGCCCCCGAGAGTGACCAAAAAGGGCTTGGCTGAATAAAATAGGGAATGAAATTGGGAGTCTGGGAAAGGGCAGGGAGATGCTATAAGGAATAAGCAGAAGAGGAGGCATGTGCAGGGTTCAAGAGAAGCCATCTGTGGCAGTCCAATGTTATGGGCCTCCAAGAGGCTCATGGGCATTTCGTCCTCTCACCCCAGGCCTTCAAGGTAGGGCAAGTAGAACAAGTGAAAAGGGAGACCAGGGACACAGAAATTCTTACACCCACCTGCTCTGCTCAGCCCACTCTTAATTCAAGAGTCCATCCTGGCTGGAGGAGGACTATCCGGAGCACCAGGCTTTGGGTGTGTCTGGGCCCCAGGGAACCCCAGGACCGCAGCAGGTTCTCACCTGGAGAGCCCCAAACAATTACCTCTGGTAGTGAGTCCCCGTGTGCATGTACCCTCTTCCCCCCATTTAGCCTGGATTCATGGGTTGTGGGGCGTAGAACCAGGGAAGAGCAGTATCACACCCGATGTACAGATGAGCAAACTGAGGCAGGCCTTGCTCAGGATGGCCCTGCAGGTGCTTAGGTTTCCTTAACAGACTTTTCTTGACCTCCTCCCTTTTGGTTTTCAGGAGGAGTCGTGCTGGGCATCAATGCCAAGGGAGAACGCCTAAAGCACTGGTTTGACTGCCTAAAAAACAAGGACAAGAAAATCGAGCGCTGGCACACACTGACCAACGAGCTGCCCGGGGCCGTGCTCAGTGACTGACCTCCGCCCCAGCTCCCCACCCCCACCGCCAGCAACACTTCAGGGTCTGAGATTTATGTTTACTCAGCAGCATCACAAGGCTCCTGAACCACTGGGTCCACAAAAATGCCGCCTTGCCTGTCCCCCCGGACACTGGGAACGGCGCCGGGCTGGGCCACGGAGGGAGAAAGCCCCGGGCCCGGGGGACCGATCCAGGCCCCAAGAGCCAGCCGTCCCCCGCTACTGGAGCTTGAGCTGGGGCCGGGCCCATCTGTTACTGGTCCCTGGGCCCCTTCCCCTCTCTCTGCTTCCTAAGGGGCCACAGGAGTTGGGGGATGGGGCTTTAGGGGGTGGGAGTGGAAAGGGGGAGGACGTCTGGCTGTCCCGACCCCAGCTGGCTCCATCCTGAGGAGGCAGGAAGAATGGGCAGCTCCTGACCCAGCCAAGCCTAAAGTCAGAGGAGGTTGACCAGCAAGCCAAAGAAAAGTGCGGGGCAAAGGGGCTGGAGTGAGGTGCCTGGGGCCTGATTCCCACACACGAGGCTCGGTGGGAAAGGGACAGGCTGGGATTCCAGGCCACGACGACCGTGACTTTCCTCCCTGGCACTCCCGGAAGCGGAGTGCAGCGGCTGGTCCAGAGGAGCCTCGAAGCCCACCGGAGCAGACTCACCCCGCGTCTCCTGGCCCACCTGTCACAGGGAAGCTCGCACTCTTGGCCAGACATTTTGCAGGGAGCAAAGGCGTGTAAGGAGGAATCAAGTGAGCAGTGGTACCAGGCAGCCACTGGCCCACAGGGCAGCCCTGGGGGACACCAGAAGTGGGACCCTGAGCTCCATCCCCAAAAGGCAGACCAAACCCCCCAAATGCTCCTGGTCCTCCAGCTGATCCTGCAAGAGGCTGAATCCTCCTTGTCCCGGGACAGGCTTCTTGGCTGGAGACCTGGGAGCTGTGAAGGCTACACCGGGCTTGGGGTGGGCAAAGCAGTTGATTGTCCTCCTCTTGCCCTTCCTCAAAGCAATGCTGTTACTGGATCATCGTCCCCCATTTTATAGATGAAGAAACTGAGGCTCTCAGAAGAGACAAGGTCTGCCTGGATCAGGTGGGATTTGATCCTGGATTTCCTGGCTTCGAGTCCTAAGCTCTAGCCACCAGGCCACCCTGTCTCTCCTCCACACAGGGCACAGGGTTGAGCACTAGGGGACACAGAAGTGTGTTTCTTCCTCTGTCACTCATCTAAGCCCATCTCCATCTGGCAGCGCACAAGGGAGGCCTTCCTGCCTCCTCCCTAAATTCCCAAGGAATAACATGACCCGAACAGCTGCCGATGGGCAGGTTTGGAGCTGGCAGGGACCACGGGCATCGTCCACGCCACTGCCCGGAGGGAACCGAGATGTCGAGAAGTGAGTGAACTTGCCAGGTCAGCCCGGGAATAAGGGGCAGCAGAGCACGAGCCCAGGGCTGCTGCCCCGGAACCACATGCCTTCTGACAGACCGACCTACAGAAAAGGACCCACGGGTCCAGATGGGATGAGGTGCTGGTTCTTGACTCTCTGTGGCCCCAATTAGGGTTTCCTTGGCAGAGATACTAGAGCAGTTTGTCATTCCCAGCTCCAGCTCATTATACAGATGAGAAACTGAGGCAAATGGTGTTAAGTGACTTGCCCAGGGTCACACAACTAGAAAGTGTCTGAGGGAAGATTTGAACTCAGGATGATGAATGAACTATGAAGCCCCTTAAGTGCTTCAGTCTGATATGTGGATCCTATAAAAATCATCCTATAAAGTCTGTATTAAGGAGTGGGGGCCAGCAAAAGCATTTCACTGGAGGGAAAACTGAGGCAAGGGGCATTCTGGGTCCAGAGAGAATGGGTGAGAGCATCCTGATCCCTTCTACACCATCCAGGAAGGCTAAAGAACACAGAACTAAAAAATGTGAGAGCTAGAAGAGGCCTTAAGGTAAACTTCAAGCCCTTCTACAGAGAGGGAAACTGAGGCACAGGAAGCAAATACACCACGGGCTGGTGTCGATGGTGAGGCTGGGATGGCCAGGCCCATTTGAGACAAGAGAGGAGGGGGTTTTGCGCACATAGCAAACACCAGAGCTCACAGTATGTTTTGTTCTACCCCCAGCCTTCCTTCCCCCTTGTCCCTTAGCCCTCCTGCTGCTCTGAAGGATTTCTCCCATTTCTCTCCCAGCCCGACCCATGGCATCAGAGACAGCAAGGGAAGGGAAAGGCTTCCAGTGGCTAACCTTCCTGGCAAGTTCCAATCCACTCGGAAGTGGGCGGCTCACAGCACATCCAGGGCGGCAGGTGGTTTTTCCAGGAGAAAGGGCAGAGAGAGCAATCAGGGATCTGCAATCATTACCTGTAGGTGTGATCTTGGGCTAATTGATCACTTCCTAGTCCTCAGTTTCCACATCTGTAAAATGGGTTCTTGGACTGAATAATCTGAGCTCCAGCGCTAGGGCCTCTGAGAGTCCCCGGCCTGCGTCCCTCTGCTGCCTCCACTTCCTCCTTCCTCCTCCTCCTTTCTGATGACTTCCCTTCCCACCAGTTGCTGGCTGGAGAGGCCCCCAACCCCGAGGAGCAACCAAAGGTGCTATTTCCTGCAAAACCCCACTGCCCTGGGGAAGAAGACTCCCTTTCCCTCCCTCGGTTTGTAAGGCTTGGGGTTCCATCCGCTGACCCTGGTGTGGTCCCTCCCCAAAACTACACGGCACACGCCGGCCCATTCCATGACCTTTGAGGGAAGGATCGGTGCTCTGCCCAAGGGATCGGTACTCCAGGACAGTCATCCGGACCAGACTCACCCACGTGGCCTTTCGGTCTCCTGGAGAATGCAAGAGAAAGTGAGAGGTATGGCGGGGAATGGGCAGCCGGCTCACCTGTGGAGGGAGCCTATCCGAACCAAGCTGACCCGACAAAGCACCGGGACCAAGGTTCCAGCCGACACAAGCCAGGAAACGGGAGGCCCGAGAGGAAATAGCTTGTCCAGAACCACAGCGGACCAGGAAGAGGCCCCGGCTCCCGGTCAGCGAAGCCCCTCCTGCCAGGCCCCCGAAGACAAGACTTCCTAAAGCCCTTACCCGGCCAGGCCGGTCCTTGGCAGCATGAAGTGTGACTTGAGAGGTGCCCTCCGCCCCCGCGGGGCCTGCAATTCCTACCATGACTTCAAGAATCAACTAAGTAGGAGGCAGGGCCGGCCACCTTAAAACACCCACCTCCCCAGACCCCCACCTTCCCACGCTCTCCTATTCACCTTCCCGCCCACCTTCGTGTATGAGCTCTATTGGCTGGGCAGGGGCCAGGAGAATGGGCCAAGCCCAACAGCCAACTTCCCAGCTTTGCCCAGGGCCAGCGCTTTTTAGGGGAAAACTCTACTCATACAAATGGTGAGAAAACGCTCCTCTTGGCCCTTTCCCAGAGGCTCAATCTGCACGCTCTCCCCCATTATTAGTCCTTGAGGGAAGCTTGCAGGGAGGCAAGTTCAAATCCTGTCAACACTTCGTAGGGGACCCGGGTCAGCTCTGGTAATCGGATCCTGGATGGAGAGCTGGAAGGTCCAGCCCCCTCATTTTATGTTGAAGTCAGGCCCCCATTTCCCTCCCCTATAAAGTGAGAAGGTTAAAATCAGTGATCTCAGACGTGCCTTCCAGCCCTGACATTCCCTTGATGGTCTCTATGGCAAACCTACAATTACATAAACAAAAACAAAATTACATAAACAAAATGCATACAAGTACACACACACACACACACACACACACCCCTATCACAGAGAGAAATTACTTCTGGATTACCCCGTCTGGAATTGCTCCCTTCTTCCCACTATTGGCGGGGCCTGGTTTCTCTGCTCACTGTTCTGGGGCTCTATCATTGCTTTGCCTTCCCCCACACCCTAATAGCCCGGTTCTCCCCCTCTTCCTTATGAAAGGGTTCAGTGGATGGGGCTGTTTAGGAGTCTCTCTGAAGGCCCACTCACTGCCTGGGCTGCCCCAGCCTCCCCCCCAGCGAGCAGAAGCAAGAAGGCCCAGGGATGTGCAGGGCCTGAGATGTTTCCCAACTGCTCCTCCAGACTCAGGAGCTCAGGAGTCTTGTCTTCCTTCCGTGGTGTCCCGACAGCGAGTCAGGGGAGCATCGTGGTAAAGGGAGGTGTTTGCAGTTGTCTGACCTCAAAGGCTCTGAACCCCAGAACGTTGGGGCGAGAGGGCAGAGAAGAGGCTGTGGTCAGAACCCTACACAGAGGAGGAGAACAAACCCAGGGGCCTGGCATGTGCCTGGGGTCACAGAGCTGCTTGGCCGCAGAACCAGGAGAAAAACCCACTCTAGGACTCGGTGACCTTGGCCAACCCGTCATCCCCAAAGCAAATCAGCCAAATTTCGGCAGGTCCTAGTCAGGCCCACACACAGAGGGCAGGAGATTTACCCGTCACTCTGCTCTGTTCGGCTTATTCATCTGAAACCACAGTCCTCTCCTCCAGCTAATGGATGGGGAAGCTGAAGCCCAGAGAGGTGAGTGACTTCTGTGGCAGAGGTGGGATGCAAATCCGTATCACCTGGCTCCAAATCCTTCACAGCTTCTAGCTGTGTGACCCTAGGCAAGTCACAACCCCAACTGCCTCCGCAAAAAAGAAATCACATCTGTGCAGAGGGATCCAGGAAGAACTACGTGCAGGCGAAGGCAGGCCCGGTAGCCACCTGGAAGGGGCTGCTCTAGTGCAGGGGAGTCAGTAAGAGGCAGAAGGGGAGAGAAGCAGGGCCAGGATGTGGTGGCCCCCTGCGGGGGAGACGGAGAGCAGAAAGGAGCCCGGAGCAGGGGAGGAGGGCGGCAGGGAGCAGTCCCCCAGCTCACATCCTTCTAGGTCCAAACCTGCTTCTTGTCTGGGAGTAAGAACAGGCTGCACGGATGCCTTGGCATCCCTACGGCATCACAAGCCAACTCCCGGGCCTTCGTTCCCCAACAGATGGGCCAGGCCGAATTCTAAATCCCCAGCCGTCCTCCCTGAGCAGAGCCCCAGGCTTGGCCATCAGCCCCAGCGTAACTTCCCACGCTGCCCCTCCCAAAATAGCCCCTCCCACTCCAAAGTCACAAGTGAGGGTTTGGGGATGGCCGACATTTTGGTTTATTGGGTCCGCCTAAGTGACACTGGACAAGTTACTTCTTCAGGTCTCAGTTTCCTCATCTGTAAAGTAGAAGGCTGACCTCACAGCTCCTTCCAGCTCTAAATAAGTCATCTGAAGATGGCTGAAGCGACCACCTCCTCCTAATCACTGGCCAAGCATCGCTCAGTCTTCTACAACTGAGGCAGTCCCCTACTGACCTCGACATGCAGCTTCTGGCTGAGAAGTCGGGCGGGGAGGGGACGGGCCGAGGGCAGTGGGGTCAGCTCCGGCCAACGGGAGCCCTGGAGTCAGCGAGCCTGGGCAGGACGAAAGGTGCATGTCGTTTCCACCCAAACAAGCATATAAACAAATGCATGGACTCTCACTGTCGTCAACTGGGACCCTCACTGTTTGATACGGTTTTGCTACAAAGTGAGGGTCACAGAAATTATCCTTCAACTGCCTCCCACAAAATTGATTTTGTACTTCAGTATGATCTACCCCAACAGTGTCCTTTTCAGATCTTATTTGTTAATATTTATATAACGACATATAATCCAAAGTAAAAATAAAAGGCCAATGAGATCTTGTCCCGGCTACTTCTGTTTTAAAAGATTCAGAGGGGATGTGAAAAGGAAAAGGGATGGAAAGAGGAGGGAAATTACTCACCCTGCTATAGTTTTTAAGTTTTACAAAATGCTCTCTTGACAAAAACCTAGGAAAGAAAATGGTATAAATAGAATTATTCCCATTATACAGAATGGGAAGTGAACTGGCTTGATTGCAATCCACAACTGCTAAATGTCAAAAAGAGCATTAGAACCCAAGACTCCAGACTTCCATCCAAAAGGTTTGCTATCCCTTCTTGGCTTTGTCTTTTGCAGATCTGATAAGTCTATCTTTATCTGAGACATTGATAAAAATGCTGATTATCCTGAGGTCAAATAGATTCCTGTCAAGCCCAAGCTGAGTCATTAATCCTTATCTTTTCAGATACAGTCACACAGTAAACTATCTCTCCCTACTTTCACTTGCACTTTTATCAGAGACTCTGAACAGAAATGTTAAACAGCAAAGAACCAAGACAAGATCCTAGAGCGCCCACGAGAGAGACCTCCTCGCCCACCAAACATGGAACTGTTAGTGATGACTCTGGTCATAAATGGCCTCTTTGGTCAGAACACCAGAGGCATTATCAAATACTGTGACAAAATGGGGATGAGTGAGTGGAGGTTCATTTATTGACTGAATGGGAAGAATGGGACAGAGCAGGCTCTAGCTTAAGAAAAGAGGAAGGGGGGGGGGGGTTGAATGAAGAAGGGGGATTCCACAGGAACCCTTCTATGAACGAATGCAGAGCCCAAGAAAGCTGGCAAAATATACATGACTGCTATTGCCTGGACCTTGCCATCCCTGCCAAGCGCTTTTCTCTTGGCTAAGACCAACTCCATTTCCACGAAGCCTTGGTCCCATGCCCTCTGCTCTTTTCCAGAAGATTGTCCTATCATCCCCTCCCACCCTACTTTTCAATCTTTGCCTACTGACAAAGACATTCAGGTCTCCCCTTTCTTCAAAAAGAACTTGCACAGAGACCACCGTTGCTGCTAGCTATCATGCCAGATCTCTTCCTTTCTTTCTCAAACTGCATGGAAAAGCTGCTTACTTTTGAAGCTTCCTCATCCTCTCTTCCCAAAATACATCCCATCTGGCTTCCAGCTTCCTTCCCTCAATTGAAAATGCTTCTCTCAGTGATCTTTTAATTGCCTAATCCGACGGCCTTTCTTAATCTCCATCCTAGCTGGACGCTGCTGACCACCTTCCCCTGGGCACCTTCACCTCTCTATTACTTCTGTAGTAAGGCATCCTAAGGGAAAGACTTGAGGCAGCATGTGCCAGGCCATTCAAACCAGTGCCATCATCTTTCATCAGTTGCTAAAAGAGATAGCCCAGGACCCTAAGCCCAAGTGTCTTTGGGACAGCAATATTTTCAGCCCAACAATTCCAATAGACTTGGGATGGGAAATGTCATCTGCATTCACAAAAAAAACTATAGAAAATGAATATGTATTGAAGCATAGTATTTTCATCTTTTTGTTGTTTATTTGTTTGCTTTTTTCTTTCTTGTGTTTTTTTTTCCCTTTTGGTCTGATTTTTCTTGCACAACATGAGAAATATGAAAATATGTTTAAATGGATTACACATATTTAACTTATATTGCTTTCTGTCTTGGGAAGGGAAAGGAAGGAGAATGAAAAACTTGGAACACAAGTCTTACAAAAATGAATGTTGAAATCTATATTTATGTGTATTTGAAAAAATAAAATATTATTGAGAAAAAATAAAAAAGGAAAATATGAAAAAAAAAAGAAAAATATTTTCAACCCAATGCCATCAGCCACCATTTTGGGAGACAGAGTTTTTGGCAACTGCTCCTGCAGAATCTATAGCTACCATACGTAATTAATAACATACTGAAGTAAAGTTCATGCCCCCAAAGTTCTCGGATTTGTCAAATGGTTCAACTTTGGACACAGTGATCATATCACTGAAAATGGCATTAGAGAAGAGGCCTTGCCTTCTGCTTTCTGGTTGTGCCTTAAGGACTAAGGGAACTTTCTATCTGATTTACATTCCATATGTACCATGTCTCCAAAGAGAGAATGTGAGAAAAAGAATCTGAGTTTCCAGAGGAAAGGGGTTTCTCTTGGTGTCCCTGGAATTTAGCACAATGTTTTCAACATAGTAAGCACTTATTGTACCTTATTCATTCACTCTTTCTTTGTGTTTTCATGAAAATGCCTTGATTCTTTTTCTACCTATCAGATCATCCCTAGATGTCAGTCTCCTAAATAATCACCCAGGGTACACCCCAGGACAGATTGTTCTCCTCCTCTCTTTTTTCTCTATATTACCATTTTCATCTCTATGGAGATAATACCCAGCTCTACCGAGATCTCATCCTATACCACCAAGTGACTCTTGGAGACTTCCAACTGTCTTGAAGGCATCTCAAATTCAAAATATCCAGAACCGAAGTCATCTCTCTCTCTCTCAAAAGCTCCTTCTGAAGTTAATGATAATTGCCAAGGCCACCATCATCCTTCCAGTTACTCAGGGTTGCCACCTTATGTGCCCCTCAACTCCTCCCCATTAACCCCACCCTTCCATCTATTGCCAGTTATTTCTATTGCTATATCATCTCTCAAATATACTGCTTTCTCTTCAGACAGTTACTGAACTTCCCGATCCCATCTTCAGGATGCCGCTCTGCCTCATGCCCACCTTTCCGTCTCCTGCTCCTTCAAGCTCAGAGATGCCGGGAGTCCTCCTTGTCTCAAGATCCCTCTTCTCTTGGCAGAGGGTCTCTGCTGCAGACAGACAAAAGCGGTTTTCTCTCTTCCCTATTTAGATTCAGCTCCTTGGATTTCATTCACAAGACACCAGACATTCTTACCCTCCAGAGGTACAACTCATCACTGGATCAAACGAAACTTCATCATGTAAAGCACTCTCTGCAAACTCTAAAACCCCATCTAATTGTTTACTATTATCTCTGAGCATCATGTCTCACGAGGAGATCCTCGTGCCTCTTATTTCAAGCAAAGGTCTAGAAATCTCCATCTGGTCTCCTTCACCAGTTGTTTGGCTGCCAAATAGGTCGTTCACTGTGAAGCTCTTGCCTCTGACCGGTAGCTGACCAGTATAAGAAGCAGCATCACTCCTGTCCAAAGGGCTTTCTGCTTCTTGCCAAAAACTCCACCGTTCTAAGACATTCCCCAACTGGTAAATGGCCAAAGAATATGAATAGGAAGTTTTCAGAAGAAATCAAAGGTATTGTTGAGTCGTTTTGGTCATGCCCGACTCTTCATAACCCCCTTTAGGGTTTTCTTGGCAAAGATATGAAGTGGTCTGATATTTCCTTCTCTAGCTCATTTTACAGATGAGAGAACGGAGGTAAATAGGATTAAGTGACTTGCCCAGAGTCACACAAATAGTATCTGAGGTCAAATTTAAACTCAGGGCTACAGGCTGTCCCTCCAGGTTCAGAATTCTATTCCCTGAGCCAGCTATCTCCCTGTAGATATTTAATATCAAATTGCTTACCTTCTCTTTTTTTTTTCTTTTTTTTTTTTTTTTTAATTTGCTGAGGCAATTGGGATTAAGTGTCTTGCCCAGGGTCACACAGCTAGGAAGTGTCTGAGACCAGTTATGAACTCAGGTCCTGCTGACTTCAGGGCTGGTGCTCTATCCACTGCTCCACCTAGCTGCCTCCAAATTGCTTACCTTCTCAAAGAGGGGAAAGGGAAAAGAAGAGGACAATTTGAAACTTAAATCCACTATGAAGACCATATAAACTCCTCCACAAGAAGTCATTACCCTGAATATAAACTGCTTGCATTTTTGTTTTTCTTCCCGGGTTATTTCTATCTTTTGAATTCAATTCTCCCTGTGCAACAAGAAAACTGTTTGGTTCTGCACACGTATATTGTATCTAGGATATACTGTAACCTATTCAACATGTAAAGGATTGCTTGCCATCTGAGGGAGAGGGTGGAGGCAGGGAGGGGAAAAATCGGAACAGAAGTGAATGCAAGGGATAATGCTGTAAAAAAATTACCCTGGCATGGTTCTGTCAATAAAAAGTTATTTAAAAAAAAAAAAAAAGAAGTCATTACCCATCATCCAAGAACTTGTATCTTCCTCTTCTACAACTTACCAGAAAACTTTATCTGTGGTTCCCTCATCATGGATCCTCGAAGTAAATAAAAGCTGCCACCTTTGAGGAGCCAGATCCTTGCTGTTTAGCCCCAAGCACTTCACAGGATCTTTCTTAAAACCTTTCTCCATACTCCAAAATCCTGACATAGGTCAAGACTCTCCCTTTTGCCTTCAATGAAGACTTCTGACCTGGGCCAAGGAGGGGTCACCCGGGATAAAGAATCACAAACTGGGAACAGCTGGCCAGGAGTCTAGGGTAAGAAAGTGAAGGGAGCCAGAGTGGATGAAGTATGGTCTGAGAGAACAAAAATAGACTAAGGGGCCCAAAATAGTGAAAACTGGGTGAGTGAGTCCAACGAAGGCAAGGGAGGCTCAGCCATGGAAGGTGGTCAGAGAAGAAGTTTCAAAGGTCCAGATCTTGGAGTTGGGGAAATTTTGAGGGACGATATGGGCTGAGGTATGGTTTTGGACATGGCCGAAGTAAGCTAAATAAGGAGGTCATTCAGGTTAAGAGATTGGCAGAACACTGTGGCCAGGTTGTTAAAGGCATTTACAATCTAAATTTTGGATTTCCCCAAATTGATGGCAGGGGTGTATAGAAAGGAAGACCATGAACCATAGATGAAGCTAGTGGGAAAAGTGGGAGAAAAGGACTCAGATAAAACAATGGTGGTACAGAGATCATTGAGAAATGGGGGTAGGAGAATGTGTTGAAGGTAGCAGCAAGGAATAAGAAAAGCCTCATTTCTGACCCTAGGAAGGAAGGAAGCAGAAGAGAGAAAAGGAAGAAAGGCAGTCACTAAAGAAGAATACAAAGAAACCCCCTGGAAAGATTCAAGTTTCAATTAATTAATTAATTCAATTAATTAAGAAGGTAGAAGGATTGCTGATTGAAAAACTGGAGGATGTAGGAAGGTTGCTGATCTCAAAAGGATGATGGGATTGGCTCCACATAAGGAAGTAAATTAGAATGGGTCAATATGGTAGGAAGCCAGAAGAAACAAAAAGGAAAAAAATGTATATAATGACTATAACCTTGTGGAAGAAAAACACCAAGAACTCAGATTAATGCAACCAGATTAATGTCTCCTTGACAGAGAGGTGGTGGGAGAGAAGTTTATAATGAACGGCACATATGAATGCATATTTCAGGCCAATAAATCAATGTTTTAGGAAAAGAATATCAGTGAAGTATTTTTAGAAAACATATAAAGAAAATTTGTAAAATAAATCTATGGAAGAGAAGAGAAGGCAACATAGAGAAGCAGGACAGCTAGGGAACTGATGTGCTGAATTATCACATGCTTAAAAATTAAGTGGTACATAATGAAATCTGTAATCTTTTTCTGTTCTTTGCATGGGGCAATATTCAAAAAGTTTAAAATTTTTAATTTTTAAATTTTAAAATGTTACAACATCCAAGTTTCTTAAGAGCAGAAATTGTCTTTCTTTTGTTTTCCTAAATTCAATGCTTAATATAGTAGGTATTTAATATATTCACTCATTCATTCATTCACTTCTTATTTATTATTCACATCATCCCTCTTCAAGCCAGCTCACAAAGTCTGCCCCATTTCAACATAAAAGAAGGCAAGCTACCAATGAATGGATTTGTAAAAGAGGGAAGGAGTGTTTTGTGAGAAGGGATTTATTCCTAGGTCATCCAAAGAGGCTATGCTGAAAAATAGGCTGACCTTCATCCCAGCAGCACTCGTAGACCAAAAATGGGTTCTCATCACACAGGATCTAGAGAGTAATTCCTTTCCTTCCAATCCAGATCACTCACTTCCGGGATTTGTGATGCGATGTGTCCTATTCCTTCTACCAATGCAGGCCTCAATCCTTCTGTGATAATTTATTGAGTATCTGCAGGAAAAAAAAAATTTGTAAGCAACTTGGGTCCCAAGTCCCTCTATAACCAATGAGGCCAGTCTTCTGATGCTAGTCTGTTGCCAGGCCCATAAACAGGATCTTTCCATCTTGGTGGGAGCTGTCAGAGTTTGCACTCTGCCGGCTGGGGGTGAATATTCAGAATCACTTTTTGTCCAGGAATTGTCCTCTGCATCTGCCTCAAGACAGGTACACTTCTCCACCAATGGTTCTTCGGGTGGGTCCCCATTGGCAAGTCACACTGGCATTCAAGAGGAGTTTCCAAATCCTTCTACAAGAAGGCGAATGCCAGGGTTGATAAAGAAAGAGTAGGGGACTGGTCACACCTGCTCTCTACAATCAGTTTGCCTTACTCAGTCAGTAATGCCTAAACACCCCAAGTTCAGGGAATTAGGTGACCTCCAGAGTTCTCATTCAGAACTCATAACACTCAGATTGTAAGGATTCTCCCAGCTCCAAAGGGAGAAGGAGATTTCTTTCTTTCTTTCTCCCATGTACGTAAAAGTCCTTCACAATTTAGCCCCAGCCTATCTTTCCAGGATTGTTTCATATCATTCATCCTCATACACTTTATATTCTAATCAAAACTTGCTGCTCTCTACAATCAGCACTCTCTCTTAGGCTCCCTGTATTTTTACCCATACTTGGAATGTTTCTTTCCAATTTCTGCCTTAGAATCCCTAGCTTCCTTTATGATCTTTTAAGGAAAATTCTTCCTGACCACTAAGGAGTCACTGATGCTCACTCTTTCCCTCCTCAATTAACTTCCTTCCAGCCCTGTTAAGGCACAGACTGTTTCATTTGTCTTTGAATACACACACACACACACACACAATGAATCACAAAGTGATTGCTGCCCTACTTCCCCACCACTGCCACCTTTACTATGTCTGAAATAATGGGCAATCTTGACATAGAAATTGTCGCTTAGAACAAAGGACTTTGGCCATGGCTTAAGCATTTTGGAGAGACTGGAAAGGGGGAGGGGATGGAGAGCACTTTGGGTTGAAGTCTGAAGCTGCCAAGAAGCAGAGGCTTGGAGAAGACCACTTCAAGGGCCCTCCCAGTTAAGGGAGCTTTGTATCAGCTCTTCGAAGTCACCCTATGATCTGCAGATGTTTCAGGCAATGCTATACTTCTGCCGTAGCTCCTGCTTGCAACACTAAGTTAGGAGAGCTGACGAGTTCAGTCACCCCAGAGACCCTGGAGTAGACAGGAGTTTGCTTTTCCTACCTGGCTTCCCTTTTCACTCACTGAATAAAGTAGAAATAAATTATCAGAGAGATTGGAAGGAAAGGGAGTTGGCCTAGAGCTTGGGGTTAGGTAGCTTCTATCTCTGACCTCATCAGAGAGCACCAGAAATCCACAAGTCAGGGGAAGCAATATGATTGGAATCCATAATTAGCAATAAGGGTGGTTCTGGGATTGAGGAGGAAAGGAAAGGGGGATTCTTGGGATTCCTGTGGTAACAGAATAGTGCAGGGAGCAAGAACAGCAGACAAAGAGGAAGGAGAGGCAGAGAGGATGCTGGAAGGGATATAGTTAAGAAGCTTAGCCTTACTAGCTGTAGGACCACGGGAAAGGCGCTCTTGCTTCTACTGCAAAATGGGTATTTTTGCTAAATTTACTTCACAAGGTCATTTTGAGACTGAATGTAGACAAAACCCTCTGCTAATGCTGCCATCAGTGGTTATTATTATTATTAAGGTTGGAAAACCAGACATTTCACATTAACCAGACCCAGACCTGCATGGAAGGTCAGTTCTTGGTTGGGGTATTTCCAGCCACAGTGACAACTTCAAACTCAGATTTCCTATGTGACTTCAATGTGCACTCTGGAGTTGAGTTCTTTCAGGATTGGTGGAGTCTAAAACCTTTTCCCAAGAGTTTCTTCTAGCCAAAGAATACACATCTGGCATCAACAGCATCAGGCCGACCCAATACTTCAGGCATTCCAAAGAGCTGACATTTCTGTGGCACCGCTGATTTTAAGGATGAGGAAACAAAGGTGTTAGAGGGGAAGGAACTTGTCCAGAATCATACAGCCAGTCCCTACTGAAGGCAGACCTTGAATGCTCCAGCATGGACAGTGAGGAGCTCCAGTGGATTCCATGGTTGAGAACCTATCATTCTTTCCACTAACCCATATCTACATTTTACCTATTTATTTTTTAACTTTTCCTCAAGACAGACTTAAAGACGATGATAAAGAAAACAGAATAAATGATTCCAGCTACTTTAGGGACAAAAAAAATTGACAACAGCAACAAATTCCCAAACAGAAAAAAAAAGTTTATATATAAATATGAATCATGGAAATATAAGGCCTAAATATAAAAACAAATTCAAAAGAAAATCCACATTACTTAAAACTTGAGGGGAATGCAGTAATTAAATGCAGATAACTTTTTGTGTCAATACAATAGATTAGGCAATGCAAAACATCTAGAATACTAAAAGGGAAAAAAAAATGAGGGACAGTTAGATGGCAATAGAGCCCCTGGTCTGGAGTCAGGAGGATCTGAGTTCAAATATGACCTTAGATACTTAACATTTCTTAGTTGTTTGAGCCTGGACAAGTCAATTAACTCCAATTGCCTTACAAAAGAAAAAAAAAATTAAAAAAGTAAAAAACAAGAATAAGCAATTAGGAGCCATAGAAAGAATCCCAGCCTTGGGAATCAAAACTGGACTCAACTTCATGGCTTAGTGACCACTGACTTCCTGTCACCTTTGGCTGAGTAGCTTATTAAATTCAATGTGTCTAAAACTGAAGTTTCCTCTAAACTGTCCCCCTCTTCCCAATGCCTCCATTTCTGTTAAAGGTACCCCCAACTCCCTTTCCTTCCGGGGTCTCATGCTTCCTCACAGCAGTACTGCCCTGAATTCCTCCCTCTTACTCATACCACATATCTAGCAACACTTTCAAGCACCCCACAATTCCAATTTCTTCTCTCTACTCCCACTCCTCTATGCTGCCTCAGTTATTCTGGGCCTCCTAATTGATTTTTCTGTCTCCGTGAGTCTATCCTCCATAGCATTGCTTAAGTAATTTTCCTTAAGTGCAGAACTGATCATGTGAATCCCCAACTAATGATTTCTTATTACCTCTAGGATAACTCTATGTAGCTTTTAAAACCCTATACAAGCTGGACCAATTTGCTCTTTCTAGCCTAATTGGGCATTATTTCTCCTCCCACATTCTGTCATAGGCAAACTGTCTACCACCCAATCATGTATCTATCTCCTATCTCCTTTGCAATGGTCATCCCTCCATGCCTGGATTGCAGCCATAGCTCAGTCTCTGCCATTAAGATGTAGATCAGACACCATCTTCTTCTCCTTCTCAGCGACTACTGCCATGCTCCCTCCCATAGTTCGCTTGTATTTAACTACTTTGTGTAACTACATATGTCTACACACACTATGGATGGACATGTACATGTGTTCATTAATTTTCACACTTATGTTAGAGGTTAATTCTTATCTCTCCCAGGAGAACACAAGTTTACTGAAAGTGAGGACTGGATACTTCTTAGTACTTGTGTCTGGCATACAGTAGTGAGTACTGAATGATTGATTCTCCTCTCCGGGACCCAGGTTTTTGGGGTTTTTTACTCTGTAAGATGAAGAAATTGGATTAGATCATAGCAACTCAAATTTCTAAGGCACTTTAAGTTTTATATCAAACTGGCCTCCTTACAATTTTGTAAAGTAGGTCATGATACAAATGGGTAAACTGAGGATAAGGGGATTAAGTGATTTGTTCACAGTCACATAGCCCATCATAGAAAGCCTCACATTTCAGTTCCAGCATGGACTCTAGTTTTGGGGCTCTTTCCAGTGAATGACCTAAAAAGTCCTTTACATTTTCAGCATCCTGTCATCCTGAAATGTTGCCCACAAAGCAGTTTTCCAGCAAAGATGCTGGAAGTTTGGATACACAATTCTCTGATCTGGATGTTTTTCAGCCTAACTTCTTTGTCGACCCAGAAAATGTAGCCATAAAAGGGTGCCACACACAAAAACATTTGTGGAAGAGATTAGAGAAAGGTTCATTATATAATTGAAGTTACTGCATTTAGGGAAAGGTGCAGATTCATGCTGAAGGTGTGCAACCTGATCAAGTGGGGCAACATTCACTGGCTAGGAGAGTACAATCATATCTATGAACACAGCAGCAGTGACTGATGTATTCTAGATGTCCCGGTGTCCACCCTGGCACTTTCCTGCCCAAATCTATGCTAATCTTCCAAGAGTATATAAATTTTAAAATAGAATTAGTTCGTAAGCTCCTAACTCAAGGGAGAGACCATCTTGCCTAACTCCTTTATTTTAGAGATGAAAATAAGACCCAGCAAGCTTAGCTGACTTAAAAGTCCATCAAGTTAGAACTGGATGAACTGCCAAGAATATCAAAGAGTACATATAAAGAGCATTATACCTCAATGCTTCACTGATACAAAAAACTTTATACATGTTTGTATGTATGTATTCCATAAAAGGATTATTCTGTCAAATAAAAAAGATGACCAGAAGAAAAAAGTTAGAATTGAGATGCCCCAATCCCCTCATTTTCAGATTTTAAAGAGTTCAAGAGATATAGAATGACTTGTCCCAAATCATACTGTTACTAAGCATCAAAGCCATTCATCAGCTCTTATTAAGAGTGAACCTGATTGAGCTTGGTGCACCCATAAAATTTATCACCCTCTGTATAGAATTAATCCGATTCCTTTCAAATTATGAGTCACCTGAATCTGCTGAACTCTCGCCATAATGCTAACTGAAATCTAACTGAAGGACAACCTAATCTCTAGTTCTAGATTGATTTTTTAACCAAATAAGACTTCTGCAAGAAAACACTTTCTGAACCAAAAATGGATGATTGGAAGAGCCAGCATTAGGAGGCTAGCTGTGACAAGTGAAAGAGGTCAGCAAATTGTCCTGACCAATTTTTCCCCAGAAAAATTTCAGGATACCTAGACAGCTTTTCCACTTAGAGATTTCAATGAATCAAGTACTCTTGATTTGATACAGACAAGTCAAGTCTAATCCGACTTGGAACGATGCTGCCGACATGAAAAAGCATCCATCACTGGAAAAAGGTCACCATTCCAGCACTCCCGAAGACACCAGTCAGTGCTGATGGGAATACGCTATGGATGGACAAAGCAATCTTCCAAGTTATGTTCATCTTTTTTGTGTAATCAACACAAAACCAGTTCAAAATTAAATTTTTGCCTGAAAAAGACACATTTTACAGCTGAAGAAACACGTTCCTTCACCTGATCAATAAATAGTCCGAAAGCAAAAGTAGAACCTGACAATGGAGTGACTGTTCAGAAAAGCAGCCACTTTCCACAGCTCTGGAAGCTGTACATCTGTGCCTTCAGTATCACAAGGTTAATGTGCAAATTTTTAAAACAAGGAAACCTTTTGAAGGAAAAAAGTTCCAAATTATCTCCATTATCTGTTTAGCCCCCTGGGCAGTGAGGTGGTACAGTGGATAGTTAAGGGCATAGGGGCCTGGAGTTGGGAATATCAAAGTTGAAATCCAACCTCAGTTACTAGCTGTGTGATGCTGCATAAGTCACTTCATCCTGTTTGCCTCAGTTTCCTCATCTGTCAAACAAGCTGGAAAAGGAAATAGCAAACCACTCCAGTATCTTTGCCAAGAAAACCCCAAATGAGGCCACATTAGACACAAATAAAATGACTGGAAAAATCTCATCTATATTGTATTGCACAGTACTACTTGAAACTCAGGTGACTAATAAAAGGTTAAATTACATTGTGTGTTTAAGGGATTGAAATATTTCCAGGAAAGAACAAATTTAGCAAGTGACATGCATTTATTGAGCATTTATTATTATGTACCAGACACTACACTAAGAGGAAAATACAAGTTCAAAGAATGAAATCATCTTAAGATTTTGGTAATGTGAAAAAATTCTTACAAGAGCTCACCTCCTAGTGGGTGGGAGAGGGAGGTACTGACTGGCCAATGGTCTGCCATCACGCATCAAAGACCTATCAGGTTATACCATGACTTGATTGGCCCATAGCAACATCTTTTCAAGCCAAATTGTTTTTATCTTGGAAGAATGCTCCCTAATGTTTTGCATAATATATTATTCTTAAATATGTTTTTCTTAAGAGATATAACAGAGCAAACCTTTTTTTTTTTTAATGTTGGCTTTGGAATATGTGCACTTAAAACTTTTATTCTAAAAAAGAAATGACTTGGAATATATAAATAAATTTCATTCAAATCCCAGTAAGGAAATAAAAAAACAAGTTTCTTAAATACCAAATCAGCTTCGTTAATACAGATAGACTTTAAAAGATTAAAAGAATCTTCCCCTTTTCTTTTACATTCTACTAAGTTTCTTTTTTATTACTTTTGTACTGTGTGGTCATTTTTCAGAAATGAAGAACAAAATGCCCCTATCTTTTAACAAAATAAACTCAAAATTTTAGAGGGCTGGAAATTGTCCCCCCCAAAATAGAAGCCATCTTTTGATGACAGTGGCTACATTTTCTCTTATTAGCTTGTAATGAGCAGCCAGTTCATCAAACTACTGACCTTTCCCACTACCCCACAGCCCAAATGCATAAATCATTTTTATCTCTCCCCGCCCAAAGTCTATCTTGCAATTTTGTGGTGGCCTCTTGCAAAAGTATGCCAGCTTAGGCATCGAGTCTTCATATATTGTCACACACCCCTGTAGACTTTATAACAATCTTTACCCCAATTGTAGGTAACTTACCAATGCTTTGGTCTTTCTACCTATCTACACAGCTAGATTGGCTAGGCCTCCCAGTTTGGTAAGGGGCTTAATGTCATCACCTTGAAAACTATTTGCTCCGGAGCCTCCTAAAAGGGAATCTTGGAGGAGTTGAGTAGAAATCTCCTTCCCTTTTACTTCCACTCATCTACAGTGACATCTTTACTGCCCAGATAGCAGTACCAGGAGTGCCAAGCTGAGGCTCAAAGTGCCTAGACCTTTCTCTGTCTGCTCTAACCTCAGCAGAGGTTATACAATACATACCAATGATGTCCAAGAAAATTTGCAATGTTAGCAGTCGGGCACTTTCTGGGCACATAGTTGCCGTGCACTTTTCTGGTCAGGGGAAAAGAGACAGAGAGTTGTCTATTTTACCTCTGGAAAATGTTGCTGTCGCTGGCCCCTCAAAGTCCTGCATGGCGCTCATTTATCATGGAAAAATGTGTGCAGTTATCTAAACAGTCTTTCCAGCCTTGTGGGGCCTTCTTGAAGTTGGTATGGGTCCTCCCTTCCTCACACTCTATGTAGGACATTGCTCAGGAAGAATCCCATGAAGACCATTTAGGGGTTGCCACCTGTGCCACAAGGGTTCCTGATCTTTAGGAACAGAGCCACTGCCAGCTATCCTTCAGGGGCAAGGACCCTTCAGAACTGGAAAACAGTTCTGGATTCCTGCAATCTTGGCATCCCATCACTGCTCAACTCAATCTGTGTGTTGCTCTTCCTTTCTATACGAGAATGCTGCCAACAAAATAAGTGGAAACTAAGGGGACACCCATCAATTGGGGTACTGAACAAATTGTGGTAAAGAATGTGATGGAATACAATTCTTTTATAAGAAAGGAAGAGCAGGAGGAATTTTGAAAAAAGTGCCAAGACTTACATGAAATTAATGCTGGGTGCCAGGAGCAGAACCAGAGAACACTGTCCACAGTTATAGCAATATTGTACACATGACTAATTTTGATAAACTTTGCTCTTCTCAGAAATACTCATCCAAGACAATTCCAAAGATTCAAATGTGATCCACATCCAGAGAAAGTACAAAATCTGAATGCAGAATGAAGCATACAGTTTTTCTTTTTTCTTTCTTGTGGTTTTTCCCTTTTGTTCTGATTTTTGTTCTAATGTGGAAATGTTTAATATGACTGAACATGTATAACTTATATCAGATTGCCATGTTAGGGATGAGGAGGGAAGAAGAAAAAAATGCAAATTAAAATCTTCTAAAAACAAAAAACTAATTTTGTTTAAGAATGCTGTCAACAAAGCTCCACTTAAATGCAGAAGAGTGTCAGAAATCACTGTAGCAATGTATCTTGGTTAGTGCTATAAAGCTGTCTCCTACAGCTGCTACTCCAGGAATCAGGTCTGTTCTGATAAAAGCAGACACATATTTTACAATCATTTTAAATTTATTATCTACCAGAAAAAAAACAATTAGCAAATTTGTGAATTATCTATCTAAATTGTATCTACATTATGGCCATTTTAAAAAACCTTCTTAACACAATCTTGGCTAAGTCAGTTATAAGCTTTATAAAAAGGGATACTATATAGCCTGTCTTAAGGCAGGGAACTGAATTAGATGTCTACATGTTCTTTCGGGCTCTGATCTACTATTCCAGAAGTATTATCTTTGCTCTATTTTTCAAACCCAGTTGAGTCAATATCACATGCTTATACCCTACAGCTTAACAATCAGCTTCGGGAACTGCAGTGTAATCAGTTTGCTAATTGTTCTTCCATCTGATGGCCTAAAACATCTCACAAAGCTCCTAATTTCATTTGGGTTTTAGAAAAGTTAACTGCAACAATTCAAGCTTGTTCAATTGTATTCAGTGAGATAATTCAAAAAGCAATGTTACTGAATGAGAATGTCCCTTGAGTTACCATGAACTGATCCCCCATAAGCTAATAGACAGCACAAGTGTCGGATGCCATTAAGCATGGGGATGGTTGACAGACAAAATGATATACTCATTTAACAACTAGTTACGAGGCAACCTTTATGGGGGAGATAGGGGAGAGGCGAGAAGGGGAGAAGGGGAGAAGGGGAGAAGGGGAGAAGGGGAGAAGGGGAGAGGAGAGACAGAGCCGAGAGACGGAGAGACACTCTGAACATTATTTGTGCGGCTTGGACATTATAGCTCTCAAATTATGGGGTCTTTTGGATTCATGCAAAAACAATACTGCCATTAGTGTTTGGACCAGAGTCTTTATTTGAGAAGTATAAAGGATGGAGTCGCAATAATTTTTGGCATTTTTAATTTAGGTTTGTTTTATTTAAGTTTAATGTTAATTCCATGCTGTGTTTCAGTAAGAACAATACAGATTCTGTATCTGTGGCTCCAGTCAGATATCCAGTAGTACAAATTAGCTTCAAGTTACACATACTGAACGAAAGAGGTTGAGCGAGCGAAGGAGGGCAGGGAGTAAAGGGGGAGAAGGGGAAGAGGGAAGGAGAAAAACCAAAGAATTGAACACGCATGCAGGCTTTTCAATACCACCTTCAATGCTAACCTGCTGTGAGGGAAGGTCAAAGTCGGCAAGAATGAGCAGCCACGGATTGTTGGGCTGTTACCAGCACCATTTCAGCACAGTTTGGAAACACTTTTTACAGCAAAACCACTACAATAAACGTTCCAACGCAACCTGTAACTTCAAGCTAAACACCCAATTAATTTTAAACATTGGTATAAAATTCGGTTTAAACAATTATAAAAAGGAAAAATGCCACCACATGCGCCCTACAGTGCGATAAACCTCTCTCCTGGACTCTCGCTTCACCTAGAAGTCTAATGGCATTCCAATGTAATATCCATTTCTAATGGTTATCTTGCCACATCTGGCACGGAGACAATACAGTAATGCTGAAAAAGCCTCTATGCAGTCCTGTTAGTGTCTTAAAGAACCTAAAAGCTGGGACCAGTAAAATCCACAGAAATTCACTCTTGCCTTTAAGAACTTTGAAAACTGTTTTAAAAAAAAAAACCAACAGGGCAGGAACCTAAATTCTGAGACCAAATGTAAAAGTCAGATTTGGTGGTTCTCAGTGACAATGGGGAATTTTCGGGGGGAGGGATGGGGAGGAGTAGGGTGGTCAGAGATGGATTCTCTTGTTGGCTTTGACGTCTCTCTCACTGGTTTTCATCTTCCACATCCTGCAGCGCTTCTTTATTCTGTTCTTCACCTGTAAAAGAAAACCAATCAGCACTTTCGTCACGACTCAAAACAATGGAGGTGACAAGTATATTCCAAGTATAAAGAAAGCTTATACTTGCTACAATTGTACTGCCCAGTCATACAAAGGGATTCTGTTTCACAATAAACTAGTCTTAAGCGCCCCCCTCCAAGACTACTTCAATAACCTAGAAAATCAATGCAGAAGTCAACTTTTTTTTTTTAACTTAAATAAATGAGCTCTCAACATGGTCAGCCAAGATAATGATCTTATAATGATTTTCAAGCTTTCGTGTTGAAAATCAAGCTTTCATGTTCTATCTCAGGACGAAATGTTCTTCCCTAATAACCTCACCCCACCTTAAGCATCAAGAAAAGGGATCAGCTGTAGTTATGATCAAGGTAGGGGCATTTCCCCCTCTCAATCTCAGTAATGCTTCAAAACAGAGGCAACCTTGCAACAATGACTCATGAAATGAGAATTAAGTTTATTATGGTGGCTAATTTTTGTTATTTTTGAAATGGGGCATTAACATTTTGTGTCTCATCAAGGCAGCCTCAAACTATCCTAATTTCACATTCCAAAATGGAACAGCATGCCAAAAATAAACCAGAACACTGAGGTTATTAGAGAAGGGCATTTGGACCGGGTTCTCTCATGCTGGTTTTCTTTAAAATAGTTATTAGCTTGGGGAGTTTTAACTGCACTAAAGACATGCAAGAGAAAGCCAGCCTACTCACTGGAGGTCAACTACCTACTGATGAGCATTAAATAAGTCAGCCATAACAAAAAAGCAAGCATGCCAGAGAGATTGGACTTTCCATAGAATATGACTAAACGGGTGCAAGTTACATTCTTTCTCTTCTTTTTAATAAACCACTTAGTTAAATCTAAATAAAGGAAATCAATTAGCTATCTCTTGACTTGGCAGTTCAGACACAAGGAGCCTTCCATCCATGGTTCATATAATATATTAAAATAGCAACTAGAATGGTTAAGTGACATTCATACTGCAATTCTATGGGTACAGAGGCATTTTAAGAGATCTTCAGAAACCTGGATATAGTGAATAATGGCATCTCAACAAATGTCAATATGAAACACGGTAGATACTGAGTCATTTGTTTGTTTGCTTGTTTTTTTGGGAGTGGGGGGAATGATATGGAGGGGCATAGGAACCAGAGAACAAATCTTTAGTAAAGGCGATTTCCTGATGATATTATTTATTTAAAAGATGTAGAGACAAGAACCTAATTAATCACTTATTAATAAAAAGGAAGTGATGATTTCCCAATTCTTGACAAAATCTATGTGCATCTAAACTTGGCAATAAGTATGATATTTTTAAAAAAAAGTTTACTATTCTGTTGGCAGAATATGACTGGAAAAGTTAATTATTCAGGGCAGCTAAGTGGTGCAGTAGATAGAGCACCAGCCCTGAAGTCAGGAAGACCTGAGTTCAAATCTGGTCTCAGACACTTAACACTTCCTAGCTGTGTGACCCTGGGCAAGTCACTTAACCCCAAATGCCTCACCAAAAAAAAGAAAAGAAAAGAAAAGTTAATTATTCAAAGTCTTAGCAAGCTCTAGTTCACACATAAGCAACTGTGAGATTGGCCAAAGGTCAAATAACTTGATACTATCCTCATGTAAACCATACCCATCCAGAAAGTGGACAGCTGTAGCAGGCAACGATTCACTAAGGAAATGTTTAGCCCTAGAATCACGTCTAAGACACAAGCAGCCTATGAGCACCAAAATGATGATATGCAGGCATGATTAGTGAGAAAATGAGAACTCAAAGCAGAAAAATTCACTGTGCTAGGATAATGACTTACAAAGTAGTTTTTAGGAAAGAACAGTTGGATTTTCCTTTAGGAATCTATATAGCAAGGAGAAAGGGGGGAAAACAGGAATCATATGAAAGCAACATTACTAGTGTGGAAAAACCCCAAGGCTGTGGGACAGAGTGGAAGACCATTTGGACTTGGGAATCAGGAAAAGGGCCAATTTTAGTCTTCCTATTGACTTGTATAAACTTGGCCAGATTATCTAACCTCTTACCCAGTTTCCCTTATTTGTAAAAAGCTAATAGTAATACTAGTAACTGACCTCAAATGAACTTTAAAAAAAATCTGCTTGATTTTCCCAGATTCAGAATACAATTCCCCAGGAATTGTACAGAGGGAATAGCTAGCTATGGATTTACATGACATATGCCTCTATTTTACAGTTTAGAAAACTGACTTCAATGTCATGTTCCATAATTTTGAAAACATGAACGGACTTTGTAAACCCAGTGTAACTAAAAGACACAATGAGATGTGCAAACCCATGAGTTACATGCATTTCATCGCTTGAATCCTGCAAATGCATCAGAACTGAGTGGCAACAGTCTCATTTATCATCTTTCACAAGTCTGTCAAAGGGAGAAAGAAAACAGAAAGCCGTCTACAGTAAGCAACACTAACTGTAAATAAAATAAAATTACATTTTATGAAAATGTGAAGACTATGCCAAAAATACCAGTTTTAATTCACAAAACCAAATTAATGCAAATTACCTTTAAGCACAATTAGTGAATGGATCAACTTAACCAGTATCTAAACTTATCATTCCAACTATTTCTTAAACTGTATCTTATTTTCTGCTATCTGCACACATTTCATCAAACCTGGAAGTTCAAACACTTTCTTTTCCACAACCTTGCTAAGCTGTCTGTCTCTCAATTTTATTTAACCTTCATATTAAATATATGACGACAAAGCTTTCACATGAAAATCAAGCTTGGCTATAACACCCAAAATTGGCTAATTCCTCCCTGATGACAGCCTGAACTCATTTCAGAAATAAGGCTCAAAGGGAAACATATCTGAAAAAGGAAACAGTCCAGGATTCTGATATGTAAGCCTGTTGAACTCTGATGAAACTTCCCTGTGCTCAGCTCAATATTAGAAAAGATAGCCAGGGTACTCTCAAGGAGAGGTTAATCATGCCGTCTGTCAGAAGAGTTTGGTTCTCTTGCTCAGATCTTACAGGCACTTCTCAATCAAACATGGTAATATTAGAACATGAGAACCCAAGCCACTTCTATTAGGCTTTGGAAAATACACTGAGTAGTTCCCAATCCTAACAAATTTGCCTAATTAAATTTAGTATTAAGTTTGCATTCCTTTAAGTAAAACTTCCATCAAACTGATACTCAAAACAGAAACTTTGCTGCTGGCAAAGAATAGCCTTTTCCTTCAAAGAAGCATGAACCAAAGAGGCACAAAGATCCTTTTAGGGCCTGACAGGTGCACCCAGCTCCACCACAAATGTCTTCCCCACTCTCTCTCAGCATTCAGATCACCACAGGTCCTATGCACTGAGTCTTCACCACAGAAAACCAGCAAACCATTAACATTTTCTCTTCTTTTCTCTAGACTATGTTCATGTCCTCTACCTAGGAAGACAGCAGTCTGGGAGGAAAGTGATTGTCTCAGAAGAGTAAAGATTTAGTCAGACCATCTAGTTCAATTCTGTCTTTTTATAAATGAAAAAACAGGCTTAGAGAGAATATCTACTTGTTCCTTAACACTTAGCCAAGTATTAGGCAACTGGGTTGTACAACAGTTAAGAGTACTGAGCTTAGAATCAAGACTCAACATCATCAACTATGGCCTCAGACGTTTATTAAAACTACTCTTGACTCTGGGCAAGTCCCTTAACCCTATATGCCTCAGTTTTCTCATCTGTAAAACAAGCTGGAGAAGGAAATGGTCAACCACACACCAGTATCTCTGCTGATATGAAAACTTTATATGGGCTAAGTGTCAGACACAAGTAAAGCCATGGAACAACAACACAGTTCTCCGAGAAGCTCCTACAGACTCAAAATTCTGTCCTGTCTTCCTCCAGGTGACAGTGCTGCTCCCTTCTCTGATACAGTATTAGTACCTCATTCCAAGGATATCAGGGTTAATGATTTAAGAGCCACTTTAAAGTTCTTTCCATTTTTTCTATTTCTTGACACCGAATCAAGCACTGATTGGCCAGTTCTACTAGTGATAACTCAAGTGGAAAATCATTTAATCAAGCCTATTATACGTTTGACAAGGAAAAAAACTTCAGCCCAGAAAGGGAAAATGCCCTGTGCCATTGAACTAGAACTCCAAGTCTCTCCCAATCCTCCCCAGCCTAGCATTCTGATGCTCAGGCTCTCTTTCTTAAAGGGTTTCATGTGCCAGAGTAGGATCCTCTTACTCTGGTGGTAAGCAGAGGATAACACTCTAATAACAAACATGGCTGTTAAGGCAGCACCAGGAGGCTGCTGCCCTTGGTCCTAGCCTGGTCAAGGCTGGCATTTTCCCTTCTGGACTACTATGGTTATGATTCACATTTGCGGCTCTCACTGAAAGCCACTCAAGTCACTTTATCTATCACAGACTAGTGTAAACTACTTGGAGAATATTTCAGTGACGCTCCACATAGTTGTACGTACAATATGACTGACAGACCAAGCCAGATTTGGGCTCTCAGGAATGACACTGGCCCCAACTGAAACTTTCATTTCAAAGCAGCAGATCAATTCTGGTTCCTTCTCTTGTTTTCCAACCTCTGACTTTCAGAATCACACACGTTAAACAAAGTTTGTGTAAGAGGATATTTAAAAATGAATTTGTTACTAACTTTTGGCAGGAATTAGAAGAATCTATCCTTGTCCCCCAATTTTTAACTGGAATAAGAGATGAATATAGCCCAAATAAAATAGTATCCTTCCAGTGTTTTCCCTCAAAAGGCAAAATACTTTTAAAAATTTCTACATGGAAAATATATGGAGCTTAGGATTGTGGCCTAATATTTATAAGAAATCTCCAAAATACCACACACATAGAAGTCATCGATTTTGATCGTTAAAAGTGAAACATCTAACCTTAAAATACTGGGAGGGTGACAGATTCAAGGTACAGACTGAGACAAGGTTTTTGAAACTAGCCAAGGAGGAAACTTGTTTTGCTCAACTATGCATATGGGGGGAAGGGGTAATAGAGCTGTGTGTTATGTGGCAGGAGTTGGTTGTCTTTTGTTTCTACCAATGAGAGAGGGTAGATGTGTTAAGAGAACAATAGATTTTTATTCATTTATTTAAAAACTAAAAACTACTTACCATCACCCTGCATATCTGAAGTCCATAGTGTCAGGTTATCACGTAACAACTGCATGATAAGTGTCGAGTCCTTATAGCTTTCTTCACTCAGCGTATCCAGTTCTGCAATTGCATCATCAAAAGCTGCTTTTGCCAACCTACAAGAAATTAAGATTACATTTTTAAGTGTCATACAAGAATATCAAACTCAGTTTTCCAATTTCATAAAATAGGTATCACTAAATCTGCTAATTCCCCAGCCTTTTTTTCTCTATCACTAGTTTCTGTTCTACTGTCAGATGGTGCTTATTTTAGGGAAAAGCTTTATCACAAATAATAGAAGAAGGAAAAGGGGGCAAAAGTGAGCTGTCTCAAAAAAGCTAATTCAGAGAACATTCCCAAATATACCTCTCATTTAGTTGATTAATAAACATTAAGCCTCCAGAAAGTGTGGTTCTACATATCCTTCTTCAGGAGTTCAAAAGAAGTTCATTCTCTTGTAGTTTGGAGGCTCTTGGGATAAACCTTTCTGAATTAGGCTGATTTTTGAAGAAGCTAAGTCATAAAATCCTTTATAAGCTCATAGTCAAAAATCCTCTAACTCATTAAGATTTGCCAGCGTCTAGGATAACCCAAGGTCAACACATCCAAAATGGGGAAGCATTAGACTAAGACTATATGGGATGTTTACCCTTTAATAAATATGCAAATCAAATTTGACTTCAAATCTCTGAAGACTGACCTAGTCAAAAATGTCTTACATTTCACAAAGTGCTTACATTTGTTTCAGTATGCTGGGGACAGTCTCCTTATTTCAAAGAACTGGGAAATTGCCTTTAAAATTCACCATAACAGAACTTAGCCTATGCCGAGGCTGAGAGAATTCAAGTCAATTATGAAAATATATTATTGTGAGTTACTCATCACAACTTAAAGAATGAAAATATACTAGAATATGAAATGAAACATCTATAGTTTATTTCATCACCAGCAACCTCCCGTCAATGAAGACTCAGAGTCTTGTTTCCATTTTTGCTAAATTTGATTGGTCACTTAGAATGTTTTATATTGGCTAAACTAAAACAAGTGCACCCTGAACTAGCAAATAGTTCCTAAATGGCTAATGTGATTTCTACCAAAAAATAAGGCCTTAAATCAATTCCTATTTTTGTTTCCAATTGGTGAATACTAGACTTCCAAACAAAATGTATGTGACGATTTACAGCTATTTTATTATTGCAGTACTTGTCTCAATACTAAAGCATAAAAATGCCTATTATCCCCAAGGATGCTGGATTTGGAATAATTTAGATCTTCAGCCACATCTAAAAGGGGAGTGTGGAAGGGATGTATTTTTAAGTATAAAGAGAGACCTCTTTATAGAGGTGATCCAACAGCCTGAAATGTAAGAGAATAAATATCATAGTGAGGATGAAACAAAAATAAAAACTAATTCCTAATGTCTTGAGACAGTTGATTTATGCTTCAGTAGTGAAGGCTTTTCTTCTCCAAAACTGACTTACCTGCAGGCACGGTCAGGGGAATTGAGAATTTCATAGTAGAATACGGAAAAGTTGAGAGCAAGACCTAAACGGATAGGATGCGTTGGCGGAAGTTCTGTCATTGCGATATCACTAGCAGCTTTATAAGCCACCAGGCTATTCTCTGCAGCCTCCTTCCTGTCATTTCCTGTGGCAAATTCAGCCAGATACCTGTGGTAGTCCCCTTTCCTAAAGTGAAGAAGAGGGGGGGAACCCCAAAGATTTAAAGATATTGTTTTCAGTTTGTCCCTACGTTCTGTACATGATATACAAACTACAAGCAAAGATATTGTTTTCAGTTTGTCCTTAAGTTCTGTACATGACATAAAAACTACAAGCAGGTATTGCATATATATAACAATTAAGTGCATTTCCCCAACATTCAGGCTTACATTATCAAACAGTAAAAAAGCTTCTTGTTTCAGAACTCATTAATTCATTTACTGCTAACTACTCCCCGCTTAAATAACACCCAAACATTCAACAAAAGCCCATGAGCTCAACTACTCCAAAATCACATAAAATTGGAGAACTGACTCTTCACTTGACAACTGTCCCTAGAAATGGTGAATCACTAATTCCCCAAGTACTCTGAGAGATGGGAGAGTGACCTATTAAGTGACCAGATAGGCTCTCCATGACACATATGCAATCAATAATTAGCAATGCTTTTGTACAGACAAGAGAATCTATTAAAACAAATGACAAATATAAAAAAGATTAACAAGACACATTTTTGTTTTGTCAACAACAGCTCCCAGTCATCTGAAATACAAGAATCCACTGTATGAAAAGCATTCCCCATCTAGTGATTTATCACTTGGTAGCATGTTCACAGTTCAAGTCACTTATTTAAAAGCTACTTCCCCATTTAATCTTTCCATAGTTACAAGAACATTCTTAAATATGAAACCTTGATAGAAGTCATGTTCTAAGAAGAATGCCAACTTTTAATCGGACATTTCCCTACAAGTAAGGAACCTACATTTTATAATAGAAAACCTTGGACTCGCCAGTGTTTGCTGCTGGAATGAGGTGTTTGTCCAGTACGTCCAGAATGTCACAACAGATTAATTTTAGTTCAGTCTCAACCTGGAAAATTAAACAGGAGGTTTAAGACTCATAAATTCAACAACAGATAAATAACTCACCTCAAACATTAATTTATGGGAATAAGAGCCTGCTGCTAAGCTGATAACATCATTGTCTTTCTCCCATTCTTCTCTAATCTGCTCCCCTGCTCCCCCAATTAAATATTCCAGGAAGGACAGTCCTTAAGGTCAAGGAAGGTCAAGGATCTTTTCCTTTTTGCTACATTTGGTTAAGAATCAAAATAGATAATGGGACTGTTCCTGATAGATGGTTTCATGAAAAATCTCATATCTCAATTTAAAAACTATCAAGACTCAGAATTACTAAAAGTAAAAAAACCAGTAACACTAGATAATCATAAAAGAGGGACAAGGAAACTTTCGTGATGATGTGAACATGGTGTTTGAACAAAGACGAAGAAACATTCAAAACGGGGCCTTGGAAAACTTGTTAAGTCAGTTCAATTCCTGAAAGTTATTTATCACTGAGTTGGATCTTTATGTTTTATATATTATTTCTACTAAAACATGACCAGATTTTTTTTTGTTTTATTTTGTTTCTGTTTTTTTGCTGAGGCAATTGGGGTTAAGTCATTTGCCCAGGATCACATAGCTAGAAAGTGTGATTTGAGACCAGATTTGAACTCAGGTCCTCCTGACTTCAGGGCTGGTGCTCTAACTACTGCACCATCTAGCTGCCCCTAACCAGGGTTGTTTTTTTTTAAAATTCCATTTGAAAAAAACCAAATAACATTAAGATAAATTTTGGTTTATTGCCCCCAGTCTGGATCTTCATCATATCATGTCTATCTTATTGTAAAACTCCATCCAGTTTGACTTCCCCTTTCAATCAGTTGGTATCACAGGCCACCACCAGATTATCATTCCTAAAACAGCACACCCTATTCTAATCAAGTCCATACTCTGGCAATCCAATCATTAGCAGTGAACCATGTCCTTCCTACCCCCATCTTCTAAATCAGGAAAATGAGAAAAAGAATCTAAAACAAAGCAGGGAATTTCTCACCATTTGCCGATATTCCCGAATCATTTTTAGCTTTTCTTCACCTCCCTTGTTTTCTTCTTTCTGTTCAATGCTGCTGATTATCCGCCAGGACGCTCTTCTGGCTCCAATCACATTTTTATATGCAACTGACAGTAGGTTTCTTTCTTCAACTGTCAACTCCACATCCATTCCTGCTACTTTCTTCATTGATTCCACCATTTCTAAATTAACAGGAAAATTGGAAATGTCAAATTTTATACTAATTAAAGTTTCAGCATTGTTAAAGTGCATCTCTTCTCATTAGCCTTATTTCTGTCAGAGTATGTAAGTAAACAGTATAACAAAAACTATAGCAGCACAACTTTCAGACCTTAGAGGTAATCCCAAGACTAGGGTTCTTTCTGTTACATGATGCTGCCTTCAGAAGGTCACCAAAATCAATATAAGAAAGCAAATATAGGAAAACTCTTGAATGTGTCTGGAGCTTAAATACCCCATTTACCCACCTACAACAAAACATTTGTAGTAGCACTTTTGTGAAAGCAAACAATTGAAAAAAGTAGATGGAAGATTAAACAAATTATGACACAATTACTGAAAAGAAATGGTGTGTGATGAACATAGAGAAACATGGAAAGAGCTATGAACTGATGCAGAGCTAAGAAAACAATATACACAATGACAACAACTGTGACAGAGACACACACAAATATGAAAAATTATAAAGAGCAAGCTTGGTTCCAAATAAGAGATGTGAGAAGATGCTCTCAACTCCACCCTTTGGCAGACAAGAATTGATTTCCCACACTTTTTTTTTTTTTTGACTCTTTCATTGTATTGATTAGTTACTCATTTTTCCCATCTTTCTTTTAGTCTTTAAAAAATGTTTATTATGTGGGATAGCTTTCTGGGAAGGAGAGGAGAGGTTAATTATGAGAATGGAAAAAAATGAAAGACTTCCATAAAGACTTATTTTATGTGAAAGTTGTAAAGCTATAAAGAATAAATAAGTATGGCTCAGAAGAAGACATATCTCCCATCACATTCCTTAGGAAAGGCAGAGAAGTCCACAAATGGTGTGCACTGGACATATTTCCAGAGTTTTTCAATGTAACAAACAACACTTATGCTTGCTTTTTCCTTTTTCTCCTTTTGGTCTCAAAAAACAGCTTTAGGGGCAGCTAGGTGGCACAGTAGAAAAGCACCAGCCCTGAAGTCAGGAGGACTTGAGTTCAAATATGACCTCAGACACTTAACACTTCCTAGCTGTATGACCCTGGGCAAGTCACTTAACTCCAATTGCCTCAGAGCTCTCTATTTGAAAGGGTCTTTGGGAGGGGGAGGAATAATAAGATAATTTATAGTGGTACAAAACAGTCACCAAGTATTTTTTTTTAAAAAGCAATTCCATATTCATTACAAATAGACAATTAGATCTATTTGGAGATGCATAAGCAAATTAAATAACATCAGTCAGTGTCTGTAAATTTTTCAGCAAACTTGGCAGAAATTTGTCTCTAAAACAGAAATACCAAACTGCTTTTATTTACTACAATGAGAAGATACCATAAAGGAAAAAAGTATTATATTTTAAAATGAAATAACAGCATGCTCTTGAAAAAATACAAAATTTTATAAAACCACATGAAAACATCCAAAATTTCTAAAAAAAAAAAAAAAAAAAAAAAAAACTCCACTAAAACCCCTTGAACTAGAACAATATCCATAAAAATTCAAATACCTAGAGATAAAAATTCAATACTGAAAGGGATGGAACAAAGCCAAATATGCTATTAAGATAACCTTGGGAGTTATTGAAAAATCTAATCTGTTTGGAAATGTAGATTTTCAGAAATGGTCAAATCCTTTGAGACCTAGTTAAGACTAGGTCATTGATAGGAAGAAATCAAAGGTATCTAAGCATATGAAAATATGCTCTAAATCATTATTGATTAGAAAAATGCAAATTAAATCAACTCTGAGCTACCATCTCATACCTGTCAGGTTGGTTAATATAATAGAAAAAGGGAATGATAAATTGTGGAGGGGATATGGGAAAATTGGGATACTAATGCATTGTTGGTGAAGTTGTGATTTGATCCAATCATTCTGGAGAGCAATTTAGAACTATGCCCAAGGGCTAGAAAACTGTGTATATCCTTTGATCAAGAAATACTACTATAATAATAATACTAATAATGCTACTAATCCTAATAATACAGATACTCTGAAAGAGATCATGAAATGATGCAAAGTAAAAGAAAAATACAATCAAAAGCATATATACAAAATGACAGCAACAAATCCATATAAAGACACAGTAAAAATAGATCACGAAAACAAGACAAATTTATATACAGCAGTTTTGTATTAAAAAATATATATATGTTCACATAGGTGAAAATTTACAATGTAAGGTCTTTTCAACTAACCACATGTTTTAGATGATCAATGAAAAGGTTAAATAGAACAATTTTTTAAAGGCAGAAAGTACACATTCTGCACACATTTTCTACTTTTCAAACAAAAGAACTATTTCCTCAAATCATTAACTAAAAAATTAAGCATCTAGTTACATAGCCCAGTGAAACTGTATTGTTTAAAAAACTGTCAATGGTGGTGGCACTTGATTCCCAAACTCTGCTCTGCCATTAAAAATAACTTTGGCAGTAATATGTCAACAGAATATAGAGTGGAAATACAACTGTAAATATAAGTCCCAGGTCCTATGCTCTTTTCCAAATGAGAAGTTTGTTTTGGTTTTTTTTTAAGAAAAAAATCTTAACAGAAAAAAAACCCAAAATATGCAAACCATATGCTTAGCACTTCATTTTCTCATGTTTCTTTCAAAAAGTTATTTCACTGCTTATTATCAATACTAACAAGCTAGCTGCAAGATAACTCAATTTTCAAACCTAAAATCTGTCACTGCACACAAATAAAGGTCTTTTTGGCTACCTTATTAGTTTCTTGACTCCTTAGAGACTGAAATCTGCCAGAATGCATCTATCACTTCCCATGTATAAATTATAAATTCTTTTCCTTTTTATCAGGAAAGGGGAATCAAGGGTCATTTGGATATTTACAACACCAATTATGGGGCACACAAAATTATCAACTTAAAGAACTTAAATAGTGGGAGGCTGTTGTCTCCTACAGTTGCCTTGGCAGGGCCAGATCAAATGATTTAAAGAGCCTTATATGGGCCTGGCCAGACATTCCCCACCCCTGCTTTAGATGAAAGCTTAAGTAGTTCCCATTTCCTGCCACTAGATGGCAAGCAAAGTAAGAAACAATAAATTAAGGCGAGCAATACAGTCCCCAAGTGCAGACAACAAATTTTAAGATCTCTAATACAAAGTAAAAATAGTTACATTTTCAGGAAAATACATTGATACCACTAAATACAAATCTGTTAGACAAAATGTCACTTTTGTGTTTCTGGGAAATGTCAGTGGGCCCTGGTTATCTAATGAGACTCACTGGCTAAAGTCCACATTGATCTAAGATCAATGGTTCTAAGAATCCTTCTGTATGTTTTTTCTAAGGAAAAGTCATGAAGGAATCAAAAATCACATTCGGCAAGCTAAGAAGTGAACATCGCTATGAAGTTAAGTCATTCATTTATAAGTAAGAACAATATCCAAATACTCTGATGATTTTTCCTAACAGCTTTTGAATGCTTATACCACCAGATTTGCCAAGAGGACAAGGAGGCATTGATTCAAAATCATTAACAGACCACCAACCATTCTGAAAAACAATTTGGAATTGTACTTTAAAAAGTTACTAAAACTTTCTATCTCCTTTGATCCCAGCAGTATCAGTACCAGGAAAATTTCTTCCCACAATCCTAACTATCCTCACCCCCGCATCTATTAAGGAGATCAATAACAGAAGATCCCACATATATAAATATCAATAGCTGCACTTTTTATCCGAGTAAAGTCCTAAAAAAAAGGAGGTTCATTGAGGAATGGCTGAACAAACTGGACAATATTAGGGTGCACTAAGAAATGAAAAACATGGGGAATTCAGAGAAACTGGAAAACTTACTATCTGCTCCCGATGCAGAGCAAAAACAGGAGAACAATTTACAGGAAGGAAATTTAAAAAAAAAAAAAAAAAGACTGAAAAAAGACTTCAGAACTGGAATCCATCTAAGAAAGAATTGTGATTTCAGAGGCCTAATCAGCTCTAAAGGTTTCCAAATCTGTACATTTTCAAGACTATCCAAAGTGATAACTTGGTTTTACTTAAGTGAATTCTTTTGATACCTGAAGTGTTATGGGGCTGGAAGAATTATTAAGAATTTGGTTGGTAGGGCAGCTAGATTGGACAGTGGATAGAGCACCGGACTTGGAAGTCAGGAGGACCTGAGTTCAAATCCAACCTCAGACACTTAATACTTTCTAGCTGTGTGACCCTGGGCAAGACAATTAACTGCCTCAGCAAAATAAAAAAAAAAAAATTTTTAAATAAAAGAATTTGGTTGGTGTTAAAAATAAATAAATAAATAATGAAATCAAGAAAACATTCCACAGTATGTTTTTAATCCCCACTTTGGTTGCTCCCACCAGCAAATTAAGCAAACTTCCTTTGACAAGAAATTTGGCTAATTGTAATTTACACAGAAAAAAATATATAAATTGCATCCAAAGAAATACACGATTTTTTATTTTTTAAAAAGGAATCACCTAGTATGATTCATTGCAAATTTAGAATACTGTGATTTTCAAAATCAAGTTCATGAATCAACACAGCCAACAGCAATAAGCCCTAGAAAGGAGGAAAGGTTACATGAAGAAGGAATTCTATTACGTTTAACATAAATCATATCAAGGACCACAAAACCAAGTGATTTGAAATGCCAGTTTAAAAAAAAAAAATTGTCTAGTGAGAACAACAAATCGGTACCTGTTAAAATGGTGCAATCTATTATACTGTTTTACCTGGGTTGTATTCTCCTGGATATTATATTCCCCTGGACCCTTGAAAGAAATGATGAGCAGTAGCCCAAGGGCTAGACAAGCCCAAGTTGGAGCCTTGCCTAGAAATCTAACTTGCTTAATGAGCTGCCAAGTCATATAACCGTTCTGAGAGTCTCTTCATCTATTAAATGGGGAGGATAATACCTGCTATGTATGTATGTATACTCCTTAGGGCCAGTGTGAAGGACAACTGTGATTAGAAAACCTTCCAAGTCAGAGACACTAAAATAGTCATCACAGCATTTCTTGCAGAAACAAAAATCTAGAAACAAAGTCAATTCCATCCACAGACATGAATATAAGATGTTGTGATGGAGTATTATTCGCTGTAAAGAAACAAGAAATTAATCAATACAGAGAAGCCCAGGAAGACATAGGAACTTAATTCAAAGGCAGTAGAACCAAGAAATCCATACAAGCAACAAACATAAATGCAAACAAATACAACTGAAAAGTTTTAGTCATAATGACAGAACTTATTCCCAAAGAGAGGAAAAGTTCTTCCTTCTTTCTTGCTGATGTGGAGCATAGCATACTGTGCTGCTTAGTAACCCTGATAAGCCATTTGCCCTTAGTTTATTAACTTTGTTAAAAGGAACACCCCTCCGAACAGAAATAACTGTATTATATTCAGAAAATGAAGATTAAAAAATAAAAGCTCTCAAAAATGAACACATTTTGGATTCCAAAATTTGTGGCATCCCTCCTACCCATCCTATAGCCAATATTAAATTTTCTCCAAGAGTCTTAAGTCTAATACTACAAGAGGTCGTGCAAGGATGCCAGATCTGAAACACTTTATAGTTTTTTTAGACACGAATAATGGGATCTCATCCTCATGGATACAAGCCTCCAATCCCCCAAAGTAGGCGTTCAAAAATCAGCAAGTTATTAGTAGACTCCAAATGGATAAAAGAATCACATGGATGACCGACCCTCTTTGAAGTACAGTGAAAAGAGAAAAAAGTTTAGCTAAAACAAGGGACCTGCCCTCATGATGTTTCTAGGCAAGGAGGTGATATGACACCCCCCCAATACCTATAATATAGAACGTGCCACAAGGTGTGAGAGTAGGCAGGAAACGTCCTCACCAAGGAGTGGGAGCTGGGAAAAGGCAGGAAAGTAGCTGGGTAAGCTTCAAGAAATCCACACCAAAGGTCAGGCTTTACATATCCTGGGAGAATTAAGCATACATGAAAGCAAATACATCTTCATGGATCATGCAAACACATGTTGTAAAGGACTAGTCCCATGCAGTAAGAAATAGCTATCTCGTCCACATTGGGGGCAGAGAGAGGTTTGGGCATCTTGTCCCTATAATCTGAAAAATCCACATAGAAACTCATTTTTCCCGCTTTTTCTTTCAAAGGTTTTTAATACCTTTTAATCCCATTTTGGCTTGCTTATACCAGCAATGTACAATAATAGGCAAAATAATACACAAAAATCTTATGCATTTGAGTTTCTAAACTTTTTCTGTGTCATCTGTGGATTCTGCAAATCTCCCAAAAAATTCCCATTTAATTTCTTATACCGACCCCCAAGATATATTGAATCCAAGACAAAGAAAAATCATAATGTAGAAGAGTTAAGTGTAATCTCAACTTAATGGATAATTGGCTGGGTTTCCCCCCTACTTCTTTGTTATATAAGGGATGGCTCAAGGAGGCAGGACTGAATGTAATGGAAAATGCAAACAATATACCAGTTGGAAAACAAGCAAAGCCAAATCAAAACTTGTAACAGATAGATTTTCATAAAAAATACTTATTTTCTTTTTCTTATGGTTTTTCCTTTTTGTTCTGCTTTTTCTTTCACAACATGACTAATATGAAAATAAGTTGTACATGTGTAGCCTCTTAGATTATTGCATGCTGTCTTGGGAAGGGGAATAATAAGGGAAGAAGGGAAAAAATAAAATTTGGAATTCAAAATCTTACAAAAATGAAACTTGATAGCTACCTTTACATATAACTGGAAAAGCAAAATAATATTGGAAAAAAAATACTTTATGAATTAGACAGGAAGAAATAACAAGCACCTGCACTGCAGATTCTAGGCAGAAAGAATCCCTCAAATATAAAACCTATAGCTGTCTCAGCCAGACTGGGGAGGTTGTGCTGAGGGAATGGTATGGATGGCACCAGGGAAGGAAAAAAGGAGAATAACTTCATTAACGCTATTGGACTGCGGATGAGAGAGTTGCTTAAGATTTATGGAAATCTTCAAGAAATGACAGGTAGTCACTTGCAGGACATCCCTTTGGGAAAACAAAAGCTGAAAAGTGTAACTGGTACAACCTTTAAGGCAAGTGGATAATCAAGGGCTTGGGACCTAACCTGTACCTCATGCCAGATTTCAGAGGCTCAGAATACAACTTGTAGAATACAACTTCTCCAAGAATTTTTTGTCCTAATCCCAGTGCCTTGTACAAGGAGAACAGTTAGCCCAACCTCATATTTTACAAATGAACAATCTGAGGCCCAGGGAGATTAATTGACTTGCTAAAGAACACACACACAAATGTCAAAAGGAGGATCTGAACCTAAATCCTGATTCCAAAAGCAGTGCTCTTTCCACTTTAATACTCTGCTACCTCAAATGTGTGTTGACTGACAGAACAGCTGGTCAGGGTTAGTTAGAAGGCACTTTAAAAGTGAACCAATCCAATCCTTCCTTTTTAGAGAAGAGAACAAAATTTAGTGAGACCAGGTGATCTTCCCAAGGCAGCAGAGGAAAAAAATGGCCTCACCATTATAGGACTCTGGCTTCTCAACCCAGCCTTCTTTATACTGCTCCATACCTCAGTATTCCTGTGGAAAAGCTGTCCCACCAGCCTGGTTACCAGCCTGGCCCTGTAACCCTGGGCAAAGTCACGTTCTCAGTTGCTCAAAGTAACTTTCTCTTAAAGTGCTAAAAAGATCCCAATCTACAAGGGGAGCAGGCAGCTAATCATCTAGTTCTCTTTAGTAATGAAATCGTAGTCACAGTCCCTACCTTTACCCTATTTATGATTTAAAAAGCCCAGACTTTCAGAACTAGATTTCTAAGGTAAAGAACACGATCCTGACTCTGAACAAAGTGTGGAAGAGAGCAGTGTTGGAGGAAAGGAATTCCAGAAACAGAGGCTTAAGACTCTGAGGGTCCACTCTGGACCAGGCCCCCAAGGAAGTATCATGTTACACTCTAAATCTAAAGCAAAAGTAGGGGAAGAAAAAGCATAACCAACTACTTACAAGCACACATGGTCAAGGACATCCTGAGCAACTTTCTTTTGATTGGAGTCTAAAGAATTTCAAGCTTTAGGTTATTAGATTCTACCTTATCTTAAGATGTTCCACTTGATCTACTTTTTTATTTTTTAAAGTGGTTGTAGTTTGCTGATTACTGTTTTATGATACTGTTAGAGCTTCAGAGGTAGTGAGGTTTCCTTTCTTCTTCATTTCCCTTGATAGTCTATCTTTTGTTCTATTACTTTATGTCTCTGCAAAGTGTCTACTTGGTAATATGACTTGCATATTAACTATACCTATAGATTAAGAAGTGTTGTCATTTTTGACAATGTCAATTATCCCAGTCATTAACACCGAATATTACTCTCTAGTTAAATTTAAAGCTTTATGCTTTAAGGAGCATCTTATTGTTTTATATATATTATATGTGTGTGTAATAATTGTACTTTGGTAGACTGATTTCCAGATATCTTTAAAGTATATAAACTATCTTGAATGATGAACGATTTCCCTTTCTATTAATCCCTCATGAATTTTGTCAAGTTACATAAAAATGCACCTTTTTTTGGTGGGTTTATGTTTTAAAGCCAGGTCTCTATGCACTTATCACAAAAAGAGAAATGACCTATCATCTTTTTCTAGCTAATGGTTACGAAACCATTAAAAGGTCCCCTTTCCCACATCTTACGCCTCCTTTTCTAGTCAGAATCTGAATATCTAAGGTAAATCTGATAGTTTCTATCTGAGTGAACCCAAGGTACCATATGAGGACACTGAGGTCAGGGTACCCAAATGAAGTCCCATGGAACTAAAAGGAGGAAAGCATGAAATTAAAATTTGCCCAAAAGATAATAAACAGCAATTCTCAATGAAAAGACAGCCCACCCTTCACCATCACCTCTTTGTTTTTACCACTAAGGTTCACAAGGACCCTCATCTAATGGTTCTATTTGGTAACTGGAAAAAAAAATCAAGAATACATGATGACAAAAAAAGTTAAGTCTTGAATAACAATATGATCTACATCTGAAAGATATTCAGCATCTTATTAATTCAGGTTATAGAAGATGTTTATTATCCTGGGTGACCTATTTGAAACTTTCATAAAAACAGATGGAAAATGCCATCATCTCAGTTTAGTACCATAGGTTTTTTCCTTGCTTATTCTGTGGGTATGTTGGTTTAGTTTTGTGCTAAGGCAACTGGGGTTAAGTGACTAGCCCAGGGTCAAACAGCTAGGAAATATTAAGTTTCTGAGGCCAGATTTGAACTCAGGTCCTCCTGATTTTAGGGCTGGTGCTCTATCCATAGTGCTATCTAGCTACCTCTCAATCCACAGATTGGAAATTTCTGACTTCAATTATCTTTGTATGAGATGCTTTTGGAGTATCTACATTCTAAATGACTTCTAAGATTTGTAGGAAGAGATATAAAGGTGGACAAGAGTTGAAATTTTTAGAACTATAGTCAACTGCAAATGCCTCATTTACTGTATGACTAAGGGAACAATTTTCACTGAGGCTTAAAATTGGGAGCTAAAAGTAGTATAATTTGGGTGTCTTTCCAGCTCTAGGCCTCTCAAACTTGCTTAGTGAATCTATTAGGCTTGACAGCCTCCAAGTATGGGAAGGTTTGAGATTCCCTGGAGTCTAAAACTGTTGTCCAATCTAGATCAACCAGTCTTAATCTATCTCATATCTCTAGAAAAGATGTATGGCTTCTGACAATCAACTGAAATGTGGAAGATAGTAAAAATGTATTGGGTGGAGTCATACCTTTTATAAGCTATTTAATATCATCAACTGCTAGGTAAAAGAAACACTTGGAAGGACTTGGCAGTGGCGTTAAGGGGCACAATTATAAATATTGCTGCTACTGGAATCCTCTCTTCTTAGATCTCTAAAGACCCTGCCTGAAGGGAGCTCATCTCAGCTTTGACATTTCTTCCATTACTGATAGATGAGAGAGTCCAATGTTTTTAGATGGCCCCAAATTTGATTTTTCTTTTCCTTCCAACATCATTTCCTAAATAAACTCCCAATTGTTTTTGATTCATTTCTAAATTTAAAAATTCAGAATGAGTTCATTTTAATACCTTTATTTAAAAGCAATTTAATTGTTTGTCCCAAGAAACCCACGGAATACATATATTTTATGAAGTGGAAAGTAACTTGGAGATCATTATTTTATAAATGAAAACTCTGGAGACTGTAATTTTATTAATGAGGAAATTGATTTTTAAAAAAACTTATCAGCCAATCAACAAGCATATATAAGTCCTATGTTTCTAACCCCAAGTAGGTGCTGGAGATACAAAGTCAAGGGTGAAAAGAGTCTGCCTCTCAAAGAGTTTCCATTCTAATTTAAGTGAAAGGAAGTACTTGCAACTATTCCCTGTGTCATTGGGGATATTGGGGTGGGGGCAGGAAGGGTATCTTTTATAGAAGATTTTTATTCCAGATATGCACACAAAGACAAGAAAAAGAATATTATGTGTGATGAACATCTAGGCAACCAATTAAGTTTAGAAGGACTACAGAGTAAAGAGGAATAATGAATTAGAACACTGGAAAGAAGGCTGGAAGCAGATTGGAGACTTAATAATAGACTTAACAAAGAGTTATCAAACTATGACTACCCTTTGATCAGCAGTGATTCTGCTGGGTCTACGTCCCAAAGAGATCTTAAAGGAGGGAAAGGGACCCATATGTGCAAAAATGTTTGTGGCAGCCCTTTTTGTAGTGGCATGAAATTGGAAATTGAGTGGATGCCCATCAGGTGAGGAATGACTGAATAAATTAATTATAGTATATGAATGCTATATTACTGTTCCATAAGAAACAATCAGCAGGATGATTTTAGAGAGGCCTGGAGAGACTCACATGAACTGATGCTAAGTGAAGTGAACAGAACCAAGAGAACACTACCCAGCAACAAAAGGATTATAGGATGATCAATTCTGATGCATGTGGCTAATAATGAGATGATTCAGATCAGTTCCAATGATCTTGAGATGAAGAGAGCCATCTTCATGGCATCTTTATACCCAAAGAGAGAACTATGGAAACTGAGTGTGATTCACGACATAGCATTTTCACTCTTTTTGTTGTTGTTTGCCTGCATTTTATTTTCTTTCTCTTTTTTTTTTCCTGTTTGATTTGATTTTTCTTGTGCAGCAAGACAATTGTATAAATATGTATGCATATATTGGATTATTTGTCATCTAGGGGAGGGGGTGAGGGAAGGAGGGGGAAATTGGAAGAGAAGGTTTTGCAAGGGTTAATGATGAAAAATTGCATGTTTTGAAAATAAAGTTTTCCTAAGTGACCTTGGGCAAGTCACTTAACCAACTGCCTCAGATCCAAAAAAAAAAAAAAAGCTTTAACTTAAAAAATGATAATAATGATAGAGGGACTTGAATTTGATCCTACAGATAAGAGATCCTTTGGGGATCACTGGGCAAGGAGAATGGGCATGGAGGAAAGGGTCATACATGGAAAGCAATTATGAGGCTACCTTAATAGAGTGTGGACAGAGTCAGAGAAATGGGCTGAGAGAGAGATATGGAAGTAAAACTGACAAAACATAGCAAAAGATTTGAAATGTGGGGGAAAGGAGAAATGAATGAGGTTAAGTGTGGAGTCAGTACAGTGGGTGCCCTGGACAGCAATAAGGGAAGTTCAGAAAAGAGCTTCTCTGATACAACCCGCCCACCCAGGTGGTGAGCAAGATTTAGCTCAAAGATAAGAAATTATAATTTGCCTGAGGTCATGAAGAAAGGTCTATATAACAGTTGAATCCAGGCCTTCTAATCCCAAAATCAAGATTCTCTTTCCACAAAATCATGCAACCTCTCCAATGCATTGGATTAACTATTTGAGATGCTCTATAGTTCTAATAGACAATACATTCTCTACCACATCTGCAATACTCAATGTCCAAATCAGATAAATTTATGATTTCTTTTGTAATCCCATGTATTTTAGTTTATTTAATGAAAAATAATATTCTGAGTCTATAGGTCTCACCAGATGCCCAAAGGCACATGGAATAGAGCTCCTTGACTCTCAGCATCCCCACATTCACTCCCAACTCAAGACTAGTGTACATCTACACTTTTGTATCAAAACCATTTGAAGCAAATTTGGTTTTCAGATGTAGCTGTAAAAATAATCTGAAAAACTATCAAAATGAATCAATGCTTTTAAAATGGCCTTCTAAAAATGAAACTTTTTACAAGGCATAATTGTATCAAGATGTCAGACAAGAACACTTTTGTTGAAAAAATGTCAATTGTTTCTTTCAAGCAAATGATTTAGATCTATTTAGCTTTTAGTAACTACCCCCCCCCTCCTCATAACTGAGTCATTTTTCAAAATGAGAAGATTCACCTGTATGCCACTTATGAAGAAAAAAAGTGAGTGTCAAAAGAAATATTTTCAGTTAAGGAAGACAAATGTAATAAGTATTACTAAAAACAAGCTGAATCATATGAAGAGTCAACCAATGGGGCCAGCTATGTATGCATTTAGAGTTAGAACACCACTGTGGAGTCAGCGGACCAGAGTTCAAATGTGACCTCAGACACTTGACAGTAGCTAAGAAACTTGACAGTTAGTAGCTGTGTGATCCTGGACAAGTCACTAAACTCCAACTGCCTTGCAACAAAGAAAAAGCAGAGTCAACCATTAATATATTTTCCATTAATAGAATTTAGTGACAGCTTAGGTGGGGGAAGGGAGTCAGTGACTCCTCCTCCCACATCACCTGTAAAAGTCCAAACTGTAATTAAAATGACCAGCAAGTTTAGAGTCCAAAAATCTAAGCTCCAACATACCCTGCTTAACTTTGGGGAGAACATCTCTCTCCAGCCCTTTTCGGTTGGGCCTTACTTCTCTGCCCTCTCCAATCCATCAAACCAGTCATATTCCCAAAACACAAAGACAAGCAGTCAGTGGCCTCTTAAGGATTCAAGGACCACAGCGATTATTTGGCATTCAGAGACCTGATTCCTTATATATACTGCAGGTTCCCACCCAAAGGATCTGTCACCTTTTTCCACTCTTTTCAACAATAAGATAATTCAGGCCAATTCCAAGGTGATGGAGAGAGCCATCTGTACCCAGAGAGAGCACTATGGGAATTGAGTGTGAATCACAACATAGCATTTTCACTCTTTTGTTGCTGTTTGCTTCCATTGTGCTTTCTTTCTAATTTTCCTTTTTTGGTCTAATTTTTCTGAGTGCAATATAATTGTACAAATATGTATAGAAGAATTGCACATGTTTAACTTATACTGGATTACTTGCCATCTAGGGAGAAAAAAATTTGGAACACAAGGTTTTGCAAGAATGAATTAAAAAAAAGAGAGCGAGACAGCTTGGAATCATTCTTTTGTTAAACTCCTCTATCAATTAACATCTATTTCCACCATGTTTAACATATATTGGATTACTTGCCATGGGGTAGGGGTGGGGAAGGGAAAATTGGAACACAAGGTTTTTGCAAGGGTTAATGTTGAAAAATTATCCAGGCATATGTTTTGAAAATAAAAAGCTTTAATTTAATAAAAAAATAAGAATTTTTAAATGTAAAAAAACCTCTTCTGTCAAGATCAATTTAAGAGGCATGAGGTCCCTTAAATTTACTTTGTGTATATTAGATGTGTAGTTTTATTTGTACCCGCCTCCCTGAAAAAAAAGATACAAGAGAATCCTTTATTTCATTTGTTGTCTATCTCCAGCAATTAGCACACTCCTTGACATATAGTAGGAATTAATAAATGCTGACAGACTGATTTCTTCAATCTGTAAAAATGAGACTTGGACTGGATGGTTTCTAAATCCTCTGAAAATCTAATTTACAGAATTTTCAATTCCTATTCTATCATCATGCTACAGAGAAGTTACATTTCTCTACTTATCCCAAATCTAACTTTGCTATTACTCCACTGATTTCCCTTATCCAGGAAGGCATGATCCAGATAATATCAAGCACTTATATAACTAGCTCCACAACTGTATCCAGTGATTGATCTACTGGTCTCATTTCTGTGTCCCCTGATAAAGATGATTGCTAATATGAAGGGAACCAAAAAGCTAAGGAAGAAGTTAGAAACACAATAGTCCCTAAATAAGATGATGAAATATCTTAAATAAGTATTAACTATCTTTAAATAATTTTTTAAATCTTTAAATATTAAAATAAGTAGATGAATGACTGCTTCATTCTAAAGCACTGGGGGAAAGGAGATGAGAGGGTGGATTAGATTTGCAACTAAATATTCTTAGATTCTTTTTTGTTTTTTACTGTTTTAAAAAATAATAACTTTTTATCTTCAAAATACATGCAAAGGTAAGTTTTCAATATTCATCCTTGCAAAACCTTGTGTTCCAAATTTTTCTCCCTCCCTTCCGCCCATTCCCTTTCCCCAGACAAGTAATCCAATATATGTTAAAAATATGCAATTCTTGTAAACACTAAATAGTCTTAATTTCATTTGAACTCAGATCTTCCTGACTTTAGGGCTGGTGCTCTATCCACTGTGCCACCTAACAGCCCAATATTCTTAAATTCTTAAAAGAGATGCCTGAGGCACTGAGAAGTTGGATTATTTGCTGGGGTGACAAAGCCAAGAATGTCAAGAGCTGGGCCTTAAACTCAGGTCTTCTTAACTCTTAAGGTGTAGAAACTACTACACTAAGCAGCTTATATATATCTATCTCTTGGTCAGTAAGAATCCTTCAACAATGCAAGAAAGGGAAGGTAAGGAGAGGCTAAGTTAAAATGAATACCCATGAATCCCATGGATAAAGGGACTCACTTTACAGAAGTATAAAAGGCTTAAGAGGACCATCCACCACAACTATTTGTCCTTGAAATTTTTTTCAAGTCAAAGAAACAATAAGTTGTTAATCAATTTTGGAGAGAACCATAGTTTCTCCCTCCCCTCACACTCACAATAGAAAATTTAACATAATTTACAATTTTTTAAAATCTTACAGATAAATATAAAATGGCAATGCTGTCCTCAGGGAGGTTCCCATTCTGGGGGGAGAAGGTAGAAAAGAAATCTGATGGAATCTCATAAAAAGAAACTGCAGCTTGGGAGACATCCCAAGAGGAGATACGAGGTGGTAACAAGAGATGAGTATTGAAGAGATTTCAAGAAATGTAACAATGAAAATCCGTATCAATCACCTAGACAATGACAGTAGGCTATAGGAGCTTACACTCAAATAGAATAAAATACTAAGACAGCTAGCTACGGCAGACCTAAATGCAATAATGCTTCTCGATATTATCTTTTGGTGTTCTTCCCAAAAAGTGATCACTAGGTAGGTGTAGACACTATGCTAAGTCTCTTCAAGGACCAAATATTTTAATGAAGGAGGGAGGAGGACCCTGTTCCCCTCCCCCCCATTATCTCTGCAGTGAAGTCATAGGTAACTTCAGTAATGGTGCTGATTTGATTATTACTCTGCAGAGTTGGAGGTGGAGAAGATAGAGCCAGAACTCTAGTATGTTATGAAGGGCTTTGCGATCACCTCAGGGACTTTTGGAGTGTCAGGGCAGACAGAGATGGAATCCGAGACATAAAGCATGGAACAATACAGATGGAAAGTCTCAGTGGTTTCCACAACAAAAATGATTTGGCTTAGCTCAAATAGAATAGATGATTCCCTCCAAGCCCTCAGGCCTATACACAATACTCTTAAGGCCAGGCCTTAAGCCTTCCTCCAGGTGAAGATGATCCTAAGTGACATTGGTAAAGGTAAAAGTGAATGGCCCCATAAACTCACCACAGAACCTGAGAACAGGAAGGAGGCTTATATTCAAAGGCTCTTCATTTTTAGAAATCAGCAAACCCAAGAATCCAGATTTCCAGCCAACTGCTCCATCACATCTCAAACCCTCTACTTCTCTACTGAATATCGATAGAAGAAGAAGAGGTCTCCTCTTCCAAGTATTACTAACAAAGTGAGTCCTGACTGTGACCTTGAATCAATCACATACTCTCTCTGGGCCTGCTGTTTCTTCATTTAAAAAACAAGGGGGCTGAAATTCAATGATCCTTAAAACCCTCCCAGCCTTTAATTCTGTGACTATCTCTGATAGGAGACTAAATGAAAAGACTAACAAATAATTTAAGTTATGGGATTTAAGGGACTCTTAATTGTGCTCATATGAACAAACTATTTCAAATGTTAGCTGGAAAATCTATAAGGACTCATGGAATCTCTGAATTTATTCTTATGCTCTATAATGGAACTATAGCACTAAGGTCAATGCCTGGACTAAATGCATGCCTATAAAATGTCCACATTTTGAGCCAATGAAAATAAAATATATCCTTTTTGATATACTTTCTTTTCTTAAAAAGGCTTTTGGGCTTTGTTGTTCAGCTGTTTGTCCAACTCTTTGTGATCAATTTGAAATTTTCTTGGCAAAGATACAGGAGCAGTTTGCCATTTCCCTTGAGGCAACCAGGGTTACATGACTTGCCCAAGGTCACATACTGACATTAAGTATTTTAAGGCTAGATCTGAACTCAGGTATTCTTAACTCTAGTACCAGAACTCTCCACTCCACCATCTAGCTGCTCAATTTTAGGGCACTTATCACCAATTTTAAAAAGCATTTTGCTCTACATGGCACTGATGGTTGATTGATTAGTTGCTCTCTTTCATTCTCAAAGAGGATCAAAATAACATCACTACATTGACTGAAATTTTCTGGGTTATATGGCAAGAGGTCAGGATGTTTCCACTGTCTATCTCTATAAAGGAAAAGAAAATAGGTTGTCCTGTGATGATCTCAGAGCAAGGGATCTCTCAGTCATTGCTTACAAGATTCTTGCCAGTCTTTTCTTTCACCTTGAAGGTCATCTACCTGAGAGCCAGTGAGGCTTCAAAAAGGGTTAAGGAACAGTTAATGAGATGCTCGCTGCCTAACAAGTCCAGGAGAAATGCCAGAATAAACAATCTGAGCAAGACCCCTGATCTGATTTTGAAGGCTTGAGGAAAACCAAAGACATGCTCGAATAAGTTCTGAATAATGGACAATGCTCTCATCTTTTCCAGTCTTTGATGAAGTGCAACACCACAAACCACAAGCTCTTACCTTCAAGAATCTTACATTTTATAAGGGGAGATTTGAATAAAATAAGCATATTGCAAATTGGGAGAGGGAGGATTCTTTTAGTGTACGTACACACACACACACACACACAGACACACACACGAGGGTTACAAATAAATTTCCTCCCAACTGCAAAGAATGTTAAATATATCTTTATCCCTGCCTCCTTCTCTTTAAAAATCAGTCCTTAAGAAAATAAGTAAATAAGACTTTTCCTACTAACTAATAAAGCATGAGAAACCAGCATATGCAAAGAAAAATCAGGAACCCTTATCTAAGAAGTGACATCTGAGTAAAATTCTAAAGGAAGCCAGGGATGCTGGGAAGCAGGGTTTAGAAGGCAATACATGCCTGGAACAAGGCAAAAGACTAGGCAAAGGAATGGTGACAAGCAATGAATTTTTTTTTTAAGTGCTGAGGAAGGAGAGCTTCTTCCTTAGTAGCTTTAAACAAAATAGTAACCAAAGCCTACTGGAGAGTATACCCTCACATAAGAGGTCAAGGCTAGGGAAAATGCCCTTCGCCGAAATATCTGAAGTGATAGTTTTTGAAGTAACAGAGACTTATAAACAAAATTGATTTCCATGAAATGAGAAAATGATTGGTCAAGAGGAGTTGAAAAGAGAAATTTAGGTCTCAATAAAATTTATTTTAAAAAACAACATCTCACACAAAAATTAAAGGCTTCCTCACATGCACAAGAAAGCAAAAGCAAAAAATCCCTTTCAACAAAAAAAGCAGATATTAGTAAATGCCAAGAATCCCCCAATGACTTGCTTTTTCCCCCAGAATTTGAACATTAAATTTCCATATAATTGGTTCTTTTGCAAACCTATATATTTTGTTTTTTCCTTTTAAAAACATTCTGAGAAGTAGCTTTAAAACTTCAACAGATGGTCTGCCAAAGTGATTCAGGATCAAAAAAAAAAAAAAACCTGTTCCATGCCCTAAACTCATATGATATTATACTTATATGCTAAAGCCCTCAGACAGAGTCAATTGTCCTTTACTTCCCCCCAAGGAGAAGGTTAATGACTTGCCCATCGTCGTACAACTTCAACTAATAGGTTGCAGGCCAACATAGAGCAATTAGAAGCAAAGCAAAAGCTATATGCAAATAAGGTGTAGTTGGCATATGATAGAAAACCTAGAAAAAGCCAACACAATTCAATAAGTCTATTACCCTGTATCAAGTGATGTATGCCATCAAAGAGTCAGTATTCTGTTTAAGAAAGCAGAATGCCATTCCACATAGTTAAAATGATCCAAAGTGCTGCTACTCAAAAGGGTAAACAGATTATCTATGGTGAGTTCCTGATAGTTGTGGTTTGACTGAAACATTCAAGGTGTCAGTGAAATGCACTCAATAAAGCAAGAAAGCCTGAAAGAAAAAAAAAGTTTGGTTAGTCCAAAAGAAAATACTGAAAGAGCTAAAAGCCTACTCCATTTTATTTTAAAGTAGTAAGTAAAATGGAGAAGACATATAGGATAAAAAAGGCCAAAAGGGGAGAAAACTTGGAAATGGTTTTGGATTAGATTAGAGGGCAATTTAACTTCAGAAATCTAACTTCCCCTGAAATAGAAGCATATCTTTCCCCATTTTATCTTTGTCTAAAAGAGTAATCTTAAACTTGTATTAATTAAAATTACTCACTTCATTTTTACAAATAAAAATAGCTAGATTTATAACAATTTCTGTAAAATCTAAACTGAAGTAAATTTTTACGAAAACCATCATTATGATGTCCAGGTCATTTTTGCCTTGGTATTCCTAAGATTAAGCATATAGTAGATACTAAATATGTGCCTTTTGATTGTACAAATAACATAAAACAGTAATAAAACTTCACAATAATCCACTGCATATTTAGTGCTAAGCAGTAAAAAAGCCAATAATTTTTATTACAAACCCAATAAACTTCTGAGTGGATCCCTTAACAAGCAAGTCTTCAAAACACCTACAAGACAAAGATCATCTTCAGTGTTCTTAATCATGCCCTAAAGCACTGGCAAACCACTTAAAACACCTTCTGAACAGTAAGTTATGTTCTTCAGAGTTTGAGCTGTATTTTATCCTAATTCTTTGAATACTAGTAGTTCATAGCTAGTATATTTAGCCAAATGTGAAGGCCTCCCTAGTGCTGGTATTCTCAGTTCTAGTCAATCTGGCCTAGCAGATAATTCGAATACATGCCCTTCCATTTCCAGCCTCCAAGACTTTGCACACTTGTGCAATAACTGCCACGCCTGGAATGCTCTTCCTTATTTTCAACTCTTGGAAACTGTGAGTCCTTTCAAGTCTCAGTTCTGGTGGCACCTTCTTTCAAAAAGCCTTTTGCTGATTGTGTTGTGCTAATTGTGCCCTCAAGCTCAAAAAACTTATTTTATACAATGTAAGCTCAGTACTTAACAGTACAAGTTGTAACCCCTCTCCCCCATATAAAGGTAAGGACCGTAGTTTCCTTTTATCTGAAGCTATCATGGGTTTGACACGTGATAAGCAAAGAAATGTGTGACAACCGGGTGCTTCACCAAATTAACCATGTGACACCACCATGTGCCATTCAAGAATGAGATTCTCCAGTGACTTTTCCATATTAACTTTACAGACTAAGGCATCATTTTATCCAAAATTAATTTTGAAATTAAGTTTTCCATTAGCCATGCTACCAACTATATAATCCCTGGGAAACAAACTAGTATCAGACTAGTAAGGGACTACCTATAAAGCCACCTACATGCTACATGATTTAAGGGATTACATTGCCAAATTTTAAATTCGAAGTACAAATTCCAAAAAAAGAGGTGAAATTCTTCAAGTTTTTCAGGTCACTTTTGGTTAGTAATGGTAAAGAATCGGTTATTTCTTTATTGCCATAGCACCACTGAAAATCACACAACCATTAGACTCCAGTTGCTAATTAAGGCACCTGATAAAAAGGAACAGGCCATTTCCTGACACAACACCAAACAGGATCTAGACCAATCCTAATAACTTATTTTTTCTGGGATATCATCAGCATCAAATAAACTTTTTTCATGATTATATATATTATCATATATATTATAAAGTATAACAACTTTCCCAAACAATGTATTTGAGGTCATTAGGGAAGGGGAGGAGTTAAAAAAAAAGATATGCACACGTTGGTTTCTTAGCTGAGGAGTTCTTTGTAGTACACCAGTGATATAAATTCTGGCTGAATATATAAATAACAACCCCCAAAGAGAAGGACCTCAAGTGGAAGGAGTAATATATCTAGTAATAGCAGAGCTAGACTTAACTAGAGCCTGCTTCAACAGACAAATGGAAATATCAATATCTAGTAATAACCGAATCTGACACTCACTGGGAAGGCAGCCGGTAACAGAACTAACAAACTGGGAGAAGAGGTATCTGAACTTCTGCCAGTTCAACATGGACACAAGCAAGCTGAGAAACCCCACACTACTACCATTAGCCAGTGTAACAGCAGTTTGTCATCCTTTGGTTGTGTAAGGGATCATCTCACACTGAAACCAGCACTTGCTAACCTCAAAGTGACCTTGGAGAAAACAAGTTCAGACTTATTACCTGAAATAACTTAAATAACACGAGTGGCCACAGGAAATAAAATATAGAAAACCTAACTTGCTTCTGGCTAACTAATAAACACTGTCCATTTGGGTGCATCTCCACAACATTCACAAAGGCAGTAGAGCTGCCACAAGTGATCAGGACTAGTCTTAAAACTCTAGGAGGAGGTTCAGAAGGTATATAAATGAAGTTAATTTAAGGCAGATTTCGAATCTGATTATAGACTGCCTTGGCAACTGCTGAGTGAAGCTGTACCAGCTGAGGAAAATGTACACGTACACGAAGGGGGAAAAGGATAAGTCATTAATCAAATGGAGAGACAGCTCCGCATTTAAAAATAATCCAAAGGAATCATTCTTTCGTTTTTTTATTCTCCTGTTCTCTTCTTTATGTTAGCTGTTCCTTTTTAAATGAACTCCTTTCCAAGACATTTCAGACAATCACCTGTAGGTAGAACATTCTGAACACAGCTGAGACAAAGAATGCTTTCCTACTCCTGTGCCAGCTTTTCCTGAAGACATCTAATTAACATCCCATCCTTACTCACCAGAAAGGCAGTATGTATCTCCACTCTACAAAAGGAAACAGAAGCAGAATAGGGAAGTGCCTTATTCAAATGCATAGTAAAACCAACTGTGAAAACTGCCTCCCAATAACATTCCTTTACTATATCTCGTGTAACAGATTACTAGGGTTTAAGGGATGTTGATGGCAGAATCTGCAGTATGTCTATGTTGGTTCCCTGAGGTTTTATCTAAATAAATCCCTAGTTGTGACTAAATTTGTAGCATCTAAGGTTAGATATTCAATCTTAAATCACAAATGGCACTGCTATAATGTAAAATTTTTACCCTTCTGGAAAAGGGGAAAATATCTGATCTACTCTGTAATACAATGTCAACTGAATTATAAAATCAAATTTTTAATCACAGCATCTTAAAGAAACAAATACAGCTCAATGTAACACATAAATGCAAATGTTTCATACCACTTCAGTCATTAAACATCCCCCACACTCATTTTTGACTTCATTCTTTCACGATGTGAAAATTCACAAATTTAATTCGTGTCCAACACTTAAGGTTATATATTTGTTGTTTTAACTATTGTAAGATTCAACAACAATCCTTTCAAAATGAAGCTCTTTTTTTTACAGAGATTCCAAGGAAAGCACTGATAACTGAAGACATTGAACTCATTGAACTTCTTACAATTTGTCATGCTTTTGTGTGGGATAACCAAGTTACAAATAGAATATATATTGTAATAGTTCTAATTAACAGATATGACTGTAGTCTTCCCTATAAGATAACACAAAGTGAGCCACTTCTTAAACAAAAATTAAACTTACGCATGCCTAAGTACTGAGTAGTAAGAATTTGCCCTCCACTTGCTTGCTATCGTGTAAGCTAATGGGATATTAGGATTTAGAGTGAGAAGGAACCTTAGATAATCTAGGATCTTCATCTCATAATGCAAGTAAGCTGATTAAATGATTTATCCAAAGTCATACTTAGTAAGCAGAACAGTGAAAAATGATCCATAATTTTAGTAAGCAGCATACTGATTATTAGATTTGAGGAAGGGCAGTTTGACAAATTGGGGTACAAAAGAGAGCATCACAAATTTAGTCCTCAAAGTGACCTTAAAGTCATTTTACAGATGAAGAAACTAAAGCCCAGAAAAGTTAAGATGACTTATCCAGGGTCACACAACCTAAAAACATAAGAGGTGAGATTTGTGCCTGTTAATTTTTACTCCAAATCCAGAGGTCTGGTTACATGGTGATCCCACTGGAAACCATGCCTTAAGTGAAAGGGTGGGGAATGGGGATAATTAGCTAAGGGAATGGGTCTCACATGCCTGAAGTTATTAGACTTGGACCCAGGGGACAAAAGTAGAACCAGCAGTGAGCAGATCTCAGGATTTCAGCTGAATATAGAGATAAAAGGTCCCAACAACTAAAAGCTCTGGAAAATAAAATGATTTGATAGTAATCCTCCTTTCACTCATCAGAAATCAAGTGGAGGAGAGAATATGCTGTAAAGGAATTCAAACTTTCTTAGAATCTAAAAAATGAAAGTGATACTAAAAAACTAAATCTCAAGTTTTATCCACAGCTTAGAAGTCAAAATACAAACTATAGAAAGAGCTGTAAAATTTTTTAGGTTAGAGACAAAGCAAAGTTAAATTTACTATTAATTGAAATGCTAACATCAAGGCTACTAGGGATTTACAAAATTTTTCTAACCACCCAAAATAGCAGCCTCTTTTAAATATACAAGATGAATCCATTTCTTATTTCTTTGTTCAAACTTATCAATACTTTATTCAAAGCTCTTCCCTAAATACTATAGGAAAGTTAGAAGTGGCTTTGATCTATTAAAAAAGGAGAGCTTCCAGTTAAGAGAAAAAATAATCCCTGGGGCAATAATTTTCTGCAAAATATACTTAGGCCTAAGAGAACTACCTCAAACCCTTCCCATAGATCACTAGTTTATAAAGAAATATACCTAAGCAAAAGAGGGGAAAAGAAAAACAAGGAAACAATAACTAATCCTCCAGTCGAAATGCCAAAGGACTGAACCATGGAGGCACTAACTGCATTTTTTCCACTTAAAGCGAAAGTCCAACAAATGTTTCCAATGTCCAAAAAAGGTGAAAAGGTAAATGAAAACTTAGAAAGTGGGGTTTGCTTGAGGTTTTTTAAAATCCCTTAAGCAGAAAGTATTATTGGTTTAATAGTCTATTATTAGGATTTCAAAAAGTCTTTTTTTTTTTATGTCTTCTAACCTGTTTTTGAAGTTAGAGAACACATGAAACCACCAATCTAAATATATTCCCTTGCAATTTGTCTCCTTAACAAAGAATGGATCCAAAGAATGATCCCTTTTAGTACCACAACTACCTACCACGGAAGCCTTTGAATATTGACTTACTCAAACCCGTGGTAGGATGTTTGATTTAACCTTCAGGGAGAACAGGCAGGAAGTGGTGCTAGTCTGCTTCCTATCTGCAGTCAAAAATTGCCCTGTTTCCCAGAAGGAGTTAGTTCTATTTTATCTCTAACCTGAAGAATGAAACAGCCAAAAATAAATAAATAAATGAAAAAATAAATAGGCACTTGAGTTTCAACGAAGAAATTCAAATACATTGGCAGGGACATTGCAGAGACGGGAGAGTAAGGAGAAAACAGGGAGGAGCACCAGATCTAAGTCTTCAGATGGGCAGATGGAAGAACTAGGTTCATCCCATTCATCCCAAGTATAGAGAAGGAAATTTTATTTGCTTAGCAACCAAGAGCCTTGGGATCCATCCATTTTGTTGGGAGACACACATATCCTCAATTAAGATAGTCTCTCCCCTCTACCTCTCAGAATAGCTATTTTTATTGAACCTGGGACAAATACAAATAACAAAAACAAAATCTATAATTTGGGAACACACTGATCCACGAAGGTCAAAACCTCATCCTTTTATGATTGTTTTTCCCCCTTAACCATTTTGGATGCGCTGGGTACAGCACTGCAACAATGTGACTGACAAGAGGTAGACTTAATTTTTTTAAAAAAGGCTTAAACAGGTAACTGTCACTTATTTGCAACATCTTTTTTGCCCATTCCGACCTTGAACTGGATTTTAAAAATTCCTAGAACTAAAAAGGGGCTTGGAAGCAAGTTCCTCCTTCCCCAAGATGAGCTTGTTTAAGCATATCAATTAGTAATTTCCTTTTCTTCAAAAGAGAAGGAACAGAGTGAGAATTTATGTGAGATCTAAGAATGATTAAGTGTGGGAGGATCAGCAGCAATCTAGCACTTAGCACAGCCCGGGCACAGAGTAGGTGCTTAATTAATGTTCAACAACTGACTATGCCTTCCTTTTCGTGGACTTAAATGACGCCATGTATTCCAGAGGTACGATCCCCTCTCCTAGCAAATAAACATTTTAAAATTCGCAAGTGGGGGGCTTTTTGGCACAGACTTTGCGAGTTTCTAGAATGGAGCCCGCTGCCCAGGGCGGTCTTTCTCATGTCTCCAAACCCCAACCCAGACATGAAATGTGTCCTCGGGGCCAAACTTTCTTTCGTGGAACCGAGGAATCTGCTGAACCGTTTCCAATTCCCGGGCTCAACGAGGCAGCAGACAAACGACCAAGGTGAGGAGAAATCTTCCAAGTTCCAGCCCCTCCTCCCCAGAAAAGGGCAGTTTTAACCTGGGAGGGGGAGGGGAAAGGAACTCGCGGGAGGGGGAGGGGAGGAGGGAGGCGGGGCTCCGGGAGGGAGAAGAAAAGGGAGGTGATGGGCTCGTCCGCGGGGCCTGGAGATGGGGGGGGGGGTGGAGGAGGGGAGAGACTCAGAGAGGGGGAGCTCTGGGGAGGGGGAGCTGAGGGGAGGGCTGAAAGGAGGGAGAGAGGGAGGGAGGGCGCGGTACGAGCGACCGGTTCCCAGGGCCGCTCTATGGGCCCTTTTCAATATGAAAACGCTCCTCCTTGGGGAGAGAGACAAGGGCAGATCCATTTCTTTCCGTCGCCGTTTGAGCGGCCCAAGGTCCGATCCCGGGCTAGGCCCAGCCCTTAACTGGGCCGTCAGTCCACAAAGATGGACGGGGGCCCAAGACCGGAGCCAGCGCCTCGGGGCCCCAATGAGGTCTCGCGGCCCAGCCCCTGCCCGGACAGAGGGGGAGTTAATTAAAGGGCGGCCCCCGTGTCCGCGCGCCCCCGGCCCGGCCACGCTGCCCGCAGAGCTCGAGAAACCGCACGGTCCCGGCGAGGCCTTTGTGCGGCCGCCGCCCCGCCTCGGGCCCCGGGGGAGCCGCCACCGCCCCCCCATCCGCCATCTTCCCCGGGGCACGCGGCGGGGCGGGGCGGGGGCCCGGAGCTGGCCGAATGGCCGGGCAGCCCGGGAGGCGAGGGAGGAGGGGCGGGAGGAGGGAGCCGGGCATCGGCTCCCGCCGCCGCCACCCCCCCTCCCCCGCCCGGGGACTCGCCCTCCCCCGGCCGCCATTTTACAACCAGCTCCCTCCGCCGCCGCGGAGCCCTAGCTCCTGCCCACGCGAGGCCTCTGAGGGGGGGCGGCGGCGGCGTGGAGCCTCGAAGACCCAAAGCCCCCCCACCCCCAGGCCCGACCGCGCGCCCCGAGCCCGCCTTCCCCGGGCCGGGCTGCGAGACGCCGCCGCCGCCGCCGCCATTTTGTCTCCTGATCCTGGCCTCTGTGGGCGGCGGCGGCGGCCGCGGCGGCGACGGGGCCGGGAATCCCGGCTGGCCGCTTTTCCCCAGCTCACCGTCGTATCGCTCGGCCTGCTCGGCCAGTTTCGCCTGATACACCAGATCCTCCCGATCGTCCATAGCGGCGGCGGCTCCGGCAGGGTCTGCGCGACGGATGGCAGCGGATGGCGGCTCCGACTCTCTTGTCAGCCTCTCGCTCGGCGTCCGGGCAGCAAAGATGGCGGCGCCTCGATCCGGGAACTTCCGCCTGCGCACGCGGACAACTGCTCAGCTCTATGGCAACCGCTCCCTGGCAACTGGCGCGGGGGGGCGGGGTCGGAGCCCAAGCGGATGGAAGGGGCGGGGCCGGGCTCCAGCAGCTCACGGCCGGGAGGGCGGAGGCCGCTACTCGCTACCTAGGGGACTGGTAACAGGGTAGAGGGTCGGCCACGGTCGGTCTCCTTCTTGGCGGAACTGACTGATGGACATACTGACAGAGGGAGGGATGGATGATGGCCTTCAATTTGATCCCTGGGCAAGCTGCTTGAGACTCCGCCCTCTCTCCTCCCCCTCTCCGTGGGGGGGGGGGGGAGAGTGGAGGGGGAGGGGGTCGAGGTCCGCAGGGACCCAAGAGAAGCGCCCAACCCCGGGTAAGAGGCGCGAGACTGGAACCCACGTGGTCCGGGATTCGAATCCCGATCCTGACCATAGCTGTCAGAGGAGGGAGAGGAGGAAGGGTTTGAATCCTAATTTCTAGAGACTGAGGACCAAGCCACTTGGGGGGAGGGTATGGGTGCGGAATGGAGTTAACACCCCTGACCCCTCTGCACACGGCATTGCGGTGACTGACCAGGTTCTGCTCTGGGGGACCGGAGGTATATGTGCGCATGTGCATTTATGTGTGTGTGTACTTGACTGTATCTTGGATATCGATTCCACAGCATATCCGGGACCCCGCGTGTTCACGGGCACCCCCCTCCCCTGACCAGTCTAGAGCCTTCCTCAAAGGGGGACCTAAAAGCCACTCAGTGGGACAGGCTTGTCCGTCTCAGCCGTGGGCCTCAGTTTCTCCTTATGTAAGAGGAGAGGATTGGGCAAGGTGACTGCCCAGGAGCCTTGGATCCCTAAGGAAAGAATGGGTGTTCAACCTGGAAAGCTTAGAGAGACAGGGTACTTTGTTTTTTTTCAGCTCTTCATGTTTTTTGTTTCTGATTTTTTTTCCCATCCCACCTCTCTAAGAAAGAAAACCCTAACCTTTGTAATTCAGCATATCCACGCCAAACTGGATCCCCATATTGACCCCATTCCAACACCTTGTCTCCTGAATAGTGGGATATATGGCCTGGAACGGTGGGACGGGAACCATTCATCATTCCTGCTCTGGAATCGTAGTTGGTCATTTTGTTGATCAGAATTATTGTCTTTCAAAATTGTTCCTTCTGTAAATTGCTCTGGTTCTGCTCACTTTTCTCTGAATTCATGCACATCTTCCCAGGTTTTCCTAAAACCACCTCTTTATTTCTTACAGCCCAGTAGTATGTTTTTTAAATTACATTCATAGAAGTAATAATAGCATTTGTAGTTTGCTTTAAAATTTGCAAGCACTTTAGATGTTATCATATTTTATATGCCATACTATATGCCATAATTTGGCCATTCCCCAACTGACGCTCACTCCCTCAGTTTCCAAGTCTTTGACACCACAAAAAGAGCTGCTATAGATATATACTTTTTTTGTTTTTTAACATACAGGACCTTTTCCTGTTTGTTGGATCAAAGAGGATGTGCATTCAGGGGCCCAGTTCTAGAATGACGGTACCCTTTCAAAACTCCATCAACAGTCCCTGAGTGTGCCTGTTTTCCCAAAGTCCTTCCACCATTTGTCATTTTCTTCTTCTTCTTTTTTTTTTTTTTGTCAATTTTGCCAATCTGTGGAAGTCTGAGTTGCTTTAATTTGCATTTCTCTAATTATAAGTGATTTGAAGCAAATAAATAGCTTGGATTTCTTCCCTTGAGAACTGCCTGCTCATAGCCTTTGAAAATGCACATGCTCTCTGATCCAACAAAGAGGAAAAGGTCCTATATGTACAAAAATGTCAAGGCAGGGGGGAGGGGTGGAGAGAGATTTCAATACTGGAAGGCCTCCTCTCTAAAAGAGGAAGTGGACTAGTTTTGCTTAGCCCCAGAGGCCAGAACTAAGATTCCTAATTACTAGAAGTTTCAGGAGAAAGAATGAGGAAGAGATTCTCCAAAAGTGGAATGAGCTGCCTCTGGAGTCAGCCAGTTTTCTATGTCTGGATGGAAAGCTCCAACCAAAGGCCAGATGGCCCTCCCCCGACCCCAAAAAGAAGGCATATAAGCCCCTTGAGAACAGGAAGGGAGAAATTGTTTCATTTTTTGTTCCTAGCATAGTTCCTAGAGCCTAAAGTACTCCATAGTGCTTGCTGAATGAATGGAATAATACCACTTAATCAGAGATTCTTGTTAGGTTTGGTCTCTGAATTGGGGAGTTAGTGGGTTTGTTCTCCAAACAGTCTCAGTCTCTGTCTCTACCTCTGTGTCCCTCTTTCTCTTCCTCTTTCTTTCTCTCCCCACCTCCATGCCCTTTGCCCTCAGGTTGGCACCCCACCTTAGAGAGATCAATCTAAGGCAGAAGGAATCTCGGCAGGCCTGGGTCAGCTCTACCCTCTGGATCCTAGTGGAATCTAGGGGGTTCCCTCCAAGCCTACAATGAGAATATGAGAATGTGAAACAAGATTTCTACTCTATGGGAGTTTACAATTCAACTCAAAAGAAAATTATCACCTCGAGTGAGCAATTCAAGCCAATAAATAACTACGCCAACTTATAAGGGAGAGCCCCACTGGTACCCCAGTTCTGAGGAGAGGGAGGTCAGTAAAGGCTGGGGCGTACTAGTCAGTCATAGAATCTTCTAGTTAGGAGGGGCATTCCAGATGGTCTAGTCCAGCCTTTGACAGGACAAACGGTCAAAGAGCCCAGAAGTAGCAGGAACTGTCCTGACCAGTCAAGGAAGGCCTAGTGTTTGAGGGATCTAGAAACAGGAGGGTTATTTTCTAGAACATCTTCTTTTTTTGTGTCCTAGACCCCTTTAGCTGCCCAGGAAAGCTTATGGGCCCCTTCTCAGAATAATGTTTTTAAATGTATAAAACACATGGGATTATGAAAGGACTACAATTACTTTGAAACAAGTTCACAAACCTGCAGTAAAGAACCCTTTATCAATAGCAGAGATGTATCCGAAAACAAAAATCATATTTTATGAGTTGGGTAGAGGCCAGATTATGGATAACAATGAAAGCCAGAAAGAAGAGTTTCTGTTTAATTTAGAAGGAAGTAAAGAAGAACTGAAGGGTTTTGATCATGAAAACAATATGATTTTCTTTATTTGTGCCTTAAATAAAATAAGCCTGGCAACAATTTGCAAATGTGTTATAATGGGGAAGATCCTAGAAGCAGGGGGGAGAATGAGGATAGTTTTCCAATGATCCAGATGGGAGAGAAGGGAAGTCTGGTAGCTCAGGGAGTAGAAAGGAAAGCATGGCTGCAAGAGCTATTTCTAAGGGAAAAAATCAACAGGATGTGGTGAGTGACTGGAGATAGGACATGAAAGGAGAGAATCATGAGTCAAGAGGATTCCATGCATTTGCTAAGAAAATGGCGGTGCCTATTGTATGAGGACATATTTTGATGGAAGTGGATTTCTTTGACAAAGAGACCTAACTGAGTTTCCATTGATAAATGACGGACAAAAGCAGCTACACCCAAAGAAAGAACACTGGGAAACGAATGTGAACTATCTGCACTTTTGTTTTTCTTCCCGGGTTATCTCTACCTTCTGAATCCAATTCTCCCTATGCAACAAGAGAACTGTTCGGTTCTGCAAACATATATTGTATCTAGGATATACTGCAACATATCCAACATATAAAGGACTGCTTGCCATCTGGGGGAGGGGGTGGAGGGAGGGAGGGGAAAAAAATTGGAACAGAAACGAGTGCAAAGGATAATGTTGTAAAAAAAAAAAATTACCCTGGCATGGATTCTGTCAATATAAAGTAATTATTAAATAAAAATTTTTAAAAAAACATGACAAATATAGAAATAAGTTTTAAAAGATTAAATATGTATAACATATCAGATTGTTTGCTGTCTTGGAAAGGGGGAGATAAAGAAGAGAGAGGAAAAGAATTTGGAATATAAAATTTAACAAAAATAAATGTTAAAAATTATCTTTACATGTATTTGGAAAAATAAAATATTATTGAGGAAAAAAAAAAAGAAAAAGAAAATGGCGGTGCCATTGACAAAAAGGAGGAAATTAGTAAAGGGAACTAGTTGGTAATGGCAGATGGTGAGTTTGTTTTAGAGATTACCTAGTCCAAACACCCTATTTTACAGAGGAAAGAACTGAACCTCAAAAGAAATGAGATTGAACTCCATCTCCAGTGTTCTTTTTTCCATCAGGCTCTCGCATTTAAGTAGCAGTCAGAAGGAGGACAGTAGGGTAAAGTGGAAAGAATATTGATTTTGGAGTCTGAGGACCTGGGTTCAAATTCTCCCATTATCTCTTCTGCCTGCACAATCTTAGGCTAGTCACTGCCTCTGCTCTCAATCTCTTTTTACAGTTTTGTCTCTAAAATGAGGGGACTGGACTTGATGATCTTTGCTATGCTTTCTAATTCTCAATCCATTATCCTAAGAAGAGAGGGCTAGAGCCAAAATTCTGCAACTGTGGGTCATAACTCCATATGGGGTAACCTTACTGTGGGGGGTGTGAAAATTTTGGCAACAGTAAAAGGTATCAAATATTCTCAAGATTTAATCCTTTAGATAAAAATAAACAAGCACATTCATCTCATTGCTTTTGTCTTTAATAGTAAATGTGTGTGTGTGTGTGTGTGCGCGTGTGTATCAAAGAATTGTTTTAAAACTTATGATTTATCAGTAAATGTTTGGTTTATATACCTATATATGCAGGTCATGTGAAAATTTCTCCAGTGAAAAGGGGCACAAATGGAAAAAGTAAGGAACCCTGAACTAGAACAAAATAGATTTTGGAAATCTATACAGATTCCCATCTAATCATAGATGGGCTCTCCAAATTTTTACCAAACTAGAAGATGAAGATTGGGACAGAACAGCTGGAAATGGGATTTTGTCAGGAATTATTGGACTGGATGATGATGATGATGATGGCTAGCATTTATATATTACTTTACACTTATCTCGTTTTATTCTCACAACAACCCTGGGAAGCAGGTGCTAGTGTTAAACTTACAGATGAGGAAACTGAGGCAAGCAGAAATTAAGTGATTTACTCAGGATCATGAAGCCAGTAAGTGTGTGAGACTGAATTTGAACTCAGGACTTTGTGACTCCAGACTCAGCACTTTTTCCCTTTACCACCAAGCTGCAGGAGGTTTGATTGCTAGACCAGGAGAACCTTTTGAGATTTAATCTTCAGTCCTCCCTGTAAGGTTGGCTAGGACCTCAGATTCTGTATAGTCAACCCCATTTGCCCACCTTCTTCCTTTCACAATGAAAACATAGAAGCCCAGAGAGAATACTCATGAATAGACATTACTAATGAGTTATATTACCCGGGGATCTACTTTGAGGTTTTCTCCCCCTTACCTGGAGTTCAGTGCTGTAGGTGCTAACTAAACGCTTATTGAATGAATGAATGAAGCTAAAGACCATGGTCTAAGTTCATACAATAAGGACAAAGTTTTATGCAAACAAAAGTTTATGTGAGATTGCCTTAAATAGAACCTATTTCTAATTATCTAAATTTGCATTCTCTATTTTTGGAGTGGAAGTACAGTAGAATCTCTTATCCAAAGTAATGTGATATCTTTTTTTTTTAACTTTTTAATGATAATTACAACTATGAGGTCATCTATAGGACAAAGAGGACTCCAGGTTTTTAGTTGTAACTGCACCAGATGCATTTATATATTACTTAAAACTTGAAAGTAAAGTGTAGAGTAAAAAGGAAGTGCAGATATGAATATATTTCCATTTATTTTGTCTTTGGACTCTCTCCCAGCTCTGTTTTCTGATGGGTGGATGAGGGGGTTGGCTAAAGAATGATTTTTCTGCCGTAGGTTCCAATATACCTAAGAAAGGCCATTAGTAACAATCCAATTTTCATACTCCTACTTTTTCTGTCCCCCTTCCCTCAAAACCCAGAATCACCAAAGGATTATCTCAGGGTTATGAGGTAGGGCTATATAAGAGACATAAAAACTTTTGCTTCACTGTTTAAGAATTTCCCCCCAAGGTGCATTTATTCATTCTTTCAAATATTTATTTTTTTTAAATTTCACTCAAATATGTATTAAAAGATGGAGTGGTATTGTTTTTGTTTGGGGAGAGAGGTAATTGGGGTTAAGTGATCACACAGCTAAAAAAGATGGAGGGCTATTGAAAGATGTTCCCCAGAGCTAGCGGAGCCCAAAGATAACCTAAGCATCCCACTAGATAGACCTAAAACAGTCGCTGCCTAGTAAGTTGTGTATGCATATGGCGACCAAAGAGGTCCACAGAATTGTTTCTTGATACGGTAACCAAGCCGATAAGCAGATACAGATTCATGCTATCATACTGAAATAGGCCATCTCACATTAACAAGACTTCTTCCCACCCGGTGAAATCCTATAAAACAATTACCAGGTCATTAGCACAAACTCTTTAAGCATAAGCCTCTAAACCTCACTGAAAGATTTACTTTGACAGGCAAGTAGCCCAGTGAATAAGCCTATACAATAGCTCATCACAAGAGACCTCGATGCAGAGGTCGATTCATCTTTGACCTTCACAAGGCAGACAAAGCTCCAAGGTCAGGTAGCCGGACCCTGTTAACATCAAAAGGACTATCTCATGGAGTTATCTTTTCAAAACTAGGGTGCTAGGCCTTGGGGATCCCTAAAAAATGCCTTGGATAATCGGTCATCAGGGCTGTCAATTATCAGGCATTTATTAAGTGCTTACTGTGTACCAGGCACTATATTAAGTGCTTGCTGAATGCCGGGCACTATAATAAGCATTGTTGTTGTTTGTCTTGCCCCTGGACTAAGCACTGGGGATTCAGAGAAAGGCAGAAACATGATCCCTACCTTCTAGGTGCTGATGTTCCAAGGGGGACAATAGCATGTAAATAAATATATAAATATGAGCTATGTGCAATGTAAATGGAAGGAAATCTCAGCAGAAAGGCTTAGTGCACTGTCTGGCACATAGTAGGCCCTTAATAAAGTTTAATGACTGACTAGTGCTGGGGATACTGGGAAAGACCTCTTGCAGAAAATGGACTTGAGTCTTGACATTTTAGTCAAGGGGGTACCCAGTGGACCTAAGTTAAGAGTGAGAAGCAGAGAATGAAGCAACATTGAGTGACTGGAAGATGCCCTCTGCAATAACAGGGAAGTTCCAACTAGGAGAAGCTTTGGGGGGAACAATAACTTTTGTTTGGAATATTCTGCATTTGATGTCGCCAGGATTTCAAGATATCCTCTCCATTAAATGTCACTAAATCCAGCCTCCCTGGATCAGGTTGAAACGGAGACCTCTGAGAATAAGACTGTCAGTTATCAGGGATTCATGTTGCTCTTGGAGAGGCTCCTGAGCGCCTTTTTTTGCCCAAAGGACACCAGACTATTAAAGTGTGACCAAGACCCTCAGAAAAATGCAGCTCACTTTCCCAGGAGTCTTTGGGAGCTCTCCAGGCTCCCAGGCCTATGGCATCAAGAAATCCCAAGCTTTGCTGCCCGATCAATCTAAGCCCATAGATACTATGAACCTAGAACCAAATCTAATAGATAGATCTAATTTCCCCAGGTCCAACCCTAATCCTGAAGGTTCAGCATTTCAAAATAGTTGTTTATTCACTTGGTCCCCTCAAGGAACAGTGGGAGGATCTTAAGTTAATGGGAAGAAAGTATTTTCCTGAACTTTGAGCCTTTGCATTCCCTCAGATATTTTGTTGTGACATTCAGGTGGCTCTGGGTTTTGAAAGTCCTCAAAAGTCAAACACAGACACTAATGATCTCAGCCAGAAGGATTTCCAGGATGGATTCCATGAAAATAAATCAACAGCATTTATTAAGCACTTATTGTATGACTCTCACAGACATTGTATATATCTGAGATTATATCTGTTGCTCAAGTCTTTGGGACAGTCAAAATGGCCTCATTTTTCCTCACAACGTTCCACCTTCTCCCTCCTAACCTTTGTACAGACTGTCCCCCATGCCCAGAAGAAACACTTCATTCCATCCCATCTTTCAGAATCCCTTACTTCCTTCAAGACTGCTTAAACACCAAATTCTACCTAAAGCCTTTCTTAAACTTAAACTTCAAAATATTACAACTTATGGCAAACCATTTACAGAATCAGCATCAGGAATGGTGGATCCACAGATCCACATATATACACAATACACACGTGTACATATAATATATATTATTGTATATGATGCATCCTAAAATGGACACACTCCTTCCTCCGCCCTTGAAAATCTCTTGTATTTTGTGTACGTACAGTTTTCCTCAATCAAATAGAAGCTTCTTGAGGGCAGAGGCCAGTTTATTGTTGAGTTTGAATAACCAGCACCTAGAATAGTCCCTGACATACATCAGGGGCTTTATAGAAACATACTGATAGATTAATTCAGGATTTAAAAAAAAAAAATCTGGCCTCAGATTAATTCAGGACTTTCTCATATCCTAGACACCTCTGGCAGTCTAGTAAAACTCACAGGCCCCTTCTCAAAACATTTTGTACATGTGTGGGATTGTGAAGGAAACCAATTCCAGTGAAACAGTTATCAAAATAGTAAGCAAATTCACAAAAGCCAGATTAAGAACCTTACATTAATTGACCCACTCATCTAAGTTTGGGAATGAAATCATCAGGTTTGGCTGCAGAGAGATTCCCAGAGTTCTCTCTTGAGCCAGGGTACACTTGGCACAAAGCCATCAGAGGAGGGGAAGACTGAAGAGAGAGATGAATCAAGTCTGGAAAGCTGCACATCCCGGCGAGCTCCGAGAATGGCAGCCTCACGCCCATTTCCAGCACACCTAAGCCACGGCGTTTCTTTATCTGTCTGCCCAATCTTTGGAACCTGCCTACCCACAGTAACAGAGCTAGGCTGCTTCAGCCCGGCAAACCCTGCAGTTTTCCTCAAGCCCCTCCCTGTATTAACATTCAGAAATAATTCCTCTAGGATTTGCAGTCCAGCTGGTTTCAAAATGCCATCCCCATTAAATGTCATTAAATAAAACCTCACTAGGGCAGGAAGCAAATTTCAAAAAGCCTTCCAGGCCACAGAATCTTCCTTCCCTTTCCTCCTGAGGTCTAGATCCACAGCAGGCTACCACACCCTCCCAGTCCATAATCAGGGAGGATGAGCAGAAGAAAATTCTATAGCATTCTACTGGCAAAATGCCAACTAAATATTACAATTTAGGACTAAGCCCCTATAGATATCCCAATATCCCTACAGATATCCCGATATCCCTACAGATATCCCAATATCCCTACAGATATCCCAGTACCTCTACAGATATCCCAATACCTCAACAGATATCCCAATATCCCTACAGATATCCCAATATCCCTACAGATATCCCAGTACCTCTACAGATATCCCAATATCCCTATAGATATCCCAAAATCCCTACAGATATCCCAATATCCCTACAGATATCCCAATACCTCTATAGATATCCCAATATCCCTACAGATATCCCAAAACTCCTACAGATATCCCAAAACCCCTACAGATATCCCAATATCAGGTATGTGGATTTCTGTATACATCCATACCCAGACACATACATATATAAAATATACATATAGTATATGTTATATATAATACATCCTAAGATGTTATATTATGTACACACACATATATATTTATATAATACATATATGCAAGTGCAATACATATACATACACTATATATATGCACCATATACATATAACTATGCATGTGTATGCCAGAGACCATGCTCTTCAAGACCATGTCCTTGAACACTGCCAGAGGCCATGTCCTTGGACGCAGGAGACAAAGAGCTAAGAAGAGCAGCAAACACCCTAAATTCCTGAGATTAGATAATGTGTGTCCCAAGAAATCGGTCATCTCCGCCCAAGATCTAGATAACAGTATACTCTAGGATTTCCGCCACACCTATGGTCCGACATTCTTCTCATTGTAACCCCCCACTCAGAAATCCTATTTAATTAAACTCTCTTCATTCATTAAACAGAGACATTCACCATCTTAAAGCTTGAGTTGCCTCTCTGTCTCTCCGATTCCATTCCAAAGCACGTGGTGCTTTACAGACTGATTGTCTTACAGAGCCTTTGCTCCCCCTCGGCCCTGGTTCCCTTCGATGACCCACTGTTGATGTCCTGCCGGACAGGACAACTGGCGCCCAACGTGGGGCTCTAAGTGGACCTCGGCCCGACATCGCCCCCGAGCATTCCGGGAGAGAATTCACGGTCTCTACGGAACCCCATAAGGGTAGAGGTAAGTTTTAGCGATTGTCGGTAATATGGAATCGTATTTATCTAAAGAACAAATATTCCTTAAAGATCTTAAAGGAAATCTTAAGGAAAGAGGCATAAAAGTAAAAAAGAAGGACCTTATAAAATTCTTTATATACATAGTTAAGGTCTGTCCTTGGTTTATTGTAAATGGCCCTGAAATACACCCCGGGAAATGGCAGAAGGTTGGCCGAGACCTAAAACGAGAAGGGCCAAACGTTGTAAATGTTTTCCCCCTCTGGGCATTAATTAATGAAGTCATTGAAGGAGCCTCTAACAACCGCAAGGTTCGGCAATTACCCCCGGGTCCTCAGATAACTTGGGAAGACGCTGAGGGAAATAAAGGCACTGTCCGCCCTTACATAGTTCCTAATCTACCTATTAACCTATGGGGAAGAGATATTCTCTCACAAATGGGTATTATTATGTACAGCCCCAATTCTGTAGTCACAAGACAAATGCTAAGCCAGGGTTTTCTCCCTCAACAAGGATTAGGGAAAAATAACCAAGGTATCAATCAGCCTTTACAAGTACAGCCGTACCCTGGCCGTGCTGGCCTTGGTTTTCAGAACCATTTTTTATAAGGGCCACTGGTCCGCCCAGCCTGCAGGCGGACAAGATCAAAACACTCCAGTCTGGTTTGACCAGTGGCCCCTTTCCAAAGAAAATATGTTACGCCGTCCATAGATCCTTTTCGCTTGAAATACCCCAAACCTGCCACTAGACCTTAACCCTAATTTCATTTAGGTACCCCAAAGCTAGACCTCAACAAACACCGGAAGCTAGATAATTTGGCGATCAAACTGGACCCTGACCTTTTCGGGGCACACTCAGAACCAATCTGGGTTTTGAGCTGTTCAAGCAGTATTCTTCCGGGAAGAATCTGCGTTCTTTCTTTGGTCTCACTCTATCTCTAAAGGTGGTGGGGAGAATATCTGTGTTCCGTCTCACCCTACTTCCATTTCAGGTGAAAAGGCTTCTCTAAAGTCTTTTCATGGAGCAGATGCTTTGCTTGAAGAAACTCCCACTGACCAAATCCTTTAGAAAGCGAAAGGCCCTTCCTTTGCATCTCAATGCATTCTAATCTTTTTTTCCTGTCACCAGATAGTCCTGCTGTCCAGCAGGAACTGTTGAGACACGAGAGGAAGTGTCTCTTTAACACCACCCCAGACCAAAGAGTGGTCATGTGGCCGTTCTGGGGACCTTTCCCTTCTCGGGGGTCCCAGGCCAGCGCTCTCTTTGCTCTGTTCTGGGGAGATAGCCGAGAAACGTAAGAGGAGCTGTGTTTGAGCCCTTCTCCCATGCCACTGTTAAATGCAATGGAGTCTCTAATGGTCAGGCTGTAGCCACGAGGAGAAAGGTCACTAAATTGGGGTGAGTTTAGAGAATGTCTCTGCCCACGGCAGCTACTCCCTGGACAGGGGTAAGCAGTCTTCCCTTCAGGTTTTGCTCTCCCAGTAAGATTTGGGGACTTAGATGAGCTGCCCTGCCTTCAAGTTCCAGCGTGGAATCGCCAGAGGAGCCCTCGCCATTCAAGACGCACTGCGCTGGGTAAGATGGCATCTCTTCCTCCCCAACCCTCGTTCTGGCCTTTCCTCCCCCTTCTTCCATGGAGTGGGGAGTGTAGAACTCGAGGCCTGGTTCGGACCTCTCCCATGTGGCTTGGCAACCTGCCGTTTAAATGCTTCTATCCTGCCCCCTCCTTGGGGTTACTGTACAGTGGGGAGATTGGGGACTCAATCTTAATCTTCTCTAATTTCCGGAAAGGTTATCACCAACTTTTAAAATAGAAATTTGCTAGCAATTTGGACAAGTGGGCCGCGCCCCTTCCAGACATTTACCTGGCTCTTAAAGCCGCAGCTTCTAGCCCTCGGGACGTGTGCTCGTCCTATACATTTAAACGGGACTCAGTTTCCCTGATTTGGTCATCAAGGCTGTCTACAAAGATGGGATTTTAAACTGCTCTCGGTTTTTTTCTTAGCTTCAGGGCACTACTTAAAACTTTCTTAGCTGCTTATGGAGAGATAATCTAGGTAAGCCAGGCTAGGTCTGTCTGTCTCACACTTTCCTACCTAACCCTACAGGTGGGAACTCTTTTTTGCTCCTAATTTTCTTAGTCCTAAAACCTTTTGCTCTTAGCACACTTGGTTTCTATTCTTTTCTGGATTGGCATTCTATGTCCCTGCCAACAAAGGCTTTTTTCCTGGGCTCCAACCCTGGCCAGGTTGCAGCTTCAAGAAAGACCTTTGGAATGATGGCTGGGGAATAAAATTTTAGGTCAAGGCAAATTAAATTCTTTAGAAGATAGCTTTTTATTTCCTTTCTCCCCTCATTCCTTGACTGCAGCAAGAAATGAGTAAATGAGAGAAACTGAAGCCATTCAAGAATTCGGTGAATACCCTTAGGAAAGAAGTCTGCCTTTCCTGTGTGCTTTTCTATGTTCTCTAGACTTGTTCCCTGTTTTCCCTCCTCCATTCTTTGAGAAGTTACTGAGGGACTAAGATGGGATAGTTTACCTTCCTACTTAGATGGTGTGTTTTCTAGAGGTATTGGGTAATTTGTAACTGAGTTATGCCTTAAAATTTGTCATCTCTGGTGGGCAATTGTAAGTTATATGAAGTTTGGTTCAGTTACTTGTGAACTTCAAGATCTGTGTAATGTTAAATTTAAAACTATCTACTTAGATAAGAAAAATAGTTGTATAAGCTGTAAACCCTTTACTGTGATTCTTGAACTAGGTTTTATCTGAAGTCCTTGATTAATGATAACTGATGTAGAAGATAAAATCCTTTGGGACTGCAGCTAATATTTACTGGGAGTTTTGAGTTCAAGTGTGATTGCATAGACCAGAAGTAGAACTGCCTTAAATAACTATTTTAATTTGTGGCCACACTATGATTGTTGCTAAGCTTTTTTCCTGGGGCTAGAGTTTCTTTATGTAAAGGTTTACTTCGCCCAAGTACTTGGGGCCACTCCCACCTTGCCTTTTGAGAAAGATGACCGCCTTTTACAATGTATGTTGATGGAAGGCAGGGCTAGGCCCCTGACTTGCGGCTCAAATGCCCGGGCTAATTTGAGCTCGCTGGGAAACTCTTGCAGTCTTGGGGGATTTGTCGCTCATAGGACTCTGTGAGGCCCTGAATCTTAAACTCTAGGTCTCTGGACAGGTAGGCTTGGCTAGGCCTTCTAGGGTGACTGGAGTCAATTGGCGACAATTGGCGTGTTTGGATGTTTTTGGAATTTAGATTTTGTCCAAATCCAATGGGTGTGGCCCAGTCCCAGCCAGCCCTCGCGGAGAGAAATGAGAAAAATGATCAGAGAATACCGGTAGATAGTCCCTTGGAAACAAATTAAGTAATTGGAACAAACTGCCAAAATATAAAGGAAAAAGCAAGAAAAAGATGATAAGGTATTGCTGCTTTGTCTGGGGTGACAAAGGCATTGGTGGAGGCACTATTTGGCCTAAATTTGGCTCCCTTGAAGATTGGGTGTGCCAAATACTGAATTTGTGTGTTAATAACAAAGAACCTGTTAATCCAGAGGAGGTTCTATATGCAGGACTATGGCTTTCCGGGGCTTCTATAATGTTGAGTAAGAGTCCAAGTGTAAAGGACACGAAGGAGGAAACTTTAAAGACCCAGCAATGGGACCCATTGTTATCTCTCCCTCCTCCATACTTATCCCCACCCCCAGAAGAAGCCATGGTTTTAGGAAAGGGAAGGTGAGGACTTAATCCCATCAGCTCCTCCGGGGCCCCTCAGGGCACGGGAGGATTTAATTCGATTGACCCCACCTGGACTCCAAAAAGAATCATTCTCCTCTTTTAGGAAGGAATTAGATCAAATTCAAAGAGATATCCGAAATTATCCTTTGCCGGGAACTAAAACCCCAAGTCCTAAATTATATCCCTTAAGAGAGGTTCCTTCGGCCCAAGGAGGTATAGGATTTGTGAATGCTCCTCTGAGCACCACAGAAGTCAGGACCTTTAAGAAGGAAATGAGGTCCTTGATAGAAGACCCCACTGGGCTAACAGAACAGTTTGATCAATTCATTGGAATTTGTCTCCTAGGACCTAACATGCTTCCTCCCAAACAGCTTGAAGGCGTTTGCAACCACACCATACCTGTCAACCTGATGTGGCAATATGTGGCCGCTCCTGACAGCTCGTATTTTGCCTGCTCTGCTGGCCTTACTACATTTCTGGATGCCCGATCTTTTATCAAAAAACGCGATTACTGCGTTTCTGTCTTTCTCTTCCCTCATATTAATATACACCAGGCCGATGATTTCCTTGATATCTGGGAAAGAAAAAGTACTGGCAATTTCAGGACCAGGAGGGAACCCCTTACTGCATTAACCCTGACCGTCCTCCTTGGCCTAGGAGCGGTAGGAAGGGGGACGGGTATAGCATCCCTCATACAAAATGACAAACAATATTCCCAATTGAGCGCTGCTATAGATAAGGATTTACAGGAATTGCAAGCAGGACCTAAACACCTTAAAGACTCAGTAGCATCCTTAGCTGAAGTCGTCCTGCAAAACAGAAGAGGCTTAGACCTTCTCTTCTTACAACAAGGAGGTCTTTGTGCAGCCCTCAAGGAGGAATGCTGCTTTTATTCAGATAAACTTGACCTTGTTGAAAACAGTCTACCAAAAGTTAGGGACAGTCTGGAAAAAAGAAAACAGGAAAGAGAAAAAAAAAAAAATGAATCCTGGCATAAGAACTGGTTCTCCACTTCCCCCTTGCTATCCACTCTTCTCCCTAGTATTCTCGGCCCTCTTGTGGGACTCCTTCTCCTTTCTTTTGGCCCTTGGGCCTTTAATAAACTAACCACTTTCGTTAAATATCAAGTAGATTCTGCGATCACAAAAAGACACATCTTTTATCATCAGTTACGAGACCAAGACACCTTGGAACCTGAAGAGAAGATCGAACCACTCAAATTCACTGAACAGCTCCTGAAACAGACAAGGTGTCAACGATTGAGAAAACTGTTGTTCTCATGCTTTAAAAAATCTTGAATGTCTGTGTAGTCTGTGTGATATATGTTCCATGTTCTGTGTGGTTTGTCTGTTATGTTGTTGTTTGGAAAACAACGTTGCAACTGTACATAGTAAATTGGAGCTCCATGTTTGTTTGTGTGTGTTTGTGTTAAAAGTTAAAATAAGCTTGTAAGAGATAAGGATTCAGCCTCTGTGTTGCAGACTTAGAAAATATCAAGAAGCTTGAAAAATATTTCTCTCTCTCTCTCTCTCTGTCTCTGGCTGACTGCAGCAGCCTGTGAGAAAAAGGGAGGGAAAAGAAAAAAAAATATATATATATATAGAGATTGAAAGGGATTTGAAAGTTTGGAAAGTTAATATACAGCAGTATGCTAACATTTAAAGGAAAGACGTTTGAATAGAATATCTAGGCATTCTCTGTGAAGGCAGAGTAAAACACTAAATGGGCTTCCTTGGAAATTCACCGAAGCCGCTTTGGATTTTGGAATGGGAAAAAGGAATTCAAGGTGAAACATTTCTCTCTGAGGGTGGGGAGTCCTGGAAAAAGCACCTAATCTGTTTTTGCTGATTTAAAAGCTTTGTTAAGTTTTAAGAACAATGATTAAGGATAATTTGCATGTCTTTAAGGAAAAGCCTGCTAGAGTAAAGAACTATAAAATTCAAGCTTAGCCTGGCCTAGGCAATAAATAGCTCTAGAGATAAGATGATAATCGCTGCTAGAAGAAATGTGGTAAAACTTTTAAAAACAGCTGTATTACTTTGATTCAGTTTGTTACCTTCTGAAGGTTGTTAACACAAGTTAATACTTTAAAACCAGCTCTGCTGGACATGTGTGGATCTTTGGAGGTTTATTATTCTCTATAGGGTTGAATCTTACAGGTTTTTGATAGGAAAAGGAAAGAGGAATGAGGTGATCTAGAAGGACTGATTTGCTAGGGAAATTAAAGGTTCGATTGGTATCAGAAGGGTGAAAGAAAGACTTTTGGGAGTAGGTGAAGAAGTGGGGGAAGGAGTCACCCACCCCCACTGCCTTCTGCTACTTTACCAAAGGAGTATCTGGGAAGGAAAGTTCTTTAAGGAGATTGTATAAGTATGTAGTCAGAAGGAAAGAGAAAGTTGGAAATGGGTGGATTTGGGAAGAAACCTGATATTGGGAAACTGATGGGCTAAATCTTGAAAAGGATCCCCATGTAGAAAATTGAGTGGGGAACCTGAGGGAAGTTTTTCTAGGGGGTCAGGAGTGGGGGAAGGATGGCCATATGGAATCTTCTCCGCCCCTCACCTCCCTGAGTATGTTCCTGCCGCTTTTTTCTTAACTGATTTACAGCCAGTGCAGCAAAGTGTGATTTTTAAGGACATGCTTACTTTAGCTTAATTGATTGAATATTTGTTTCTTCATAAAGGTTTTCTTGGTTAAGAGATATGGTCGTAAATGTGATCCATACTTTGGTCCGAGTATTTCTAGTTTAATTGCTATGTTAAAAAATTTCTTTTATGTGGAATTGGGTCTTTTGTATAAAGTTTAAATTGATTGTATTGGGTCATTCTGAGGTTATTTAAAGGGTCTCTGAACATAATAGTTTTTTCTCTTTGTCCTTTTGAAAATGTTTGTTATGGACAATATGCAATTTGGGATATTTTTCTATGTATTGGGTATTTTAAAAGCAAAATGATTTGTATGTATAATGTTCACTCATGTAACATCTACCTAGATATGATAATTGTTCTAAGTTGTGAACTTACTGAGGCGAAATTTCTTTCTGTTATTACTGTAAGGTTATGGTAACTCTTTAAGATTTATCCGAAATTTGATGACATCTGTCATTGGAGTTTTTGGGCTTAGAGTTAATTAGCTAATGCTATTTGGGAGTTTTAAAGCTCCACCCTGTGACAGTTAATGGGACAATTGATTGATAAGCTGTTAAAACTCAATTGCTTATGTTATGTTATAGTTATGTTCTTGAATTTTTCCTTCTGTAACTGTTCTCTCTGATCAGAGCAATGGTCAATAGAATTGTTAATGCAATTCAATTATGTCATGCCTTGCTATTTTCAGTCTGGTTATATGTAATCATTGTATCCTAAATGCTTGGGCAACTATTTCGCCTAGTCAACTGTCTGTTACTGGATATTTGTGTTTTGTTCCTTTAAGGTTTCTACAGGATAAGTGGACAATTAACAAGGGTCTGTAAGACTGCAGCTGTTTGCTTGGCCTGTAAAGCAAACTCATCTCTTCACATAGGAAACTGCTCGTCAATCCATTTTGGCCTCCTCATGTTTTGCAACAGTTTGGTGAACTGAGTCTATCAAAGACTGATCCAATCTTTATGTGCTAGATTTGTGTTTTTGTTTTAGATTTTGGTCAAATTACAGATATTGACTTGCTTCTGGAACCTGGATCAGCTTTGATCAGCTTTGATTGCCAGCATGACACACCCACTCTGCAAGGAATGAGAGCCTCCTATCACTTCACAGCCTGAAGCAGCAGTTTTAAAATGAGACCATGGACTTGATCCTGCATCGAGTGTACTTTGGACTGATATGAGGGACTTTGGGAATGGTTGATGACTGACTGTTAAACCTTACCTGGATCATCTATTACTGTGTGTTTAAGACTTGGGATGGGATTTGTTAAAACTGTAATTGCTGTTATGTTTGAGGGCTTTTTAGGAAATGCTACTGTATTAGTCTGTTATGTATAGGGATTTTGATTTGCTCTTGGGATTTATACGGGGAATGGTCATTTGAAAAGGGGAGGTAGAGATAGAACATTGGGGAAACTGGTATATTTTTTCAATATACCTGAAAGAATGGGAACTCTTAGCTCCTATTCACTTTGCCTTAAGCACTCTTGCCCCACCTCCTCCTCATATCCATACAAGGTCTGGTCTCAGGTATTGCCCCCCCTGCATTCAGTAAATAAGCTGTGGGTGAGCCAGTGACGGGATTATTGTGGCCCCATATTTCAGGATCATCATACCCTCTGGCTGCAGGAACACCCAATGACGGGATTATTGTGGGCCCGTTTTCCAGAAGCACACCCCGGAAGTTTGATGCTGGGGTGCTGGGACGGATGCCGCCCACATAGCCTAAGACAGGGGTCCTGCCCTTCTCTGGCCTTCTAAGGTCGGATTACTTGGGTACTGAATGTGGATGCCGGCCACATAGCCTAAGACAGGCCTCCCACCTATTTAATAATAAGGAAAGGGGGATATGCCAGAGACCATGCTCTTCAAGACCATGTCCTTGAACACTGCCAGAGGCCATGTCCTTGGACGCAGGAGACAAAGAGCTAAGAAGAGCAGCAAACACCCTAAATTCCTGAGATTAGATAATGTGTGTCCCAAGAAATCGGTCATCTCCGCCCAAGATCTAGATAACAGTATACTCTAGGATTTCCGCCACACCTATGGTCCGACATTCTTCTCATTGTAACCCCCCACTCAGAAATCCTATTTAATTAAACTCTCTTCATTCATTAAACAGAGACATTCACCATCTTAAAGCTTGAGTTGCCTCTCTGTCTCTCCGATTCCATTCCAAAGCACGTGGTGCTTTACAGACTGATTGTCTTACAGAGCCTTTGCTCCCCCTCGGCCCTGGTTCCCTTCGATGACCCACTGTTGATGTCCTGCCGGACAGGACATGTGTATAAATGCATAAATGTGTTACATGTGTGTCTCTATCCTCTATACCTGTGTGCATGTGTGTATGTTCCTTTACACGCACATGTGTGTGTGTATATGTGCAGGTGTATTGTATATGGGTGAATAACACCTATAGACACATCTATGACCTCATTGCTCTACGCCTCTTACTGGCTGCTTTCAAGTCCAACACAGATTTTTTTTTTTTTTTTAATGTAAATAGATGATGACCCAGTACAGAGAGCCCTGGCTCTGGAGGGCAAGGATTCGGCTTCAGAGTCTTTAGGTCCTCAGGCCTTTGCTGTTTCTTCTCTAAGAAGAAGGCACTGAATCGGATGCTCCCCTCTCGGAGCTCTGCTCCTATGCTAGAGGGAACTGGGGAGGAACTCCAAAAATCCAAGACTCAGAGAATATCACGGGAAGGGCCCTTAGAATCATCTGGTACAACGGTTCTGTTTCACAGAAGTGGAAACCAAGGCTTGTCCAAGACATCAGCCCCTCCCTGAAACATTCTGGTCTCAATCAGTTTTGAGATGGATCAGTAAAGGGATCAATTCTATTCAGGAGATGGCCTTCTTTCCAGTCCTGAAATGACTCATTATCCTGCATTATCTCAGGGATGAGCCAACCATTGAGCAAGCTTCTTACAGCAAGGCTCCAGTGGCCATTGTGATCAGTCTGTCCGCCAAGTCTTCCCAAGGCCAGAGCACAAACTCCATCCATCTGGCCCCTTTGGATGAATATAGTGGGTATCTTACTGCCTTCAGAATTGGCTTTAAGTGAAAAATCTTAAGACATATTCAATCTATGGTGAAACTTCTCCCACCTCATTGAAAAGTGAGAAGGGAAAAGTGAAAAGGGAAGGAATAAGCTAAGAGGAAGGGAATACGGGAACTGGGAGGGAAAGGGGTAAGATAGGGGGAGGAACTCTAAGGCGGGGGGAGGGACACTAAAAAGGGAGGGCTGTGAGAAGCAAGTGGTGCTCACAAGCTTAATACTGGGAAAGGGGGGAAAGGGGAAAGAAGGGAGAAAAGCATAAACCGGGGTTAACAAGATGGCAAGTAATACAGAATTGGTCATTCTAACCATAAACGTGAACGGGGTAAACTCCCCCATAAAGAGGAAGCGGTTAGCAGAATGGATTAAAAGCCAGAATCCTACAATATGTTGTTTACAGGAAACACACCTGAAGCGGGGAGATACATGCAGGTTAAAGGTAAAAGGTTGGAGCAAAATCTACTATGCTTCAGGTGAAGTCAAAAAAGCAGGGGTACCCATCCTGATCTCAGATCAAGCTAAAGCAAAAATTGATCTAATCAAAAGAGATAAGGAAGAGCACTATATCTTGCTAAAGGGTAGCATGGATAATGAAGCACTATCTATATTAAACATATATGTACCAAGTGGGGTAGCATCTAAATTCTTAAAAGAGAAACTAAGAGAGCTGCAAGAAGAAATAGACAGTAAAGCTATAATAGTGGGAGATCTTAACCTTGCACTCTCAGAATTAGATAAATCAAACCACAAAATAAATAAGAAAGAAGTCAAAGAGGTAAATAGAATACTAGAAAAGTTAGATATGATAGATCTCTGGAGAAAATGTAATGGAGACAGAAAGGAATACACTTTCTTTTCAGCAGTTCATGGAACCTATACAAAAATTGACCATATATTAGGACATAAAAACCTCAAACTCAAATGCAGTAAGGCAGAAATAGTAAATGCATCCTTTTCAGACCACGATGCAAATTACATTCAACAAAAAACCAGGGGGAAGTAGACCAAAAAATAATTGGAAACTAAATAATCTCATCTGGCCCCTTTGACTCTGGAACATGCTCCTTTTTCTGTCTGTCTGTCTGTCTTTATCTCCATCTCTCTCTTTCACTTTCTCTTGTCTCTCATTCTATGTTGGTTTCTTTCTCATCGTTCAGTCTCTCTCTCTGATTCTCTCTTGGTCTCTGGCCTTGATTCTTGGTCTCTGGCTCTGATTCTCTCTGGTGTGTGTGTGTGTGTGTGTGTGTATGTGTGTGTGTGTGTGTGTATCTTTCTTTTCTCGGGCTCATTCTCTCTGTCTCTCATTCTCTCTCAGTCTCTGGCTCTGATTCGCTCTCTCTTTCTCTGGTGGGTGTGTGTGTGTGTATGTGTGTGTGTGTGTGTGTTTGTGTGTGTATGTGTGTGTGTGTGTGTATCTTTCTTTTCTCGGGCTCATTCTCTCTGTCTCTCACTCTCTCTCAGTCTCTGGCTCTGATTCTCTCTTTCTCTGGTGTGTGTGTGTGTGTGTGTGTGTGTGTGTGTGTGTGTGTGTGTGTATCTTTCTTTTCTCGGGCTCATTCTCTCTGTCTCTCATTCTCTCTCAGTCTCTGGTTCTGATTCTCTCTTTCTCTGGTGTGTGTGTGTGTGTGTGTGTGTGTGTGTGTGTGTGTATCTTTCTTTTCTCTGGCTCATTCTCTCTGTCTCTCTCTCATTCTCGGTCTCTGTCTCTTATTTTCTCGGCCTCTGCCTCTCTCTGGTCCCATCTCAGTATCTACTCCTTCAATTACAATATGGTAAAGACAGAATCATGATCTTCCCAGCTTCAGCTCCTGGAACAACCTCCCACTGTCCATCTGACACAAGCTCCCTTTCTCCCCCACTTTCCTATCACTCTTAGAAACACAAACATTTTTCCAAGTCCCCCACAGTCTCAGGCAGAACTAGGAAATTCAACATGTTGGGTGATTTCCCAGAGGACCAGGAACACACTCCTGCCAATTTAGAGAATTATTTGCTGCCTGTGGGATGTTGGGCGTGTCCTGGGCCTTCAGGGCCTCAGTTTCCTCCCCTGTACAATAAAAGGATTAACTAGTTGGCCCCTGAAATATGACCTTGTATGAGTAGATGGTGAAGGAATAAATAGAATTGTGCAAAGGAAGAATTTTCATTCACTCAGGACCTGACACTCAGAATTTCTGCCTCTTAAAACAACTCTCCAGGGCCATGGTCTCCATCCAATGAGCAACAAACAAGGGCAGGTCCCAGAGTGAAGGTCAGGAGGCAGAGAGCCAGCGAGGGAAGGAGTGAGGTTACTGGCTGAAGGAGACTCTTCCATCTTTTTAGGGCAGCGGGCCTGAGTGTCCCCTCCCTCAATTCTTGACAAGGAAGCTGGGAAGATTTGCCACATCCTCATTTGCAAATGTTTCTGGAAGAAACCAGTTGCTATCTGTCTCCTTTATTGATGTTTGCATTCCTTAATTTCTCTGTACCTCAGTTGCCTGATCTATTCAATGGGAATAATTTTGTCCAAATTGAAGGTAGATGTCTAGCTAGAGCTAACACTTTCCGGAGCTTCTAACACTTTGAGACTATATTTTGCTCTGATTTCTCGACTCTGACATCAATATACCCAAAAAGCCTCATCTATCGCTGGGGTCCCGTTTCACTTTATTATTTTCACTATTGTTCGGCCTTTGAAGGGGACCAATGACATCACCGATGACATCACAGAGTCATATCTTGACTTTCAAGTGAATTGGATTGATGAGGCAGAGTTGCATAACGCCATCAGCCTCCATCTCTTCGGGTCATTGAAGTCCGGTGGCAGGACAAAGGTCAAGATGACCAGCGTTGTCCAGGATGCAGTGGCTGACCTGGCCCCCTTTCTGTCAGACCAGTGCTCCTGAATCAAATTTAGGGTTCTTCAATAAGCATGTATTAAGCACCCACTGTGTGCCAGACACACTTTACCTCACTTTTAAGCCCTAGCTTTCCACATTGCCTTGATTTTTTCTCACTTTCCAGTTTTGCCATTTATATCTCACTTCTACCTGCATGTTTCCTTATCTGAAAAATGGATATCATAAGTCATGTTATAGAAATATATTATAAAAGTTTATATTATATTATATATTATATATGAATGTTAGCTAGTATTTTTCCTCAATAGAATTTTATTTTTCCAACTACACATATAGTTTTCAACATTCATTTTTGTAAGATTTTGTGTTCTAAATTTTTCCTTCCTTCCTCCTTTACCTCCCCCCTCTTCAAGAGAGCAAGCAATCTGATAGGAGTTAAGCTACTATTATTATTAACTGCATGACCCAGGGCTAGTGACTAAACTAGATTTGCTTATCTGAAAGGCAGGGCTGTTAAACAGATGAACTCTTGGGTGCCTTAGCATCTCTTCAATCTCAGGGCCCCTTATTTTGTCACTTGGGCTGTTCTGATCCTGTCTTGACTCTCTGACCACATTCCTTTAGTGTGAAATAATGCATTTCCCAGAACACCAGTGTCTGGGGCCCAGGGTTCAATGAGACACCAGAGATTCAGCTTTCCCGGAAGGGAAATGGTCATCCCTTTCAAGGGCTTTAGGCAGGGGTCCTCGAACTACGGCCCGCGGGGCCAGATGCAGCAGCTGAGGACGTTTATCCCCCCACCCACCCAGGGCTATGAAGTTTCTTTATTTAAAGGCCCACAAAGCAAAGTTTTCGTTTTTACCATAGTCCGGCCCTTCAATAGTCTGAGGGACAGTGAACTGGCCCCTATTTAAAAAGTTTGAGGACTTAGGTAAGGGTTCTTAAAGATTGCCTTCTGCTCTTATATCTAGACAAACCCCATCATTTTATAGAGCAAGAGACTGAGGCTCGAAGCAGGGATTTATTTGCTCAAGGTCACTCTGAGCAACACCAGGGCCGAGGTTCAGCCTCAGCTGCTCTGGCCCCAGATCAAGGACCCTCCGCACAGCCCTGTGCTGAAACCCTGCAGGGGACACATTTCTCCGGGCTTTTCCCAAATATCAATTCCAGGCACAAGGTAATATTCATCGTTCCCATAAGGCTTTTCTTCTTGGGTTTTCCCTGGCCACGGGTGTTTCTATGACCCCCAGGCTACCATCACCAGACCACCACATTCCCCGATACCCCTCGATGGTCTTTACTTCCCTCTTGGCCCATCAGACTTGGGTCAATCATTAGTCCTGCCAGCTGCTGCCCTTGCATTTGGGAGTTGGCAACGAGACAAGCTGAGAGAAGGCGGCGGGTCATGAGCCCCCTGCCCTGTGGGCTGCTGCCGGGTCCGCCTCCGGGACACCGTGGCTGCCATTCAGAGACACAGAATTCAGTAGAGATGTGAAAAACCACATGGAAGAGGGAGATCAAGGTTACATGTGGAACCGAAACTGTCGTGTGCAATTCCTAAGGACCCACGAGGAAAAGCCTCTCCACCTCCAGAGGGATCCCAGCCTTCCCAGCAGACTTTTGTCACTTTGCTCTTCTTCCTTCTTCTGGCAACGTGGCTGATATGGAAATGTGCTTTAAATGGCTTCACATGTATAATTGATATCATATTGCTGGCTTCTCCATGGGTAGGGAAGGAGTGGGAGAGAGATTATTTGGAACTCAATTTTTAAAAATGAATGTTAAAAATAGATGAATAAATAAAAGGGGAAAAAAGAAACTATGTCATGAGAGAAAGAGCAAGAGGGATGAAGGAGGTTTTTTAAGTATTTTCTCTGTGTCAGGGGCTGGAGCCTTGATTTCATTGGTGTAGAGAACTCCCTCAGCGTCTTTTCTGCAATATAATCCCTCACAGAGTGACCTGGAACACTGGGAGGCTGGGACTTGCCCAGAGCCACAGAGTTAGTATAAGTGGGACTTGAACTCAGGGCCTGGTGCTTGTGGTTGTTCAGTCATTTCGCTCATGTCCTAATCGTCATGACCCCATTTGAGGTTTTCTTTGGCAGAAACACCAGAGTGGAAATACTCATTTCCTTCTCCAGCTCATTTTACAGATGAGGAAATTGAGGCAAATTGAGTTAAGTGATTTGCCCAGAGTCACATAGCTACTAAGTGTCTGAAACTGGATTTGAACTCAGGATTTTTGCTCTATCCACTGAGCCATCGGCTGTCCCATTCTGTCCGCCAAACTACAACACTTCTCATTACCATATGCAGAATAATTAAATGAACTTGGGCATTTTAGGCTGAGAAAAGAGGACAGGGGAAGAACATAATTATTTTCACATATCGGAAAGACTGTTGTGGAAGAAAAAATAATATTGCTTGCCATCTAGAGGTGGAGGTGGGGGGAAGGAGGGGAAAATCTGAAACACAAGACTACACAAGGATCGATGATGACAAATTATCCATGCATATGTTTTGAAAATAAAAAGCTTAATTTAAAAAAGGAAGAAAGAATAATAACAGGTAAAAATAAGAGGGAGCCAATTTAAGAAAAGCCTTTCTAATCACAGGTGTCCAATCATGCTGTGGAAAGTGGTGACCTTTCATCCAGAAAAACAACTGATAAATAGAAATTTCTATAGTATGGATTTACAAATATACATATGGATTTATACATATGTATGAATTTATGCCCATTTATGGATTTACGTGTATTGATTTACATATATATGTTTACATATATACTCTGGGGTTTTGGTATGTGGATTTACATATATATAGACATATATAGATATAGATATATACATATTTGTGTCTAATAGTAGCCATGAGAGAGAAGATAGGGGAAAAGAAAGTCATATAATAACTTTATTTAAAAGAAAAAGGAAGTTGTAAATAATAGATTTGCAGTTTCATGTGCAATTTTTTTTCAATTATACTTTATTATTGAACATTTGTTGTATCTCTTAAATTCAAAAATTTTTTAAATAAAATAACTTTTTAAAGTGGAAGATAACTTTTATTTTTTATTATTATAGCTTTTTATTTACAAGATATATGCATGGGTAATTTTTCAGCATTGACAATTGTAGAACCTTTTGTTCCAATTTTTCTCCTCCTTCCCCCCATCCCCTCCAAACAGTTATTTTGCTGTACAAAAAGAATTGGACTCTGAAATAGTGTACAATTAGCCTGTGAAGGAAATTAAAAATGCAGGCAGATAAAAATAGAGGGATTGGGAATTCTATGTAATGGTTCATAGTCATCTCCCAGAGTTCTTTCGCTGGGTGTAGCTGGTTCAGTTCATTACTGCTCTATTGGAGCCTGATTTGGTTCATCTCATTGCTGGAGATGGCCATGTCCATCAGAATTGATCATCATATAGTATTGTTGTTGAAGTATATAATAATCTCCTGGTCCTGCTCATAAAATAATATTTTTAAAGTAACAAGCTCTCTCCCCACCCCCCAAGAATTCAAGCACCTTCATTGAAAGCTCTGCACAGTCTGGCTCCAGCCTTCCCAGACATGTTACTACCATTAATTATGATGATTGCTAACATTTATATAGTACTTAAAGGATTGCAAAAACACTTTACAAATTTTATCTCATCTGATCCTCACAACAACTCTGGGATGTAAAAGTGATCATTATCTCCATTTTACATCAAATATGCTTCCCATTACCCTCTTTCATTCCAGCCACACTCATCTATCTGCCTGTGAAAATGACCTTGAAAATTTATGAAATTGGGGACAGCTAAATGGCACAGTAGATAGAGCACTAGCCTCTAGTTCAAATCTGAATTTAGACACTAACATTTACTGGCTGTGTGACCTTGGGCAAGCCATTTAACCCCAATTGTCTTGTCTATCCCCCCAAAAAAAGATTCATGAAATTCATGACTATGAAAAATTCACCATAAAAATGCATCTTGAATCCACATGCTTTTTTTACATGGGCTGTCTCCAAGTCTGGAATGCATTCCCTCCTCAGGGTCTCTTCTCACAATCCCCATTTCCTCCAAAACACTCAAGTCCCCACCTTTCCACAAGGCCTTTCCTCATCTCTCCGGCTCTTCTTGCCTTCCCCAGTCGGCATATTTCCAAATTATCTTGTGGATGTCTTGTACTATGTGTCCATATATGGAAGGTAAGCCCTTTGAGGGCAGACTTTCTTTCATCTTTGTCTTTGTATCCCCAATACATACAGCACAGTGTCTAGCACATAGCAGGTGTTCATTAATCTCGTCCCCAAAGAAGAAACGAGAAATTTCTCGTTCCTCCCTTCTTTGCAAAGAACTGTGTATGTGGAATGTTGCATAGACTGTCAGAATTCCTTCTTCCAAAGGATACCAATAGCAAAATGTTAATAGAAATAGAAATAAAATATTTAATTAATTAATTAATTTTTTAAAAACTTCTTTATTTGGGGAAAAAAATGCTTGTTGATAGATTAGGCTAGATGATAATATGCTATGTGTCTCAGAGAGGAGATTCATGTCTCAAACTGTATTAAACTAGATTATCCCTAAACAGGATTACCGACTCAGGGTTCATGGTTGCCTCCTTCAGCTTCCAACTCCCTCTAGCCCATTAAGAGCTACATTCTTTGGGCACTGATTGATTCCTGCTAGATTCATAGACTTCATTCATGTCCTTCAGTCTCCCAGTGACTTTATAACTTCTCAAAGTAGATGATCTTGCCTTCTTATTCAAGAAAATTGAAGTCACTCAACCACCAGTGTATCTGCCTCCTATATAAGTCCTCCCAATCAGCCTCTTATTCCTTAATACCAATTACTCTCTGAAAATGCCCTGGGCTATTTGGCCAGAGGAGGATAGGAAAAGTCCTTTCACTGGCCCCCAAATTCTAGAGAAAGCGCTGTAGGTGATTAAATCTGCCAATATTTCATACCCTATCTCTAAACCAAAGTTCTTCCTGTTCACTGATCTTATTGCCAAATTGTCGATTTCTACGCTTGATTCCAAGCCCAGCCCTCCATCCATTGCACCACCTAGATGCTCCTATTTTTACTCCATCTCTTTTCTCTAATTTCCTCCATTCACAGATGTCAGTGTCACAGTAACATGTGCTTCATTATAGATACATCCTTCTCATTTACCTTAGGGTTATCTATTGTGGATCATCAGCCTCTGAGAGTGAGGATGGTATTCAGTGTTCTGAGTAAAGGCATAAATGTTTAATAAATTTATTTTTAATATACCATGCTGGATGAGAATTGACTCATCTACTAGTTTAAGATTCCCCTTAAAAAGTAAAGTGTTCCAACATAGCATTTTCACTCTTTTTGTTATTGTTTGCTTGTTTATTTTGCTTCTCTTTTTTGTCTTGTGCAGCATGATAATTGCATAAATATATATGCATATATTGGATTTAACATATAAATATATGTTTAATATTCAACATATATAGGACTGCTTGCCATCTGGGGGAGGGGGTGGAGGGAAAGAGGGGAAAAATTGGAACAGAAGCGAGTGCAAGGGATAATGTTGTAAAAAAAATTACCCTGGCATGGATTCTGTCAATAAAAAGTTATTATAAAATTTAAAAAAAGAAAAAAAGAAAAATAAATAAATAAATAAGTATATGTTTAACTTTAAAAAAAAAAAAAAGTGTTCCTCTACAAACTTCCCTTTCAGAAGGGAAACATTATTGAGGACTCCATGGAGAGCTTTAAATCCTTGCTTTACATCATTCTTTCTCTTACCATCCACTCACACAAAGTCATAGGTCACAGACAGGGTTATGAAGTTAGAACTGAAAAGGACCTCAAATCAAGTACAACTCTCTTTTATTACACTTGAGGACACAGAAAGTGACTCCAATTGATCATAGCTCTGTTGTTATCATTGTACGTCCTTTGTTCTTGAAGAGGACCAATACTAACAGAATGGAGATGTCTTGACTTTCAGGTGAATTAGATTTAAATGAGGCAGGTTCTGCAAAGTCACCAGCCTCACTCTCTCCTCTAGTTTTGAGAGTCCAGCAGCAATATATAAATCAGGACAACTGGAGATATCCCCAGTTGGAAGAAACCTCAAAAGTCAAATAGATCAGGGCTTCTTAAAGTTTTTCCATTTGCAACTCTTTTTTCCCAAGAAATTTTTACAAGACCTTGGGTAAATGGGTATATAAAATAGGTATACAAATTAAACATTTACTGATGATGAAACATAAAGAAATTTATTTTAAAACAATTCTCTGATATGCATATTAATTTTACTATTTATTAAGAAGATGAAGGCAAATTTGCATACTAATAAGACATGTTTGTTTATTTTTACATAAAGAATTAAATCTGGGTGGAATATTTGATATTGCAGAACACAAAACCTTTTACTGTTACCAAATTTTTCTTGACCCCCACATGACTTCATATGGGATCACAACCCACAGTTCAAGAAGCTTCTATCTTCAATTCTGATGGATGAGGCGTTTTTCAACTTCAAGGTGATTCAGGACAGTTTTAATGGTCTTGTGATGGAGAGAGCCATCTGCATCCAGAGAAAGAGCTGGGGGGGAACTGAGTGTGGATCATGACAAAAGGATTTTCACTTTTTTTTTTTTTTTATCATTGTTTGCTTGCTTTTTATTTTCTTTTTCTTTTTTTTTTCCTTTTTGATCAGATTTTTTTTTCTTGTGCAGCATGATAATTGTGGAAATATGTATAGAAGAATTGCAATGTGTTTAGCATATGTTGGATTACTTGCTGTCTACAGGAGGAGGTGAGGGGGAGGGAAAAATGTGGAAGACAAGGTTTTGCAAAAGTGAATGTTGAAAATTATCTATACATATGTTTTGAAAATAAAAGCTTTAATTAAAAAAAAAAAGAATCTTTGCTTGGGGCAGCTAGATGGTTGTCAGGAGGACTTGAGTTCAACTCCAGCCTCAGATACTTAACACTTCTTGGCTGTGACCCTAGCCAAGTCATTTAATCACAACGGCCTTACCAAAAACAAACAAACAAACAAATAAACAAATAAATAAATAAAATCTTGCTCTAGTCCAGCCCTCTCATTTTACAGAAGAAAAGAAATAGAGTAACCTGGGTGATCAGGAATAAAAATCTTTATCCTTTATTTCCTCCATATTTTCACAGACATAAAAGTATCTGGCACTGGGTACAGTGACTGAAACATAGTAGGTGCTCATTCAATATTTAATTGATCTGTGCAGCCTCTCAGCGTGCAATTAAAAAAAAGTGCAAAATCTCTCTGCAGGAAATTTAAAGGTCAGGAGTAGCAGATGTGCTGGATTCACTCAATTATGTAGAAAGATGCTGAGTAGGTTTGGATGGCAGATAATAAATACATGACCCTCTCAGCTAGCTAACAAACCGGATTCCACAAGACCACAAAGAGCTGACAAAAATGTCCCCAAAAGTCAATGGCACTGGCCAGCGTTCCATACATTCGGACCAAAATGGAAATGGTAAGCAATGAGATCGAAGATGCTGGGATTCATGAAACCCCGATTAATACAAACAAATCAGAAAATGATCAAAACCCTGTTCCTCCTTAGCTATTGTTCTTCTCACAGAATGACTAAGCTCTTTTTTCTCCTTTATTATTATTATTACTTTCCCCAGTTACATGTAAAATAACATTTTTTATTATACATCTACATTCATTTTTTTATACATATTTCCATATGTATCATGTTGGGAGAGAAAAATCCCATGTGGGAAAAAAAAAAGGTGAAAATAGTACATGTTGAGCTACATGCAGTCTCCACAATTCTCTCTCTGGATATGGATGGCAGTTTTCCATCCAAAGTTTATTTTGATTTCCTTGGGTCACTGAATTGCTGAGAAATCTATCATCTTGCTGTTGTTATGTGCAATGTTTTCCTGATTCTGCTTGCTTTACTTAGCATCAGTTCATGTAAATCTTTCCAGGTCGTTCCAAAATCAGTCTGTTTATTTTTTAAAGAACAATAATATTCCATTATTACTTTCATATACCCTAACTTATTAAACTATTCCCCAATTGATGTAGAATATAGAAGATGTCTTGGGTTCTGTGAAACAAGCAGGGATTGCCACTCCACCAATTTTCAAGACTTGCAGACAGCCGACAGGACAGCTTTGAAAGTTATGTCTTAATTGTATTTAATTTAAAAAGAAACGCGTACTCCACATAATAGCAACTCACAGAATCATATATAATCCTCTTTTATTCCATTCTACTATATATGTAGAAATGCATATTTTATTTGATGTTTACATACAGCGTAAAACAATTTAGCAAATTCACCTCCCACAGGTGATGTGAAGAGCAGTTGAATTAAAGAATAAAATTAACATTAAAATTAAACAAAATAAAAATAAATAAATAAATACAAGTGAAATTCATATTCTTTATACCAAGAAGTTATCAATTTCATGATAAATCTGCAATTAATTATTAAGGATCTACTTTGTTCCAAGCATTGAAAGGAAAAGTTTTTCAGCTACTCCATTTCAAGAGAAAACCAATATGAGCAAGGTATCAAACAAACAAACAAACAAACACCTTTATCTCTCATCTTTAAAATAATCAGAAATCTCCCTCAGGGTATTAAAATATTGTTCAGTTATGTCTGACTCATAGTTACACCATTTGGTGTTTTCTTGGCAGAGGTACTGGAATGGTTTGCCATTTCCTTCTCCAGGTCATTTGACAGATGAGGAAACTGAGGAAAACAGACTTAAATGACTGCCACCCCCCCCCATCTCTTCAATTCAATTTGCTTCTATCATACTGTACTATTTTCACAACATGTGTCACAAAATTGATTTGAGGACATTTCTGTGCTGCCAAAATCGCTACTTATAGTTTTGAGTTTTTTGTTTATCTTTTGCTTTTCTCTAAGGCTACTTCCTATTATTTCGCCCTTAGGGCATCCTTGGTCTAAAGCCATCTTCCTCTGATCCCCAAGTGATCACCCAATCAGCATGGAACAGAGGTGAGTTCTCTATCCATCTCTCCCTCTCTTGGGCCTTTAATAGATCCATCTTGTTCCATCTTTGTAAAGAAGAGATTCTTCCTCGTACACAGAACTAGCAAGATTATGTGAGAATCAACCATGATAGACTTGGCTCTTCTTAGCAATGCTGTGATCCAAGGCAATTCCAGTAGACTTGGGATGGGAAAACCTCATCCAGAGAGAGAATTATGGTGACGAAATGTGGATCCAAGAATAAGTATGTTCATTTTTTTTTTTTTTTGTTATTCCTTTTTTTTTCTAATGGCTTTTTCCCTTTTTGGTCTGATTTTTTCTTGCACACTATGACAAATATGGAAATATGTTTAAAATGATTGTACATGTCTAACCTATGTCAGATTGCTTTCTGTGTTGAGGGGGAAATAAGGGAGGTAAGAGAGGGAGGGAGAGAGAAAAAACACAAAGTCTTAGAAAATGAATATTGTTATTGTTCAATAAGAAATGACCAGCAGGATGATTTCAGAAAAACATGGAGAGACTTACAGCAACTGATGCTGAGTGAAACGAGCAGAACCAAGAGAACCATGTAACAAGACTATATCATGATCAATTCTGCTGGATGTGGCTCTTTTAAACAGCAAGGTGATTCAGGCCAGTTCCAATGATCTTGTGACCGAGAGACCGATCTGTACCCAGAGAGAGACTGTGGGGACTGAGTGTGGATCACAACATAGTATTTTTACCTTTTTTGTTGTTTGCTTGCATTTTGTTTTCTTTCTCATTTTTTGTGCTTTTGATCAGATTTTTCTTGTGCAGCAAGATATTTGTGGAACTATGTATAGAAGAACTGCATATGTTTAACATATATTAGATTGCTGTCTAGGGGAGGGATGTGGGGAGAAGGAAGAAAAACTTGAAAGACAGGGTTTTACAAGGGTGAATGTTGAAAACTCTTTGTATGTATTTTGAAAATTAAAAGCTATTATTCAATTTTTTAAAAGAAAAAAGATACATTAACATTAAAGAACCAAAAATGAATATTGAAAACTATCTTTATATTTAATTTGAAAAATAAAATATCGATGAAAAAATATTTTATTAATTGATAAGAAAAGTTTCTTAAACTTTTTGTGTGCATCATGTATCTCCCTTTGACAGTCAGCCTGATAACTCTATGGATCCTTTTCTAGGAAGAATGTTTTTAAATATATAAAATAAACTGCATAGGATTACAAAGGAAGTCCATTACAGGGAAACACAGTCATAGAAAAAAAAATTAAGTTCAGAAACCTGAAATTAAGAATTCTTGCCTGAGAGTATGTTTTTGATTGCAAGACATCTCACACACTGAATTTTCTTCTGACCTTTTCTTTGCTTTGTCACAATTACTTTGAATTTGTTTCTCAAGGTTCTGGCAGTGTTACTCAATTGATTTTCAGCCAAAATTCTCAACATGCTTTCAATTCCATCTTCCCAGGTCATTCAAATCAATTAGTTTTTTAAACAAAAAGAAAAACATGTTTATTGCGATATTTTCTTTTTACCCACCAGTTCCTCCTTTTTTCTTCTCCTTATTCCCAGAACCATCTTTTATAATAAAAAAAGAAAAAGAAGATGAGAAAAAAAAATGGATCAACACATTGAAAAACAATCTGTTATGTAAAATGTTTCACATTCATGGACACTCACCCCTGCAAAGGAGTGGGGGAAGCATTTTCTCACATCTCTTCTTTGGGGGCCATGTTCATTCTTTGTAATTTTGCAAGTCAATAAAACCTATAAGGCTTGCAGGTGACCCAAAAAAGCAATGGAGAAAAGCATGGTGGGTATAAATGGGTTGTAGCACACTTAAGAACAGTTGGCATTTACATAGGGCTTTAAGGTTCACTAAGCTCTTTACAAATATTCTCTCATTTTAACCTCTCAACTCTGTAAAGAAGGTACTATGTTATCCTCATTTTACAACTGAAAAAATCAAGGTAGTCAGAAGTTAAAGGACTTGTTCTGAGTCACACAGCTAGGAAGGAGACACGGGTTCAAATAGGATGTGAACCCAGGTTGTCCTGACTCCTGATCCAGTGTTCTATCCACTGCACCATCTAGCTGTCCCATGAGTTTATTTTCTTTTATTATTATTATTATTAAAGCTTTTTATTTACAAAGCATATGCATGGGTAATTTTTCCAACATTGACCCTTCTATAACCTTTTGTTCCAAATTTTCCCCTCCTTCCCCCCACCCCCTCCCCAACTGGCAGGTAGTCCAATACATGTTAAATATGTTGAAATACATATTAGATGAGTTTATTTTCTAATAGAGGATTAAGGGAATCACAGATTTTGGAAGTTAGTTGGACATCTTCCATCTATTGATTATTTCAGTTTATCTTCTATATACTTTGTCTATACATAGTTTGTGAGTTGTCTCTCTTAAATAGATTCTGAATCTCTGAAGGTCAGAAATTCTTTTGCCTTTCGTTGTATCCTCAGTACCTAACAGTGCCTGATGCACACACACACACACACACACACACACACACACACACACACACACACTTATATATAATTTGGGAGAGAGGGCTTGCTTTAAAATTTTGAAGTCTTTTTATTTTAATTTTTAAAATTCAGTTATATTTTATTTTTAGATCTAAATGATCTCCCTCCCACTTCTCCCACACATAGTAGGTTCTCTTTTTTAAAATAATATTTTAATTTCCCCCAATTACATGTAAAAGCAATTAACATTAAAAAAAATTTTTTTTTTGCGTTTAAAATTCTATCTCTCCCTTCCTTGCCTCCTCCCTCCCTGAGACAGTGAGTAATCTGATAGAGGTTCTACATCTGCAATCATATAAAAACATTTCCATGTTAGTCATTTTCTGTAAAAAGAAAGGAAGAAAGGGAGAAAAGAAAAGAAAGAAGAGTAGAAGGAATGAAAGAAGGAAAGAAAGAAAGAAGAGTATGAGGAAGAAAAGAAAGAAAAAGAAAAAGAATGTTTCAATCTGTATTCAGATACTTAAGTTCTTTCTCAGAAGGCAATACCATTTCCCATGATTCTTTTGGAACGGTCTTGGATCACTATGTTGATGAGAATAGTTATTAACAGTTGTTCATCATTACAATATTATAGTTACTGTGTGCAAAGTTCCCTATTTCTGCTCACATCATATATGTCTTTCCAGATTTTTCTGAAATCTTCCTAATTATGATTTCTTAAAGCACAATTATATGCCCTTAAATACATATATCACAACTTATTCAGCCATTCCACAATTGATGGACATTTCCATTTCCAATTCTTTGCCAACACAAAAAGAGAGGCTATAAATATTTTTGTGCATATTTAAGTCCTTTTCCTTTTCCTTTTTTTTTTTTTTTAAACCTTTTTGTGGTATTTCTGGGTCAAAAGGAATGGACAGTTTTATAGCCTTTGGGTATATTCCAAACTGCTCTCCAGAATGGTGGGACCAGTTCACAACTCTATCAACAATGCATTAGTGACCCAATTTTCCCTTATGTCCTCCCAGCATTTATGGTTTTCCTTTTCTGTCATATTAGCCAATCTGATAGGTGAGAGGGGATAATAACAGGTTTTTAATCAGTGTTTTTTGACCTTCTGATTTGCTGAGTTCGGGAGCCACCTAACCAAACTCTCCCAAAAACCATTCCCACTTTCCATATGAGGGGTGGGAGGAGGAAGGCAAGGATAAGTATTTCTTATAGGGATCTGAAAGAGACTGGTTGACACCATCTTTTCTGGGGATGGAAGTCTTGTTCTCATTGCTGCCATGAGAGCTAGAACTGGACAGGGGAGGTTCAGAGGGGTGGGCACATGCCCACATAGGGGATGGTGGGATCCAATAGTACCAGAAATCGCTGGCTCATGAGGATTGCATCAAAACTGACATAAAGGAAACAGTGAAGGCAGCAGAACCCCAGACATTAAGAGCCTCTGTCTTGCACTGGTACACTCGTAGGCTGCTTGTAGTGCAACATATGGTGACGGCTGGATGGACCTGAGGTTAAGAAGACCTCACTAGCGGTATCATCCTGGGCAAGCCATTTATCTCTCAGATTGTTCATCTGTAAAATGGGAATAATAAATAGCATTTACTTCAGAGATCTGTTTTGAGGATTAAATGAGACAAAATGAGACAAAACACAGTGCACAAAAATTGCTTATTCCCTTCCTTTCCCTTTGGTGGCCCACATAATGTGGCTCCTTGAACCTCCTCAAGCATATTGTCTGGGTAGAACTGTCAGACATGAATACAAATCACATAGGACAAGAAAACACAGTTGAGTCATGATCAGAGTTCTTACAAGGAAGATACACTAATAAGAACAAGGATATGCTTGGATGAACTTGGGGTGCTGAAAGAATAGCCAATAGACAGTTGAAAATGTGGAAATGAAACTCAGAACAAAGTTCAGAGCCGGATAAAGGGGTTTGGAAGACATAGGGTTCCAGATTTACAGCAGGTGCTTTAATTTTATTTCCTCATTTTATAGACAGAGAAACGAGGGCACACCTGGGCCTTTCCAAGGTCATCCGGGTGCTGAGTTGCTTTGAACCGAAGCCCATTTATTACAGACCAAACCAGGCTGCTTATCCATCTAGAGTGAAAACGCCATAAAAATGCGTAAGATTGCCGAAGAGAGGAGAGGGATTAAAAAATATAAAATAAAATCCTGAGAAAATGTTGGGCTAAGACTAGCACCCCAAGTTGAAAATGATCTATTGATTTATATAACTGTTCTTTGAATGTGATCTTTCAGTGAATCTAATGGCTATCATAACCTAAGTAATAATGCTAATAATAATATATTACAAGAGAGGCAAAAAGAAGAGAGAATAGGGAGTCAGGAAGATGTGGACTAAAATTCAATCCCTAATAATCTGGAGGGGAGAACGTGGGCAAATCCACACCCTAACTCTAAGGCTGTAAAGTGCAGAGGAGGTGCCAGTCTTGGCAGAGGGAGTTCCCGAACCAATGAAGTCCCAGATCCACCACAGTTTCAGTTACATTATCTCTTTTGATTCTCATAACTATATTGTATGACTGTGATGATCCCCATTTTACATATGGGGAAACTGGGGCCTTTGTAGGGGAAGTGACTTGTCTAACGCCACACTACTAAGCATTAGAACTTAAATTCCAACCTTGATCATCTGACAAATACAGTAATTTACATAATACATTTTTTCTCAACTGTCCATATTCCTAACTTGTTTATGAGATTATCAATTACGGTTGCAAATTGGTGATCACCACTGGGTCCAGCCAGGCTCCATTTCACTCCCAAACCATCTCTCCAGCCATCATCCTTTACTTTCCTGTTAAAAGCATCCCAGTCACTCTTTCTGGTTTTGTAACTACAATCAAATCAACTCAGTCATTGTTCTTTAATGGGATGGGTTATTCTTCTCTCCCATGGCTAGATTCACCATCTCTGTAACTTTCTAAACCAAGATATCTTCATTAAAATGTAAGCTTTCTTGCAAGAAGCGACTATTCTGGTTTGGTATTTGTAGCCCTAGAGATTAATAAATGTTTTATCACTCAGTTCATATGGAGTATGATTTTCTATTCTTAGTGACTTCATTTGGAATTTTTTTGGCAAAGATACTGGAATAGCTTGCCACTCCCTACTCCAGCTCATTTTGCAGATGATGAAACTGAGGCAAATAGCAATTGCTTCTGTTTTGGCCAGAAATAGCTTGAGAGTCTTCCCACCGCCCCCCTCAGATTCTTTCTTTCTTCCTTTTCTTCTCTCTCTCTTTCTCTCCCTCTCTCTCTCTCTCTCTGTCTTTCTCTCTTTCTTTTTTCCTATAAAAGAGGCTATTATTTGCCTCAGTTCTTTCCTAGTCTTAATCACTGAATGGACATTGCTTCAGTCAAACTGAGACCTGGAAAGATCTTAGCTTAAAAAGCCCACAGCCTCCGGTTAAACTCAGATGGTTCTAGAGAAGAAAAAGGTGCTGTTGACTTTGCACAATTCTCTCACACTTAAATCCAATTCACTTGCATGTCCAGGCTTCATCTCCTGGAGACTTAGTAGATAAATCTTAATCAATTGCCTTCAGTTAGAAAGATTGAGTCACTTATCCAGAATTACTCAGCTAGTAAGTACATAGTCTGAATCTGAACTCAGGACTTGATTCCAAGCTTTCTACTCTATCCACCACCCACTATCCAGGCTGCCTCTAAAACGGGGGTTATGCTGTGTTCTGTGAACTAGATTTTTTAAAAATTGTTTTAGCAATTAGATTTCAATATAATAAAATTTTTATTTATTTTTTTATTTTTAAAGCTTTTTATTTTCAAAACATATGCATGGATAATTTTTCAACACTGACCTTTGCATAGCCTTGTATTCCAAATTTTCTCCTCCTTCCCTCCACCCTGTCCCCTAGATGGCAAGCAATCCAATATGTTATACAAGTTAAAATATATGTATAACTATTTTTTGTTTGTCATTTTATTTTATACATTTAAAGATGTTCTGAGAAAGGTTTCAAGATACAAAAGAGGTGAAAATCCCTGCTCTAGAGAAGATTACCCAAGAGAAAAGTAAAGTTTTACTGAAGTAGGCCAGGCCTATTATACCTGCTGTCATTCCCTGCACTCCCACTTTGGTTTTATGCTCAAATCTGGTACAGGTCATTGTTATTCCCTTATGAACATCAAAAGGCATTTATGTACAGAGCCCTACACCAAGTATGATGGGAAAAATAAAGATTAACTAACGCCTAGAATCTAACTGGATATAACTCACAATCTAGAACGTATGATCCCCCCAGAATGAGGGTAGACTAGATCATGGGAAGTCCTTTCCTCTTGGGCCAGGCTGCCCCTGCCCCTTTTGCCTGACCTTCCTAACAATTCCCCTTACCTCACTCATATGGATACTCAGGTCCAAGGAAAGAATCCCATTTTTCTACTCCATTCCCAATGACTATAGGCCTGGACTTCCAGTATCCTCCCTCTCCCAAAGATCCTAGTCCCCTGGGATGAGAGTATAAACTCTTTGCATGTGACAATCATTTCATGCTTTGTATTTCTAATACCTAGCAGTGCTCCAAATAGAACAGGCAAGGATCAATTAATAATTGATTATATATCAATTATACATAAATATATCAAATAATAAAGAATGAGCAGGAAGTTACCAGTTAGAATCTTTTCAATACAAGTCCTATCAACTACCCTAAAATTAAACTCTAAGGAGCAGGCAATTACCTTAAGTGTAGTAGAAGCACTAAATACCTCTTCCAATTGTCCATTTATTCCCTCAGTACTTAGTAGATAAAGAAATGCATAATGCTTTTAAAATTCATTCCCATATAAATGAGTCTAATTCAAAATGACATGTGAAAAGTGCATTAAAAAAGGTTAAATCCTATCTCCCTCCTAAATTCTTAAACCTTTTCCTTTCCAAGTTCACCTTTTTCTGTTGAGGCCATTACCACATTCCCAATTTCCTTGAAAGGATGTAGAAAAAACATGGAATTTAGGGTCAAAAACCTTGAGTTCAATCAATCTAAGAGTCAATAAATATTTATTAAGCCCCTACTACATGCCAAGCACTGCTAAGCCTTTCAACACAAAAAGAGAGAAAAAACAGTGCCTGCCTTTGGGGAGCTTGCAATTTAATGGTATTTAATGTACAAACAAGCCATATGCAAGATAAAGAACAACTGATTGAGAGAAAAAAGGCACTAGAATTAAGAGAGGCTGAGCAAAAGCTTCCTAGAGAAATGGAGTTTTGAAGGAAGCCAGGGAAAGCTGAGAGATGGGGGTCTTGTTCCTAGGACAGTCAGGAGGCCAGAACTTACTCTCTGTGTCCCAGATCTGGGCTTAGAGTGGAGGGCTCAAGAAAGGATTTATTATTAAAATGGGACTTGAACTTTGCTTTAAATGATAGAGCAAAAGCACAGGACAGCAAGGACTTCAGTTTGGCTGAATAGTAGCACACCTGGAGGAGAAGGAGAAGCAGCAGCAGAAGGAAGAGGAACAGCAGCAGGGGAAGCAATAGAGTACTATTAGTAGTAGTTACTATAGTAATAATATGAGAGAAAGCTAAAAAGCTATGTTGGTGTGAGATTTTAAAGGGCTATGAATGCCAGGATAAAAAGTCACTGAAGAGTTTTAAACAGAATACTCTATATTTGTGAATAAGGAAGGTTAATCTGGCAGAATGGGCTTCAAGATGGATTGGAAGGGGGAGAAATAGAAAGACCACTTAGAAGGCTGCTCCAATAGTCTGGTTGATGGTTTTTTTTGGTCCCTCATTCTCCAAGAGGACCAATGTCATCTGGAGGGTCATGTCTTGACTGGTCAGTGAATTGGATTTAAGCAAGGCCGAACTGTGCCAATCACAGCTTCACTTTCTCTTCTATTTATTGGAGTTTAGTGACAAGACAGGTCAGGACAACTGGCATGGTCCCCTACTAACTTTAGGAACAAAGAGGGTATGATAAATGGGGGAGACCTTATTTTCCCATTTTATTTTTAGTATTTTAAAGCTTTTTATTTTCAAAACATATACAAGGATAATTTTTCAACTTTGACCCTCGCATAGCCTTGTGTCTCAGATTTTCCCTTCCTTCCCCCCACCCCATCCCCTAGATGGAAAGCAATGCAATATATGTTAGACATGTTAAAATATGTTAAATCCAATATGTGTAAATATACTTATACAATTCTCTTGTTGCACAAGAAAAATCAGATCAAAAAGGAAAGAAAATGAGAAAGAAAACAAAATGCAAACATCAAAAAGAATGAAAATGATGTGTTGTGATCCGTATTTAGAACCCACAGTCCTCTCTCTGGATGCAGATGGTTCTCTTCATCACACGATCATTGGAACTGGCCTCAATCATCTCCTTGTTGGAAAGAGTCACATTCATCAGAGTTGGTCGTTGTGTATCATTGATGTTGCTACATACAATGATCTCCTGGTTCTGCTCATTTCACTTCTCATCAGTTCACATAAGTCTCTCCAGGCCTCTCTGAAATCCTCCTGCTGGTCATTTCTTATAGAATATTCCATTACCTTCATATATCATAACTTATTCAACCATTCTCCTACTGATGGGCAGCCACTCAGTTTCCAGTTTCTGGCCACTACGAAGAGGGCTGCCACAAACATTCTTGCACATGTGGGTCCCTCTCCCTCCTTTAAGGTCTCTTTGGGGTATAAGCCCAGTGGAAACACTGCTGGATCAAAGGGTATGCACAGTTTGATAACTTTTTGAGCATAATTCCAAACTGCTCTCCAGAATGGTTCATAGTTCCACCAACAATATATTAGAATGAAAGAGACTTTGATGATCAAATCAGACAAAGGGGAAGAGAAACAGACAAATGTGTGACCATTGCCACTGATGTAGAAGGCATAGGGAAGGCAGATTTTGGACAGAAAAAGAACTATGGAGACTGAATGTAAAACAATATATACTATGTTCACTTCTTTTTTGTTTTTTTTCTTTCCTCTCCCATGGTTTTTCCCCTTTGTTCTGATTTCTCTCTCCCAAAATGATTCAATATATATAAATTTTATGTATATTAAAATAAATTTTTAAAAGTAGAAAAAAAAGAAAAGTTGGGGAGAAGAAAATATATATATATATTTTTAAATGTTAACTTATTTTATTTATTTATTTTTTTAAATAACTTTTTATTGACTGAGCCCATGCCAGGGTAATTTTTTACAGCATTATCCCTTGCACTCACTTCTGTTCCGATTTTTCTCCTCCCTCCTTCCACCCCCTCCCCCAGATGGTAAGCAGTCCTTTACATGTTAAATAGGTTACAGTATATCCTAGATACAATATATGTGTGCAGAACCGAACAGTTTTCTTGTTGCACAGGGAGAGTTGGATTCAGAAGGTATAAATAACCCTGGAAGAAAAACCAAAATGCAAGCAGTTTATATTCATCTCCCAGTGTTCTTTCTTTGAGGGTAGCTGCTTCTGTCCATCCTTGATCAATTGAAACTGAGTTAGCTCTCTTTATCGAAGAGATCCACTTCCATCAGAATACATCCTCAAACAGTATCATTGTTGAGGTATATAATGATCTCCTGGTTCTGCTCATTTCATTTAGCATCAGTTCATGTAAGTCTTGCCAGTGCTGGGAGAGGAAAATATAGAGGAAAAAATTTGATTAGAACATGTTGAGTTTTAGGGACGAGGAGAGAATTCAAATGTGGAAATACTCAAAATGCAGCCTGAACTTAGAAAAGGTCATCTTTTTTTTTTTTTATTCTATTACTAATTCAGTAAAAATACTTTATTTTTCCAGACTCCATCCATATGTTTATTATGCAACATAACAAAACTTCAATTCTTAATTCTATAGTTAATGAAAATTATGACACTGGTTAGTCACGGCATTAATCTAATCTCACAGTCTTGTGTAGAAAGGTGGGGGAGGGTAGTTTTCTTTAGAAGGAAAATGAAAAAAGTGGGAATAGCTCGTTTTGGCAAGAAAAAAAGATATTTTGAAAGAACTTGGCACTGTTCTCTCTAGGAATCCAAATTCTTGAATATTACTGAATCTATGGCCTATGTATTGGAGAAAAAAAAAAAGCAGAGAAGAACAATCAAAGTAAAGAATGCTTTAAAAAAATTTTAGTGAACAGATGTTAAGCAATATTCATTACAACAAAATTCCATTACAGAAAAAGAAGTTGGCCCTTATAGTTTATTGCAAGAGGATTTGACCTATACAACTTTCTGGAATTGTGCTTGGAATTACTTACTTTCCACAAAGGCAGAAAATCAAAATTAGATTTGCCTCTTGCAAATATCTTCCATTATATGTACACACTGTGCTTCCAATGTAAGAGGCATCCAGTCAGCTTTTTGATCTGTTAGTTCTCTGTATCAGTGGAGATGGCAATAGTAACAGATAAGCCCAAACAGTAAGGAATCCCAAATCCTCTCTGCTTCTGGAATCTACTACATTCCAAATTGCAGCAAAGCTATCTTCCTAATTATGCTGTGTTTAGGCTACTAAAAAATTAGTTTACATTCTTGTATGGCAGTGGAGGGAGGAGTCCAGAAATAGTGTGCAAAAATGGGAAGGCAGCCTGATAAAGAACCCATGGTCTGTATTGGACAGCTTCAGTGTCCATAGAAAAACATAAGCAATTTCATCAAAGTCAGTTTGTCTGCGGAATTATTTTTGAGCTTATTCCTTGTTCAAGTTTATGGGTAAAAAGCAGGGGTTCCCATTACATTATTAGGGAAAGATACTAACAGCTGACATTTATGTAGTGTTTTACATTACAAATGGCTAGACAGAAGTTAAGTGCTTGCTGGACTTAATGTCGGAAAACTCTTGAATTTGAATCCCATCTGGAACACTTATCTGCTGTGACCTGGATATGTCAGCTTATGTATCTCAGTTTTAATTTCCTCATTTGCAAGATGGGAAAAGAGCACCTACCTCCCAGGACCGTTTTGAGGATCAAAAAAAGCTACATAATAAATATTATCTTCATTATTATGATGATCATTGCTTATATGACACACCATTGAGGCACATTCTTCAGTTATCATCATACCTATTTTAGAGATTGGACAACAGGCAACTTGATCATTTATTGAGCACCTACTATGTGCCAGACACTGAGCTAAATACATCACTTTCAAGGAGTTCACATTCTAGTGGGGAAGAAAGAATGCAAGTAATTCTGCCCATATGTTAGTGACTCAGCTAGGATCACAGATTCAGTATCATAGAATTCAAATCCAGTTCAAATCCAGTCCCATAGTTGTGGCCCTTGTTGCTTCAACAAATTACTTTTTAAGGGAAAAATTTGGAACAGGTTTTGCAAGGGGCAATGTTGAAAAAATTACCCATATGTATGTTTTGCAAATAAAAAGATATAATGAAAAACAAAAAAAAACCTCACAAATTACTCCTTAGCAGGTTTCATTACTCTCCTCAGAAATATATGAATAAACAAGAATCAGCCCAGTAAACAGGTCTAATGGATGTATAACTTTGGCCTTTGCCATTCAGAGTGCTGAGGGCAGGCACCTGGTCTTATGCTTGTGCCTAGCTAGAAGGTTCTTATAGAATATATAGAATTATACAAGAAAGATCACAATATCACCAACAATGATGACTCAGTGGTTTTCCCCTTTGCTCTGATTTTTCTTTCCCAACATGATTCATAAAGCAATGTATTTTAAAACAAACTAATTAATTTTTAAAAAGTGCTGCATTCAATATGCCAGCAAATTGGGAAAATCAATAGACCACTGGATTGGAAAAGACTTTTTACATCTCAATCCTAAAGAATGACAAAAACAAGCCAAATTGCTGAACAACTAACTGCACTCATTTCCCGTATCAGCAAGATTATGCTTAAGATTCTACAAATGAGATTTTAGTAATAAGCTTAATAAGAATTGCTGGAAGAATAAGCAGAGGAACTAGTGACTAAATTACCAACATTTGGTGGATTATGGAGAAATCAAGAGAGTTCCAGAAAAAAATCTACTCCTGCTTTATGGACCTAAACCTTTGATCACAAATCACAACAAAATGTGGCAAATCCTCAAAAAGATAAAAGTGCCAGATCATCTTACTTGTCTCCCTAAAAAAATCCATATTCAGGTCAAGAAGCAACAGTCAGAACCAAATGTGCACCTGACTGATTTAAGATTGCAAAAGGAGGACCTGATTTTAACTTATATCCAGAGTACATCGTGCAAAATGCCAGGCTGATTAACCAAAAGCCAGAATCATGGCTGCCCAGAGAATTATCAACAAATTATCAGATATACAGAAGATACCTCTCTAATGACAGAAAGTAAAGAATTAGAAACCTGAAAGATTGGTGGAATAAAGCAGGAAAATACCGGTTCTCCTAACTTCTCCCGCAAACAATATCAAATACCCCCTCAGAAGAGAACTTTGAACAGCAGAAATAATGAAAAGTCAGGGTAAAGCAATTGTTCACCTAAGACAACCTGGGAGGCCTTAGGAAAGACCTGACCTCCCAGGCCTGTGACTGGGCCAGTTTGAAGTGTAAACACTGCCAATAAGCAGCAAGCCCTGGGGCGGCTGTGAGGGGGGCAGGAACTTTCTGCTCAGGCTTGGTGGGTAGGACAGCTGGGGAAGGGAGCCTGCACAGGGGCTGGACTCCCACCTAGAGGGGCTGACCTGAGTCGTCCCAGCCTGAGGAGGCCACGAGGCAGTGAATTCTGCCACAGAGGGCCAGGATCCTGGGGGCTGCAGGCATTTGCAGGCTAGGTGAAGGGGAGCTAAAGCTTCCAGCTTGGGGGAGAAGAACAAGCCTTGTTCGCAGAGACAGCCTTGTTGGGGGCCCTAGTCATGGCTCAGGGGCAGAGAGGAATACCTGAAGTCAGGTGCCCACAGAGCTGAGAGAACAACAGCACCAAAAAACTTCAGTGAGATGTTATCACCCATACCTCCTGGCTAGAGCCTGATTTTAACACAAAGTTAAGTGACAAGAAATAAACTCCGGCTTGCTCTCTCTTTTTTTAAACTTAATTTTTCTTGAGGGTTTTTATTTTCATTAGGGTGGGAGATCTAAATTTTCTTTCATAAAAGTCATGGAAATGTTTTGCATAACTTCACATGTGATTTCTTAATTGTTGGTGGGGAAAAGAAAGAGAACCTAGAACTCAAAAAATTTTAAAACAAATGTTAAAAAAATTTGTTTTAAATGTAACTGGAGAAAAATATTAAATAAATAAATCAAAAACAACAACAAAGAAACAAACTGCTAACAATGATGTTAATAAGAATAATAATAAGCAAAAAAAAAAAAAAAAAAAAAAAGAACCCAACTATAAGTAGCTGCTATAGTAATAGAGATGATTGGGGTTTAAACTCAGAAGATATTGAACTTAAAATAGCTATTTCTATCTTAAAACAAAAAAGCAAAGTAGCTACAAACCCAAAAATAATTTTTAAAAAAGTTTAAGAAGGATTTTAAAAATCAGAGAGGTTAGGGAAAAAAAAAAAAAAAAAACCAATAATGGGCACAGTGGATAGAGCACCAGCCCTGAAGTTAGGAGGACCTGAGTTCAAATCTTGTCTCAGACACTCCTGGCTGTGTGACCCTAGGCAAGTCACTTAATCCCAATTGCCTCAGGGGGGAAAAAAGGAAAGAAGAAAACAAAAACAAAAACAAATTATGTCAAACTAATTCCATTTCCTTAAAAAAAATAATAAAACAAAATCAAAAGAAAGAACAAATAGAAAGAATGTGAAACATTTCATTAGAAAAGCAACTGACGTGGACAACAGATCAAAGAGAATACAAAAATTATTGGACTAACTGAAAGTTATAATCAAAGTCAAAGTCTAGATACTATACCTTATAAGATAATAAAGGAAAATTATCCTTTCTTAGAATGAGAGGAAACAGATCAAAGAGAATACAAAAATTATTGGACTAACTGAAAGTTATAATCAAAGTCTAGATACTATACCTGATGAGATAATAAAGGAAAATTGTCCTTTTTTAGAATGAGAGGAAAAAATAGGAAAAACCCAGCAATCAACACCTGAAAGAGATCCCAAAATGAAAGCTCACAGGAATACCATAGCTAAGTTTCAAAGCTCCTAGGTCAAGGAGAAAATCCTACAAGCAATTAGAAAAAAATACTTTAAATACTGAGGAATTATAGTCAGCATTACACAAGATTTAGCTGCTTCTACATTAAAAGATCAAAGGTCATGGAACAATATATTTTGTAACAAAGGAGTTGGACTTGTTTGTCCTTCATTCCCCAATCTCAGGGAGGTTGAAGCCATGACATAAATCAATTGGATGGAAGGAGGGAGGGCTGGGCAAGGTCACCTGCCTCACTTTCTCCTCCTGAGACATCTGGGTCTAGTGGCCAGATGTCATCTGGATCACTGGAGATGATTCTAGATGCAGTGGGAGTCCTTGGCCTTTGTAAGTCTTTTTTTTCCCCCTAAAGTCAGTTAAACTTTCCTGAGTCAGTTAAACTCAGGCAACCACCCAGTTAGTGATTAAGACAAGAAAGAATGAGGCAAAGAATGGCCTTTTTCATCTAATTCTTCCCCTCCCTCTAATAAAAAAAAAAAAAAAAAAAAAAAAAAAAGGCAACAAATCTGGGAGGATTTCTAACCAAAAGAGAATTATTATTAACATTCTGTTTATGTCAATCAGGGCCCAAATCAAGTGCATACAGCCTTGGCCTGGGACCTTTTATTGGCCAATCAATGAGAGTCTGAGTGTTTTGAGTTTATGGCAAACTGTTATCCTAAATGAAGGGAGGAAATGAAACATTTAAGAAACTAAAGGGCTTTCAGGTGTGAAGAAAGAGCCAGAACAAATGGTAAACATTAAAAAAAAAACCTTTAAATAAAGTCAGAATCTTTTCTTATATGGGAAAATGTTATCTATAAGTCTTAAGAATGTTATTATTACTTGGATAATTTAAAAGAGCATACATCCAAAGAAGGCTTGAGATTGAGTTGAGTATGAGGGAACGATGCTTAAAAAATAAAATTTGGTGAGGAAAGAGAAGATGGAGCAATTATCTCACAGAAATGAGTGTGAATGGAAGAACTGCTACAATTGAAGTAGGAAGAGGTAAAGAACTGGTAGTGCTAGAACCTTCTCATCTGAACTGGCATAAAGAGGAAATAACACACATAAGTCTTCTTAACATCCAGAGAAATCGGATGAGGGTTGGAAAAGGGAGACATTTGGAAGGGTGGGGAAATTAAGCAATAGGAAGGGAAGAAAGGAATTCTTGGAAGGGATACAGATTAAGAAGGCAGTGATTAGAAGTCAATTAGATTTTCGAGGAGAGATAGATTAAAACGAGAAAAGAAGGATAAAGTGACAATAGGATGGAGAAAACTGTTTAAGTCGTAATTATAATTTTTAATATGAATCCATAAAGTAAAAATGAATAGCAGAATGAATTAAAAACTAGAATCTGACAATATGTTGTTACCAAAAGACACATTTTAACATTTGAGATACATAACAGAGTAAAAATAAAGGGCTGGAAAATGCTTTTAGCTGATGCAAAAAGAACAGGGGTAACAATCATGATTTCAGACAAACTTAAAGCTAAAACAGATTTAATTAAAAGAAAAAAAGATACTTTATTGAATAAAAGATACCATAGAAAATGAGGTAGTTACAATTCTGAACCTATAAGCACCAAATGTTATAGTATCCATATTTTTAAAGAAAAAGTTCTAGGATATACTGCAACCCATTCAACATGTAAAGGACTGCTTGCCATCTGGGGGAAGGGGTGGAGGGAGGGAGGGGAAAAATCGGAACAGAAGTGAATGCAAGGGATAATGCTGTAAAAAATTACCCTGGCATGCGTTCTATCAATAAAAAGTTATTTAAAAAAAAAAAAGAAAAAGAAAAAGTTAAATGATCTACAGTTGAAAATATAAAACTATCTCTTTGCAGATGCTATGATGACATATTTGGAAAATCCTGGAGATTCAACTAAAAAGTCAGTTGAAACAACTTTAGCAAAGTAGGAGGATACAAAATAAACCCATATAAATCATTAGCCTTTCTATGTGTCACCAACTAAACCCTACTAGAAGAGATCTCTTATAGATAACCCCATTTAAAATAAGTATAGATTGTATAAAATATCTGTGGGCAACTATCTGCCAAGACAAACATAGGAACTACATGAGCATAATCATAAAACATTTTTTTATACAAATAAAGTCAGATTTTAAAAGCTGAAGAAATTTTAATTGTTCAGGGGTAGGTAGAACCAATACAATAAAAAGACAATTCTACCTAATATACTTATAAGAAATAGAAAAGTGGAACAATGGATCAGAGTAGACATACAAAACAGTAGAAAATTATAGTAACCTTGTCTTTACTGTAAAAATTTAAGCTTTTGGGATAAGAATACACCATTTGATTTTAAAAAAACCTGGAAAATAGCTTGGCATAAATTGGGTATAGATCAACATATTACACCATTTACCAAGATAAGGTAAAAATGGATACATGATCTAGGTATAAAGGAAAAACATCTAGAAGAATATGGAACATTTTACCTATTAGACTTATGAATAGAATAATAATTTATAACTATAAAAGAGAGAACACTGTAAAATATATGATAATTTTGATTACATTAAATTTTTTAAAAGTTTTGTACAAATAAAATCAACATAGCCAGGATTAGATGCTAAGCAGAAAATTGGGGAAAAAATTTTATAGACAATTTATATAGAGAACTTTATAAGAATATGAGTCATTTCTTAACTGATAAATGGCCAAAGGATGTAAACAGGCAGTTTTTCAATAGTCATATGAAAAACATGCTCTAAATCACTATTAGAGAAATGCAAATTATAACAACTTTGAGGTATCTCACACCTATCAAACTGGATGTAATAATAGAAAAAATAACAAATATTGGAGGAGATATGGAAAATTTGTTACATTAATAGGCTGTTGGAATTATGACCTGATCCAACCATTTTTGGAGGACAATCTAGAACCATGCCCAAGAATTATAAAACTGTGATTCAGCAATACCATTTTTAGGTCTGTTTCCCAAGGTGATCAGGATAAAAAGAAACGAACCAATGTTATAATTTTTCTTTGGGGTAGCAAAGAACTGAACATTGAGGGAATTATCAAATAGGGAATAAACAGGTTATAGTATATGGATGAAATACTGTATGAAATAAGCTGATTGATTTTAAGAAAAAGCATGGATTTACACAAAATAATGAAATATGAAGTGAGCAGAACCAAGGCATTATTACATATGGTAACAAGAATATTGTGCAAAGAATTGTGAACAATTAAGTTATTCTATGTATTACTCAAATTAACTATGAAGAACCTGACAGAAGATGCTATACAATTCCAAAGAACTGATAAATGAAAGTGTGCATAGTATGGTTTTTATAATATATATTTACAAATCTGCATCAAATGGTAGCCTAGTATAGGATGGAGAGAGAGAGCATGAAATTTTAAATGTGACCAAAAACAAACAAATACTTTACAATTAAAAAAATATCTTAAGAAGCTCCTTAATGAGAGAGAAAGAGGCAAGTGTAAAAGCCAGCTTGAAGTTTAACATAAAAAAAAAAAAAAACTAAGATCTTGGCAACTGATCCCATCACTTCCTGGCAAATAGTGGGAGAGGAAATGTCAAATTTTATATTCTTGGGCTCAAAGATCAATATAGATGACAAATGCAGCCGATTTCTCCTTGGAAGAAGAGCTATGGCAAATCTGAATGGCACACTAAAAAGCAGAGACAATACCTTTCCAATCAAGGTTTGTATATTCAAAGCTCTGGCTTTTCTAGCAGCAATGTATGGCTGTGAAAAGTTGGAACTATAAGCAGAACTGAAGCTTTTAAGTTGTGGTGCTGGAGAAGAATTTTGAGAGTCTCTTGGACAGTAAGGAAATCTTGAATGAATTGAATACTTAAACGAATTCATACTATTTACTGAAAGGTCAGATACTGAAGCTGAAACTGAAATATTATGTTGGGGAAAATTAAAGGCAAAAGAAAAAGGGAACAGCAGAAGATGAGATGGACGTTATGGAAGCAATGAACATGAATTTGGATAGACTTGGGTAGATATGGAGGACGGAAGGACCCGTGGTTCATGGGGTCATGAAGAGTCGAGCTTGACTGAATTGACCAACTAGAGAGAGTTCTTGTAATTTGTTTATTGATTGTTCAGATCATGATGTAATCATCAATGTGAAGTAAATAAGTTTAGAAGGAAAAGACCTCCCTCTAGTGATACCAGACAAATACTTCAGATCTGAAGCCCACTTCTGTTTAGCCACGTTGTGATTTAACATTCTGTCCTCCATGAAGGTCTTATGTTGGTGTGTCTGAGTGGCATCTAACTGATCCTGGGTCCTCGAGAACTGTACCAATAGAATGCAAAGTCTCTAGCACAAAGTTTCTCAAACTATGGGTCACAAAACCACATGCAGTCATGTAACAAAATGGGGAGCACAATACATTTCCAACAGTAAAACTATCTGCTTTCTTGAGGAATTACAAAAATGAATGTTGAAAACTATCTTGACATGTTTTTGGAAAAATTAACTACTACTGAGGGAAAAAAACAGTAAAAGTTATCAAATATTCCTCTAAGATTTAATCTTTTTTAATTAAGGCTTTTTATTTTCAAAATATATACATGGAAAATTTTTGACACTCACCCCTACAAAACCCTGTGTTCTAATTTTTTCCCTCCCTTCCCCTCACTTCCTCCCCCAGTCAGCAAGTGATCCATAATATGTTAAACATATGCAATTCTTCTATACATATTTCCACAAATATGCTACACAAGAAAAATAAGATTTAATTCTTTATGTAAAAAAAGCACATTCATTTGATTAGTATACAAATTTGCTTTTGTCTTTAATAAATGATAACTTATATGCAGACCAAAGAATTGTTTTAAGATAAATTTATGATTATCAGTAAATGTGTGCATAAAAATTTCTTGGGGAAAATGGGTTGAGTGGAAAAAATTTAAGAAGCCTTTCGCTAGAAGGCGCTACTCCATTGGAAAGCATATGACTGAAGACTGACTGAGGACAAGGTGATCAAGGGATGACTCTTGAATAAAGATAGGCTTGTCAGACTCTAGGGAAGGGATCTCTTTAAATACAATCTCTTCATTTCATGGATCAGGAAATGTGGGCCAGAGACGTCTTGTCTCTAATTTCTGTTTTAGCAATGTGACCTTGGGTGATTCTACACTTGTATAGTCCATTAATGATTCCATTAAAAAAAAAAAAAAAAAAAAAGCAATCACTGGACTAAATACCAGGAGACCTGGGTTCTTGATCTTGTTTTGAGGAATAACTATGAGTCACAATATATAGTCTACATATAAAATCTAAGTATTTTTATGGTTACCAAGCACTTATGCCCATTATCCACTTTGGCATAGGTAGTGCAAATAATTACTCCTATATTGTAGATGAGAAAACTGAGGATCATAAGGCCTTGGAACTGGAAATCACTAAATTCAGGGGCCATAGCATGGGACAACATGAGGTGAGACTCTGGAATCAGAAGACCTCAGTTCAAACACGGCTTCTGTGATTTCCTACCTGCATGACCCAGAATTCATCACTATTCCCAAACCTTGGTTCTTCATCTGTACAATGTATCTCTGAGGTCTCTCCCACCTGTAAATCTAAGACACTAAGCTAGGAATGGACTGACCTACCTTGTTTTGTCCCTAGTAACTCAGATCTCCTCCATACAATCTGCATCGGCAGGGGTACCCACAGGGATGAAATCACAGCCCCTTGTGGCTCATTTCCTGATGGCTTCTTGAGGTAGACAGCAGTACATGTGCTTCGTTACTCCTCCCTCCCTCATCGACCTAATTCAGTACAAATTAAACACCTTGCTATAGACCTATAATAAAGGATTACATCAGTTTACACAATCCTTAAGTTTCTTCCAGTGGGGTGGGGGGGAGGAAGGAAGGGGGGAATGAGGCTTTTGAAATTTTAAATTTGGAGACTGAATCTGGTTTTCTTGTGGATGCTCAAAGGTCTTCGAAACACAAGTCAATTCTTCTAACAGCTTATGAAAAGAACTAAGAAAGGGGAGGTGCATTAAATGGCAGGAGTTCAGATAGGCCCATAGCTCCCCTAATCATCGTCTCAAAGGTACTAGAGATATTAGACCATATGCAAGCTACCCAGATATAAATCTTTGTATTTAAAAACCCAGCTCCTTTATGCTGTTTATCTATAGCAAAGCAATTTATAGGATGTAAAATTGAAAGGGCCCTCATTTTACAGCATGGTGTGGAGGACCAAGGAAGAGTAACATTTAATATTCAACTAAACAAAACCTCACCATCCCTTTCTGTCATCATTTATTCATCAAATCCTTGCTTCTCAAGGTGCCCTTCAAATAACCATTTCTTGCCTTCAGGGGATAATTGAAAATAGCTCTTCCAAGAAACCCCCAATTAACTTTACCTTTAATCTACATTCCTCTGTCATTTTTCTGTTTGCATTCTGTTGGAAAAATTCAGAGTTGAGACCTCAGTGGCTACACAGGGCAACATAAACCTTCAAGAATTCCTCCTCCAAAAAAAGCTGTCCAGTCTCTAAGTCCAAGACCTCTGGGGAAGGCTAATCCATCACCTCCCAAAGGTTCCATCACCAGACTTCTGCCTGTTGTTTTAGGCGGCTTTGATTTTGGTGCAGGCTTTCTTCCACAGGGCAGGTTTCAAGTATTTGATGCCAACTATTATACATCCCCAGTCACTCTTGGATTAATCTGTATGTAAAATGAAGTTGTCTTGTAACTGTACCAAGGTTGTTGTATCTTTTTTATTGTCATTTGTGTGTATTAACTTGTAGAAACTTCAAAGATAAACTCTTCCCCCAAAAGATCATCGATAACCAAGCCAATCATTTGGCCATATTTTTATTTACTACATATATAAACATATACATTACATGCTACAAAAAAAATTTTTTAAAAATTTTTTAACTGTCAAGAAAGTGTATAGTGTTATAATACAATGGCACATGTTTATATTTTGTTTCAAATTGGTTTGCTTATCACCCTTTCCAAACCATTTACAGTGAAATGTTACTAAAGGATAATTAAAAATTATCTATTTGCATTATTAACAAAAAGAATTCCAACAAATTAACCAGAATTAATCATGTCAAACACTAATATTGAAAGAATGGGCTTTGCTGAAAGATTATATAAAACATAGCAGCCAATTTAGATTTACTTTTGCTCTGTGATGTAATGCACATTTGCAATTAAATAGTGTACTAATATTTTGCTTCCAGAGAGTATTTATAGAAGACATTTGATTTCTTAAGGTCCAGCAACTGCCCATGCACAACCAAATCTTAATGCTGCAATAGAAGAGTCCCTGCTTTTATGGTCACGATCAACCATGATTTGGGCAAAAATGTGAGTCCCAATAATTTTGCATGTGATAAAATCATATAACCATTACAAGCCAATTTAAAAGTCAAATGCAAAGCAAAATACAAAATTCCCCATCGGGTCTGACAGTTTTCTCCACAAAGATTCCAAATAGCTTACTTGTGGGGAAATAGCACTGAATTAATATGCATTTAGGTTTTAAAAATCTGTGCTCATTCACTGAAACCTGACTAACCAATTAGACAAAGCAGAACAAAATGAGTTAAATCGAGTAATTCAATCATTTACTGAGTGCCTATGTGCGTAGCATTATGCTAACACATAAAGAAAAGCTGAAGATTAAAGATCTCTCAAGTTTTACTGTAGTGTGAGGTAAAACTATTATCTTAATTACAGTCAATTCAAATTTGCATTGGATTCTCTCACTAACCCAAGGCTTCCCCCCACTTGTCACATAGCATGATTCTGGGATGCTTGCTTTCCCTTTACCATCTTTTGGCATGCTCAGTGATCACACTCATCTTTTATTAATCTATGAAAACATGATTAGGAAGGTAAACAATTTAAAAAATCTAATAAAACATGTGTTACAAAGCCAAATATAAATGTTTTTATGTTATCCACACCATTGTTCCTTACAATTAAGCAGGGACAAGTGGGAATCGATTGTCCTCCACTGGCTTCAACTCACGTCCCTCTCAGGGGAAATACTGTAAAATCACTTCCTTGTTTTGAGGTGTGTCTCTGACACATTAAAAAAAAAAAATTATAAAAGCCTCATGATCAATCAACAAGCATTTATTAAGCACCTTCATGTACCAGGCACTATGTTCCGTGTTTGTGTATTCAAAGTGTTCTGGAACATTTTTGGTCATTACTGTGTACTTGGAACAGCTCACTCCATAAGAAAATCACCAATATCATCGTTAGTAAGGTTTGTAAACTACATCTGCACACAAAGAAAAACAATGCCAGCTGACAATTCAGCCAGTTTACAATATGAACTAGTTCAAGCACGGATCTGGCCCATGTACAATGAATGGTTCATCCACAAGTTGTTGTCATGATTGGTTTAGAAGCACTGCTCCAAGCACTAAATCCTGCTGCCTTGAATGCAGGTTACACATAAGCAGAAGACTGGACTTGGCCCCAAAACCTTTCATGGAATAGTCTTAAGTGATTGGTCCTTCCACTCCAAAGACTGTATCCAGGAATTCAAGAGATTTCCCCTTAGGCCTCAGCTCAGGCCCTAACTGGGCCAAATAAGTGTAAGTGAAGTTCCTGATACTTGGGACCCTTCTGTTCCCCTTAGGAGGGAAGGTGGGGCCTGTCTGTCTACTGAGTCAAATACTGGCTTAAAGCTATGTGCTGATGAGTCCAGAGCTCTGCACATTCTACTTCACAACTGGTTCTCAAACCTACAGGTCTCTTAAGTTACAAATCTGTAGGTTTAGGGGAAAAAAGAATGCCATGTGTTAGCAGAACAAATTTAATATTAAATCAATCCTAAGAAAAAATAAGAAGCATTGACTAGAAAGGAAGACATATGCCTCGAGTAGTGTCCTCAAAATTCTTAGGATCTGAAATGTCAGACTATGTCTTACAGTGGTCATTTTCTGTAAATTACAAAGCAATCCCAAAGGGCAAGGTAACCTTTTTTAAAAGTTCCTAATCACATTGTGCACAATTTCTTCATGATGAAAAAATACAGTCTATAGCCATTTATGGTATGGATTGAGAATGAAAACACAAAACCACAAAGTAAATAAGGATAATAACCAGGATGCACCACTCCTACCTGTCCATCAATTTTCCTAAGGTTGATTTGTTTTGCCTGAGAGTAAGGGAGCAAGCTATTTAATCTACATGACTGATTTGGGAGAAAAAAAAAACCCAACCAAAATTCAGTGTTGAACATAGTGATGCTGCTTGCTCTCCCTCACGCAATGCAGGCAGGGTAGAACAGTATGCCTGACCAACAGCCATTACTACCTACGATCAGTGATTTTCTAAGTTGACCCAGAAGCCATCCAATTTCGTACCCTGAATATTTTGAAGGTTAGGCATGGAGTAGTTCAGTCCCAGGAGATCACGGGTAATGAATGCTTATATATAAACTATACTGCTTTTGACATCAGTAGGAAAATTGTATAGATGGCAGTTGGAAAAAAAAACAAAACAAAACAAAACAAAAAAAAAAAAAAACTGAGATTGTTCCCATCTGTCAGCAAAACTGTTGAGCTACACTCAGCTGAAGTCCTCGTCAGGATTCTGTTGATCCAGCAGGCGGACATGCGTGAACGGAAAGTGCCCGTGTTTGCCATTACACTCCCCTTCCCACTGGCCACTCACATTAATCTTCGTGACCTTTACCAGCTCACCGACCTGCAGGATGAGAACAAGGAAAGCACTTTATTATAGTTTAAGAATGGATGCTAACAATCTCAGTACTCTGGTTAGGAAGACCTTCCCATGTGATCATGTTGGTGCCGACTTGGCCAAAAAAGTTTAGGCACTGCCTCAGACAGCAAGTTGCCAGCAGCTCAGCCTCATTTACCAGACTGATTTCTAATGGCTAATACAAAAGGGGTATGTTTAAGAGATACCAAGAACAGAAGAAAAGAGAAAACAATCCTGGAAAATATTCTGTAGAATTTCAAATGTCTCAAGATAAAATCATTTAACAAGAACTGTCTTTCAACTACAACATTAGCCTAAATTTCTAGCTTGTACACCCAGGGTCCAATTCAGTGTAGCATACCTACACATGCTTACGCAGCCCAAACAAACTTCGAGAACTACTGCCCTACTTGACCAAAATCTACCAGGCTTAAGGGACCTCAGAAGAAGGAAAGCAAAATCAATTTTGCCATGCACTCCTAATTCAAAGAAAGAATGATAAAATGGTTTCCTCAATAAACTTCATTCCACATCTATAGATAAGGAGTAGCCCACCTATGATGGCTGCATCCCCTTCAGCTCAGTACTTCCTGTAGCCATACTATAAAGTATCTTGGAGACTGTTCTCTAATGTGACTTCTAGTCTTATACTTTCATTTTCCAGCAGAGACAAATTTTTCTTTTTCTTGCTTTGCCTTTTTAAAAGCTTCTAACATTCAGATGGCTTAACGGATCACACACTACACTGTCCTGCTTTGAGAGAGAGAAATCTACCTAATCATATATCCTTACCTGGGTCAGGAATATTGAAGGCTGGCAAGATTAAAGTCATATGGTTATCTGAAACCTCCACAAAAATCATTTAATTACTGATATCTTAAAACAAACAAACAAAAAAAAAAACCACAGGAGATCTAAAGGTAAAAACTAATTTTCTAACCATGAACAAAGAAAAAGTTCAATCTAAGCATTCAAATAGTGTTAAATAATACAGATTTAATCAATCGGAAGGTAAAAGATGCTCAATGTTATCAACTTTAGAATTTCAGTCAAAACTTGTTAAACACCTACTACATATTAAGCACCATGTGAAGCACTAGAAACAAACAATTCCTGCTCTTAAGGAGCTTCCTTTCTATAAGGGAAAAATATTACTACAGATCAGTACACACAAACCAATCACCAGAAGGAGAATCAGAATGGCCATTCTGGGAAAATTAGCACTTAAGCCAAATTCTGAAAGAAGCTAGTCAGTCTACGAGGAGAGATAAAGAATCATCCTTGGCACAGAAAATAATGGAAATCCACTGGTAATGTTTTAAGCAAGAAAGTGACATGTTTAGACTAAGGCAAAGAAACTAGCAGGAGGCTCCCTGCAATAATCCAGGAGAGAGATGACAGCTATATAAATGCAGGAATTTCAGAGGTGAGCCGCTGCAGATGCAGAATCAAAAAGAGGTGGCAACTAATTGGACTTGTGAAGGAGGAAAAGGGAAGAGTGAAGAATATAGGTAGCTGGAAAGATACATTCAGTGATTAACCTTCAAAAGGATTCAAATCAGTAAACTGAATGATTAAACTGCTACAAAAGTTAGTTCACTGATGACTTCTATAGAGCAATAATAGTTAAGCACTGGTACAATACATTTAGAGAATAGATTGGGGTATGTGGGGCAGTGGAAAGGGAAGAATGGGATTGAAGGAGAAGTTTTTAATATGTGTATGTACATACATACACACACAGTAACTAGTTTATAAAAAGTACTTTTATTAGTTCAAGAACCCCAAATATTTTCTGCTTATAAAATAGATGGTACAATATAATGGTCATGAGCTCAGGGGCAGTATGACCAGAGACAAATCATTTGTGACTCTGGGTCCTCTTCGCTCACCTATAAATCAGGTTTAGATTAGACAAACTTAAAGGTGAAGTCAATAATCTCTTATTAAAGGCCTACTATGTATAAAGCACTGTGCTAAGTGCAAAGCAAGGCACCAATGCTCCCTGCTCTCCAGGAGCTAAGTCTAATGGGAGAAGGCTAGATGCAAAAAACTACCTTCAAACAAGATACAGGATTAGTTGGGAGATGATTTTAGAGGAAAGGTATTAAATAAGGAAGGCTGAGAAAGGTTTCTTACTAAAGGTAGAATTTTAGAGTCAAGAGGATGAGAAGAGTTCCAGCCATGAGGGAAAGTCAGTGAAAATGCTACAAGTCAGGACACAAAATTTCATATGAAAAATCAGCAAGCCAAGGAGGCCAGTGTTCTTTTTTGTTCTAACATTACTCTAGAACCTTATGATTTAAGAGAGATAAAGGCCTTGGAGGAGAGATTGGGGGTATTATGAGGAACTTATTTCCTAACGTTTTTTAACTTGAGGTAAAAAAAAACAAGTCCTTCTAGGAAATTAACATTTCTGGGGGAACAAAAACAAATTTATTGATCCTGTTGTTAACCTTGGAAACAGACAAATAAGGGTATTCCAGGACTCTGAGCCTAATTTCAGTTAATAAAAGGTGGACCTAGAATCTGGATCTCAAGCCTTTCCCTAGAATTTGACCTCATTTCTCACATAAGTTTATCAAGTACCTTAGACCATGATTTCCCAAGAACAGTCCAGGAACCCTGAAATGTGCTCATATGGGGATAAGAAAATTAATTAGCTCAATCTGTAGATACTGAGAAAAGAAAGAAATTCTGGATAAAAGGGGACTTCTCGGGGCATATGTCTGCTGGAGTGACCCAAACAGCACTCTGACTTTAGTTTCTTCCCATTTATATTAGCTCAGTGCTAACTCACCAGATTTTTATTGCTGCCATTTCACCATTTTGGGGAACATCTCTGCCTTGCCATACTTCTTCAGCCAAGAAGCCAAAGCTTCTTCAATGTGTGATCGTTTAGATACAGCTATTACCCCCCTTCCCTCTCCCCATGGTACAAGTCATAGAAATTAATGCCTCTGGTCTGACAGTCACATGCTGTATTAAGGTCAAACTACCACCAAGTACATTCCACTTACCCTTTTTTGTTTGTCATTTATTTACAGCTTTGACAAGCATCCACTGGATGCCATTTGCAGAGTAATATAAAACGACACCCGTCCCTTGACTCAGAAGACTGACATTCTGAAGGAGGGGCTGAATGGAATAGTGGATAAGAGGGCAGAGATGACCAAGAAAACAGATGATAAAATACACTTCCCTCCCTTGGCAGCATGGAAGAAGAGATATAAGACACATTCCCCTTATTGGTCAACTTTGCTTGTCTGATTTCCTCTAAAAGTGAAACTTCAGTGGTTATCATGAAATGATCTATGTTTAAAAAAAAAAAAAAAGCATCAATAAAGCTTATAAAGAAAATGGAGTTCAAAACTCTTAGTTCTAACTAGCTAAGACCTCCAGATCTGAGTTACTTTCTTTCTCGACACCTGAGCTTAATGAACAAGTTTGTATTTTATGTTCCCATATGTTCAAAATTCTGAGGTGATATATTTTGGAGTGCTGCTGAACCAGATAATATTCAACAAAATAATCTTAAAAACAGCAAAACCTAGATGTTATATGTGTTTTTAAGTCAATATACACCTACAGAAATCCTTATGTATGGTTTAATGGCCCCCATTTCTATTTGTGTCTGACTCCATTGCTTTAAAACACTATTGCAAGGATCTTAACCTGGAGCCTGAGTTTTTGTTTTTTAAATATTTTGATAAGTCCATTTCATTTGTAACTGGTTTTCTTTATAATCGCAGGCATTTTATACTATATATTTAAAATCATCATTTTGAGGAGTTCATAAACTTTACTAAATGACACATCCAAGAGGTCCATGGCACACAAAGATCTATCTGTACTCACAATTTTAATATCACCTTCACATTTCTATTCATTCTCTAAGGGAAACAGCCTCAGAGACCTCAGTTCAGGTCTACCACAGCCACTAATTACTTGACTCTGGCCAAGCCATACCTTTTGTGCCTAAAGAATGTTTCTACTTATTAATAAAAGAAGAAAAAGAGACAAGAAGTTTGCTGGTGATTTTAAGAAATATTGGAGGTTATTTGGGACTGAAAGAACTACAAAAGAATGGCTCACAGTTCTAATGAGCTTGTGATGGTGAGAGCCATCTACACTCAAAGAGAAAATGATGGGAACTGAGTATGGATCACTATATCGCATTTTCATGCTTTTCGTTGTTGTTTGCTTGCATTTTTTCTTTCTATTTTTTTCCCTTTTTGATCCGATATTTCTTGTGAAGCAAGATAATTGTATAAATATGTACATATAGATTGGATTTAACATTTTTTTTACCATTTTTAACATATATGAGATTTCTTGCCATCCAGGGGAGAGGGTGGAAAGAAGGGGGGGAAACTGGAACATAAGATTTTGCAAGGGTCAATGTTGAAAAATTATCCATGCATGTTTTGAAAATAAAGTTTGAATTTAGAAAAAGGAAAAAAAAGATACTAACAAAAAAAAATAAAATATTGTTTCTAAAGGAAAAAAGAGTGGCTCACTTAGCCCATCTAGGAGTCATGAGTTCATAGGCAGATACCAGAATGAGATGTTCTTTCCCCCAGGACTCTCCCAGGACCAAGTCCCTCCCTCCCATAACTATTCGTTAAATTTTTTGCTTGCTACTAGTTAGATGCTCACTTAGCCTACCCAAGACCACAAGTTAATGAGCAAAACACTTAATGAACACTCCTTTCTTTACCCAGAGCCAACTTTCTCTCTTCTTTCTGTTTCTGTTTCTCTTCCCGGAGTGTGACAAAGAACACTTCATCCTGGAATGCTCATAGTCCTTCAAGTATCTTTCCTCCCTATTCCCCTCCCTATCCTGTCCTGCCTTCCTCACCAAGGCAGGAAAGGAGGCCTGGAGGAAGATAAGGAGGATGTGTGGTTTGAAACCATATGCACTACTTCCTAATTCAGAGCAGACAAAACCTAGCATTTTCTTTCAACATGTTACAACCTTAAGACACAAGGGAGTGTGCTCTTCTATAAAAACAGCGACTCATATTTGCTTTGCTATCTAAACAGACTACTGTCAATTGAAAGATGATTTCACGTGAATATTGGGGGGGAAATCAAAAATATCAAGAATAATTCTGCTTTCATTGCTGAGGATTACCAAATGTGCCCAACAGGCTGAGAGCGGAGCTGACTGACTCACTCCTTGCCAGTTTTCAGGATATTAAGCCCTCTGGCCTGTACACTATGGCAGAAAAGCCTGAGTGAGTTCTTATTAAGAAACCTATAATCATTCTCCAAACAAAAACTACAATAATGCAAAGGATATTCAAAATTTATATTCCATCACCTTGAAAACATGCCTTCTCTGCCCTGAGAGAGAGCGAGAGAAGAGAGAGAGGAGAGAGAAGAGGGAGAGAGAGAAAAAGAGAGAGAGAGAGAAAGTGAGTATGTGTGTGTTTGCTAACTCTGGGGTTCTACCTCACACCTATCCAATGGGCAAAGATAACCAAAAAGGAAAATGGAAGGAGTTTTGGGAGAAACATTAATTAAACAAATGGATTGTTGGCTAAACTAATCTAGTTGAGCCACTAAAGAAAGCTATTTGAAAATATTTCCATAAAGTCACTCAACTGTACCTATAAGCCAAAACCTTAAAGAGATCAAAGAAAAAGGAAAAGAATCCACATGTACAAAAATATTTATAATAGCTGTTCCTTCTGTAGTAACAAAAAACTGGACACTAAAAGGGAGTGTCCATCAACTGGACAATGCTAACCAAATTATGGATTATGAATGTAATGGATAATTAATGACTGACCTTAAGTAACAAAATGGATAGTTTTAGAGATAATTGGAAAGATCTCTAGGATGTGATGTAAAGTAGCTTGTATAGTACCAGAAATATATATGTATAGTATAAATATATAGTATAGTATATACAGAATATGCTGTGTATAGTATAAAAAATTATACTTATGAAAAACAGCTTTAAAAGCCTTACCACTGATCGGCGCAATGACAAACCTAAATCTCAGAGGACTGAAAATGAAGCACAATGCTCCCCACACCTCATGACAGAATGATGACCTGGTGCAAAGTAAGACATATTTTTGGACATGGACAATGTAAGACTTTGTTTTGCTTGACTAGGGGTATTTAGTACGAGGGGGTCTTCGTTTTTGGTTGTCCAAATGGAGAGAAGGGGAAAGAGAGAAAAAGAAATTTCTGTCAGTCCTTACTGGCTTACTTCTAGGGGAAAGTGTTAACAGAGTCACCCTAAACTTCCAAGGATAGCATATGGGTTGGACAACATTTGTCTTTTCCTCAGCAGCAAAGATAAAGCCTATCTCTCTTGGGAAAGAAAAAACTATCACAGTATCACAACCTTCTGCAATATTTTTCATCTTAATCTTCTAATTCAAGTAGTCTGGAGCCCTTGTCTCTGTCAGCATTTTAACAGAGAACTAAATAACATCCTGAGATACAGAACTGGAAGATAAACTATATTATAGAAATTAAGATTTTTTTAAAAAGTCTAGCTTAAAGGTTTCCCCTAATTTCTTTTCTTTTCTTTCTTTTTTTTTGGCTGAAGCAATTGCGGTTAAGTGACTTGCCCAGCTCACGCAGCTAAGAAGTGTTAAGTGTCTGAGGTTGCATTTGAACTCAGGTCCTCCTGACTTCAGGGCTGCTCTATCCACTGCACCAATTAGCTGCTCCTCCCCTTATTTCATATAAGAAAACAAAGACCTGTAGGAGGCTAAATAACTTGATTAAAACTTGTAGAAGGATTAAAACCCCAAGACCAGCTAGAGCCAGTACCTAGCTAGAAGTCCTTCTTTTCTGTGGCCTTCAATCATTTCCCATAGCAAAGTAAAGCACTCCCAAGCTCCATCCAGGCACCTATAGCTATATCCACCACAGAGACAGGAAACTCATGGCTGCCCTGCAAAGGTTATTTCTGAAGCACCAGAGATTTGCAGTTTTCACCCAGACAACAGAGATCCACCCTTTCTTCAGAGGCAGAGAGAAGTGACTTTCATCTATCCACCCACTCCACAAATTTTCCACAAGGTACATATAAATCAAAAGTCCATAAGAATATGGGTCTCCAAGAAGTAAAAGCTCATTCTCCCAAAAGGTCATGATACAATGTGGGCCTTCCCTCTTTTCACTGAGGCCCCTGAGCCTACCTAGTAAGGAAGATACAAAACACTTCTTTAAAGCCTAGGATGTGAAAGACATTGTAAATGTGGATACAAACTCAACAAGTGGAACAAATCTTTTCATTTTACAGGTGAGGAAACTAAGGACCACAAGGTGCTTCTTCAAGAAAGATTCCTATTGGTTGATCCTATTTATCATAAACAGGATTAAGGATAAGCTTGCCAGAATTGGCCACTTGCCCTTTAAATAAGCAGAAACTTTGGGCCAGAGTCCATTAAAATGAGGTGCCATTTCTTTGCTAAGATGCCCCCATGGCTACCATCACTTCCCCTTGGTCCAGATGAGTCCTGGTGGTGATGGATCAGTGTCCTCTTCACCTCCACCTCCAGGAACACCTCTCTTCTTCCCAGCAATGTCTTCTTACACAACGAATTTCCTCCCTCCTTACCTGAGAGTTACCTTATCAATAATATACTGTATTATTTATTGTTGATACATGTATGTTCATGTCTCCCTTGAATTTAAGCTCTTTGAGAGCAGAGACCGCCTCATTGTTGTGTCACCAGCTGCTAAGCCCAGAGTTTAGAACACAACAGGTGCCTAATAAATGCTTGTGAATTAACAGCTCCTTATCTGTGTGCTGGAGACCTGGCCCAAGACACTGAGGGGTTTTTTTTTTGTTTGTTTGTTTTTTAATAATTTATGTCCAAAGAAGCCCTACTCCTATAGCAAAGATTCTCCTTATTTGTAAGCTTAAACAATATCATCAATTAAACACAAAGTGCTAGAGTGTAGCTCCTGACCAGGATATTCTGGTACAGAACTGAGGGGCTGATGAGAAACCAGGGCCACCACATAGCAATGAGGTGCTGTGAGATTAGGATCTGCTATCAAAATATAGAAGAGGAAGGTTAACATCTGCAAACCACAAAATAAGATGCTGCTATTACAGCAGCTACTTGGGTACACTTTAAGGAACTGAAGAAAAAGGAACGAAAAGCTTCCTCTACAATGGACCATTTATAGGGCTTGTCAGTCACATCTGTAGTTCTAGGGAAGGACAGTTAGGGCTGTATGTTTTAGCACAGGATGACTTTTTACTCCCCCTTTCTCCCTCCCTCTCCCTCCCCCCCCCCCCAAATTCTCTCTCTCTCATCTGAGCCATATATTCTCTCTCTTCCAGGTAAAAAAGAGAACCAAACACTGGATAATCAACCACGTTCCAATAACAAACCATTATATCTGACATATCTATGAAATGAAGAACTAGATGATTTTCTAGGTCTTTTCCAAATTTAACCTTTCCTCAAGGCTTGGCTCTGGAGGCACCTTCTCCATTTAGCTTCAATGATTCCTTCTTCTACCCTTAGTTTCCCGCAGTAGTTAATGCTTTTCTCTTTCTCAAATTATCTTGCATTTGGTGATCTAGGGATATGCTTAATTACTCTGCAGAATAGAAGTTCCTCATAGCCAGGAAATGTCTCTTTTTTGTCTTTGTATAGCCGACATCTACTGTGGTACTTTACACACAAACACGAGTAGAAAGGGACTCAGGTTCTTCCTATCATGGCAAAATTACAATAAAGCTCCATTCTAAGGTACCCCACCATTCCAAGATCAGCCCTCCAGAGAGTTATTACTATGACTGATCAGAATATAAGACAGAATCAGAGGCCTGATAAATAAGTCTAATAATGAGCCGTTTTTTTTTTTTTTAAGCCACTAAAGTTAGTCATGTATTTAAATGCACATCACTAGCACTTATAATTCGTAGTGAGGCTCTCTAGCAATCAATGTATGTGGCTCAACACCAACATCCTAGCCAATAAAAACAAATTCATAAACTCTTTTTTATACTTTTATCCTAAAACTAAATATTAATCAACATTGACCTTAAGTGTTTACATCACTATAAATGTTTTAATCTTACAAGATTTGTATTTCACAATAAGCTAGAATGCTTTTAAGTGATAAAGCCTATATGATAAAAGCCAAAACTCTTAAACAATCTATCTTTACAACTAAAAGGATACAGAAATGAAAGCAATAATTTCTCAACCTACTTCCTGACCATAAGCCAGCCTGTGTCATTATCATCTTCACCATCTTACACATTCTGCCTAAATCTAACCATATCAGGTATACTGCCTACAGATCCACATTGAATTCTAAACCCATATCAAACCAATGGCTCATGTCCCCAAGGAGTTCACACTCAAGAAAACACCCAGAGATTATGAGCTTTTCTCTCCTTTTCTAAACTTCAAACATTTCTCTATTACCATGCTGAAAAGATGACCTCCAGTTAAGTCTGGTCTCAATGAAGTGATTAAACTAAAACCAGCTATAATCTACAATTAGGAAAAAAAATGCTCATTGAATGGGAAGCAGTCCTTTGGTTTCTCCAAGTTGGGACTGGTACCATTCCAGCACTCTTCTTTTGATTACATAGCCAATTATGAATGATACCACTCTGTAACTCAATCAGAAAACTCTCACTTTTCAGGACAAAGCTACGTAAGAGAAGTTTACCTAAGAGGGACATTATCTTCAAATTAAAGGAATCTAAAGATGCTCCAAATTAAGCCAGGAACATTTCCATCATCAAAAGCACCAGCCTTGTCTCGCCTCATGCCCAACTGACATATTTTTTAATCAGCCATATGCAAATCCAAAGTATCTCATGAGTGGAGACTGAAATACAGGACTCTTCAGAGGAAAGGTAGAATCTAAGAACTGTGCTGGCCTTGCTATTATATACTCCCCTCAAATAGAATGTGCAAGGATGCCACAAGATGAAGAAAAGCATCAACACAACATTCTTATTGGTCAGAAGAGTATGTACTACCAAAGATAAGACACCATTATAGGAGGGAATGCCTCCCTGGAGAAATGTGCAAACACTTGAGAAACACAGAAACAAGCAAAAGTAAATAAAGGCTGCAGCCCAGAATCCTTTGAAACCAAAATATATCTTTCTTTTTCTAGAAACAGACATCCTATGAATCACCTTACCTGTTCAACAGGCTTTACAGTTTCCTCCTGACATTCTTATCTGGCTATTCAGTTAATACAACCAAATTTGGAGAAAACCACCCCTTATAATGTTAAGACTACTGTATTTGGGAAAAATGTGACATTTAATATTATGACATTGCAATCTGCCTGTTACATTAAAATTTGTGAATGAACCCAAACCTTAAAAAAAAAAAAAAAAAAAAAAAAAAGACAGAAAACAAGGAAGAAATTAGAATGCAGAAGAGAACTCTAGGTTATTTCTTGTAAAGATGGGGTTATTATGAAATTAGCCCAAGTATACTTAGTAGAAGAAATCAATCAGAATGAAGAACAATCAGTAGCCATGCTTCAAGTAGTTATATGGTTATTCATTCTAGGTTAGGTTTTCTATGAAGAAGTATTCATCTCCAACATCAAACTCCTACATCATTAGTTATTGGTTTGACATCTACAGTAACATCACAATGCTGGTGCTCGCGCACTGCACGTCTACAAAGCTGTAATATGTCTGAAAGGGAGATCCCTGGAGCAGATCTCTTCTTTCTACGTTTTGCCCATTATGTACCTCCAAAGCCAAGGCTGTCTTGTCGTAGGCATTAGGGACTCGCTTCTGGATAACCCTGGCATAAATGGGCCCATTCTGGAGGTTAGGGAGCGGAGTGTTGACGCTGGGTTGGGCATAGGGCCCAGGCTCCGGCCCACCCAGTGGCTGTGGGTGGGAATTATCCTGGTTACCTCCAATCAAAGCTGACACTGAGGCGGAAGCAGGTCTATACTTCTCGACGTAAGGGACTGGGATCATTCCCCTCTTGCCTTCGCTGTCCTCCGCATTCCACCACTGCTCTTCAGGCTTATCACGGATTCTCAAGATGTCTCCTTTCTTAAACGGAAGGTCTTCTTCATCATTCCCATTAAAGTCAAAGAGAGCTCGCACATACTCTGCCTCCTCTGGCCTGAGAATTACTCCACTATGCTGCCTGGACCTGGAAACAGGTTCTATCAAGGTTGTAGTGTCCAAATAGTGTATTTTGTAGAATTCCAGTAAAGCAGGCAATGAATCAAATTCTTGATCTCCTATTCGGAGTCTGGCGGGGTTCAGCCCTGAAAGAAACACAACAGGATATTATTCAAAAGAACGTACTGCGTACAAAACAAACTTTAGATTTTAAATGTAAAATACAAATATAATATCCAATTAACTCAGTAAAATAACTGAACATATGACCATGTGAAAAGAGCAGCACTTAGAAAATAGTTTGTTAATTTTAATAGTGTCAGAAATAGTCAAAACTTAGAACTCAGAAATTCCAAGACAGAACATGTTTCACAGATTATACCATTTAATATGTCTGTTTTCCTGTGAAAACTTACTCAGCACCAGAAAAAATAAATTTAAATGTCTCTGTTACAATCACATAAGGAAGGTCATTATGGGAAATTGATTCTTAAGATTCCACAGTTCAAAGTGGCAATCAGATTGACAGTAAACTAGAAAGTATGGGAAGATCCCTGAAAAAGCTCCAGCTAGATTACCACTGCTAAATCTAAAATAAGAGAGTGAAGTACACACGAACTAAATTTTCATAAAACATGATTTTAGCCTACTAGAAGAGAATGAATTTTAGAACATATTCCCTTCTGCCCTAAGGTTCTAAAATGGAAGGACAAAGAACATGTGACCAAATAAAAAGCAAAATTGTCACTGAATGAGAAACAAGGTTTTCAACAGTAGTATAAGATTCAGAGGGAGAGACAGAACAAATATACTGTTTTTATCTTCTTTATATATATATGATAGTTGCTTTCAAATCAAATTATCATTTAAATTCAGATTAAATCTTAATTTAATCCCTATTTATTATTCTTTGTTATCAATGCTAATTTTAAGAAGAAATTTAAGGAAACAGAGGCCATTTATCCTATAATTGAGATAGCATTGCATAGTGATTAGCAGGAAGATTGATTGGAGAGTTAAGGAATATCAGGGTTTTGAGTTCTGTTATAGATACATGTGCATTTCCATGTTCAAAACACCTGCCCCATCCTACTTATTGCCCCAATCTCAAACTTTTCAATCTGATAGCAAATCCAAATTATCTTATGAAGCAAAATTGAAATGTAGATCTCTAGTTCTATATACCCACAGGAAAGTTACTTAGTGACTCTGTGTCCCAGCCAGCTCTCTAAAACTAATTTATCAACTGTTTTCAATCAATTAGTAAATATTTATTAAGAATCTATTATATGGGACAGCTAGGTGACTCAATGGATAGTGCACCAGCCCTGAAGTCAGGAGGACCTGAGTTCAAACCCGACCTCAAACACTTAACATTTCCTAGTTATGAGACCCTGGGTAAGTTACTTAGCCCCAATTGTCTCAGAAAAAAAAAATATATATATATATTATATGCCTGACATTGTAGTAAGCACTGAACATACAAAAGGAGGCAAAAGGTAGTCTTTGCCCTCTAATCAGGAATAGTAATAGCTAACAACATAGAATTTACAGTGTGCCAAGCCCTGAGCTAAGTCCTTTACAATTATTCTCTTTGATCCTCACAACACTAGGAGGTAAGAGCTCCATTTTACACAGGAAGAAAATTGAGGCAAAGCTAAATAACTTGCTCGGGGTCACACACAACTAGTACTAACAAATATCAGAGGCCACATCTGACACAAGGTCTGATTTCAGACCATGCACTACCCTGGCTGCCCTGTAACACTGGAGGGAAAGGGGAAGGAATGAGAGTTTCAACCCCAAGAAAGAATGAGATGATTGGAAATGCTAAGAGTTCCTTGGATGCCTCCTTATGTGGGGACATGTCCCCTGGATTCTTGCCAGCAGAGAACAGGTTGGGGCAGGCTAGAAAGACTTCAAATAAATCTAGGTCCAGAGATGGACTGCTATCCTACATGCCAGTTGTCTGAGACTCAGACTACCTAAATTTGGAGCTGCTCCATATCAAGTTGATCAATGTGATTTTCAGTCCTATCTTTCTAAGTCATGAAGGCATTGCACTGGGAGAGTGAACACCCAGACCAATGAAATTCCAGATCCTTAAAACCTTGAATTCCTAAAAGTTATACAGATGAATGCCATATAAGTGTGGAAAGAATAAGTAGAATAGAGATATGCCTTTAAAACAAAATTCACTTTATTATTAGGGTGAAAAGAAAAAGATGAACTCTGAAAGGACTTCATGGATTTAAAGGCCTACAATTCAGAACGAGTTCTGCAGTGCCTTCTCTTTTCACCCCAGCTGAATAATGGAAGAACAAAGCCCTAATTTAAAGGACAGTACACTTCTCATAAGTAAATATACACATTCCTTGCACAGCACAAAGTCTATCTGTGGAATTCAGGGTTGTAAGCTGAAACAAGTTAGTTAGGAAATCAGGCAAGAGACCCAATTCAAATCCAGAAATTCTGGGTACAGGCCCCAAATCAGAACACTGAGATGAATGCCCAAGTCTTAGAGCACAAACCCACAGCAGACATAGACTAAGAACAAGCAAAAAGCGACCAAAGAGCTCTCAGCATAGAATATGAGTTTTGGGCAATAACTAGAATCCTGAACTTATAGCTAGAGGAGCTGTCAGAGATTGATACTCTAATTCGGAGGTTCTGAGCACAGGAGAGAACAAGGTCTTTCTCTCATCAGCCTAGTTTCCAAGTTTAAGACAGAGAGTTAATAGAAATTAACAGAGAGCTTTGCTCAATATTCTCTTGTCTGGGTCAGTTGAGATTATGGATCACAGAATAGACATGCTGAGGCAGAGAATTGTTTCAAACAAGAAGAAACAAGAAGAATGAAGTGTTTGTAATACTTTCTCCAGCCTTCAACCAACTAACTACATCACAGGAAAGTTGTCACCAGCCTCCCTTTTCACTTGGGAGAGGGAGAATCTAGCTATATTACAAGTATCTCAGAATGAGATAGATCACAAAAGTCCTATTTTAAACAATGAATCCCATTTTGCCACTGATTTCCATTATGTAAAGAAATTTGTAATTTTTTTTTTTTAAATCTAGTATGAAAATTTGAGGAGACTGTTTCCAAGTATCAAAAAGTTGTTCCTTCTGTTTAGGATATGAAATAACTGTCACCCTCGACTTTCCTAAAGACTCTAAGACAAAAGTAAAATTTAAGGGGCAGGCATTGGAGAGAATATCTTTTGTAAAGATCAGACAGCCTGGACCCACACTGGCTCCTATAATAAGTTCCCTAGGATATGAAGCTACCCCAGTTCACCTTTTCCACCTACCATATATTTTGTACTAAGGTACAAACTGGTCCCAAAGTGACCCAGTTCCCAGTTCTTTTAGCAGAAGCCACAACAGCATAGAAACAAATACAAGGTAACAAGCCAAACAAAACTGCAGGATAATGTAGAAATGTAGATGTAAAGTTCCCAATTCTTTCCTCTAGGCTTTAATTGCAATTCCACCCAAGAATAGTTTTTGGGAGGACGAGGGGAGGGAATTTTTATTTTTCCCATCATCATGGAGAATTTCAGGTGTGGAAACTCCTTTCATGTCTATTGACAGCTAGAATCTGAACAGGTTGCTAGAAAGCAACACATCTCTCTCTCTGAAAGTTTGCTTTGTTTCACTTAGGCAAGTTTTCCATCAGGACTTTATTTAAGCACCTGGGTCTTCAGGTTACTGTCTGACAGTCCTAGGAACTGGAAGGTTTGTGGAAACTAAGACTTGGCTGAGCCCAAGTCAGAGCACCAGGTCCAATGAGTAGCGCACGAAGAGAAAGCACACTAGCCTCCTGGTCTTGTCTTTATCTCTCAAGACATTCTCTCTTCTCTTTTCCCTTGCCCCTTATCTATAATTCCTCTTTCTTTCATCTTTCCTGCCTATGTCTTCAGCCTGCTAATGGTAGTCACAGATACTGGTGGGGCCCTTCAGAGGATGAACACTCAAGAGCCACAAAGATTGCTGACTTAAAGCTTCCCCAGAGTCCAAGGATTATTGTGTTCTCTCAAGCAGACCACATCCATTTTTATGCAATTTAAGTTTCTTAAAATGATAGACCTATCCTAACAACACTTGACACCTACCACTGTAGCCTCAGAAGAAATTATCCCATAGGCCAGAATATGCAGAACCATCTAATGACACTTTCTAAGGCAAAGACTGCAAACACAAGTAAAGAATAAGAAATGAAGATTAGGTTGTCAGATGGCCAGAGGCAGGAATGTCTGAAAACAAAAAAGGCAGCCCAAGTGGCCCAAAGGTGGAAAGGTATAAAGGACCTTTACCTTAACAATGTCATCTGGAGCAACACTGGCTACCTAACACTGCAAAGAACCCAATGCCAATGGAGCAGTTGAAAGCTCCCTGATGTACATAATTGGCACAAAATGTTAGATGTACCAATTCAACAACTGCTGAATGTCTACTCTGAGAGAGGCACCACACTAAGCACTGAAGTGATTGTACTCCAGTGGATACATGAAAACGAGGAAGACCTGCTTCCTGTGCTGAGTTCACAATGAAATGGTAGAACATTCTTGTTGCCAATGTGCCCTCTCTACATCTCTTGCTTTCCTTAAAATGTGATGTACAATTCATGTTTTCCATGTAACTTAAATGGAAAGGCTCCATATGTTATATAGAAGAAATGGAAACAATGTGGGTGTCTATCATTTGAGGAATGACTGAACTGTGGTAAAGAAATAGAACGGAACATTACTCCACTTTTAAGAAGTGATGAATATGATGAATTCAGAAAAACTAGTATGAACTTATGTAGGAGTACAATTACAGGATGAGCATAATTAATAGAAAACAATTTTCAAAAGCTGCAAAAACGTGACCAATCATAAAACTCATGAAGCATACTTTCCATCTGTTGGTGGGCTATTGGTCCAGAATGAGATATATATTTAAAACTTTGACAGTATGCTGGTATATTTTGCTTAATTATACCTAATTGTTGAGTAAGATTTCAGTTTGAGGGTGGGAGTGAGTAGAAGTGAATAGAGATATCCCCCCAAAAAGAATACCAATATTAAAAACCAAAACAAAAATCTCTGTTATAAAACCAAGTGTTTAGCAGGGAACACAAACATGGCAATTTTGTCGCTATCTTAAAACGATATACTTTTAAAAACATACATAAAAGTCGTTTCATATGCAATTTCTTTCCCCCCTCTTCTAAGTATATAGGAAGGCTGGTATTTGCTAGTGACAAATATTCACCTATTTCAAACCTTCCTTGATTCACACTGTCTGATCTTGGTTCTCTTTCTACTAAGCATCATCTACACAATTTATCTTTATTACTTTGTAAATGTTCATCCAGACTACCCAACTAAACCATAATCTCAAGAAGGGAAACAGTATCTTCCATTTCCCATCTCAGAATTTTGCAAGGGCCATACCTATTTACAATTACTTTAAGTTTAAGGTGAAAAGGTAAATGCGCATTGTATTTGTTAAACTGAATACCAAGGGACTGTAAATTGTTGAGAATGAGAGTACCTAAATCATCTCTCTGGTACTTCTCGGCTTTAATATTCTGTAATTCATTCTATATTAGAGTTGCTCAACTGAAAAGCCCAACTTCAAACCCTAACTTCCTTGTCATAAGCTAGCAAGTAACCCTTAATACCACCCTAAATAAATTTCTATCCTAACTTAACTGCTGCTGCCTATATTCTATTTACAGAAGAGCAAAGCAATCATTTGCATAAATCTTTCTAAATGAATTCTTATCCAATCTGCCAAAGATTTTTAGAAGCTCTCAATTTCCTTCCCCACCCCACCTTCCTGCCCTAAACAAAGGATGGCAAGGGACTGGGGATAGTTTTCCTTCACAATCTCCATTCAGCTTGGGCACTGAACAAAACCAAGACCCATGGGAAGCAAAGGCACTGAACTATTCACATTCCCAGGTGCTCCTTCCTCCACTGCAATGCTCTTTTGAAAGATATTGGAATCCTGAAATGGCCAAAAGACCTTCTATATTCCCCAACAAAATTCAAACCAACTTCCTTTATAACTTCAAAAAACAGTAAAGGCATTGCAGAAATAACCTTCAAAAAATACACAGCAGCTGAATCAAATATACTAAATGGAAAATAGATAATGTAGTAGAAAGCAACCCAGCTGTTTTTTTACCCTTTGAACTGCTTTCCTAATCACATAGCAGTGATAATCCTAACCTCCCTGGCTGGGCCAAGGAAGTGTCTTGAGTTGCATTTTGTTATAAAAAGGAGAGGTCCTCCCTCTATTAAGGAATATACTGATACCAAGATTTAAAACCTCAGTGTGCAGAGGACTAACAATATCCACCTAGCCTTCAGCTCCACATTAGACCATCAAGTCAAAGAATACCGAGAAAAACAGAAGTCGTTTACGTTTTACTATGTAAGATGCAGTCCAAGATACCCTTACCAACTACCTCGAGGCCAGGGAAAAAAACTGATTGGACATGTGGGCTAACACTGTCCCAATACTGAATAACTAAGACATTAATCAATCTGGAAAAGATGTGCTATTTTATGAACTAATTTTATTTGGGGAAAAAACCCTCAAAAGCACATTTTAAAGTGAGAAACTTTAAAACTAAAAAACTCCTTCATCATTAGGAGTCATTGATTCCTTTCAGTATCAATTACTTTGTATTAACATGACAGCATTTGTCAGTTCTCCTGACTTTTGGACTTAAGATGGTCTATATTAGGAACATTAGGAATAAATTTTTTTAAGTCTGTTATAAAGGATGTCTTTCAAATCAAAGAGATTAGCTTGAATCCAACCTCAAGACACTTAGCAGTTAACAGAATGGAGGTCATCTTTGTCCTATTATACTAACAGCAACATCAAATGAAGATATTGCTGTTGTTTAGGGTTATCTTCAACTTTCAACTATGAAAACAAAGGGAAACACTGGAAGCATCTACTAAATGTCAGAAACTACACAATAAAAGGTACCCTGGTGGTAGCTTAGAGCACAGAGTGATATAGTAGGGAAAATGTCTCATTTTTAGCATTCTTGTATGATCTGGGGAAAAATCACTTAAAGCCTGTTTAACTCGTGTGCAAAAGGGGGAACTTGGACAGAATAACCTCCAAGCTTCCTTCCAGACTTCGAATCCAAGAAAAGAAATTAAAGTCCACTTACATTTGTAAGAGTTGTTTCTGGAAGTAAAACACTCAACTCCCCCTCCTCCCCTCCCATAATCATTCAGGACTACAGTTGTTTCCTGAAATCCCTAATCCCACCTCCGAGGACCAAAGTGACAATTCTGCCCAAGCAGAATAGGACCAAGTCCCCAGCACTCTCCTCCCTCCGGTAAGCCTGCTCGGAGGTCTTACATGGTGCTCATCCTCGCCCTCTAAAGCTTTAATAACTTGGGGTCAGAGCGGGAGGGAGAGCACAACAATCTGAAATTTTGACTTTAAAAAAAAGTACTTGGGAAAAACCATACAAGAGAAAATCCTGTGCAAAGTCAGAACCCAGAAGGGCCCTTCTGAAGAGCTAAGCTGTGCTAATGGATACAGTGCAATGCAAACAGAGACGGGATGAAGATTTTTCATTTCAAAGTGAAATTATAATAAACATGTTTAATCCAAAGATGAGCCTGGTTGTGGCCATGTCAAACCCTTCGGGCCTCGGTTTTCTCACTTGCAAGGTGGCCTCCCGGCCCTAAATCCAAGCCCCAAGGACTCTCTGAATTCGGGAAAGGGACGTCCGGGCAGTGCCGGGCATGACACTTGGCCAGGTCGGGAAGCCTCAGTTTCCCCCGTCTGGACAGGGAGGTTGCTTCCAGCCCGGCGCCTACGAAACTGAGAGCTCCGGCTCTCTCTCCGCGCCCCGAGGATCCCGATGCCCCCTGCACTCCCCGGGGTCCCAGTCCCCTTTCAGTGCCCCAGTGGTCCCCGACGTCCCCGTCCCGCCCGGGGCCCGCGCCGCTCCCTCACCGGGCCCAGACTGCGCGGCGGCAGGCGGCAAGGGCAGCGGCGGGGCGGCGGCGGCGGCGGCCGGGCGCGGGCCGCTGCTGTTGATGATGTAGTGGGAGACGCGCGAGTTCTCCGAGACGCTGAGCACATAGTCCCCGGGGCTGGTGCTCGAGTCCCGCACCAGGAAGACCCCGTGCCGCTGGCCCTGCAGCAGCGCCACCGCCTCCTGCCGGCTCAGCCGCCCCCAGTACCAGCTGCTCCGTTCCTCCGAGTCGAAGTTGCCCGCCATGGCCGCCTCCGCCCCGACACGCTGGGCCTGGGCCCGAGCCCGGGCCTGGCCCGCCGAGGACGAAGCCGCCGCCGCCGCCCCTCCGCCCGCGAGCGCGTCCCTCCACGCCCGCGCGCCGGCCGGCCGGTCTGCCCGCCCCGACCGACGACCGAGCGCCCGCCCGCCGCCCCGCGGACCGGCTCCGGCCTCCGCTCCTCAGCAGCGCCCGAAATGGCGGCGGCGGCGGCGGGCCTTCCCCACCGGAAGTGACGCGCTCCGCCAGGGGCGGGGGACGAGAGTTGGGCGGGTGGCCTGCCGGGAAAAGAGACGGACGGCCGCCATTGGGAGAAGGGCAAGCGCGAGCATGCGTGCTACCCCTCACGCGGTCTTCGCAGGTCCCCTCCCTGGGCTCTCGGGTGTCACTTTCTGGCCCGGGCCGGGACTGCAGCACCTTCCAGGGCGGGGCCGAGGAGGCGAGCAGGGGGCGGGGCTTTACTGGGGGGAGGGGGGGTGTCCCTGTCCCTCTTCCCCATTTTCCGCCGAGGGTCGGGGAAATCCTTGAACCACAAAATGCAGTGTTAGGGCTGGACGGAAACTTTGGCCTCCGGGGGACTTCCTCTTCGGGAGCCGGCGCTCTGAGGCCGTCAGGGATCCTGCTCCTGAGCCCGCAGAGTCCGAAAGGGCCGGAGGCTCGCCCGAGGCCACGCAGCCCGGAGCGTCCCGAGCCCACCTCCCGGAGGAGCAGTCAGTCAATGAGCATCGATTAGGGGACCCCCGCGGGTCTGGCCCTGCGCTGCACCAAAGGCGCGAAGAGCGCGGTCTTCTAGATTAGAGGAATGGAAACTCCTTGAGGGCAGGCAAGGCTGGGATTTCTCTCACTTCCTAGTGCGTGGGGGAAGGGCTTGGAAGGACGGAGAGAATTCGGAACTCAAAACCCAAAATTCACAAAATGTTTAAAAAAAGGAATCTCACCCAGGACTTAGAGTGGTCGGCACTTTGTGCTTAAATCTTTTTTCATTCATTTCCTAGTTCATCCCTCCCCTTCCCTCACTGTCTCTTGTTTTACCAAAGATCTGTACACGAGCCGTTTCTCACGAACCTTCTGGGGCTCTCCATTAAACAGAGTCTTGTCCCGGTGTTCCACAATCTGAGCCCAAGCTACGGTTCCAGCCCCTTTCTCCTATTCCTTTCCTGAGCAATGCAATAGAGTCAACGGAGGAGCGCTCACTTACACCTGCATACTAAGCACGAAGGAGACGGACACAAAAGAAATCGTGCCGATTTAAGCCACATCGTCACCCACCGTTCCCCAGGAGCTTGCGAAGGACACACACACATATAATCCGCCCACACTTACATACTCCACTAGGTTTTTGGAAAACCACGTATGTTCATGGTATTGTGTGTATGTGTGTAGGTATGAATCCATGCTTGCGCACTAATACCTAGGTATTGCAGCATATATGCCGTGTGTGACATGCGCACGACATGTATATATATATATATATAATACCTGTTTATGTTTAAAATAAATACAAGGTAATTTGGGGTACAGACCAATTGGATTGTTGTCGCATTCCCCACTTCACCTAATCTAGTCTCTCCCAATTCTGTGGCTGATCGGGAGCCACCAATTTCAGAAGGTAGATTCCAGCCTCCCTCATCCAAATTTTGTCTCTGCTGTAATCCTTCTTTGCTTCCTTGCCTTCAAGGACTTCAACTGGAAAGCTACCTCATCCGGAACCTCAGGCACCCCCTAATATTAATTGTTCCTCCTCTTCCCAGCTCGAAGGATTACCTCATTTTTTTTTATTAAAGCTTTTTATTGACAAAACATATGCGTGGGGAATTTTTTCAACATTGACCCTTGCAAAATCTTTTGTTCTAAATTTTCTCCTCCTCCTCCCCTTCCTACCCCCTCTCCTAGATGGCAGGTAATCCAATACATGTTCAATATGTTAAAAAATGTTAAATCCAATATATGTATACATAGTTATACAGTTATCTTGCTGCACAAGAAAAATAGGATCGAGAAGGAAAAGAAAAAAACAGAGAAAAAACAAAATGCAAACAACAGAAAGAGTGAAAATGCTATGTTGTGGTCCACACTCAGTTCCCATAGTCCTCTCTCTGAGTGTAGATGGCTCTCTTCATTACTGAACAACTGGAACTGGTTTGAGTCATCTCATTGTTGAAGAGAGCCACGTCCATCAGAATTGATCATATGATCTTGCTGTTTCCATGTCCCATGATCTCCTGGTCCTGCTCACTTCACTCAGCATCAGTTCATGTCAGTCTCTCCAGGCCTCTCTGAAATCCTCCTGCTTGTTGTTTCTTACAGAACAATAATATTCTATAACATTCATATACCATAACTTATTCAGCCATTCTCCACCTGATGAGCATCCACTCAGTTTACAATCCCTTACCACTACAAAAAGGGCCGCCGCGAACATTTTTGCACATGTGAGTTCTTTTCCCTCCTTTAAGATCTCTTTGGGAAACAAGCCAAGTAGAAACATTGCTGAGTCAAAGGGTATGCACAGTTTGATAACTTTTTGTTTTCCAGAATGGCTGGATCTGTTCACAATTTCACTAACAATGTAGCACTGTCCCAGTTTTCCCACATCCCCTCCAACATTCGTCATTATCTTTTCCTATCATCTTAGCCAATCTGAGAGGAGTGTAGTGATATCTCAGTTGTCTTAATTTGCATCTCTGATCAATAGTGATTTGGAACATTTTTTCATATGACTAGAAATGCTTTCAATTTCATCTGAAAATTATTCATATCCTTTGACTATCAATTGGAGAATGGATTGCCTCAAGAAGAATTTTAATTCAATAAATTAAATTCAACAAGTATTTAATAAGTCCCCTCTATATGAGGCCCCTAAGAAAGTAGGGGTGGGGTGCGGAAACCGTTCCTGTCTCCAGGAGATTAGTCTCTTAGTTCTGCTCTGAGAATTTTGTCCTGTTATCATCTACACACAAATCTCACTCCCCCCCCTGGAAAATTATTTGTGTACTTCCTCATGCCCCTTTCCCCTCCTCCCTACTATCAATAAATGATGAGCTTTTTAAGAACAGGACTTGAGCCCTGGGTTCACCTCAGTCCTAACACAATCTTGAAAGCACTTAGGAACTGGTACTGTACAGAACTCAGCTCTGCCCCATCTCCCACAGACGGAGCGCCCGGAACCATTCCTCTCATGCCATTAACGTTTTGCAAAGCCGGAATGCACTCACACAGAGACCAGAACCTAACCCACTTTGGAGAAATGGGTGGGACTACTCTGGGCAGTGACTCAGAGGGCCAGTTCTAGGGTGGGGACAGAGGAGAGAGCAGTTAGTGCAGGAAGAAACTCTAAGATCCTCTGGATACACTTAATCCACATAGTCACTCACCATTCCCCTGGGCAAATTGGACAGCACTGCCCCACCCCGTTCAAACCCTCCTAGGCTATAGTTTCTATTTTTGTATCTCCATTTCCTTTTCCCTATGACCTGATAAGAGCCAGAAACCCAGTGTGTTTGGTGCTGTGCAAGTGGTCAAAGACCCGGACTTAGGGGTCCTCCTGTGATTCTGGACACTAGCTGTCTGATTCTGGCCAAGTCATTTCATTGCTCCCATCCTCAGTTTTTCTCATCTGTAAAATGGGAATAATAACAGTACCAGAGTGGTTTTAAGGCTCAAATGAAGGAAATGGATGCCCTTTGTAAACTTTGAAGTGCTACATCCGATAGCTATTGTTAAACCTAAATAATAGCCCTGGAGTTGGAGGAAGGGAGAGTAGGCAACTGATAGGATCCTAGATGGTCACCTCCTAGTTATAAGTTTCTGGCCCATTAGACCACTGGCCATCTCCAGTCATCAGAACTCCTGCATAAACATATCCTCCCCCTCTTCCCCCTAAAGAAAGGATGTTTTTTGTTCTTCTTAGCTCAGCTTAACTAAGCTGTGTTCCCATAATTTTTTTTTGTATATTCCTCACAGGTTCCTTTACTATTATTATTTTCTTTTTTTTAAATAAAGCTTTTTATTTTCAAAACATACATCAATAGTTTTCAATATTCACCCTTGCAAAATCTTGTGTTCCAAATTTTTTCCCTCCTTCCCCCTCCCCTAGGCGGCAAGTCATCCAATACATATTAAACATGTGCAATTCTTCTATACATATTTCCACAATTATCTGTTCCTATAATTTGGATACTTTATTATAAGGAGATACTTATTTGTGACACTTTCTCTCTTCCTGGCTTCCCTCAGTCTTCTAACTCAAGTGCTGCCTTTCTGAAGTTTATAGCCAGAGAATCATTGCAGTAGCTATATGGTAGTTCCTGCCTCTCCATCTCCCAAACCTCCTTCTAGTTGCCCTTCCAGTCATCATGGCCAGTGGTGATCCCAAAGGCATTTACTAAGGGTTATTGCAGCTGTGATCCTATCCCAAATAATTTAGCCTATTAGATCTCAGTTTCCTTTTCTGTAAAATGAGGTGTGTCAAGCTCAACTTTTTTGAACAAAGGTCGTTTAGATATGGAGTAGCTGACTTTGGACATTCCTAGTCTAATGGTGCAATGAATAGAGTGCTGGGCCTTGAATCAGACAGATCTGAGTTTAAATCCAGTGTCAGACATTCATTAGTGATGTGATCCTGGGTAGTCTTTTGATTTCTGTTTGTCTCGGTTGCCTCAATTTTAAAAAGGCTATCATAATGGCCCCTACCGCCCAAGGTTGTAGTAAGACACAAATGAAATAATATTTGCAAAGCAGGATTTATAAATGCTAATTCTTAAAAGTTTTTCTAACTCTGAGAATCTGTGATTCTGCAAAGAGACACTGAGGAAGGAGAAGCTTTCCTTCATTTCTGGTATTCCCATCACCTCCTTCTGGACTGATGAAAAGGCACGGAAATGCTCCTAAATGCCGGATCTCCAGCTTCTGCTTCAAGCTTTTCTGAAATCCCATACTCTCCAACTTCCTGCTGGCCACTCCCCCTCCACCCCGGCCTTCTAGAATGCTGGCTCTAGCCCCAGTTTCCTGACTCATCCCCTCCCCCCCAGCATGCACACCTGCACCAGCCTTCTCTGTCACCCATTGTTCTATTTCCTCCAAGTGTCCTTCCCAACACAATTTGACATTTACCAATGGACGCGTGGACAGATGCTGGCTCCCCCCAGTTTCCTGGAAAGAACATGAGACAGTCAAAGGATCTGGGCTTGAATGCCAGGAGCACGACTCACTGGGCGTGTGATCTGGGGCATCACTTCTGCAGGCTTTTGTTTCCACCTCAGTAAAAAGGGAGGATTGGGCTAGATTAGAGATGAGCACTTACTCTCTCTTGAAACTACTGGGTCTAGGGGGCAGCTAAGTGGTTCAGTGGATAGAGCACCAGCCCTGAAGTCAGGAGGACCCGAGTTCAAATGTGATCTCAGACACTTAACACTTCCTGGCTGTGTGACCCTGAGCAAGTCACTTAACCTCAATTGCGGAAGAAAGGAAGAAAGGAAGAAGTCTAAACAAAAGGCAGTGGAACAAAGTGGATCATCTTGGACTCCAGAAGAGATCTACCACTGACTGGCTCTGTGACGCCAAATTACTTAAGCTATCAAAACTCTAAATGCGAAGAATCTAAATTACAGAATTGTACATATACAGAAATGTAAATGTAAAGTACAGAAAATAGCAACTTTGTGCTGAGAGAATAAGTTTCCACACTGGGGAGATGTATAAGCTAGAGGCAGCTAGCTGTTGTATGTCTCAATTTACTCATTTATAAGATGGGGGTAATAATTGCATCTACAGTATTGTTGTGAGAAGAAATAAGATGATGTTTGGAAATTGTTTTGTAAACCTTAAAGTGTCAAATAAATGCCAACTACTATTATTTTCTTTATGTGAAATGAAAATGGATTAGTTTGTTTTGGTTTTCATGAAAAGCAACAACTTGGGTGGAGCCAGTAGGACAGAAAATTTAGGAAGGGCAGTCCTGAAACTGTGCGGTGAAGGTAGCAAAGTGGATAGAGTGCCCACTTTGGAGTTGGGGGGATCTGAGTTCAAATCAGATCTTAGACACTGCTTAGCTAAGAGACCTTGGGCAAGACACTTAACTCCAACTACCTCAACAACAAAAAAAGGAAAGAGGATGAAAAAAATAAAAAGAAAAAGAAATGAAGGAAGAAAGAGAGATAAAGGAAGAAAAAAGAGACAGGGAATGAGGGAGAAAGAAAGAAAGGGACTGAGAAAGAAAGACAGAGAAAAAGAGATGGGTGGGGGGGAAGCCCTGAGATATAAAAAGAGGTGAAGAGTCCAGGAGAGGAACAAGATAAAACAGCTTAGGATTCTAAGTTATGGGGACAGTGCAAAGGGAGAGGATGCAATTGTGTGAGGATATACTAAAGTTTGGGCTGAGGGAAGAACAGAGGAAAGCCTACAAAGTCATAGAGTGATTGGGGAGGACATACCCTATTCCCAAGCCTGGCACAAAGGTGACACCTAATTGGCTAAATGCTTTTCAGATGAATGAATCCTGTCAACATCCTGAGCAGAGCCCAAACTAATAGGGAACTAATAAGGTTTTATCCTGAGGGAGTGCTTCTTCTGGCAATGATTTCCTCCCTACTGCAAATGCACTTTCTGTACTTCATGTCTCAGACCTGTTCCTTGCAATGATTTCTCTCCTTCTTGTGACACCTTCCTCAAGGTACCTGCTTTCTCCCTCCCTCTTCCAGAATAAACTCCACAGGTGACAGTTATTTTCTCTCCACTCAACTATACCCACAATTGGATTGCTCTCTGTTGACAATAATCCAAACTATTTTTGGCACAGACATAAAAATTTCTAGTTACTTAGTAGTAGCAATGTCATGTTACTTAGAATTCCACAAAATCCTCAGCATTTTCACACTGTTGCCTTACCAGACCTCCCCAGGAAGTTCTCAAGACACAGTGCTGTAGAGTTCCTTCCTTGTACTTGAGAAATTGACTTTTTGAACCCAAGGGTAGTAATTCATATTTGTTCCAATTAATTTCATCTTATTAAATTGAGTCCATAAAATTAAATTCCAGATCAATGAACTCTTTTTGGATCCTCATTCTATTAGTTGTGTCTTCACGCTTTATTTCATTCTTAAATCACATAAATAAGCTTTCATAAATAAAAATGGGTCTGAACAGGACCAAGGACAGATCCTTGGTGTGCTCTTTCAGAGACCTCCCTCCAACTTGCTTTGGATACATTCATAATTATTTGGGGAGTCTAATCATTCAGTCAATTCTGAATTCATCTACTATAATGAGGCTGAGGAAATCTTGAGATGGGCAAGGGGAGAGGGTTCTAATGTATGAGGGTATATTGAAGTTTGGGCTGGATAGACCAAGACCAGAATAGAGGAAATTGCCTTATAACTTTCCATTTTGTCTGGAGCATAAGGAACTTTATTAAATGCTTTGCTAAAATACAAGTCAATAGTATCTATAAATTTCCCCAGTCTAGTAACCATGGAAGAAAATGAAATAATGTCAGGCTGAAATGACCTGTACCTAAGGAAGCTATTTTGGCTCTTAAGATTTATTTTTTTTCTTTCCTAAATGCCTGCAATTCATCCTTTTTATTGATATATTATAGAAATTTTCCAGGCACCAGTGTCAAACTCATTGTAGTTTATAGATATTGCCTCTCGATTTCTTTAGGAATCAGAACCATTTTTTCCCTTTTCTGGAGCTTCACAGTCCCTCCTGTTCTTCATAATCTTTCAGATGGTTCTAACAATACCTCAGACATCACTCAATGACCCACGTCATTCATTCATTCAGTCGGACCTATGAACTAGAACTTAGCAAATTGTGGCCAAATGCTCCCTTGCCAAATAAGAATACTTGTCTACCATTTCCATTTCTATTAACCTTTATGATCCCAGACTAAGAGCACTCTCCTTGACAGACAAAACAGAAAGGAAAATAAGTATTGGAGAATTCTACATTGTCTGTGCAACTTGAGTTTCTAGTCACTCCATGAGCATTTTGCATGAGACTTTCCAAATTGGTGGATGTCTGCATCTGGGACTATCACCAGTCCATTCATCCCCCAGGATTATCGCTTCTTTGATTTTTCTCTTGACTTCGATAAAGGTGATTTTTAAAATGAGTTTTTGTTCTTCTTAGACTACCTCGGGTTATCCCAGGCTTGAGGTCACCTGATGCTGTTTTTATGAGAACTGTGTCACACAGGATCACAACATTTAAGAGTAAAAGAGAGCTGAATGGCCATCTCATCTAACACAGACACAAAAGGAAGCTTCACTATAATATATTGCATGAGAAATTATCCAGCTGCTGCTTGAACACCCCCAAAGAAGAGTAATCCACCACTTTTCAAGGCAATCTATTCCACTTCTGGACAACTTTAATTGTTTTGTTTTGTTTTTTCTAATATCAAACCTAAATTTTCTTCTTTGCAACTTTCATGCATTGGATCTGCCCTATTACTCCAAATAGAACTATATAACCTTTCCTTCAAATGAGAGCCCTCCAAACATTGAAAGATAATTCTCCTCTCTATTGATCTATGTACACACACACACACAACACACATATATATATCCTGTCCCATCATGTCATATCATAACAAATCTTCTTTTAGCCAGACTGAACATTCCCAGTTATTTTAGCCAGTTTTCATATGATATGAACTTAAGATTGTTCACTATCCTAGTTGTACTCTTGTAGTCACTCTCCAGGTTTTTAACATCCTTTATAGATCCCAGAGGGGAACAAAATATTCTTGATATAGATGCAAGGCAGAAACGAGGGATTAAAATTCCTTGGAGTAATGGAAAATTGGAAAGGAGATGAAATTCATAACAGGATTGTAGGCACTTAATCAGTATATATTGATTGACTGATTAATTAATTGAAGAAAGCACCTGAGTGATGATATGGGGAAGTAATGGTGTCTGGGCCAATGGCAGGTAGTAATCTTTGGGCCTGAGCCAGGTCCTTCTGATGGCCTGCTCCAGCTGCAATGGGCTTTGTGATAGGGCCCTCAGGGGCCACAGGAAATAAGACATACAGAAGATCTCCTCTCCAGTGGTCTTCATGGATTTTGTGTATACAATCTCATACAGTAATATGAACATATAAAAGCATGACAAGAGAAGCGATCTCCTGTCTGAGAGACAATTAGGAATGAGGCTGACTGAGGGAACAGCAGATTCCCATCTTTCACTCACTGTGAGTTGTGCACTTACTGAGTGGAATGACTTTATTCTTTCTCTCTCTCTTGTCTGTCTCGTTCTGTCTCTGTCTGTCTTTCATGTATAGCTGAATTTGTGTGTCACATGTACATATCATGTGATTCCAAGGAATGACTTATTAAAATCCAAGTCAATCAGTGAGTTCCCCGGACACTCCCAATCTTCCCTTTACTTTTTAATTGGAGATATTTGAAGAATTTTATGCTTGAGTATTGTCGGTCCCTTCAGGAAACAGGGAGAAGACCAGTAGGCCTATCTGAAGGGAGGGAGGGTTGTGGTAGATAAGGTTAGAAAGGGAAGCCATGTCCTATCATAGAGTGCCCAGTGCCAGAGTGAAAAGCTGACATTTTAGCCAATAAGTAAATAGGTGGTTGGGATTTCTTGACCTGGAGATGGTAAAAAGCAGCATTTAAAAAAAACCAACCAGGTAACAGCAAATCATGATGAGGACTAAAAGCAAGAAGGGGGAGTCTGAGGATAGGGAGGGAGATTTGGAGGTTATTGCAATCGTTAAAGAAGTGCCTGTACTAGAGAGGCCTTGCAAAGGAAGCCTTTCTTGTACTTGGTGATTGATTAGATATTTTGGGGCCATAGAGGAAAGTAGTAGGGCACAGTGAAAAAAGCCCTAGCTCTAGAGTCAGGTGACCTGGGTCCTAGTCCCCGCTCCCAGATGTTTGCTACCTGTGTGACTTTGGGTGAGTCATCTCACCTTTGTGTGCCTCAGTTTCCTCATCTGTACAATAAGGCTGTTGGAATGACAGCTTCTGAGGTCAATTTCAGTTTAAAATCAGAGTCAAAATTGAAAATGGAGGGAAAGAAATATTCAGCTCTAATTGCTATATCAGGCAGCTTAGAAAACAATAGGGATGAGCTAGAAAGGAGAAGACCAGCTGAAGGGGGTGGTGGTGGTGGTGGTCCTTTTATCTTTGCCATGGAAAATAATCCAGGTGGCATCAAGAGGCTCTACCTGAAGGGAATTGGGTTAAATGACTTGCCCAGGGTCACATAGCCAGGAAGTGTCAAGTGTCTGAGGTCAAATTTGAACTCAGGTCCTCCTGACTTCAGGGAGGGTACTTTATTCCACTGTGCTACCCCAGTTAGCTTCTTGAAAGAACATATTGCCATGACTGACATGTTTCATTTGTATAAGTCTATCACTTCTAAGCCATATTATAATGGCAGCATCCTAGAAAATCATTGAAACTGATTTTCTCAAGGCAATTCTTGATCATCTAATTATGATAATCTCTGGCAAATTTGTAAGACTAAAGTAGCTTCCTTATAGAACCTAACATTGTTTTTGAGCAATTGTTTTAATGTGTGCTCAACACATATTCATCTCAATAAAATAAAATAGGGACACCAGAATGCTTAAAAAAAAATCCTGGGCCTCAGACATTTAACACTTCCTAACTGTATGACCCTGGGCAAGTCACTTAACCCCAGCTGCCTCAGGGGGGAAAAAATCCATAACCAAATGAAAAGAACTGTTGGCCTTTCCATTTTTTTTTTATTACCTATGCCACAATTTTCTTCTTTTGGCACAGATAACAAAGATGACTAAAAATTCTAAAATAACAGTTAGGTATCATCTGATTCCAATGTAATGTAGAATGCTTAACTAGGTTTAAAACATAGGCCATAATTTGTTCAGCAGTTCCCCAACCAAGGCACCTATTTTGATTCTAGTTCTCTGCTATAACAAAAAGTTGTACTAGAAATTCATTGATACATATGATCCTCTCTCCCCGGCTTTCTCCCTTTCTCTCCCTTCCCCCTCTTTTTAATCTCTTTGGGCTATGTGCTAATAGTATTATTTTTGAGCCAATGGGTATCCACAGTTCAGTGATTTGGGGGGTATTATATTTCCAAATTGCTCTCCAGAATGGAGAAGTCAGAGCTCTACTATTGGTGCAGTTCCATCCTTCCAATTGTTGGAATACGGGAGCCACCTGACAGTAGCTGCTGGAGATCCAGCCCAGAACGGATCTCCTCTCGTGAGAGGATGATACAAGGAGACTGAGAGGCCGTTGCTGTTCTCTGAGAGGCCGTTGCTATTCTCTTATCTCTCTGAGAGGCCATTACATTATCTGACCTCTCTCCTCCTTCCTCTGCCTCAAATTTATCTCATTCCCAATCTGAAACACCTGTGTCATCAAAGGCTGCCCTGCAGCTCCTTCAGATGCTATGATCCACAGCTGTGAAGGCTCTGGGAGAATTGACCTGCCCCTTAACATCCAACAATTGACATTTTCCTCTTGTATCATTTTTGACAATTTGATGAGGTGAGATAGACCCTCAGTATTGTTTGAATTTGAATATTTATTTTTATTATTATTTGATATATTTTATTTATTATTAGTAGTGATTTGGAGCACATTTTCATGAGTACCGATAGTTGAATTTATTTCTTTGAAAATGATATGTTCATATTCTTTGGCCATTTATTTACTGTAAAACAGCTATTGTTGTTAAATATGTAAATGAATTCCCCGCATATCTTAGATATCATAACTTTATCAGAGGAAATTGCTATAAAGTTTTTTTCCTGTTAACTGTTTCCCTCCTAATTCTGACTTCATTGCCTTAATTTTAATTTTAAAATTTAGACTTATGTGTGGCAACTTTCTAATACAAAGATATGGCTCAGTTCTTGTATAGCATTAGTCAGTGTGTTCTGAAATTTGTCCCACCTTGTCTCCAAGGGATACTGTGATTTCTCCTTCCTTCTATGGAGAGAAAGGGAAGGTTGTACAGTATATTTGCCTCTTTATTTACCTATCTTGAAGAGGGCTGTTGGTCTAGAATTATACCTATCTGCCCCATGACAAATATTTGTTAGTCTAGATTACAATTCTGTGTGCTAAAGATAAACACTATTTCCCCCACCCTTTCCTAAGGGAAGGGTAATATTTAGCTAATGATCCCCACTTTAGTCCCTTCCTAATGAACATTGGTTATACAAAAACCATTATGAATTGCTAGTAACAATGATTTTAACCAAATAAGCAGCAAACAGAAGCTGGAGAAATTATATAGGATTAGGGAGGAAAAATAGAATATGCCAAAGTAAATGATCTTTTTCACTTGACAGCAAGAAAAAAGTACCACAGTTCCACCAAAGACAGAATGTTCTCATGGCAGGGGTTGAGGAGGGGAAGAATAAAGTAATTTGATTTTAGCAATCTCCAGGGTTGCCGGCACCAAGAATTAAGGGACATGTTAAGGGCCAACTCTTCATGTACTGTAGCTTCAGAGATTTCATGCCCACCATTAAAAAGAATCTATCAAGCTCACCTCTCCCAGTGACCTCTTGGAGTCTTTCAGTCATCTCCCAAAGTTCCTTCTCTATTCCCACAGAAATAGCCAGTAATATTCTGGAGGCAGATCAAACTGGCTCTTTATTTATTTATTTGTTTATTTTATTTTACTTCTTTCAAACTGGCTCCTGAGAGAAAACTGTTATATTTTCTACATGAGCTTTTCTACCTTGGAAATTAGAAAATACTAAAACTCAGAGCTTGAAAAAAAAACCCAACATGGTTTTGTTGACTGTCTCGACTTAAAAAAACCAAAAAACAAAGTGTTAATAATGTAAATTTAATTTAAAAGTATGTCATGCATACTTTCACCCCACAGAAAGCCTATTGTTAAACTCTTACCAGAGCATCCCAGGGAACAGTTCAGCATGGTCTCAGCCAATCAGAAGTCACATCTCCCTGTGCCTGATGCAGCATCTTAGGACTACTCCTCAGAAAGACTTTCCTAGGTTTTGGCAGAAATGAGGTTACATATAATGAAAATTTTACTGTCTCCATCCCTTATTTGGAAAAGAATACTTGCTCTATATATAGTTATGAAAGGGATCCTCTTCCATTCTCCTCTAATTTGTTTATGATATAGCCTTTTATGTCTAGGACATGTATCCATTTGGAGCTTATTATAGTATATGGTATGAGATGTTGACTTAAACTTAATTTCCTCCTAGCCTAGTTTCCAATTTGGGAAAATATTATTATTGTAAAGGGATTTCAACCACACATAAATCTGGTAGAGGTCATTCTCTGCCAAAATCGGAACATTAGTCACATTCTTCACTCTTCCTGCTTATATTTTCATCCTTCAGGAGGCAGAGAAAGAAATGAGGTGGCCTGCTATTCTGAACTTATTTGTGATTAACAAAAAAGACCAAGATGATGAAATGGAAACATTAGGAACTTTGGATGAATTTGATTCTATCTTGAGATTTCATTATAGATAAAGAGGATCAGTGTCTCAGCATAGAATAATATATTCCCTAGACTTCAGGAGAGTAGAATTCAAAACTTTCAGAGAAAAGATTGATATTGTATTATGGCTTGAAACTAAGGAAGATGGAGAGCTCATGAGAATGAATTTCAGGTTATTCAATGTTGAATAATTTAAATGATGAATGAAAAGTAGAAGCATCAAAAAAAGACTTGTGTGGCTGCACAGGGAACTCTCTAATAAGCTTTTTTTCTTTTAAAGGACACATGGGTAACTGAAGTCTGACTTATCTGCTTAGCTGAAGCAACTTCCCCACATGAAGAAGCTGAGAAATCCACTTCTAGGGGAGTCAGAATGACTTGTCAGGGACGTATCTTAGAAATATTGTAGGACATATATGGACATCCCATAGTTGGAGGCTCCTGAGTGGCTACAAAAGCATTCAGAAGGCCTATCTAGCTTCTATCTTTGCTCTCTTACCTTTCCTCTGCTCTGTTCCTTGTATGACTCCTTCACCCACTGTCTGGTGAGAGAAACTATTGCTCCATGACCAGACACTCATTCTTGTCCTCTGTATGTGCTTTTTTCCATTTTAGGTGAAGAGAGGGGTGCCTTCTTGACCCTGTGAATCTTGAAAGCTGGAGGATACCTCAGATTCTAGATTCCATAGTCTGGGCTCCAGAGCCAGTGTAGCTCTGAGGAATGATCTTTAGGACTTCTGTTCAACAGAAGAATTCATTCATGAATTGAGGAAATGACTTTTTAGCCTACTCTGCTCTGGGATGGTGGATAGGAGGCAGGAAATATTAATATGTTTTTTAAAATAATATTTTTGAAGTGAATATCCCTTTGTAAAAGTCAACTGATGGCAATCAATTAAATGGAAGTTGGACAAGTCAGTGGCAATTAATAATGAGAAAATGGAGTCAGTGAGGGATCAATCCAATAGCACTAGAGAAGAGCCACCTCTCCAGTCCTTCAAGTAAATACTCTAGAACCCTAGAAACCTGAGGGATGCTATAGCACATCTGGCTCTGATAGAGAAGGTTAAAGTGAGCATATCACATCCAGAAAATGAAGGCAAGAGAATAAAGTTGAAAACTAAAGGATATGTCTGACAATGGTAATGGTGTCATTCCTAAGGTACATAAAGAATCGATTAAAATTTAAAAGAATAAGTTATTTCCCAGTTGATACATGGTCAAAAGCTATGAAAAAACAGATTTCTAAGGAAGAAATCCAAGAGCATATCAAACAAATGCTCTAAATCATCAATGTCAAATTCAAAATTCAGAAATTGGGCCATTGAACCAAACATAAGGATCCATTTGGATGGCATATTGACTTAGAAAACTACATGTTGATATTATCTGTGTCTTATTATATTTTAAAATTATTTATCTTGTTAAATATTTTCCAAGTATGTTTTAATTTGCTGGATCATTGGGCTGAATGTCTATCATCCCTCAGCTTTAAATCTCAAATAATTAAAAAAATGAACATTAAAGCAACTCTGAGGCTCCAACCTCATGCTTTCCTCATTGGAAAAATTGACCAAAAATGGAAAATGGAAAATATTGGAGGGTTGTGAGAAAACTGGAACATGAATGCTTTATTTGTGGAACTATGACTTTGTCCAGATATTCTAGAAAGCAATTTAGAACTACGCACAAAAATCATGACCAAGATACAGCGCCATTATTCACATGTACCTTTTTATTATTATTATTATAGCTTTTTATTTACAAGATACATGCATGGGTAATTTTATAGCATTGACAAACCTTTTGTTCCAATTTTCCCCCTGCTCCCCCTACCCTCTCTCCCCGAGATGGCAGATCGACCAATACATGTTAAATATGTTAAAGTATAGTTCATACATATCTTTTTTTTTAATTTTTTATTTAATAATTACTTTATATTGACACTCGTTTCTGTTCCGATTTTTTTTTCCCCTCCCTCCCTCCACCCCCTCCCCTAGATGGCAAGCAGTCCTTTACATACATATCTTTTTTTAAAAAGAAAGAAAGACTCAGAGATTTTTTTGGGTAATTTATTGAATATTTTGTTTTTCTGTGGTTCCATGTAAAAATAATTTTTAACATTCATTTTTAAAACTTTGAGTTCTAAATTCTGTCCTTTAAACCCACCCTCAACCTATTGAGAAGGTAAGCAATTCAATATTGATTATACATATATAGTTTCCATATTATGTTTGTAAATGTAGTTTGCATGACTATGTTGTATAGCAGTTTTTTGGATTGTTTTTGGTGGTAGCAAAGAAACAGAAACTAAACAAGTACCTATCAGTTGCAGAATAGCTTTGAAAAGTTGTAGTATATGAATAAAATATTGTTGTGTTACAATGAAATTACAAAAGGACTAATTTCAGAGCAATCTGGAAAGACTCATATGAACTGATGCAGAGTGAAATGAGCAGAACCAGCAGGATGACATATACAGTAACAACAGTATAAATGAAAACATTTTGAAAGACTTGAGAATTTCCATGAACATGAAACATGAACAGAAACCCCATTTGATGGTATATGTTACCCACCTCCTGCCAGAGAGGTGATGGACTCAGAGTGGAGACTGAGACATACATTTTTAGACATAGCAAATGTAGAAATCTGTTTTGCTTGCTATTTGTTACATGGATTTCTTACTCTTTTTTTATTGTTTTTAATGGGATAGGGAGATAGGAGGGAGACAATACAAATGCTTATTAATTGAAAATATACAGAATAAATGGGAATTTATCAAAAAAAATATGGTAATATGAATGCTATGAAATACTATTGTTCTATAAGAAATGACTAGCAGGATGATTTCAGAGAGGCCTGGAGAGACTCAAATGAACTGATGCTGAGTGAAATGGAGATCATTATACACGGTAACAACAAGATCATACTATGATCAATTCTGATGGACATGGCTCTCTTCAACAATGAGATGATTCAAACCAGTTCCACTTGTGCAGTGATGAAGAGAGCCATCTAAACCCAGAGAGAGAACCATGAGAATAGAGTATGGACCACAACAGAGCATTCTTACTCTCTTTGTTGTTATTTGCTGCATTTTGTTTTCTTTCAGTTTTTCTTTTTCTTCTTTCTTGATCTGATTTTTCTTGCGCAACAAGATAATTGTATAAATATGTATATGTATATTGGATCTAACATGTATTTCAACATATTTAACATGTATTGGACTTCCTGTCATCTGGGGAGGGTTTGGGGGAAGGAGGAGAAACTTTGAAACAAAAGGTTTTGCAAGGGTCAATGTTGGAAAAATTACCCATGCATATGCTCTGTAAATAAAAAGCTTTAATTAATTAAAAAAAAAAAACTAAACAAAAAACTAAACCAAAACAACAACAACAACAAAAGACTAGGTTTTGCCAGAAAAGTATAATTTTCTTTTTTCTGTGAGGTGATTGGATTGATTAGAACAGTGAAGTATCTTAGAAGGAATCTTAAGTTCAGTGAATCATTAACATACCCCAGATGACAAGAGGGTAGGATATGGCTTTGATGACAAGACCATTTGGTTAAATTGATAATGACCTTAATTCAACAAAGATTTATTAAATCCTTTACTGAACAAGGTGCTAAGCCATATAATTTGGATTCATGGATCCTGTTTTTGAAGGCCCTCTGAGGGAGACAAGAGGAGGATTTTGAACTCTATTCTAAAATTCTATTTTATATATACATATATATAATTAAAATTATATTATAAACATCAGGATCTTGAACTCTAGGCTTAGTAGAGAAGGCAGCACCCAGTTTCAAGAGCTGACCTGTGGACAACTAGATGGTGCAGTGGATAGAGTGCAGGGGTCTGCAAGTCTAAATCTTATAGAGGACAGAGCAGGGGGGCAGGGGTCCTCAAACTTTTTAAATAGGGGGCCAGTTCACTGTCTCTCAGACTGTTGGAGGGCTGGACTATAGTAAAAACAAAAACGTTGTTTTGTGGGCCTTTAAATAAAGAAACTTCATAGCCCTGGGGGAGGGGGATAATCGTCCTCAGCTGCGGCATCTGGCCCACAGGCCGTAATTTGAGGACTCCTGGCCACCAACTAACTGCCCCAATCCATTTTCTTTTGCATAAGAAAAATTGTCTTTTAAAAAATATTTCATTAAACTTTTTATTCATTGTTATGGAAGATTATTATTCTGTAAGGAATGACCAGCAGGATGAATACAGAGAGGACTGGAGAGACTTACATGAACTGATGCTGAGTGAAATGAGCAGGGCCAGGAGATCATTATATACTTCAACAACAAGACTTTATGATGATTAGTTCTGATGGAAGTGGATTTCTTTGACAAAGAGAAGATCTAATTCAGTTTCAGTTGATCAATGATGGACAGAAGCAGCTACACCCAAAGAAGGAACACTGGGAAATGAGTGTAAACTGTTTGAATTTTTGTTTTTCTTCCCGGGCTATTTTTACCTTCGGTATCCAATTCATCCTGTGCAACAAGAGAACTGTTTGGTTCTGCAAACATATATTGTATCTATGATATACTATAATGTATTTAACATGTATGAGACTGCCTGCCATCTAGGGGAGGGGCTGGAAGGAGGGAAGGGAAAAGTCGGAACAGAAGTGAGTGCAGGGGACAATGTTGAAAAATTATTCAGGCACATGTTCTGTCAATAAAAAATTAATTTAAAAATTTATTCATGTTTTGGTTTTTTTTTTTATCATTTCATTTCCGAATGTATTCCTCCTCTGCTTTCTCCTAGAAAGCCATCTTTTATAACAATTAATAAAAAGAAGAAAGCCTATCTTTCCAAGTTGATTCTATCATATTTCCCTTCACACAGTTTATGAATCAACCAGATTCTGTAAAACTTATCATGCATGTCAACCAGGTTGTACTCACTGACAAGACCTCAATATTGACTCTGCTGCACATTTTCAGCCCACATTTTCTGCTGTGATGGCTGTGAACATGCCCACCTCTCTTTTCTATTTCTTGTTTTTGGCACTGTGGTTCAATGATACCATTGCTTCTGGGAAAGACATGTCATGCTGACTGACATATTTATTGTTCCAGTCACCATCCCTATGACTGTTCTTACCAGAACATCCTGCCCTGGAAACCATTATTCTTTATTAATTTCCTTATTTATCAATAAATCATTTATTGTGACCAGCAGGATGAATACAGAGAGGACTGGCGAGACTTACATGAACTGATGCTAAGTGAAATGAGCAGAACCAGGAGATCATTATACACTTCGACAACGATATTGTATGAGGACATATTTTGATGGAAGTGGATTTCTTTGACAAAGAGACCTGAGTTTCAATTGATAAATGACGGACAAAAGCAGCTACACCCAAAGAAAGAACACTGGGAAACGAATGTGAACTATCTGCATTTTTGTTTTTCTTCCCGGGTTATTTATACCTTCTGAATCCAATTCTCCCTATGCAACAAGAGAACTGTTCGGTTCTGCAAACATATATTGTATCTAGGATATACTGCAACATATCCAACATATAAAGGACTGCTTGCCATCTAGGGGAGGGGGTGAAGGGAGGGAGGGGAAAAAATCGGAACAGAAACGAGTGCAAGGGATAATGTTGTCAATATAATCATAAAATAAAAATTAAAAAAATAAATAAATCATTTATTGACTTAAACTCATTAAAATTATTTGTTAATAACCAACAGTCATTTATTAATTTATTCCTTTGTTCTTTTTCCTGGAATCAACTATTTTTCAAATTATCTTCTTTTATCAGGAAGGAAATTTTTTGAAGGCAGACACTATATTGCTTTTGTATTTGTATGCTGAGTGGGGAGCACAAAGCCTCTACAACCCATCTCTAGCTTTTTTGTATATTGTTATTTACACATTGTATCTGTCATTAGACCGTGAGCTCCTTGCATACAACGACTACCTTTGGCTTTCTTTGTAACCCCAGCCCTTAGGACAGTGCCTGGCCCATGGTAGCTCCTTAATAAGTGCTTATTGACTGTCTGCCTTGGAGTAAGTGCCTGATGTTTTCATTTCATTCGTTCTTTCCATCACATCTGATGAACATGTATTGTTTCACACCCGTAGTCTCCCACTTTTGCAGAGTAGGGAGATAGCTTCTCATCGCCCTTCTTTGGAACCAAGCTTGCTCATAATTTCATAGCCCTCAGTTTTGCTTTTGTTCTTTCCCTTCACAATATATGATGCATTTTCCTGTTCATGCTTGCTTTATTTTGCATCAGTGCATTTAGTTCTTCCTGTGCTTTTCTGTTCTCCCCGTACATTGTTTCTCATGGCACAATAATGACCACAATTTCTTTAGCAATTCCCCAATCAATATCTACTTTGTTTCCAGTTCACATCCGGCACAAAAGAGCTGCTTGAATATTTGGGGGTATTTATTGGCCTCTGGGGGGTATAGCAGTGGGATCTGTGTCCAAAATTATGGGCATTTTAGTCCCGTTCTTTGCACAATTCCAAACTGCTTTCGAATTAGACCAATCACAGCTCTCCCAACAGTGCATTATTAACGTGCCTGTCTTTTCACAATCTTTTTGACATGGATTATTCTCATCTTTTACCAACACGCTAGCAGAAACTTTTTTTTTTGCTGAGACAATTAGCGTTAGCTTGCCCAGAGTCACACAGACAGGAAGTGTCAAATGTCTGAGGTCAGGTTTGAACTCAGGTCCTCCTGACTTCAGGGCTGGTGTTCTACCCACTGCACCACCTAACTGCCCCAGAACTACCAACTAGAATGATTCTCAGACAGTGATGAACTCCCCACCAACAAGACTGCTGAAGTGGAGGCTGTTTGATCTGAGTTGAGCTCAAAATAACAAATGAACTTCATCTATGGATTGGATATGGCCATGTTGCTCCTCTGCTTAAGATGCTCTTAATGGCTCCCATAGCCTTTAGAAAACAGGAACAATTCCCTGTGGCACTTAAGACCTTCCACAGTTGGGTTTCAGCCTCCCTTCCCAAGATGATTCTTATTTCCCCTTGTACATTTTACGATTTAGCCAAATTGATAGACTTGCTATTCTCCATACATGGCGTTCTCCCACTTCTGTGCTTTTGCCCATTCCTCAAAGCTGCCCCTTCTCCATGCTGCCTCTTCCCCATCCCAACCCCCCCAAAGCAGGGTGTGAGCAGATCTCCTATAGCCCACTGGCAGAGAGACCCCTACTCCCTTCTCTTCCGGACCCCATCTAGGGAGAAGTCCTCAAACCCAGCTCACCTCCCACCCTGCTTCGGGGCTCTCCACAACCACAGGCAAACGTTTGCAAAAACATAATCGTTTTATTTAGTGTTGGTTGGGGTTGCAAGTGTTGGCAGTGTCCCCAGGATCCCAAGGGAGAGCACAGGCTGCTTCGAGGGCCTCCTGACCCTCAGTGGGAATGGGGAGTGGGGTGGAGAAGCAGCAGAGATAAGTGATAACCCCCCCTTTCCTTCTTATCCCAAAGTCATTCCTTATCCTACAGGATGAGGGTGGATTGGGGGAGGGGGAGCAGCAAAGCAGTGAACAGAGTCACACCGTGGACCCCAGGACCATTTTTCCCAACCCAACTCTCACAACTACCCATCTTGGCTACTGATTCTGGGGGGGAGGGGCTTTGAACAAGGAGCGTTTTCCATTGGGCAGGGGCTTCGGAATAAGCACCATTGGACCCCCATAATCACAGATGTGAGTTCAGAGGGGAGCTTGGATGGCCCCTACAATCCCTTTGAGTAATCCTATGATGCTGACTGTGCAGGAGAGGAGGGAGAAGCCACGGGACAAAATGATTTCAATATCACACAGGGAATAAGGGCCTTTAGAGCCGGGCCAAGTTCTCTCCGCTACCCACCCAAGCTGCCTGTCCCTCCCTTCTGTCACCTCCACCCTGGTCTGTTCAAGACCTCTTCCTCCCCCGCAGCAGGAGCCTCTCCCAGGGACCAGCTCCTGTGTGGGGGGGGTGGGAGTGGGGGTGAAAGTGCCTCGTCCTCCTGGGAAAGAGGTCTTGGGTGGGCGGGGCCTCACTAAGGCAGAAAGGAGCAGCAGACCAAGGACGGGTCCCAGCCCCTCGTGGCCGGGGATGACGGGCCTGGGTGGGACCCCGAGGGGGGGCAGGAAGAGGGAGGGAGTAACTGGTGCTGGGGCATGGAGGGGGCGGCTGGGCCCCAGGCCTCCTCCTCCTCCTCCAGCCCCCGACTGTTTCTTGGTGGGACCCCTGCCCCCCGCAGGGCTGGCCAGAGCACATCCAGCGTGTCTCGGTGGCAGGGAATGAGTAGCTTAAAAAAATGATCTCATATAAAGCATCAAAATGACTCAGCAGGAAAAAAACCTCAGCAAAAGGTGTCCTCCCCCTGGTTTGGCGTCGGTCACGGGGCTCTGCCCTGGCCCCCGTCATCCCTCAGCCCCGCTCCCGGTCTGGCCCCCCACGTCCACCAGGAAGCCGATGGGGGGCCGGGATCTGGGTGAGAGGGAGGGCTCCGGGAACGCGAGGCAGGCGCCACGTGGGCCCCCTTCAGACCCGGGACGCACCCAGTTCTCCAAGCATGGAAGTGAAAGTCTTTGGTTACCATGAAGGGGGATGGGGCAGCAGCAAGCGGGTGGGCGGGTGAGCAAAGCGGGCGTGGAGGGGCAGGAAGTGTCCGGACAGATGTGGTCCACCATCATCGGGAGTTCAGCCGGGGAGCCACCTGCAGGGGAGCAGAGGACCCTGAGGGGCAGCCCTTCTGCCCCCTTCCCGTCCCCGCGGCCCCTTTGGAGGGTCTCCCCGGGGCTGGGGGAATGGGGAAGAAGCCCCACTCATAGGTAAGGAAACTCAGCAGAGGCTCAGTGAGCGCTCGCGCGGGTACGGGGCTACTTGGGTTTGAGCCCAGGGTTCTGTGCCGATGTTCTGCGTGTGGCTCGGCAGCCACTTTGTGGAGCCTGACCCGTAGGCCCCAGCCTTGCCCCCGATCCCCAGCCCTTCACTCACCACGGCGAGGTGCCCATTCTTGGCCTTGGAGATAAGGAGCTCGGAGCCGGGGGTGAAATCAATGATGCCATCCCTGCCCGGACCCCCGGCAAAGGTGATGCTGAAGGGGGAGGAGCAGGGCTCGATGAGACTCAAGGAGCGTGGGGGGCCCCGATTCCTGCCTCCTTCCCCCCCATTCCTGCCTCCTCCCCCCCCCCCATTCCTGCCTCCTTCCCTCCCCCCCATTCCTGCCTCCTTCCCTCCCCTCCATTCCTGCCTCCTTCCCTCCCCCCCATTCCTGCTTCCTTCCCTCCCCCCCCCATTCCTGTCTCCTCCCCCCCATTCCTGCCTTCTTCCCTCCCCCCCATTCCTGCCTCCTTCCCTCCCCCCCATTCCTGCCTCCTTCCCTTCCCCCCCATTCCTGCTTCCTTCCCTCCCCCCCCCATTCCTGTCTCCTCCCCCCCATTCCTGCCTTCTTCCCTCCCCCCCATTCCTGCCTCCTTCCCTCCCCCCCATTCCTGCCTCCTTCCCCCCTCCCCCCCACTCTGGCTCCGCTGAGCCCGCCCTTACCTGCCCTGGTTGATGTTAATGCTGTTGACCCGGTCTGCGTTCAGGGCCAACTTGGTTATCGTCTCAATCACATGGTCGCTTTGGAGCACCACGTCCCCCTGAGACGCAAGGGAGGCAGAAAGATGCTCAGCTCCTCCGTCCGGCCCCGGAGCAGTCGCCCCCACCCCTGCCCCTAGTGATTACAGAGCGCCCCGCAGATATGTCAGCCCTGGGGAGCCCGTGCTCCGGCCCCGAGCCAGGCCGGAGGAGAGGGAATTATAGAATCCTCGAGGGAGGAAGCTTTTTGCCTTTCTTTGCTGTATGGAACCTAGTATAGCAACTAGCAAACAGCAAGCACTTAATAAATGCTCACTGCTGCAGAAAGGGACCACTGCTCCCCATGTCTGTGGAGGAATTCTCATAGGCAGGTTGAGGAGAAGGGGACGGAGCAAGCCTAGCCCCCAGCCCAGCCCCCAGCCCTCAGCCCCCAGCCCAGCCCCCAGCCCAACCCCCAGCCCAGCCCCCAGCCCAGCCCCCAGCCCAGCCCCTGTACCTTCTGCTTGTTGTCCTCTCTCTGCACATGGAGGACAAAAAGGCTGTCACTGAGGCTGCTGACAGAGATACCTGGGCAGGGGGAAGGTCAGGATGGAGAGAGGGCCCCACTCCCACCCATCCATCCCCACACAGGGCTGGCGGACGGGGCCGAGCTCCCCGAGCAAAGGGAAAAGGGCCAGGCCCCGAAGAGGGAGGCTGGGCTGCAGCCTTCTGGGCTTCCTCTGCACAGATCCCTCAGAGGCCACAGCCAGGCCAGCCGCCCCATTTCTCAGATGCACAAACAGAGGCTGAGCAAAGCGAGAGCCTGCCCCCCGACCCCGAGCCCCGGCCCGGCCCCCAGAGCTCCCGGCCCCTCCGCCGGCCCCTTACCCGTCAGGTTGGCGTACTCGATCCTCTGCTTGATCTTCGCCTCCTCCACGATGACCGCGGCGCTGGGGGTCAGCAGCAGCTGCCGGGCCCGAGGCTTGTAGCCCTTCCGGTCATATTTCACGACAGGCACTGCGTACTGGAGGGGAGGGCGCCATGAGACCACTGGCCAGCGGCCCCCGTCCTTCTTACAGCCTGCCCACTTCCATGGAAACCTCCAGGACAGTGTCTGACTCCTGGGGTCCAGGTCTCTCCCGCTATCTCATCTGGGTCATTCCTATCGTCACTTCACGTTCCAAAGAGAACAGAAACTACCGCAGGCGATGGCACTGAAGGGGAACACTGGAGGAGGGGGCTTTCGGGGAGCTAGCGCAGGACACGAAATGCCGGACTTCCTACGGTCCACTAGGACTTCCTGCTTCTTCTCTTCCCAGATTGTCAGTTATTTCCCTCTCCTCTCCCGACTAGAATATCAGCTCCTTAAGGGATAACTTCCATTATCTCTACTTGTATTCCCAGGAACTAGGCTGGGGGAGGAGCTTAATAAGTACTTTCTGATTGATTCTCCTGCTGTTCCTTTTGACTCCCATCCCGAGGTCTTAAGTGGGCTTCTACCATATTTCTGAATTGCCACCATCAGTCCCGATTCCACAGTCCCCTCCTGCTTCTCTCTTCGGGGTCCCAAAAAGCAGGCTCACCTGGACGGGCTCATTGCCGAGGGCCTGGAGCACTTTGGGGCTGATCTCATCGGCAGCTAAACAAAGACACAGGTTGAAAGTTGCAGAATTGCTGGACAAAGTCCAGGCCGGAAGGAAATGAGGAAGGGGTAGGAGGGAGAAGAAAATCCAAGGGGAAGTGCAGGAGGAAGTTACCCAAGGAAGATGGTGGGCAAGGGAAGAGGGGCAGAGGAAGGGGCACCATGGGGAAGGGGGCCCAGGATGGTAATGTCATACCAAGTCGCGTGTTGATGAAAAGCCTGGGGACACTCTGGGGGTAGTTGTCTTTCTTGCCCTTGAAAACTTCACTGGCCACAGCCTTCTGATGCAGCTATTGAGACAAGGGTGGGGCACTGACCAACGGCCCAACCTTGACACCCTTGGTAGAGTGTAAGCTTCTGTTTTTTAATCCTTACTCTTGCTTCTCCAGTGCCTAACGTATTGCCTTGCACACAGTAGGCATTATAGTAATTGCTATCATTTATATAACTGTTTAAAGTTTGCAAAGCACTTAACATTATCTCATTTGAACCCCAACAATCCTGGGAGATAGATGCTATTATTATCTCTATTTTACAGATGAGGAAACTGAGGCAGATCAAGGTTAACTGACTTGACCAAAGTCTCAAACCTAGCATGCGTATGATACAGGATTTGAACTCAGGTCTTCTTATCTCCCAAGTCCAGTATATTTCACTGCTCCAATAATAGCAAATTATTCACACTAAATGCTCTAACCAGGGGTCTTCAAACTTTTTAAATAGGGGGCCAATTCACTGCTGGAGGGCCAGACTACAGTAAAAACAAAAACGTTGTTTTGTGGGCCTTTAAATAAAGAAACTTCATAGCCCTGGGGGAGGGGGATAATCGTCCTCAGCTGCCGCATCTGGCCCGGGCTGTAGTTTGAGGACCCCTGCTCTAAACTCTGATTCTCAATAAAGAAATGCACCTTCTTTCTGAGATGTCAATGGGGAAAGAGACAAAGGATGAAATCTAGGAGCTCTGGATTCATCTATATGTCCCCATTATAATGGGATTCAACCTTTTTTTTGGGGGGGGGAGAATTCAATATTTGAAAGTATCAATAATATCCTAAAAAAGCAGAATGGCTTAGAGAAGATAGTGTTAGATTTGGAAGCAGGGAAATCTGTCTTAGACATATATATCCCTGCATGAATATGGACAAGTAACTTAATTTCTCTGAGCCTCAGTTTACTCATCTGTAAAATGAAAGGACCAAATGGCCTCGAAGGACTTGCCAGCTCTAAATTTATGACCCTTCCCTGTGTTCAGCATCGCTCTTTCTCTTGATATCCATCCCCAGCAAACCAAGTTACCTGCTGCTTCCACTCAGAACTGATGTTGCGGCAGTATTTCCACACCATGTTCCTCATGCAGAGTTCCCTAAGCTGTTCGGACGCCTGGGAGGACAAGAGACAAAGTCAAGGGGAGCAGAAGGGAAGGAGAAGGGGCTTTAGAGAGATGCCCCTGGGGAAAGGCCCCAAGGATGGGGCCAGGGACTGTTCTATGGTTTTTATCCACGACTCCAGTCCACAATGTGGACGTGGACTTGACGTTACTATCCTTGTGACCTCGGGCAAATCCTTTCATTCTCAGGACCTCAGTAGGCTACTTGTAAAACAAAAGTCTAGAACAGAAGTTTAAATGTAACTGGGAAATACTTAACAAAATAAAAATTAAAACATAAAACATGTCAATTTGTAGTTTTCAACGTCAGTACGCAAGAGATCTGGTTTCTACTTGAGTCTGATCCAGTGATCTTTTAGATCTTTTAGATCTCTAAGAACGCATCCAGCTCAAAATCTTTGATCCTAGGAAGTTGAAGTCAGAAGGGCCTGAATTCAAATCCTCTCTTTGCTCCTTAATATTTATGGGATCTTAAAAAAAAGTCATATAACTTCTTAGGATCTCAGTTTTCCCATCTGTTAAAACAAGAGGATTGAAATAGATGCCTGAGGTCCAATATGGTCATCTGTTTCTCGGTTTCTGAACACCTTTCCATGCTCCTGCAGGCCTATTATTTTCTATAGCATGGTGTGTTTTGTCACTCCAAGGAGTTAGGTTTTTTTTTTTTTTTTTGGGGGGGGGGGGAAGGGGTTGAGGCAACTGGGGCTAAGTGACTTGCCCAGGATCACACAGCCTGGAAGTGTTGTGTCTGAGGTCAGATTTGAACTCAGATCATCCTGACTTCAGGGCTGGTGCTCTATCCACTGAGCCACCTGGCTGCCCCCACTCCAATTAATTCTTGAGGTGAAGGACTGGACTTCAGCAGTGCTGGGTGCAGAGCTGGGTCAGTGCTCACTAAAGGACCAAAGGATCAATTATCAGAGGAACATAAGATCAGAAACTGAGAATTTAAGGAATCTTAAGAGATCATTGAAGAGGAAACTGAAGCCCTGGGAGCCTGGGAGGCTACAAGTTCAGATTTCTATCTTGGAGGTCTTCCATTCTAACCTCTTCACTTTAGAGATAAGGAAACTGAGGCAGTGACTTGCCCAGAGTCACACAGTTAGTGAGTGTCTCAGTTCAGAGTGGACCCAAAGCATTTCCTACTTCCCCTATCACAGTGACCGGCCTCTATATCATCCAGTCTCCTCAGACCTCATGCAGGGCAGGGGGAGGGGTGGGCCACGTTTTATCCAACACGTTCCGGGGCAAGTGCCGCCGCAGATTCAGCAGGAAGGAGCACCGAACGAAATCCAAGAAGAAGGCATTTTCAGGGCACCTGGGTGCACGGCGAAGGATGAAGCCTTGGATGAGCCTTGGGGAGAAAGGAAGGGAGGGAGGTCAGCGTGCTAATGAGAACAGTTCACTGAGGATTTTCCTCTCCAAAATCTCGGGTTCAAATCCTCTCTGATTGCTTTCGTCCAGTGTAATCGGGGACAAGGCATTTGTCTTGTTCTCTGCGGGCCTTAGTTTCCTCCTTTGTAAAACGAGGGGATCAGATGCCTCTGAGATCATCCCTAACTCTAGCGCTCTGATTTTGTGATCCTATGTCCCCTCTCTAAGGAGGGCAGTATGAGTATTATTAGACTTGTTTTACAAATGAGTAACTTGGAGCTTTGCCCAAGGCTATGCAGCTGATAAAGTGACTGCGCTGGAATTTAAACCCAGCACACACCATTCCATTGTCATGGGGGGATGTCTTGGGGATCCATCACCAGGGATTTGCTTTCATTTGCTGAGATCACTCCCAACACAAAGTCAACATGTTCTCCCCATTACCTAATACACAAAGTCAACAAATCCTCCCCATCGTTCCCAGTACATAAGGTCAACACGTCCTCCTCGCCCCGACAGGGCACACTAGCAGGGGCCCTGCAAACTCACTGTCGGATCATGCCGGCAGCCCATTTCCTCTTGGCTGCTTTCCTCCGGCCCAGGGTCCCACGCCACCATGATTGGATGCAGATAGCTGTAGGATGATCAAGTAACCGCTCACCTTCAGTTTCCCCCCATTCATTGTCTAAAGACAACCCTGAACTGGACTTTGGCTCTCCCCCTTCACTTGTCCCATAAGACCTGAGTCTCTGGCTTCAGAAGGCAGGAAAAGATTTTAAGCTTCCTCCTCGAAACTGCCATTCTCGTCTCCTCTCCCCTCCCTCCAATTCCCTCCCCCCAATTTACTAACCTGCACGCTTCACTCGTAAGAATTTCTGTCTCCAATGGTATCCCCGCCATACTGCCTGGATCTTTGTGGCTGTGGTTTCAGAAAGTCAATGAACAAATATTCATTCATCATGAGCATCATCTTAGACTGTCCTGGAGTCAACAAGAGCTGGGTTCAAATTCCACCAAAGGGCTGGGCAGAGGAGGGCAAGGCATTTCTCTAAATCTGGGATTCCCAGTAGATTAGAGAATCGAGGATACCCACATTCCCAACACCTCAGGATGGTTACAGGGAAAGTCCCAAAGTATGAGAACGTTAGGAATCCTCTTGTTAGTGCTGACAAAAGACACTATGGAAGCCAGAGGAGAGAGCTCAAAGGGAAAGACCAAATTGAGAGCTGGAAGGGATGGCTGAGGTAATATTCAAAAGCAAGATTTGAACCTGGGTCCTCTGTCTATGGTTAGTGCTTGATCCATGTACCCAAGAGATACTCCCTGATACCACTTTCCTAGGACTAAAGAGGCCATCAAGTTCAGCCCTCCATTTTACAGAGAAGACAGAGACCCAGGGAAGTGAAACTAAAGTGATCCAAAGTAGGGCTTTGAACCCAAGACCTTTGACTCAAGAACCAGTACAGCACTGAGATGGCAAGACTTGATAAGGATGAAGTCCAAAGGAAAGAGACCCCAAATCTTACCCAAGCTCTGCTTCCTCACTTCCAGAGCATCTTCTGTGGCAAAGAGCGTCTTGGGGAAGCGGATGAAGATCTTGGTTCTAGAGGAAAGAATGGAAAGGGGCCAGTCTGGCTGCAGCCTCCAGCAGCCCCTCTTCCCCCCAGAGGGACTGTCCACTCACTTGCCCAGCTTGTATTCCTCAGGCTTGTAGCCGAGGTGTTGGATCAAGACCGATACCCCATCCTGTGGTCGCCCGTCCCAGGTAGGCCACGTCTCGGGACACAAGGACTTGTACCTGCAGAGGTGACAGAACAAGCTCCAGCCTCATTCACCACTCTGGGAAGAAAAGGGGTATGTGACTGAGTGAGTGTGTGTTTGTGTGACTGAGTGAAGGGGATGGGGAGAGTATTGTGCATACCTCCTATTAGCATCAGAACAGGACCTTCAGCTTTAAGGGTCTAAATCCTGGGCTCCAGACCTGGGCCCCTGAGCCTTGATTTATTGAAAAGTAACCTCAAACCAGTGGGGTCAAGGGAGGGTGGTCCAATCTATGGGCTTATGATCAGTGACCCAAGAAAGCACAGTGAAGTGGCTCACCCAGGATCCCACGTGATTCAGAGTGCTGGATTTGGAGGAAGACACGGATTCAAATCCAGACTTAAGATGCTGTCTACCATTCTAATACTGGCCAAGTGACTAAACCTCTCTGGGACTCAGTTTCTGTATCTGTATCAAATTGCTTCCCATTTAAGGAGGGAGAATGATGGGAAGAAAAATTCAGAATTTAACAATTTTTAAAAATTAATGTTAAAGAGGCAACTAGGTGGCGCAGTAGATAGAATACTAGCCCTGAAGTCAGGAGGACCTGAGTTCAAATTTGGTCTCACACATTTAACACTTCCTAGCTGTGTGCCCCTGAGCAAGTCCCTTAACCACAATTGCCTCAGGGGGAAAAATGTTAAAAATGTACATGTAATTGGGGAAAAATAAGATACTATTGAAATGAGCAGAACCAAGAGAATGTTATACATAGAAACAATGGATTATGTGATGGTCAACTATGCTGGACTTGGCTTTTCTCAATAATGAGGTGATTCAAGGCATTTTCATTAGACTTGGAATAGAAAGAGCCATCCACACTCAGAGAAAGAACTACAGACTTAAATGGATCAAAGCATAGTATTTTCATCTTTTGGAGTATTTGTTGTTGTTTGTTTATTCGTTTGTTTTTTCTTTCTTGGGTTTTTTTTTTTTTTAATCTGATTTTATCTGCAGTATGACAAATACAGAAATATGTTTAGTAAAACTTCACATGTTTAACGGATATCGAATTCCTTGCCATCTTGGAGAGAGAGAATAATTTAGAACCCACAGTTTTGCAAAAGCGAAACTACCTTTGCATGTATTCGGAAAAATAAAATACTATCGAAAATAAAAAGATTGAAGGCTTTAGCCTGAAAGCCAGGGGCTGCTGGGAAGGCAGCCTTGATGAGGACTGGGAGACTACAGGGAAAACCCCAAGTGGGAAAGCACTTTCAGAATGCCTTTATACATACACAGAGACAGACACACACACACACACACAATCTACACACATGCAAGCATATACACAATTACAAGTATATCTATACATACCACACATACAAATACATGTATATACATGTGCACAATACATATATACACACATAGAATACATACACACATACATAAGCCCGTCAGCCACAGAATTGTACAAAACAAACTGGATTTGATTCCACAGACCTGGGTTTGAATCTTGCCTTTACCATTACCCATGGTAATTATTCATGGGCCAACAGAGAACAAGGGAAAGAGTACTGGCTGGAGCTGGGCTTTCAGATCCTGGCTCAGCCATTACTCCTATGTAATTCTGGGCAAATCCCTGAGCTGGGGCTCAGTCAGCTCATTTAAAAGCTAGTCACAAAAACACAGGCTAACATAATGGTTGGCATTTACTCTAAGAATGTCGGTTCCTTTTGAGTAAGGGCTGCTTTATTTTCACCTTTGAATCCTTATCCAGGCAGCTGAGTGGGGCAATAGATAGAGGCACGAAGATCTGAATTCAAATCTGGCCTCTGACACTGCCTGTGAGAGCCTGGGCAAGTCACTTAACCCTGACTTCCTCAGTTTTCTCATCTGTCAAATGAGCCAGAGAAGGAAATGGCAAACCATTCCACCGTCTTTCCCAAGAAATCCCCACATGAGGTCATGAAGAGTCAGATGTGACTGAACAATGACTGAATAACAACAAAACTCCTTAGCCGTCTAAGGGCTCAGTGACTTGGGTTGTAATTATTATCCTCAGTTTACAGAACAAGAAGGGGCTAAGTGACGTGCTTAGAGTGCCATAGCTGCTAAGTGCCAGAGGAAGGATCTGAACTTTGATTTTCTTTCCTTTTTTTTTTTTTTTAATAATAGCTTTTTATTTTTCAAAAATACATGCAAAACAAGATAATTGTATAAATATCTATGCCTATATTGGATTTAACATATATTTTTACATATTTAACACATATTGGATTATATGCCATCTAGGGGAAGGGGGGGATTGGAACACAGGATTTTTCAAGGGTCAATGTTGAAAAAATTATTCTTGTATATGTTCGGAAAATAAAAATCTTCAATAAAAACATACATGCAAAGATAGTTTTCAACACCCACCCTTGCAAAATCTCCTGTTTCAAATTTTTTCCCTTCCCCTCTTCCCTAGGGAGCAGGCAATCCAATATATGTAAAACATATGCAATTCTTCTAAACATTTTTCCACATTTATAGTGCTGCACAAGAAAAAAGAGATCAAAAATGAGAGGAAAAAAATGAGCAAACAAACAATAACAGAGAAGAAAATGATATGTTGTGATCCACACTCAGTTCCCACAGTCCTCTCTGTGGATACAGACGGCTCTCTCCATCCCAAGTCTATTGGAATTGCCCCAAATCCCCTCATTGTTGAAGAGTCAGGTCCGTTACAGCTGATCATCACATATCCTTCTTGTTGCTGTGTATAGAGCTCTTTTGTGAACCCAAATTTTTCTTGACCCCAGTCTAACACTCTATCCAATATGCCAAGCAAAGGACCTTAAAGGCCAGCAGGTTCAACCCTCCCATTTTCCAGTTGAAGAAACTGAGGCTCACAGGGCTTGTCCAAAATCATAAAGAAAACAGAAGGGGGCAGCTAGGTGGCGCAGTGAATAGAGCACCAGCCCTGAAGTCAGGAGGACCGGAGTTCAAATCTGACCTCAGACACTTAACACTTCCTAGCTGTGTGACCCTGGGCAAGTCACTTAACCCTAATTGCCTCAGCAAAAACTAAAAACCAAAAAACCCAGAAGAGCTGGGTTTTGAATTCAGATCCTTTGGATCCCAAACTCAGAACCTTTTCAAATATACTCTGCTCTTCCCTCCCTGCCCTCGAAAGAAGGCTCTCACTCCGAATCTCTGCTCCTCCCACATCTGTCCTTCCCATGTACTCCCCTTTGCCCTGGTGCCTCCCCTGTTCCACACACACCTCTGGAGGAAGTTCTCATATTTGCGCCTGTAGGCAAAGCCAGCTCTCCGTACCCGCAGATTCTCCATCAGCCCCAGGTATTTCACCTGATGTCGGATGAGCACCTCGTCAAATCGACCTAGGAGAGAAGGAGCAAACTACTTAACCAAACTTCTGCGTCTCAGTTTTCACACCTGGAGGATGAGAGGTATATATTTGGCTGAAGATCTGGGAAAAAAAAACCATGATATCTGGAGTAATCCCCCTTCCCCTGTACCCTGCTAGACTGGTGGGATCCCTTACTGTCAGTAAGGAAATGGCTAGGCAACAACAGATGTCACCCCCAAGATGGATTCGGCAACTAAGACTTGTTAGGGCTGGGACTTGAAAAAGGGCCCAATCTAGGAAGTGAGGGCTTCTGGGCTTTGCCCAGGGCAAGTATCCTTGGTGAAGAGGAAGCCAAAAAACAAACAGCTGGCAAGAAAGCATTGACGCCCATGGCCTTCAGCTCCAGAGCAGTAGAAAAAAAAGCACTGGGGATGCTGGGTGAAGTCCTTCTCCCTAAGCTTCCTTCTTTAAACCCTTTGGGGGTAGTGAGAAGTGGAATCTTTTCCAGCTCTGGCATTTTGTAATCCCAGTCTTCCCAAGAGAGAAACGAGACAGTGGGGGAGGAGGGTGCACCCAGGAGGGAGATGGGAAAGGACTGCCTCCTCTTACCAGGCTGTTTGGCATCATTGGGCTTGATACAGCGAATATAGGCGGGTTCTTTGGACATGAGGATCTCAACCAGTTGGAACAGACTTGTCTTAAACTGTGTGGCCGCCTGCAAGTCAAGTCAACAAGCATTTATGAAGAACCTACTATGTGCCAGGCTCAGTGCTAAAAGCTAGATTCGGAAAGGTCAGAAGGAAAGGGGAAGGCTATGGGTTTGGAGACGGGGAGGTAGATGGAGTCACTGGGGGGAATACCGTGGGAGGTGGGGGGAAGGGATATAGTTGGACATCCCATTGAGCCTAGGGGAGAAGGACCCCAGCCCTGCAGAGTCCCAGAGACACACACTCTCCCTGAAGGGCACACACCGTCTCTGGCCTTTTCTTGTCTGTGAGTTCATTCCTGTCAAAGCACTGGCTCAGGATGGGGTTTTCAGAGCTGCACATGGTCTGTGGGAAGGAAGAGAAGAGATTGAAGAGGGAGATTTCCTGTGGGAGATGGGGAATTTTCCTCCTGGAGCATGAGGGAAAAAAAGGAAGAAAGGGTTGCCTCCCCCCTAAAACAAATCATTCTGAAATGAGGGGGGAAAAAAAGGAAAAGATTTCCCTCTCGGTATCAGTGGGAAGTCAAGGTATCCTCTGACAACAACCTCAGTTCATTCCCCTTTTAGGGGAGCCCAAGGCATGGATGAGTCAAAAGGACTCTGGGCAATGGCAGAAAAATGGGGCCCCTCGAGAAGTGAACTGTGTACTTGGAGCGCAGAGGTGCTTTCCCTGTTTGCTTAAGAGTTCCCATGAATCATTACTTTCCGTCCTCTGCATTTTTGTTTAATGAAATAAAAGCTGTCCTTCACCCAATGTGAAAAGATAAAAAGCCCTCTCTTCGGTTTTCCCCAGCCCCAGAGTGCCAACCTGTCTACCCTCGCCAGCGGCCAGCCCCACTTACCTCCTTAAGATTACGAAACAGGAGGTCATTGTTCTTGTCCAGAAACCCTGGCGAGAGGAAGAGAAGAAACAGGGTTTGGGAGGGAAGAAGGTCACATCGGAGCGAGTGCCAAATTTCAAAGGGAAAGCCAAGAAGAGGGGATGAGTCAGGGGCAGGAGGGAGGAGTTGTACCCTCTGGGCCCCTGCCACTCATGTACCTGTCACACTGTAGGTCACCTCCCCAGCATAGTGCAACAGACGGAATTCACCTCGACCCAAGGATTTCCTTGTCCGCTGGTCAGCCAACTTGTGCCTAGGAGAGGGGAAGGGGGAAAAGGGCAGCTGTGTGAAGCTGGCTCGCGGTTCTGCTGTTCGGAGCCCGGGTTTCCCAAGGAGACTTCCGATGAGATTGCTCCTGGCCAGTCCTTGGAACCAAGGCCAAGTTCCCAGCCAATTAATCAACAAAAATTTATTAAGTATCTCTGATGGGACAAGACGGCCATATGAAGCCGAAACAAAAGCCAACAGCTTCTGCCTTCCAGGAGTTTAGGGCTATTTAGGGGAGATGCACACGTGAACGTGTATCGGTAGATACGTGGCTATTTTTGAGGGGGAAAGCACGACCAGCTGGGGTCGGGGAGAATTGGAAAATGTCTGTAGAATATGTGCTTGAGGAAATCTGGCATTCTGAGAATGGAGATGTATCTGCATGGGAGAGAATACTATATGAAACACGAACATCTCAAAATGGAGAGGAAAAAGCTGAGTCCAAAGAGACCAGCTCTGGTAGAGGGCAATGGGGTATATAATTTACAGAGAGGGAGGAACTAGCCTCACTTCCCAAATTTGTTTCCTGTGTGGGTTGGAAACAAGTCATTTTATCTCTAAGCCGAGTTTACCTTTCTGTAAAATAAAAGGATTAGGCCAGATGGCCTCTGAGGTTCCTTTCAGCTCTATATCTGTGAACGATGATCCCTTGTTTCCGAAAGCAAGGATTACACGATGATTCTGTGGGCTCTCATTTAAGCATGATAATAATTATGTGGGAGAGCTAGGGCAGACAGAACCAGGAAATCCTCAAGGCTCCAGTAACCCCGCCTGGACTATGGGGCAGGACTAGGGCCTTGATGTCTACTTCCCCACTTGCTCTGTCTGCCCTATCTCTGCCTCTTGCTTGGGGATCGATAATCAAACCCGAACGACCACTGCTACTCTGAAGTATGATACCATCTGTGCAGTATGATGTATCTATGAAGTATAGATACCATCCAGGCAATTCCACAGTCCCTATTCCTGACCCCCACACCACTCCCTATCACTATCACACCCATACCTCCTATTTCCTATTTCTATTGTAACTTTTTGTAGTGCCCTCTGCAGTTCCTGTTCTATTGTTAATAAAAATATAAAATGAATTAATTTTAAGCTAAGGTTCACCATCAGAAACTGCTTTGCGTGTATTTTATATATATATATGTATGTATACATGCATATATATATATATATATATGCTGAGACAATTAGACTTGCCCAGGATCACACAGCTAGGAAGTGTTAAGTGTCTGAGGCCAGATTTGAACTCGGGTCCTCCTGACTTCAGGGTTGGTGCTCTATCTGCTGTGCCACTTAGCTGCCCCCTGCTTTGTATATATTTATTAAAATTTCCATATACACATTGCTTTCCCCAACTAAATGTCAGCTCCTTGTGTCTGGGATCTGCTTCATTATTACCCTTCTATCCCTAGAACTTAACATAACACAGACACTGAGAAGGTACATAATAAATGTTTGTTGAATTGATTAGTAGTGATCACATCAGTAATAATTACTAACCAAAAAAAAAAAATCTGAGAGAACTATAAATTTCAGGTCAAATAAAATAAATATCTTTTCATTCCTTATCTATGAAAAAGCTTACGCTCTGGTATCTTGTTTGTCTTCTCTAAGAAAGAGAGTAATGATAATATTATTAGTAATAATAACAATAACTTAGATAGATATTTTTATTTTCAAAGTAATTATCAACAAACAAAATTCAAAATGATCATCCTTTAAAAAAAAAAAAGCTGGATCATTTAAAATTTGGCTTTTTAAAAGTACATGTTGATGTAATGATGCCCCATGTGCTGCCGTGTCTCCTCTGAGCTGCTTATTCAGTGCATATTTTTGTTATTTCAGATCTATTGCCTCCCCTCTCTTTATTTTTACAGATGAGACACTGAGGCCCAGAGAGGGGAGTGAGTGACTCGCCCGGAGCGTAGAGGAACGTGGCCCTCGGCTGGAAATCAGACCCGATTTCATTCCGACTCTGTCACTAACATGTCCTCTGACCTTGGACAAATCACTTTTTTTTTTTTTAACTAAGTCAGTCTGGCCTAATGGAAAAGAGTACTGAGTTTCAAAAAACTCAGATCCCAACTCTCTCCTCTCAGTCAACCAAGAAACACTTAATACAGTTACTATATGTTTACTAATGAGTTACTATGTTACTATATACGTTTACTAATGAGTTACTATGTTACTGCTATGTATCAGGCGTTAAGTACTGGGGACAAAAAGAGGTAAAAGATTGTTTCTGGCTTCAAAGAAATTACAATCTAACTCTTGCTGTGACCTCAAGGAAGTTATTAATTCTGAATGTAACTTTAGTCTTTAGTAGATTAGTTGGGAAGTGAGTTAGTTCTCATGCTAAAAATTCCCCTTCATACATCTAATTTTTTCCTTTAAACAGTCACTATTAGCATTGCTAATGACAGTTCCATCTGTGCATTTTTTCTTTATTTCAGATTCTGTTGCCCTCCCTCCCCCTTTATTTTTACAGATAAGTAAACTGAGGCTAAGGGAAGTGAAACGAATCGCTGAGAGTTACCCAACAAGGTACTGGGAAAACTGGTAGGAGAATCTAGGGAGAGCAGAGGAGTTATATTTGAAGGAGGAAGTGATTTAGGAGCAAATCAGAGCACGTCTTCTCAGGAGAAGAGAGAGTGGACAACAGCCCATTAACTTTTACATAAATAGGAAACAAAAACTTGCAGTTCTCTTGGGAAATGATTTTTTTGTTGATGTTTTAAAATCCTTTTGACTTTTTACATTTTAAATTCAAATAGCTCTTTGGATTCCAAGCCAGCGTGAGAGCTTTTCCGTTATTACTGCTTCTGTTTGTCCCATTCTCTCACCTCCCCTAACCCAGCCTGGCCTGGCGAGTATATCCTCCTCCTTGCTTTGGAAATAGGGCATTTGTATAATGCTTGTTAGCTTTACTTATTTTTTTAAGTTTCAGTGATATCTTTTGCTTTTATCACTTCCTAATCTAGCAAGGTATCCTAACTGCCACTGAAGCCTTCCTTGTATATAATTTTTAAAAAGCGTTACATATATTTCAACATGTATTAACATATATTGGATTGCTTCCCATCTAGGGGAGGGGGTGGGGGGAAGGAGGAGAAAATCTAAAACACAAGGCTATGCAAGGATCGATGTTGAAAAATTATTGTGCATATGTTTTGAAAATTAAAAAGTTTTATAAAAAAAAAGAAAAAAGAAAAGAAAAAGTGTAAAGCCACAGAGAGTGGCAGCACTTGCCACATTCTGCATGGGAAGGCTCCCACTTCTCTTTGTAGTGAGAAGTATCTTTCCTCCTCTGCCCTCTGGGACAGTTTGCTCACAACAATATTTCCTTTTTGTCATTATTGCAGTCACGTGTTTCTTGGCTTTAATTAAAACTTTAAAAGTTTTAAAAACTTTTAAAGCCAGTGTCTCACTTACTTCTGTCCATTTCACAACATTATGGGAAGGAGCATAATACTCATTTTACAGCTGGTGAATGTCAGCCACCAAAGGTTATCCAAGGATGAGTTAGTGGTGAGTCTAGAATTGGCCTCCTGACTCCCAGTCTGGGGTCATTTTCCAACTCCAGACTCAGTTTCTTCTTCTGTAAAATGGGAAGTTGGCCTAGCTCAGGTGTAACAGTGCTCAGGGGTGCTCTAGATATGAGGGCAGCATTTGCAAGTGACCGGGCGGCTTTTCTGGTACAGTCACCAAGCTCATGGGAGCTCATTGTTCTTGTCCAGAAATCCTGGTGAGGGGATGAGAGGAAATGGGGTTTGGAAGGGAAGGGAGCCCAAGGTGGCCCCCTGGGAAAGCCAAGGGGCCTGACCGGCACTTAGCAGTAGAGGCCATAAACTTACGTCACGAAGTGTGGGTGGTGCTTCACCGTGTCCTCAAGCTTTTCCAGAAATGTCAGATCCGTGGCATCCCCAGGGCGAAGACACTCCTCATCCTAGGGGAGGAAAGGGAGCGCTTTGGTTAAGGGCAGAGAGTGTGGGGGGTACAGACGGCCCAGCGGGGGAGCTACAGGGGACCTGAGGAAGGGGAATAGAAGGGGGAGCCTTGCAGAAGGCAGACAACAAGGGGATTCTACTGGGAGGATATATAGGAGAGGGAGGAAAGGGCAAAGAAAACCCCTTCCAGACCCAAGACAAAAGCCCACCTCCCTCTGCCCTGGTCCCTTCTCCTCGTCCCTTGATATGTTCCTCCCTGCCCAGAGCTCAGTCCCAGCCACTGTCTGCTACTCCCACCATGGATACGTTAGAGCAATGGGAGAGAGGAGAGAGGGCCAACATAGGTCAGGGCCTCACCAGGATGGAGATGATGCCTTTGAACTTTTCCTCCACCAAGTCACAGATGATCTTGTTGTTGAGATACGGCACCGGCTCCCACTGCGATCAAAGAAACACAAGGAGTGAGTCCATTCCCTCCTCGGGGACTGGAGACCCAGACAGGCACTCGATCACATTCACGGTCACGCTGTCACCCTGATAGCCCAGGGACCCAGCCGGGGCAGTAAGCTGGGACATGGAAGGACCAATGGTCACCCACAAGAGGCTTCCTACTCACAGCAATACCCTCTGCTTCGTATTCCTCCTGTTCTGACTTGAGGGTGAGTTCGATGAAGAGCTGTTGCAGCTTCTCGTTACAGTAATTAATGCAGAATTGCTCAAAGCTAGAGAGACAGAAAAAATCCCCAAGAGGGATTGATGGGTGATGTAAGAAGACCCCAAAATAATCAATAAGGAGACTATGAAAGGGACAAATGGGAGGTGCTGGGGGTCTCTAAGAGTGACCGATGGGATATGCTGGAGGAGAAAGACCAGTGGAAGGATATTAGCAAGATCAGTGAGGCATTCTGGGGGACCACAAGAGCAACCACTGAAAGATACTTTACTGAGTGATTAAATGGGGATGTTGTGGAACCCTGGAATATCTAAGGGGAAATTATGGGGGTGACCTTGAGAGCAAGCAATAGGAGATGCTGGGGGACAGGTTCAGGGAAAATACTGGTGGGACTTAGAGAAAATAGAGAGTCTGTGGAAGAAATAAGAGAGAAGAAGGGAAGAAAATGAAAAGAAAAAGGAATAGTGAAGGAAAGGGGAGGGAAAGGGTAAGGAGAAGATGGGGAAGAAGAAAGGGAATGGAAAAGGGAAAGGGGGAGGGAATAAAAATGAGGGGTAGGGACAAAAAGGGAAGGGAAGAATACAGAAAGACGGTCAAAGTTGGAGAGAAGAGAAAAAGACAAAAATAAAGAGTGGTTTACAATAGCACCAACCTGTTGTGCTGGAAAACCTCAAAGCCGTAGATGTCTACCAGCCCCAGAACCGTGGTTCCTCTCCAGCTGGGGAATTCTGGGTCCTAAAGTGGAACCAAGGTCATTCACTCACTCACTGCCACTCAGAGCAAAGCATCTGTCATAAAGCAGCCCTTGGCACTTCTCAACAGACGAATCCCCTTCTGCCTGATGGACTGGGGGGGATGGTGAGGAATGCCATGGTACGGCTTGTCAGGGCATGGGGTAGGTGGGAGATAGGAGGCCTCGGAACCAGCCTTACCTTGAAAGCCAGTGACCTATTGATCTTGTTAACCAGCCAGGAGAAAGTACGGCTGTAGATGGCTTTTGCCAGGGCATCCCGGGCATATGCAGCCTGCTCCAGGTTCAGGGGGCTCAGGAGCTGTTCAAGGACAAGTGAATGATAGGTAAAGATGTGCTCTTCCTTCTACCTCCCCCATTCTCCCTTGTTTTTTCTTTTCTTTTTTAACTGTTCTATTTTTGGGGGGAAGGAGTTCTCGGTGAAGGACCCTCTCAGATTTTAATTTCTGAATTTTGAGGGCAGAAAGAGAGAAGTGACTGTCCTAAAGTTACATAGCCAGAATGTGTAAGAGATAAGTCTTGAACCCCGGTCTCTTTCTTACTCTGAGGCCTTTTCTCCAGAGACCCTCTCTGCCTTGCTGTCTTTCTTCCCTCCCCCATTCTTCACCCTTAACTCACAGCCCAGTAGGCTACAGAAAGGACTGGGCTTAGATGGGGAAGCACTGCCTTCCATGCTTCCCCAAAGATGGTGGGACATCTATAAAGACACAGCCGTGACCAAGTTGTTCTGGCTCTTCAATAGAGCATTTAGAAAGTAGAACTCAGTCAAGCAGAAGGATCCCTTAGACTGGGTTCTCGGCCCAGCTTTGGTGACCCTGACTCAGTTGACCATTCCTGTCAGATGGGACAATGAGTAATCTGTATCCTGGGTACATTACAGGGCCCCCTAGGAGAATCGGGTAAAACAGTCATGTTTGTAAAGAGTGTTTGAACAGTGAAGAGCCTAGACAATCCCTCTGGCATCATGGGCAAATGGGTGCTCAAAGAAAGGGTTGTCCATCGACCAAAGCATAAAAAGTTTTTTCCTTGCTCTCACCTCCTCACCCTTGGCAATGATCTTCCTATGGGTCAGCGCTTCCTTCAGCATTGAGCCATCCACCTGTAGCAGCTGCCAACAGGAAACGAGGCAGGGTTAGGGACTGAGGTCAAAGCTGGTCTCCCCTTCCTTTGGGAAAATGGGTCGCCCACTTACCCGGGTCAGGTACTTGACCTGGTTCTCTGTGGTCACCTGGGCATTGCTCTGCTCGTCAGCGGCAAAGTGGATGTTGCCCAGATGCAGCACGCTGGCCACAATGCTCAGCAGGTCCTGGGGAGAGGAAGGGTTCCCATTAGGGGAAATGGGATAGCTGAGGGTTCCACGACAGTCAGGGGCAAGGGCCATCGGGAAGAGGAGAGAGGAAAGGAAGGAGAAAGGGGAGGAGGAGGAAACTGGGGGCAAGGGAGGTCATGGCAAAGGTGGAAGGTGAAGGAAGTTTCAGGAAACTGAGGAATTTCTGGCAAAGAGGAGGTTTGGGGGGGAAGAGTGCATTTCACCCAGCCCTCTTACCTCAATGTCATCTTCATTGAAGTCAATGACAGAAAGAGCTTTCCTCACCACTTTCCAGTCACTCTTGTCATTGATGGATGTGACTTTGGCACACTGACCCTGCAGGGGGGAGTGGAGGGTGGGATGAGCCTCTGCTAAATACCCAGACCAAACTCCTTGGTTCGGGCGCCCACAGAATGGAGGAGAACTTTGGCCATCTCTTAGCCCCCACCCCTTGGCCCTGTTCTTCTGTCCCCATTTCACCTTCACCAGGTACAAGTAGCTCTGGGGATTCCTCTCCAGGCCCAGCCTTCGAAGAGTCTCTTCCTCCCCTCCTTCTAGCAGCTGATAGAAGATATGGAAGTTTCTCTCCCCGTGATTTTGGTGAACGACTCGGGATTTCTCCAGGAGGTAACTGAGGATGTGTCCACCTACAGGGGCCCCCTGAGGAACAGGGGAGGGAAGACGTGGTTAGGGCCAGAAGCAGAGGATAATGTGGACTCAGACAGGATCAGGGATTTTGAGCCAAAGGGATCCGGGAGGCCCCTCATTGTATGAGACACATACCCAATAGATTTAGGGTGATTGGAAGGAGGAGAGCAAGAAAGCCCCAGAGGAAGTTGGAGGAGATAAGGAAAAGGAGAGAGAAAAGTGAAGAACTGAGGTTCCCTCAGTCATCCACTGAGTCTATTATACACAATACTAATTATGCAAAAATAAGTCAGCAGACTGCCTGCCCTCAAAAAGCTTCCAGTCTAGGGGTAGCAAGAAAAGGCAGCAAGTTCCACTTTATCACTATGTGGCAAGAGACCCCCAGGAGAGCCTCCCGCTCCTCCCCCCGACTCCCAGGGCCTCCCCTTGCTGGTCACCCCCAGCCCGAGCCACACACCTTGAAGTCAAACTGGACATCCATGTATTTGCCAAACCGGCTGGAGTTGTCATTCCGGAGGGTCTTGGCGTTTCCAAAGGCCTGGTGTGGGAGAGAGGGGAGGATCTCTGGAGGAAGAGTGTCCCTCTAGGGGAGATCGATGACCCCTTCTGGGGACCCCGAGGCTCCCGTTCCTCCTCCCCTTTCCTCCCCCCATTTTGCTGCTGCCCCTGGAGTCCTTCCTACCTCCAGCACAGGATTGCTCTGGAGCAATCTGTCCCTCACAGCGCCTCCTCGCTCGCTGGCTGGGCAGGTCTCGGCGTAGAACTGCAGCAACCTCTTGGTGGCCTCGGTCTTCCCTGCCCCGCTCTCCCCGGATATCAGCACAGCCTGATCCCTTCTTTCGGTCCGCAGGGCCCGGTACACCGTGTCAGCCACGGCAAACCTAAAGGGGTGTGGGGGTCAGACTGGGGGTGGGGATGGGGAAACACTGGGGGGAGGGTCAGACTGGGGGACACAGGGGGAGCAAATGTGAGGGAATGGGGGTCCCACGGGGGCAGGTACGATTCATGGGTGGGGTTCACAGGTAGCTGGCCGGGGATCACAGGTCAGGAAGTTACTCACTGATAGTCACCAAGGAAGGGGTCATAAGGGAGGTGAAGAGGTTGGGGGTTCCAGATCTAAGGAATCAGGTCAGGACTCAGGAAAGGTCAGAGAGGTCACTCACAGGTGGGGGGGGACCTCATAGAAGCTGACACCCCGGTAACGTTCCATGTGCTGTCGGCTGTAGATCTGGAGGTCCCGATAAGGGTTGACGGAGACCAGCACAGGCCCGATATAAGTCTGCGGAATGGGGTACGGGACAAGAAGGTGAATGTTCTCTCAGACGCTCCTGTATTTCGCTGGCCCCCGTCCCCAAGTGCTTCCCACCCTCACTCCCCTCCCCCTCCCCGGGGTCTTACATAGATGAGGTTTTCCCGGAAGCGCCGTTTCAGGTTCTCGATGAACGCAGCTTCACTAGTGAAATTCTCCAACAGCACAAAGTCCTGGACCCCAACCCGGTCCCTCGCGGTCAGGGCGCTCTCCATGCTGGTGATCCGGACTCCGTCACTTCCCAAGGCCTGAGGAAGAGCAGGGAGAGGGTCAGTCAGAGCTGCCTCCATTGACAGAAGAGGCCACGGGAAGACTAGGTATCATCCACAAGGCACAAAAGGTAGAGGAAGCCCAGAAGGCTGGGACACAAAGGTCATTGGATGAGAGGAAATGCCTTGAGCTTGCAGGAGGGCTCCTCCTCCCCAGTGTCACCGGCCCGCAGAATCTCCAACTAGGATCTTAACAGATTCTCGCTCTCTCTGATTCTCATCAGCCTATCTATCTCTTATAGTTGTCAAGATAAACACACACACACACACCTTGAATCGAGAACCTTCAGTGGCTCCCCAGTGCTCACTGAACAAAACAGACTCAAGCCTGGCGTTCAAAACAGTCTCACTCCCCCTTGGCCATTAATTATTCAACAGTCATTTATTAAACATTACCATGTGCCAGACACTGTGCTAAGTGCTGGGGATACAAGACAAAAGTGAGAAAGTCTCTAACCCAAGCAATTTACACCCTATCAGAGGAGACAACAAGCAAGCATATAATTCTATGCAAAATAAATAGATAAATACAAGATAATTTGACAGGAAGGCACTAGCAATTGGGGACAGCCCAAAAGGTCATCATATCAAGAGACCCTTGACATAAACTCTGAAAGAAACTTGGGATTCTAACAGCTCATGTAAACATAGTCCTTTAAGGTTTGCAAAGTATATATGCAGTATACATAGATGGGCAATTTGCTCGTATACACATATGTATGTTCACAGCTGTATATACGCACACATTGATCCTCTTGGTAGGTAGGTGCTATTATTATCCCCATTTTACAGATCAGGAAACTAAGGAATAGAGCAGGGTCACATAGCTCTCAACATCTGAGACAGGATTTGAACTCAAGCCTTCCTGATTCCAGGTTTAGCACTCCCCAGCTTCTCTACATGACCCGCCTGCCCCAAAGCCTCATGGTAGTCAAGGAGAGAATGCGATCCAGATACGGGAGAGCCCATAAAAAGGCAGGGAGATGATGTGCGCTGTGAATAACGGCGAAAATGGCATTTAGTAAGTATAGAAGAATTGCATATGTTTAACATATATTAGCTTACTTGCCATCTAGGGGAGAGGATGGGGGAAGGGAGGAAAAAATGAGAACTAGGGTGTTTTTGTAAGGGTTTGTAAGGGTGAATGCTGAAGATTATCCAAGTATATATTTTGAAAACAAAAAGCTTTAACTAAAAAAAAAAAATGACATTTAACCACATGGATAAGTTTGTGAAGGGCAGTGACGTTGAATCAGGCTGCAAAGGTAATCTGGAATCAAGTTGTTGAGAGCCTGAAATGCCAAACGGAAGAGTTCCCTGTAGAAGGAACAAGAAACTGCCGGGGTTTGCTGCGAAGCAGACCGATGTGGTCAGACTTGAAATTCAAGGAAATCACTTTGGTATCACCGGTGGCAGGGCCAAGGATTGGACTTGTGACCAATCAGTCATATTTGTTAAGTATCTATTATGTGCCAGGCACTGTACTGAGCACTGGGGATACAAAAAGAGGCAAAAGACAGTCCCTGACCTCACGGAGCTTCCGATCTAATGGAAAAGATGACATGCAAAAACAAATACATACATACATACATATAACATATATATAACATATATATAGAGAGAGAGAGAGACAGACAGACAGACAGACACAGACAGACAAAGCAAGCTCTGTCCAGAATAAGAAGTAATTAACAGAGAGAAGGCACTGAATGAAAAGGGGTTGATAAAGGCTTCCTGCAGAAGATAGAATTCTAGTGATGATGTCATAACTCTAGGGAGCTCCCAGAAGAGGAAAGATCATCCCTGCAATACCTGATATGAATAAAGGTATCCAGAATGCTGAGAGGTTAAATAATTCAGCCAGGGTCACAGAGTACCAGGTAGGGGTACCATTTGAGGTCATTTTTCTGGCACTAAAGTCAGCTCTCTCTCTTCCCTCCTCTTCCTCTCTCCTCTCTCTCTTCCTCTCCCCCCCCTTCCTCTTCCTCTCTCTGTCTCTCTCTGACACTGCTGCCTCCCAACTCTAGGCTTACAAATAAACAATATGGTGCAAAGATGGAAGGACTTGGGGTCAGGAAGTCCTGAGTTTGAATACTGCTGGAGTGGAGAGAGGAGGAAGCTTATTGCAATTTTCCGGGTGTGAGGGAATAGCCGGCGCTACATCACAGAACTGTCTACTAGGGACATTCCACTTAAGTCAGATTGGGCTGCTCCCGCTCCTACCTTCTCCAATAGTAATTCCCCACACCAAACATGGTCTTCCCTGTCTTCTATCTCTTATCAGCATCTTTTGGGGGCTCCACTAGACCATTGCCTCCAGTAGCCAATCAGAAATGATTCCTCGCCAGCTCCAAACTCTTGGACACCTTGGACCTCTCTTGCGAATGGAGCTATTTTCCAATCTGTATTAGTTAATTGTTTACCCATTTCACTCTCCTCCCAGCAGATGGAAAGCTGTATCGAAGCAGCGTGGGATACTGTGACAGACAGACAAGACAAATTTGGAGTCAGGAGAATTCTCGGGTTGTGCCCTGAGCTCGACACTTGCTAAGAGGAAGGCACAAGACTAACGTGTTAGAGGAAGTTTGGTATAGTGGGCAGAGCTCTGGACTGGAAGGCAAAAGAATCCTGGCTCTGCTATTTACAATCAGGGGGACGTTGAACAAGGGAGTTGTCTCCTTCTTGGTAAAATAAGGCTTTAACGGACTCTCTAATTTCTTCCTGGGCTAACCGCGTCTCAGTTTCTTCATCTGCCAAATGGGGATAAATAGCTCTAGGGACAGCATCTACCTCACAGGGTTGTGATCGTCAGATGAGATAATGTATATAAAGGTCTTTACAAACCACAAAACGATATAGAAATGTCAATTATTACAATCACCATGATCTCCTCACGTGACAGGAATGAGCACAATCCAAATCTTTCACTTGACAGAGAAGGGAATTGAGGCTCAGGGAGGACAAGCTACTTGCCCAAAACGGAATGACCAAGAGCAGACACGGTTCAAAACTAGGTCCTCTGACGCGCCAATCAGAGCTCCCACCACTGTTCTGGGTCACATAGGTAAGAAGCGGCAGAGTCAGCTCCGTGCCTACAAGTTCAGCGGTTCGCCTACTGTACAGGATTGCTCTGGACACTCCGTCAGTTCCCATATGCTATCAAAATGTGAGCTCTGGCTGGGATCTTTGTTCCTCCAGCATGCACTGCGCTCCCTTGCATACAGTGCTTACACTTTATAAACGCCTGTCGAATTGAAAAGGATTTCAGAGACCATCTAAGTCCCCTCAGTGCCTGACTTAGAATCACCTCCATATGCTAGAAAAGGGGTCATCTTTGAAGACCTCCAAGGAATCCATTCTTTTGGGCAGCTGTTAGGAAGTTTCTTCCCTCTCCAAACCAAACCTCAATCTGTCTCTTTGCATCTTGCCCCCATCCAGATTCCCGGATCCATTCGGAGGGGACCAGCAGAACAAAACGAATCCTTCTCCCTCCTCAAAGTTCTCTCCCATCCTTTCAATGGACCTCAGTAGACATAAGAGCCACTTTAGACAGGTATTCAAGATGGATGAATAGCACAGTGATGAAAAAGCCTCCAAACAGGGAGGCAACTCCCTCTCTCTAGCCTTCCCCCAAGCATTCCTGAGGACCAGCCTCAGAGCCTCTCCCCAGACAGGAAACTTCAACTCCATGTTCAGGGATGAGGAATATAAAAGTCCAGCTCCTACCTCTCTTTAAGCATTTTGGGTAAGTCAGGGATCCGAAAAATAGGCAAGTTAGCCTCATTTGTCAGCCGAGACTCGGTATAATGATTTTTCCAAGGTTACGCTGGCAGTAAGCGGCAAAAATAGGCAGGGGATACGAGGTAAAATTAAAAGTTACTGTTCTCTAGACTGTGTGGGGTTTTTATGAAGGGGAGGTTCACAGATCCAGCCATTGAGCATATTTACCCAGATACCCCAGTATTAGGCCTTGGAAATACCAGGAAAAAATATGTATGTGGAGAATTATATCCAAACTATATACAAAACGAATATCAGATAATATTGGGTAGTCAGAATCGGGAAGGGGTAAACTATAGCTAAATACAGAATATATACAGACAAGATGGATACAGTGGTCTGGGAAGAATGAGGAAAAGTCTTGAGGGCTTTCACCTTCTCTCCCCAAATCTGTACTTAAAGTGAGAAGCCCTACCCTGCCAGCCACCCAGCCCAGGCTGCCCTTCCCAGGGAATCTCTCTTCCCTGAGGGGCTCCCCTAGAAGAGCAAAGTCTGACTCAACAAGCTTTCCCTGCCCAGGCTGTAACCACCCCCACACAGGCTACAGGTGCCCCGGAATAGCCCTGGGGGCTATTTCATCAGAATGCACAGCTGCCTCCCAGCCCATCCCCAAGTCCTGAGGGGCCAGCAGGAAGCACCCAGGTCTAGCAAGGGGCCAACGGAGATGTGCCACTGGCTTCTTTTATTCTTTTACCCCCTAAAGCTGGGTCTTGAAGGACTCACAGGGAGCAGGGGAGGTGCAGGGCCCGAGAGCTCCAGGTTTGGAGCCAAGGACTTGAGTTCAAATTCTAACTGCCACTTACTGCCAGCCTAACCTTGGAAAAATCATCAGCTGACAAATGAGGCTACCGAACTGTTAAAAAAAAAAAAAAAAAAATTGGAAGGTGGCTTCCAGCGCAAAATGCACGGGCTAAGGAATAGAAGAGAAGGAAAAGGGGGAGAGAAGTGAGGCAGGAATGAGCGGGAAAAGAGGCTTCCCCTCAGTCCGCCGGCTAGATTTGGGGAGAAAGATTTCGAGAAGGATCTGAGTGAGAAGGAAGGGTCTTAGGATATATAAGCTACTTCGGCCCAGCTCCTAAAAGAAGTGACCTCTGACCTAGAGTAGGGGAAGACGTGCACATCTGGACAGAGTAACATCTGGACCTGGGAGCAGCTGGCAAGTTTCAGATTTCTGCTCCCCAGTGCTAAGGAACGAGCAACGTCCCCTTCAGACAAGCGAGCCCAAGTGGGCAGCGCTCCGCGGTCCGGCCTACAGCTAAGGTTGCAGCCCCCGCCGTCAGAGGGGCACTGGAACGTGTGGGGCTCCCACCACCGCCCCCAGCAAAAGTCGGGGCGGGGGGTCCCAAGAGGCGCCCCCTGCCCCGGCTGCAACCGTTCCGGGAGCAGGGCGTCCTCCCCACCCCCATCCTCTCCCTACAACTTTCCGGGACATTTTTCCACCCGAAATTCCTGGGCCCCGCCCGCTTCCTGCCCAAGCTACGGAGCTGGGGCGGGGGTTGGCGATGGGGACGGGGGAGGGCAGTTCCCCGGACCCCCTCCTCGGCCCCTCCCCCGGCCCGCTCACCGATGCTCGGTACCGCATCTTGACCCCCCCAGGCCGTCCGCCTGGGCCGCCTCCCGCACGCAAGCACCCACTCGGCTCAACGGAGGTGTCGGGCACTGGCGGGAGGGGAGAGAGGGAGGGCAGGCGGGCGGTGTCAGCTAGGGAGGGGCTGGACCGCCCACTGCCCCCTCCCCCGCCTGCCCGAGAGGCAGGGACCCACAAGACTGGGGGGGCAGAGAGGGGCTCCGGAGGCCTACGCCTCTGAACCCTGATTACGAGGAGGGGTTTGGGGGACCCCGGGAACCGCGAGCCTCTCCACTTCCCCTCCGGAGGGGCTCCCTAATTCCAGAGCCCCGGAGGCGGAGCTTCCAGGCCCCCTCCCCTTTTTCTCGGCCCCTCCCCCGGGCGGGGGCTCCGCCTGAGTCAGGTTTTCCAGGAGAGCCGTAGATTCCAGGGTGGGGCGAGCTCCACACCATTCCAGCCGGAACCAGGGAGGCGGCCGAGTCTCCGCGAACCAGGAATTCACTTCCGGACCCTAGTCTAGACCGCTACATTTTAGAGAGGGTTCGAAATGGGTCTCTATAGGACTTTGGCTACCGGTCCTCAAATAATGGAAGACAGAATTTCCCTCTGGACATCCCCTTTCTCCGCCGTCGAGTTCCGAGAAAAAGCTAAAAATAGAAATGTCCAAATAGGGCCCGGAGCAGCCGGAGCAGGGGGGCGGGACGTGCTTTGGAAGAATGACCCTGTCCACTGACACTCCCACCCCCAGCAAGACGCCAGGAACCCTTAAACTCACATTGAGTGGGGTGGGGGAGGGAGAGCTGAATTCCGGGGGAGGCTCACTCCAGCGCATTGAAAGTCCCACTGATCAAAAAACTCCCAGTTTCAACGTAAAATCTGGCAGGAGGCCAGAGAAAGGCAGCCAGCCAGCCCCAAGTGTAGTCTAGACAAAGCCTAGCAGTGTGACCTTGGACAAGTCACTTCTCTCAGATCCTCAGTTTCCTCATTTGTAAAATGGAGTGGGCTCAACACATTCTCTCCCCACCTCTTTCCTTTCGTCTACTCAGTTCTAAACTTCCGAAGCTCCCCTCGCTCAAGAGAGTAATATCTTCCCTCTTCCACTTCCCGTTTTAAGTCCATAGCTACCCAAATTTCCCTCCTTCGGATAGTCTCGTAGGCTAAACAGGAGGCCCGGATTCAGGCCCCAGACCTCAAGCTCACTCAATCCCGCAGCCTTTATTCTCACTTCCAGTTAGCCCTTCAAAATCAAAACAATAATCCCAGCCGCCACCACAGGGCCAGCGAAAGGGCTCATGGCTCCGTTGTTGATTTTCAGCTACTCCTCCCCCACCCCGGCCCTAGGACAACAAGGGGCTCTCGGGGGATTGGGGTGGTGAGAACAACAGATGCAGGGCTCCCCTTAGGAGAAGCTAATTAGCTACAGAGCAACGGGCGGGGAGAAGGGGACCCAGGTAGGCATCCCTTCCCACCCAGCTATGAGTTAACTTCCAGCAGAGTAGAAATAGGCTGACAGCTGGGATATGGGGGACAACTTCCCCCAACCCCCTCCACACACATACATATACCAGGGGAATGGAAAGCGCAGCTGGGGAATGGGCGGGGCTGAACAGGGATCAGGAAGGGGGGAGGGAAGAATAGTCAGAAGAAGGGGAAAGAATCCTCCCAGACACTTCAGCTCAGTAAAAATGACAGAATTCAGGGCGAAAAGAGACTATGGAGGTCATGTGGCCCGAACCCACCATTTTATAGATGGGGTTCGATGGACAATTAGTCGTTCAAGGTCACAGATTAGCAAGTAGCAGGATTTGGATTTGAACTCAGTTCGGCTCCCAGGTTCATTCCTACCCACAGCACACTTGGTCCCGCAGACACTCAACTATCCCTGGGAGGCCAGGACCCGATCAGCGCACATATCCCGCCCCCCCCCCCCACACCAGACTGGCTGCCTGGGCGGGGGTGGGGGTGTCCCCCACAAGGGCAGCTAAAGAGCGGGGAGTCTTCCCGTAACAGAGAGGGCAGCGCGGCTGGGGGCTGCTGGGAATTACAGACCCTCTACCCTCTTAAAGTAATTGCACCAAACTGTGGCAGCAAACTAGTTAATTACGGAGCCGAGGAGCCACGTGGTGGCTGACTGGAGAGAAGGGGAGTCGGAGGAAGTCAGCAAAGACCTTTAGGAGGGGGCGGAGACTTTGCCCTTTCCTGCGCAAAACCCGGGGGAAAGAGCCCGAACCCCTTCCCTTCCCTTCCCCCAATCTAGACCCCAGTCTCAAGGCCCCGCCCCCTAGGGCTCAGGCTCCGCCCCCTGAGACCACCCCGCTCCCGCCGTCTTCGTGGGTGGAGCTTCTTCCCGGGGTACTGGGGTGGGGAGCTGGACCCAGGCTTCGGCCACGATCCAGAAGGCAACGGAAGCCTGGAGGACCGAACTTACAGGGGTGTGCATCCGAGAGTGGAAGAAGGTGCCCCCCCCCCCAGACCCGGCCCGTCCAGTCCCGTCTCGTCCCTTCCCCCTTCCCACTCCCACTCCTCCCAACCTCCGCAGCCAGGCCGGCCCCAACGCCCGCGTCAGGAGCAAGGAATGAGGGGAATCCGAGGGGGGAGGCGGGGACGTCACGCAGCGCTCGGGGGAGGGGTACGGGTCTGAGGGAGGGGATTCCTGCTGAGGGAAGCCGGGGGTGGAGTGGGATGGCACACATTCCCGGGATTCCCACCCCGACCAATCTGCAGTCTCGGGAGAGGGCCGGGACCCACACCAGGCCGTGCGCCCCCAGGGACCACGAGGGAGATTTTTTGGGAATTTTCAGGAACTTCCCCGACCCCCAAATAATAACGTCCGGGCCCTAGGTGGGTGAAAAGGGCCGAACTCGGAGTTAGCTGATGGCTCCCAGGCGTGCGAGCCCAGGTGGCAAGTAGGATATGCTGAAGCTCAGGCGGAAGGCTTGCTTCGGGTGGGTGTTGTGTCCCGACCTCGCTGCCAACAGCCGCCTGGCACACCCGTGCCAGCCCTCGCTTCCTGCAGTCCCCTTTGGCTGGGCGGTTCTGACACAACAGGGGGTGCCGGGGCTCTCTGAGGAGAGAGTGGAGGACTGTAGGGAAAACCTGGGGGAAGTCATGTGGAAAGCGGGTTTCGAGTTGGAGTTATCCCATCAATTACCGAGCAGCTATTAAGCACCTACTATATGCAAGGCTCCTTCTGTAAAAGTCAAACTCTAAGCTCAGCCTGTTTACATTCTCAAGTTAGGAGGGGAAGGGGGTGGATCCTGTACATCCATTAAGTATAGAACGACATCTACGTATCAGATTCTAGGGGGGAAGGTGGCCCAGCAGCTGGAGGGAAAGAGAAAGCCTTCTGCATTAGATGCTGCTCGGAAAGCCCAGAGGAGGACATCCACTCCTATTCTAATATTACAGATCAGGGCCAAAGCAAGAAACGATTTACAAAGAGCAAGGAGGCAGAGTGCTGGCTTCAGAGGAAGAACTAAATTCAAGCCCCACCTCCATAACATGAGCTATATGATGGGGAAGTCAATTAACCTTTATGAGCCTCAGATTTTTTATCTGTAAAATAAAGATAATAATACCTTTTACATCTCTGAGGTCAGGGAGTGTTTTTCTGTTTTCTTTTTTGTCTTTGTATTCCCAGCATCTAACACAGTACCTTGCATTTAGGTGTTTAATTAATGCTTGCTTAATTGAATCAGGCTGATCCTGTAGAATAATTTGCAGACCCTGAAGTGCTACAGAAGTGGATGTTGTTTATTATTTGAATCCAGGTCTTTTATGGCCAGATTTATTTTCCAAAAAAGGGGGCATTCAAGGCTCTTCTGCTTAGGGAGAAAGACATATATAGGATCAAGAATTCTTTCTACAAGCTATCTGATCACTGGGTCATCCAATTTCTGGTCCCCTGGAGCTGTGATAAGCTCCACTCATCAGAGTGGAGCTGAAAACTTGAATCACAGCTTTTCTACTTTCTGCCTGCTTGAATCTGCCAAACTCATTTCCTCCATTCTGGGCTTTGGTTTCTTTCTCTATAAAATTGAAAGGGGAGTGGTGGAAGTAAGTGGGGGGAGAGCTGGACTCTTCCATTTCACAAGCAGGGGTCTTTCCCAGCCAGCCACAGGGGACCTTTGCAAATTCGTTACATCTTGTTCCCTTTCCCAGGCTTTGCAGACAGTCCAGCCCCCCTGGCCTATCTGTTGCTCCTCACCTGAAGCAATCATCTCTCCATGCAAGGGTGGGTCACCATGCCTGGAATGTGCTTCTTCTTAACTTCCTCCTCTGAGTCCCTACCTTCCTTCAAAGCTCAGTTTAAGGGCCACTTTCTATCTGGGACCTTCCCAGATTACCACCGCTCTCCCCCAAAAAGCTACTAGGATCCCCGTAATTACTTTGTATTTATGAGTCACGTGGTTTCATTTGACAGAATGGGGACCATTTCATCTTTGCCTCTGCAACCCCAGCTCCTCAAATAGCATCTGAGACTCGATTCTGATTTCCTGTGACAGACAAGCCAGATAGCCCTGATGAGCCCCAGAGTCCTTTGGAAAATGGAGATAATACTACCTGTAGTATCTGCATCTCAATGTTGCCATAAGGAAGATGAAGAAGCTGATAACATAATTATTATAATAACTAGCATTTACACGGAGCTTTCTGGTTTCCAAAGCACTTTATTTGATCCTCACACTCCAGTGACAACTGATGTAGAAGCTATTATTATTCCAATTGAGGTAGACAATTAAATGACTTGCCCAGGGTCATACACCTGGTAATTGTCAGAGGATGGACTTGAATTCAGGTCTCCTCAACACCAGGCCTGGTGCTCTATCTACTTTGTTACCGAATTGCCTCCTCAAATGAGATACTATTTCAAACCTCAGCACCCCAGGTACAGGTAACAACAGCTATCTCTATTATCTTGATCAGGACATATGATTTCATCTGGTGTGGAAACTGCAGATGCAGATGAGATACCTCCATAATATATAGATGTAGAGTTGCCTGAGGCAGTGAGAGATTAAGTCATTTCCCCCCTGGCTCCTGGAACATATGTTAGGAACAGTACTAGAACTTAGGACTTCCTGGTTCTCTATTCACTATGACACACCGTCTCTCTATTAAGGATAGACAATACTTAACAAGTATATAATACTTTATAATATATATTTCTCCATTTCTAAGTCTCAATGTCCTCATCTGTGAAATGAGGATGATAATAATAATAGCTCACAGAGTTGCTGTGAGAATCAACTTATATATATATATTATTGTATATCTTATATATTTTATTGACAATTATCTTTTTATTTTATTATATATTATTATTATCTTCATTTTACAGATGAAGACATTGAGACCCAGAAGGGAAGTGATTTATTCCTAGTCACACAATTAGTATACTTGTTACTTGATTGTGAGCCCCTCCTTCTCCCTACTTCTTCATATCACATCTTCTCTGGATCATTCCTCATCCCCATCTCCTTTGCTCCTATTTCTGATGAAGAGGTAGTGCTTTTTTTTTTTCCCACTGATGCAGTTAGGGTTAAATGACTTGCCCAGGGTCACACAGCCAGGAAGTGTGAATTGTCTGAGACCAGATGTGAACTCAGATCCTCCTGACTTCAGGGCTGGTGCTCTAACCACTGCACCAACTAGCTGCCCCGGTACCTCTTTTTCATAAAGCTTCAACATCATACAGCAACGCTGAGAGGCAGATTCTACAGGTGGTAGAAGGAATTTTTCAAAGAAGGAATCTGGGGCTCACTGGGATTGCATGGATTGTCTGTTACAGGGAATTGAGTCTGTGTCTCTCCTCAGTGGGATCCAGAACTCTTTCCAGTTGCTAGTCGATCGCAAGATCATTAGACTAGTCAACAGGCATTTATTCCTCTTCTTGTACCCCCAATCCCAACCCATTCCTTTTCCTAAAGGATGACTAAAGAGAGCCATCCCAAATCGGAGATTCCTGCCTTGCTGTTATTCCTTCCAGCTACTGTCCTTCTCCCTTTTGCCATCAGGCTCCTAGAAAAAGCTCTCGTCTGCCCTCGTTGCCTCTACTTCCTCACATCACACTTACTTCCCAAACCCTGGGAAGCTCAATGTGGCTTCCAACCACACCACTGAATGAAGCTACTTTACAAAGATTTCTCAACTGCTAAATGCAGTGGCCTTTTCTCAGTCTTCAGCCTTCTTGACCTTCCCAAGCAGCATTTTGTATTGCTGAGCCCTCCTTCCCCTCAGCTACTCTCTCCACCTTCAGTTTTTTTGGTCTCCGTTCCCTCTGGATTTCTCCTTTCCATCTGATCACGCTTCAGTCTTTCTGACTGGATCAGCACACATCCCTTCCTCTTTATGGGAGCACTGTAGGTCTTTGCCCTGGGCCCTCTCTTTACACTTTCTCTCTGGGTGATCTCATCAGTTGTCACAGGTTCAATTATCATCTCAAATCCACATAATCAGTCCTCACCTCTCTTCTGCGCTCGGCTTCCTTGTTACCCACTGCCTACTGCACTGCTCCACTGGGAAATCCCAAAGGGACCTCAAAATCAACATGACCAAAAAAGAACTCATTATTATCCTTCTTCTCCAATCCATCCTTCTTCCCAACTTCCCTGTTTCCATCAAGGGCAATACCATCATCATTTATCCTTTGAGTCACTGATTCACAGCCTGGGAGTCAGTTTCACCTCCTCACTCTCACTCAGCATCTAATCAGTTGTTAAGTCTTACATCCAAGTCAACATCCAAATCACTTCCCCTTGTCTTCACCAACACAGCCTCCATCACCCCTCAGCCAGGTTCTCGTTAGCGCTTTCCTGGACAATCACAATATTGTCCCTGCCAACCTCTACAGCCCTGTGTCCATCTGACTGCCAAATGACTATCACCAAGGTGCAGGTCAGACCCAGTACATCCCGCTGCTCAAGAAGCTGCCAATGGAACAGAATTTTTCAAAATGTCTGTTTGACATTTAAGGTTCTTCACAGTCTGGTTCTTCACAACCAACTTTCCTGAATTGATTTCACATGATTTTCCCATCATGCATTTTGTTTTCCAGGCAAATTAGCTGTTATTTCTTATATATAACATCTTCTCTCCTGGCTTTCCCTTAGGCCTCTTATCTCTTAGGAGACTTAGTTCACTTCCCCTTCAAGCTGAACTATCATCTCCTTCAAGAAGCCTTCACTGATCTATTGCTAAGAATAATTAACAACAATAATAGGTAGCATTCATATTGTATCTTACGGTTTGTAAGGTGGTGTATAAATATTCTCTCATTTATCCTCCCAACAACTCTGGGACATATCATCACCATTTTATAGATAAGGAAACTGAGGCAGATAGAGGTTTGTGAGCCAATAACCATTTATTAAATGCCAATTATGTGCCAGGCACTGTGCTAAGTGCTGGGAGTGCAAAAAGGGGCAGCAGACAATCCCTGTTCTCAAGAAGCTCACAAATTAACAAAGGTTAAGTTACTTGTCCAGGCTCACTAGTTTCTGAGGCCGTCCCTACTCCACGTCAAGCGCCCTGTCCCCGGTGCTAGCTAGTTACTAATCTTGCTCCCAGAAACATATTGTATATTTTGTATCTCAGATTCCAACATTAGTATCCACAATGCCTTCCTCTGTGAGGTGATTGTTATTTCCCAATGGTGTGTGTGTGCTTCTTGAGAGCTAAGGCTCTGAATGGTTTATTTTGGAACCTAGAATAATGCTTGTCACATAGGAAGCCCTCAGAATTGAATTCCTAGGATGTGAGATTCTAAAGCCAGACCTCCACCTACTACTATTAAGCCCTTCTGCCTCTCATTAGTATCCCAAAGGAATTAGCCATTCCATGACTCCGAAGTCCCCAGAGAAGCACCTGGATTGCACCAAAAAGGAGACAAGTGATCTGTTAAATGGTGATGATACTTCCCAGAGTTGTTGGGAGGATAAATGAGAGAATATTTGTACACATTTTACAAACCTTAAGATACAATATGAATGTTGCTGTTATTATTGTTAATTATTCTTAGCAATAGATCAGTGGTTTCTCTTTTAATACTTCCATCCATAGCGTTGAGGAAAGAATACTCAACTTAGTTCTGAACTTGGAATCATGGGCTTGAACTCCAATCCCTTTTAGAAATAAGATACAAATGCTACTAAGAGTAAACCACTTGATCTCTCTGAGCCTCAGTTTCTTTCTCTGCAAAAAGGGGATTAGAAGACTCCTAAAATTCCTTCCAGCTCTATAACTGAGGCCATTCTAGATCTCGGTCTGGTTCTCACTAGTATTTATCCATTGCATCCTAGCCTCTGCCCACCGCTATCATTTTTCCTTTGAGCAGATGAGTCCCTCATTTTATGGGAATGGTTCCCCAAACACATGATACATTATACATAGAAAATGTATTGAGATGGAACAGCGAGGTGGCTCAGTGGATAAAACACCAGCCTTGAACTCAGGAGGACTTGAGTTCGAATCTAATCTCAGACACTTAACACTTCCTGGCTGTGTGATCCTGGGCAAGTCACTTAATTCCAATTGCTTTTGGAGGGAAAAAAGAAAAGAAACCGTATTGAGAGGATATTATTAAACAATGTAGATGGTAAGGTAGAGAGGTGGATAGGTCCTAAAAGATCAATTTTCAGTACAAGATAGGAAAAAGTGGAAATTGCAGGACAGATTTCACCTTTATGTAGGGGAAAGAACTATTATCCAAACGTGGAAGCAACTGCCTCAAAGGTACTGAGTTTCTCCTCACCTGAAATGTTCAAGAGAAGCCAGAGAAAGGATTTGATAGAAATCAAACAGGGTAGCTAGGTAGCAATGCAGTGGATAGAACACCAAACCTAGAAAAAGGAAAACTCATCTTCATGAGCTCAGATCTGGCTTCAGATACGATATGACCTTGGCAAGTCACTTCAACCTGTTTGCCTCAGTTTCCTCATCTGTAAAATGGAAAAGGAAATGGCAAACCACTCCAGTATCTCTGCCAAGAAAACTCCCAATGCAATCATAAAGAGTGGGATAGGACTGAATAACAAGAGATCAAATGAGGTGACACATATAGAGCTTTGCAAATCTTACAGGGCCGGCCCAAGAAAATGCCTTTCCTTCCTCTGAACAAGTAGAAGGAGACTAGCTGTAGAATACTACTATCCTGTCAGACACAGCAGATTTGTTGGTTTTGCTAAATTAATTTCTCTTTTCTTTCTTAATCTTCCTAACAAAGAATGGCTCTCTGGGAAGGGGAAAGGAGAGAGAAAGAGATTCAGAAAGGAAGGAGATGTTAAAAACAATAAGCCTCAATAAAAAGATTTATTTCTTCTGAAGCATTTGGGGATAAGTTACTTGTCTGGGGTCATACAGCTGGAAAGTGTTAAGTGTTTGAGTCCTCCTGAATCTAGGGCTCATGCCCTGTCTACCGCACCACCTCGCTTCCCAAAAGAATATTTTTTTTTAAAAAGAAAGATCTGACAAATTGTAGAAAATCCCTTCAAAATACTAGTTAACTATATGATTATTGTTATTAGAGGGCTTTTTGATCAGGGACGGATGGGACTAGATTCCAGCTATTCCCAGTACCTGACATTCTCCATCCCACCTCCATGCCTTTGCTCAGGCTGTCCTCCATGCCTGAAATGCCTTCTAGCCTTCTCTTTGAACCCCAACTTTTCCCTTCAAACTTCAATTAGATCGAAGTAGAGAGGAATGAACAAGTCCTCTCTTTCCTGAGCATCCTTCCTGCTCCGTTTGTTAGTGCTTTCTCTGTTCTTTCCCCTCCCCCTCAAAATAATGACCTTGTATTTGGTTTGGCTAGATTTTGTATTGACTTATCAGACATATGTTGCTTTCCCATAATATAGGGTAAGGTTCTGGGGACAGAAGGTAGGTTTTTTCCTGCCATTGTCAGTCTTCTCCCTACCCCACCCCCCTCCACTTTCCCAGCCCAGTGTTAGGGACAGGGCTAGGGGGTGGGCTTGTGATTTCATTGGTGTAAGGAACTCTTGGATGGGACAACTCCCTTTACTAATATAGATCACCACCTCTACTACATAGTATCTTAGTGATTTGCCCACGGTCACATAGCAAGTGTGTATGTCAGGGGTGCAAGTGGAACAGATGGGGCAATTTAACCAAAGCTTAATGAATCAGATTAACTGGATGGTCTCAAAGATCCCTTCTGGGCAGACACACCCACTGAGCATCCCCTGCCCCTCACTAGCTCCCAAACTACAACCTCCTCCTATCACAGAGGAAGAGCTAAAAGATGAAATCACAAAGGATTTTTAAAAGCAAAATTTAAAGATGAAACCAGGAGGGATTTTTATAGTAAAGTGGGCTTTCTAGCCTTCTGGCTCTTTCCCCACCACAGGCTTAGCTTATTTTGATGAAGCCAGCCCACTACTATCACAGGATGAGGAATGAGAGGTCAATGATCCTCCTACTCGATTCTCCAGGAGTCTCTAGGACTTATTCCCAGGCAAAGAGTGCTGAGTCTTCTCCCTCTCCCCAGGCCTCTGGGTGTGTGAGAGCACAGGAGATGCCTTAGTGACAGATTGTTGGGGGCATGAGGGAGGGGCAAGACAGCTGGCCAGAGCTAGTGAGAGCTTGAGACCTCCATCTCTCTCTAGGGAGTAAAAACATATTTGCCCTGTGGTCCAGTCCCCTCTTCAAACCCTTTTTTGGACCCAGGCCAGTCCCCAGTGGCAACTGCTCAGACACATTCCCTCCTCCAGCATAATTGGAGGGGGTAAATCACTGAATCTGGAAAAGGCTGGGAGGAAAGGAACCAGACTGGGGAGCAGGGTGGGGAAGGGGGATGGCAGTAGGGATAAGGGTGAAGCCAGGAACATGGAAGGAAGATGACATTGGGAAAGGACTTTTTTAATAATAGCACTAGAGTTTGGGTTAGAAGGCCCTCTCTAATTTTGACATTCTGGACTTAATAGCAATAACTGGCATTTATGGCTTAAAGACTTGGAAAGCATAACAGGAGAGAGACAGTGGAGTATAATAGAGAAGAGAATTAGCAGTTGAATCAGAGGATCTGGGTTCCAGTCTTCCAGATACTTAACTAACTGACTGAATAAGTCATCTGATCTCTCAATACCCACACTAGGCAATGTTCCAAGGTTAATCAGCAAAGAAGGTGCGAACTAGCGTTGTCTGACAAGGCAATTTCATCACCCAGGAGTTCTCCACCGCAATGAAATCACAGGACTGCTTCCTATCTTTTTCCAGTCCTTATCTCAGACAATTCCCATATCAACCTTGTAAGGTAGGAAGAGGGAAAGCTCACGGTGAAGAAACTCCTCCCTCTGCCAATGTGGATCAGCACCTCCCGGGGAAATTTCTGCTTTCAGAGAGTTGCCTGGGGCCACCGAGATACTAAGTCCACGTTGTTGAGTGTTTCAGTCCTATCTGACCCTTTGTGACTCCATTTGGGTTTCCTTGACAAAGATTTTGCAGCAATTGGCCACTTCCTTCTCCAGTTCGTTTTATGGGTGAGGAACCGAGGCAGACAGGGTGAAATGACTTGCCCAGAGTCACATAGCTGGGAAGTGTCTGCGGCTGGCTTTGAACTTAGGAAGATGAGTCCTCCTGACTCCAGGCCCAGCACTCTATCCATGATGGCGCCACCTAGCTGCCCCCCTCATTCCATAGGGGCATAGATTCTGAGTCCTCAAGGAACTTTGGTGATCACTGAGTTGTCTCCTTAGGTAACAGTTGAGGAAACTAATTCCCCGGGAGAAGGGAAGTGACCCGTCCTGAACTACCCTGCAGCTCTCCATTGAGCCTCCCAAGGTTGGCGCTACAAGTAGGAAGAAAATCGAGCTCAGAGAGATCAGAGAACTAAGAAGTATCAGTGGCAGGATCCAAAGCTGGATCCCTCTTAGCTCCAGGGGCTCTCTTGGCACCGCGAGTGGGGGGGTCTGTCGCTAACTAGCCCTGGGACCATGGACAGGTCACTCATGTTCTTAGCTTCAGGTTCCCCGGTTGTTAGAGCTTCACTGTGCTTATTGGGTCCCTGGGGTGGGCAGAGTCCTGAGCAGCAGGTAGGCAGGGGGAGGTGCAAAGTTTGGAGGGCACCAGATGAGGAGATGGGCTCTGAGGGCCTTTCAGCTCCTACAGCCATCCCATCATTCCCTGATTTAGCAACTGGGTGGGGGGGATGGGGAGAGAATGTCTAGAAGAGCCATAGCAAGAACAGGTCATAGGGAGATCAAGAAGATAGGAAAGGAATGAAGAAAAATGGAGATAAGAGACAAGGGGAGGAAAAAAGGATCCGGAAGTCTGGCAAGAATGGGATGACTGGGAGAAAGAGGGAGTGGATAGCCAGGGGGCAGGTGGGGCGCTGGGAAACCAGCCTAGCCTAGCAAAGAGGGGACACGAAGCCAGGGGGTCGGGGTCGAGGCAGGGGAGAGGAGGAAAGGGAGAGCAGGGGGCTCACCGCTTTCTCCCCTGACAGCCCCAACATCTCCCATTTTATGGCCAGATAACTAAGTCTCCAAAGTGGCACTAAGTCCAACGAGCAGGGTAACGCAGAGGATCTAGCCAAGGCCGGCCTGGGCAGACAAGTAGAGAACCCAAGTCTGGGTCATGGGGTCCCAGCCCGGGGTAGGAGGGGCGGCCGGCCACACCCCACCCACCCCACCCCACCCGGGGCCTGCCCGGCGCACTTTCCCCTACATTGGGCGGGCAAGAAGGCGCTCCCCCCAGCCCCGGCCCTCCCCGGTAGCCCGCTCCAGCCCTGCCCACCCTGCCCCCAGCCATTGCTGCCCCAGCCCGCGTGGCTGCTCCCTCGGCGCAGCCCCCGGGCCGGAAGCTCCCCACGATCACCTGCAGCTCCCCGGCCCCGGCCCCCCGCGAGCCCGCTCCCCCTGCCTTGTACCCACCGGGCTGGCGCGGCTGGCTAGCAGCGGCGGGCTGCGGGGTCCGGCTCCGGGCGCGGTGGGGCTGGGGGCCGCCGCAGTGTCCTGTAGCTCAGGCGCCCGGCTCCGAGAGTCAGCAGCCCGGCCACTCCCCCAGCCAGGGCCCGGCGGCGGCGGGGGACAGCAGCGCTCCGCCTGGCGTCATCCCGGCCAGCTCCCCGGGATCGGCGAGCTGGCGCGCGCGCGCACTCACACACATACACACATGTACGCACACACACACACATACACACACGGACTCGCACCCCGCCCCCCGTCCCACCCCTCACCAGGCCCCGCCCCGGCCCGGCTCCTCCCGCCCTGCCCCCCTCGGCCCTGCCCCCTTTCCCCTTCTCGGCTCCATTCCCCACATCAGGCTGTGAACGCAGAAAGGAAAGCGGACAGACTTGTACTCGGCCCCCGTCCTTCCCTGAACAGTCGCGGGGACCCCGCACCTACCCTCTCCCCTCCCGCCCTCAGTAGTCTCAGGGCCCAGAGTTACACAACCACACGTAGAAAACCCTGGAAAGTCCCTCGAGCAACCTTCCCAAAGGGGCAAGGACCCAGCTTCTCGGGTCCCCCACCCCCTCCCCAGTCTTGTCCCACCCCATGCAGCCCAGAAGCCGGGGCCCTTCCGGAGAGGATTGGCCTTGGGGTCCAGGGCCAGGCCGGGGGTGGGGTGGGGGGGCAAGGAGGCTACCATTAGCTTTTCCTCCCAACCCCCTCTCACCACCATACACAGACCAAAGGGCAGAGGTGAACTCCTTTCTCTATCCCACACTAGGGGCAAACAGGTTAGTTCCCCCCACCCCCCAACAGACCTCAGAAGGATCCAGCCTGATCAACCCTAGAATCTCTCTTGGGCAGAGGGAACAATGGACCCAAAGCCAAACACGTCCATCCGGATCCTAGGTATGGAGCGGGAGGGCACCTTAAGGCTCACCAGGTTTCCACACTCCCCCCATCCCATGTTGTTAAAGATGAGGAAACTGTCCTAAAGGGACAAGGTATTTACAGAGAGTAAATGACAACGCTCGGGTCAAGCCCCGGTCCCTGAGTCTGAATCCAATGTTCTTTCCCCTGCACTGCACTGTCCCTCTTCTGTCACCGTATTCCAGCCCTTTTCCAGCTTTGGACAGACCCTTTTCTGATCTGAAGAAGGGCTCCCTCCTTTTCTCCTCTCTTCCCCTCCGTCCTACCCCCAATCTCCTAGCACAGAGGAGTTTCATTTCTGGACTGGAACAGCAGCAGAAACCGCTTTCCACCTCTCCGCATCCCAGCCCCATCCTTCGCTTCATGTGACAAGAGCACCCCTTTCCTTCCTCCATGAGGGCGGGGAGCCCCTGATGCCCCTCTGCTTCGTTTCCATCCTTCTCTGAGTATGACTGTGGGCTGTTAGTGGCTCCCCCACCGCCCATCCCTGCATCCTCTCCCCAGACTTACACTTTTGCAGGTGCCATGGGGGTAGACCACCCGAATGATCTCCCCTGTGGGGATGAGTTCCACTTGCAGCGCCATCTCGACCCAGAGATTGCTCGGGCCTCCGAGCCGAGAGCCGGGGCCAGTGCCCACTGCTTCCTGCTGCTCCGGCAGCTAGGAATTTATGGCCTCAGGCAGGGCTTGCCACTTGGGCTAGGTTCAATTCTGGCCCCAGGGGACGTGACCGAGTCCGCTCCTCAGGACGCAGCCGGACAGTGGCCCCAGGGCTGGGGCTGAGAGCAGGAAAGGGAAGAGCTGATAGGGGCTAAGGAAATGCCTGCTGCCCCAGGTAACCAAGGGGAATGATGAGCCCCCCTACCCCCCTTCTCCAGGATTCAGGGCTTCCGGTCAAGAGGAGGGTGGGACATCCCTCTCTCCAGCTCCCTTGCCACTCCTATGATTTGGGTCTTTCCTACTCACTCCCAGAAGTCCAGGCGATCCGAAGCTTTCCATTCTTATCTGGGAGGGAAGTGGCCTAACAGGGTGGGACAGGTTAGCCCAATGCGGCCTCAGAGGGCAGGCAGGCTGCTAATTCCCTCCCGGACTCATACCTGCCTGATGAGCCACAAGCACCGGGACCTCCCGGCTGAACCTCGATGCTGGGGCTTGGAGAGGCAGCCTCAGAGGAATTGTGCCAGGTAAAGGGCACGTTACAAAGGAGAAGACGGAGAGACTGTGGCAGGCTGTACCTGAACCCGGTAACCAGGGCTCTGTCCAAGCAGGGGCGGCTCATTCTCCCTCCGGGGGCCTTAACTTTGAACCTGGTTCTTTGCCATCCTCTGCTGTAGGGCATCAGCCTGTCAGCCTTTGTCTGTCCCTCTCCCGAGCCTGCTTTCTTCCCCTATTCTCTCAGGAAAGGCTGAACATCTGGGTTTAGTGGGACCCCATCTCCCAGCACAAATATACCTGGGGCTGGATGAAAATCCAGGCCTCCTATCTTCACTCGCCCTTTCCCCCCTAATTTAAGCCACCCCAGTGCCAGGGCCAGAGCTACCACCACCACTACCACCACCACTGATGTCTTTGGCTTGGGGGAAAGAATTCCTAAAGCTGCTCTGGCAGGAGGGAAAAGCTTCAGTGGAGGGTGGACATCTATTCTCTCCCACTGAGTCCCAGGACTTCATCTCTTCCCTCCCCACCCCACCCCCATTCTCTGGTGAGCATCTTTTAGTTGTGTGCTGCTTCTTCCCTCCCCTGCAGGCCCACACCCCAATGTTCCTGTTTTCCCTCTCCATTTTCATTGTTGTTAAATCACAGCTGACATTTTCCTGGCCTGAGTTGGAGCCCTTAGGACTTTTGGCTGTTCCTTGTAGGAAGTGAGAAAAGGAAGTGGAGAAGGAAATCACCTTTCCCAGATGGAGAGGCTGGAGCCTGGGAGATGGTGGTTCCAGCAGCAGGGAGACATTCCTTTCAGCCCCATCCTTCCAACCACCACGGGACACCCCACTCTGTTCCTTCACTCTCCTCTGCCGCTTCTCCCTCCCAGGAAAGGCCAGTAGTTTCCTTCCTCTGGAAAGCACATCCATCCAGCAGCAGGTTCACTTCTGGCGGCCACACAATGGCCCTTATCAGGCTAGGGAGTCAGGTCCCAGAAAGAGTGAACGGACACCATGTCTCGGGCACTTCCTGTTTCCACAAAGGAGGCAGGGCTAGGTTCATAGCCGCCACATATCCTGATTGGGGAGGGAGGGGGATGTCACCCCCCTCCAGCTCTCCCCTACCTCAATTAAGGCGAGCCTTCCCCCTTCCATCTCACCCCGCTAACAGAAGGGATGTCTGTGTGCAGGCTCGTTCTGGTGACATGAGGGGGTGGGGTCAAAGAGCAGAGAAAAGGAAAAGAGAAGACAGGCTAAGAGGAGACAAATAGAAAATCCAAATTAGAAAATCTAAAAATATCAGTCCACTGGACATCAGGTGATCCGCTTCTGAATTCTGTGTCTACCAGAAATTAGCCAGGTGACTCTGGGCAAGTCATTTTTCTAGACATTTCCCCCCCAGTAGGCTCATGGGATCACTGAAATTTCTTCCAGTGTGGATAGTTTATGAACTATGAGATGGACCCAAGCAAAAGAGGCAGAGCCGTGATGGTGGAAAAAAGATCAGGCTCCACAGGGCCAGAGGCCAAATCCCCATTCTGCTACTTAAGGGAGAGATGTCAGGTGGTTTTCTTACCTGTAAGAAAGGCTGGATTAACTCTTTAAGGTTCCTTGCAGCTCATGAATAAGCTAGAGGCAAGAGAAAGCCTTCAGGAGATCCTCTCATCAGTGCCATACAAATGGCAATTAGACCAAAAAACCTGGATCCTTTCCCAAAATGGGTCTTTCCCTTTGGGGCCAACATAATATTTTCCCGCAATTCCCCAGGAATTGGAACCATGTGGGGTGAGACTTTTTTGATTTAGATCTAGGAGAGGTAATTGAGGTAATTTCAAGGTGGAACAACACGAAAAGGTGACATGGGGAGATAAGGACACATCAAGTCCAAAGAGTGGACAGGCAGGAATGTAGGATGTCAAGGGGAACGTGGCTCCTTGGGATAGAAGGTGGTCATCAGGGGAAGGTGGGCATGGGACAAATAAAGCTTGTTTCAGCTAAAGGCTGGACTAAATACTGGGGAGTGGGGCAAGAGGCAAAAACAAAGGTGTGGTGCAGGTCAGCTCTCCGAGAACCCCCACAGCTGTGGATCAGAGCATCCGAAGGAGCTGCAGGGCAGCCTTTGCTGACACAGGTGTTGTGGACTGGGAATGATATAAATTGGAGGCAGAGGGAAGAGGAGAGAGGTCAGAGAACAGCAATGGCCTATCAGTCTCTTGTATCATCTTCTCACACGAGGAGATCCATTCTGGCTGGATCTTCAGCAGCCACTGTCAGGTGGCTCCCGGCTATTCCACAGTGTGGGAATTCAGGGTATCCCTGGTTTTCTAAGCTTCTAGAGCTACAACACCCTCATTTGGAAGCTGACAAACTTCCGGTTCCAGGGGATGGGATGCTTTGGATTGAATGATTGGTCCAGAAGTCCAGTCCACTTCCGGACTTTCCCACGCCCTGGCACCACCAGGAATCAGAGGGGACTGATCCCCAGGCCCTTCTATCCCAGGATCAGAGGGGCTTTCATCCATCATCTTCCCCTGATCCTGGGTCAGCTGCTTCCAAGCACCATGAACAAAAACACATTAAGCCACTCTAAAAGCCATATCTCTATTCTCAAATATAACAGACACAGATACCCAGTGTCAGGTCGCTGGGCTGGGGAGCCGGGGCAGAAACAGCAGAAGCGAAGGGAGACATCCGAGACTTCCAAAGGGGAAATGTCAAGCAGCCACAAGCCTGGAGCCCCCCTCGGCGAGCTTCTCTGCGGAGAAGGGGCTCTGTGGTCACTGAATCGACCCCCTCCGGGGGACTCTGGGTAGGAGGGAGGAGAGAACCGCAGTGATGTCCCAGAGTGGGCTCCCTGAGATGGTCTTTCCTAGGAGACTAAGGCAGAGTTGCCAGTGACCCCCAGAGGCTGGGGGTGTTGAATGACTCAAAAGTTTCATGATAGTACCTAGAGAGGAATGTTTTTTAAAGATCCCCAGATGGCCTTAACTATCAGCTTGCTCAGTCCATGCAGAGGGGTCCCAGTGTTGCTTCCTGTGGGCCGGTATCTCATAGTTCAATGATGCTAAGTGAGTTGGCTTGTAAGGACCTAATTGTTAGGGGGTCGGACTATCCCAGAAAAACTGAAAGGCGGCGAGATGAGGAGGCTCAGGGCCAGCTCCTTCCGTTCCCGTGACTCTGCCCAGAGGGAAGGTTGGAGCCACAGCTGCCTCACAGCCAAGATCAGGAGGCATCAGAACTGACTGAATGCCCCCCACCCCATGACCCGAGACTGCACCTTATTGCCAAAGGGCTTCCTGATCCAGGACCCTCTTGATGAGACAGTTAGCAATGTGCTACTCTATCGACGCTATAGGCCTAATTCTCCATGCTGCAAGGGCACATTAGGACACGGCCATCACTATGTCACCCCTGCCCTGCCACAGAGGGATACGATCTGCCAAGATTCCTCCTAAAACTTGGGGGCCTGCTGCCAGCTGGTCAGAGGACCCCGTACAGCTCTGGCTGCCCATCCCTGCCAGCCAGAGCCCTGGAGATGGAATCACAGGAATGTGGGGCAGGAGCCAGTTGGGGCATGTGGTAGCAGCCCCACCGAGGACATTTCGAAGGCAATCGGCCCTCCCTAGGTAATGGGGCAGGGCAAGAGGGTGGGAGGAGGAGACCCGGGGAGGAAGCAGAGGAAGTGGGGAGCATCGAAGAATCCCCCATCACTCAGTTGATCATTCTTGAGAATCCGCTGCAGGTGGAGCAGCTGGCTTCATCTATATCCTGGGAACTGAAACCTAATCCCAGTCCTGAATGAGGAACCAGGAGGTGATTAGGAGAGGTGGACGGCTCTGCAGGGGCTGCCCTTGAGAAAACTGGACACACAAGCAGCAGCCATCCCGGGGAGCTGTGACCCCCCATTTAGGCATTCACCCTGGCTCAATACATCAGTGGATCTCCATTCTTTTCTCTCCAGTCTTCTGGAGTCATGTCATTTCTAGGGATCTGAAAGAAGAGAAAAGCTGGTCAATTAGTGCTCGAGGGTGGGAAGGGGGCAAAAGAGAGGCATTTCTGCCCAAACTCCTCACTGTAATTGAGTTTTTCAAAGCTCCCCAAATGAAAGCCAATGACTGCAGAACAGACCTCTCAAGGTGACTCCCTATTCCCTTTGCTTTGCCCATTCCCCATGTTGACCCGCTCAGTGACCAGTAATAGCTCTTACCTGAAAGGGTTCACTCAGCCCCACTACAGCCTGAAGGTCATTACTATAGTAACTGAGAAGAAACTCTCCCCCTTCCTCTGCGAAACTGCTGGCATTGATATAAACCTGAAAGAAGGAAGGAGATAGGGAGAGGAATGTGTCAGCTGGAGGCCCGGACCCTTACCCATTTGCCAGCCCAGTTCCCAGCCTCTCTTTCAAGAAAAGTCTCTGGCTCTTAGGTAGCAGAATCAGCATCTGGCCCTCTGCGCCTTAGTTTTCCCCTGCTCACTAACTCCTGCCAACCACGCATCTCTAGTACCTCTGCTGGGCATGTGGGAAGGAAATGTAGGTTCTGGGGAGCGAGAGCTACTGATAGGGTTAGGGCCAACTCCTGAGTGGGCTCAGTGGGTCCCGGGTACCTTGTTAAGCCCTTCATTTGAGGAGACCAAGTTGTCTTTGACCCAGGCATAGGTCACGTAGTCCTTCAAGTGGCGTATCACGACCTAACAGTTAAGACAAGGTTAGTAGGGGTTAGTCAAGGGCCTGGGTGCTATAAGACAGACCCATGTCATGGTCAAGGGGGCTCACGGCTTCCCAGCTCAGGCTTGTTGGAGGTTCCACAGGAAGAAGCATCCAGAGATAATGGAGGGAGGTGGGGCAACTGGGTGGCGCAGTGGATAGAGCACCAGCCCTGAAGTCAGGGGGACCCAAGTTCAAATCTGACCTCAGACACTTAACATTTTCTAGTTGTGTGACCCTGGGCAAGTTACTTAACTCCAATTGTCTTTAAAAAAAAAAAAAAAAAGAGATAATGGAGGGAGTCTCCAGAATGGGGCTGCCATGAACAGAACCTCCAAAATGCTCCAGTGACAGAGTCCTATTCTTACATACATGGTTCTTCCTCATTACCTTGTGGAGACCAATCCAATCCCAGGGGCTGCTGCTGAAGTCAGGGCTCTGGATGTAGCTGATCACCAAATCATAAGGCGTGATCCACTGACTCTCAGGAATCAAAGTGATCGGTGTCGTTAATTGTTGGGACTTCAGCTGGACGTGACAAGAGTGAAGTTCTGATCATTAAGCATTCTCCTAATCTCAGGGATAGGGTTGAACTCTATGGAGTGGGACAGGGGCATCAATGTGGGAGGCTGTCAGGAATCCACGGCTGTCCTTGAGGGAAGGCCCTTGCCCTGAGACCCCGAGAAAGGGTCAGAGTTTGGCTGGCTAGGAAGATGAAAATATACTGTATGACCAGAGCCAGCTCACCTGCAAGGGAGGACCAGGAGACTACTCTCAGCTATTTCACAAGAAAAAAATGCTACTTTAAAAGGAGGGGGAAGCCCTTCACTGATGGAGCCTGGGGGACGGAAAGAGGAGACAGTCCTCTGAGGAGATAGAGGGGCAAATAGGTAGTACCAAAGGCCCAAAAGGAGATAATGTCAGTGAGGAGGGAAGATGTCAACTTGGATCAGCCTTCCACATAGGTTCCAAGTGTTCCCAAACTTAAGGGTAAACTGCAGGATTAGAGACTATAGCCTTAATTGTTTCTCTATTTCCCCGAGAAGGGCAAGTAAAATAGTTGGCAGTCTTTATTTTGGTGGGAAGGCCCTGGCTCTGAGCACAGACTAAAATAATTAAGACTCTTCTACTGAGAAAGGCAAAAAGCGTGATTGACACTTATGAAATCAAGAACAACCCAAGTAAGGTCATTAGGTTGAGGGAGACTCCTAATAAAATCTGAGCAGGTAAGTTTAGAACGAACAGGAAGAAGTTCTCCTTCACAGAACGGCCAACAGGTAAGGAATGCCTGATCTTGAGACTGACAGAATCCAAAATGGCATTGAGGGAAGAAGGGGAATCCTGAATCGGTGAGGACAGGCTGGACAATGGAAATCTCTCCTTGCCCATTTCTTTGGGATCTCTATTAGCAACTAAAGATCAGGCTTCAAGTTCCATGGGCTAAGTCCAGGGAGGGTGTGCAGGAAGGGGGAGACTCACCTCTAGCTCAAAGGTTGCGGTGACTGGTTTGTGGTCACTGATTTTATATTTCATATGGCTTTTATAACTTTTCAATATCAGAGAGAAGAAGGTCTCACATTCCCCAGGCTCATCAGAGTTATCGAAAGGCTCCTGCTTCAGCCTCCAAAGGATGCGGTCGGTCCACGCTGGTTTTCGTCTTTTCTCACTGAACTCGTAAGGAAGAAGGGGGAAGGAAGGATCAGAATAGTTCGGTGTTTATGACATCAAGAATAAAATGCTGGACCATCCCAAATAAGAGTTTATAATGGCCTCTAATGACAGGAATCAACAGGTACAAGGCGCCTGTGGTAATGGATGGGGAGGGGCAGCTAAACTGATAGGAAATGCTGCTAGTGGTCAATCACAAAGAAGCAAGTCAGAAAGTAGGAACTCTTCTAATTTTCCTGCATTGCAAATGAATGCAATCCCATGATTCGAAAGATTCTGACTTTGCATGTAAAGTATTAAGGTGCAATTCTAAAATCTCCTCCTTTTAAACTAAAGCAGCATCCATTGCCCCTAGGAGCCAAGAATAGTCCCAGAAAGGAGTCCTGATGGGCATTCTCATCAAGGGCTGGCCCAGAGTGACATCATGGACCAGATTGATTCCTTTTTCTTAAGGCTACTTCTTGTCCTTCCCTGACCCCCTCAGTAGAGCACTGAACTTAAAACTTTACAGAGAAAATAAAGGTCCTGTATTCTTCCTTAGTCTGCATCTCCAAAGCCCTAGATGTCATCTTCCATTCTCTTCCTTTGACTAACATATGAGGAAGAGGTGGCCTTTCTCCTCGATGAAGCCAAAATCTGAACTTGCATCCTTGGTCCCAGCCCCTCATTCTTCTTTCCATAATCATCATCTACTCCTGATCTCCAATCTCTCTTCTCTATATCCCTTCTTTCTCTCTTCCCTTTCATAATCAAACTCTTAGAAAAAGCTGTCTATAATCACTATTTTCTTCCCACTTCATCTCCAAAGAAAGAATTGTTAAACTCTGAGGGAAAATTCCAAAAAAATATGGTTAATATGGAAATGTTTTACATGTTATCACATGTATAACTGATACCTGATTAATACAATTGGTCCAAAATGATTACAAAGGATTCATAATGAAGAAATGCTATTATTCACTTCCAGAAAGAGAACTGATGAACTCAGTGCAAAATGAAGTATAATTTTTTCCAATATGGTTAATATGGAAAAATGTTTGACATGATATCACCTATATAACTGATATCATTATTTGCTTTTCCAGTGTGTGGAGAAAATCGAAATTGAAAAAGAAAAAATGTTAAAAATCAATAAGAAATACTTTTGGAAAAAGTCTCCTTAATTTTCTTCTCCCTGCATAAATAATCCCCAGAAAGCCACAGGGCACATACTAAGCCCTACCTTCATCTTTTGGAAGAGCTGTACAATGAATTCATGCTCAAGTTTAGCTCTAGAGTTTTCCTTTTTTTTTTTTAATTAAAGGTTTTTTTCCTTCAATAGTAGTTTACTTTCCCAAATAGATGTAAAAATATTTTCCAAAAAAATCATTTTTGTAAGATTTTGTGTACCAGTTTTTCCCTCCTTCCCTACTCTTCCCTCTTCCCAAGATAACAATTCTTTTAAATTTATTTTCATATTTGTCGTGTTATACAAGAAAAATCAGAACAAAAGAGAAAACTACCAAAAAAAGCAAACAAATAAAAAAGCTGAAAACACTGTGCTTTGATCCATAGTCAGTCTCCATAGTTCTCTCTCTGGAAGCAGATGGCAATTTCCATCCTAAATCTATTGGAATTGTCTTAGATCACTGAATCACTAAGAGCTAAATCTATCATTGTTGATCATCACAGTCTTGTTATTACTGTGTACAATATCCCCTTGGTTCTGCTCACTTCACTTAGCATCAGCTCACAACATCAGTCTTCCTCATTTCTTACAGAACAATAATATTCCAAACTTATTCAGCCATTCCCCAATTGATGGGCATCCATTCAAATTCCAACTCCCTGTCACCACAAAAAGAGCTGCTACAAACATTTTTACACGTGTGGGTCCGTTCCCAAGAGTTTTGACTCTGCAAATGAAAATACTTCTCTTGTCTAAAAAAGACAAGTTAGTCCTTCTACATGTTTTTTCCTCTTTCAGTTGTGTAGAAAATCCAAAAGCCAACTTTATTGCCTAAATGTAACAAGTGGATCAATTCTGATGTCTGAAAACATCCTCGCTTCTCATCTGAGATGTATTCTGCTTAAAAATGCCAGCTACTCCATGACTTTAGGAACAGGGAAAGAATGAGTCTTAAATAAAAACAGATTGATCTTTCCACAATCTGCTTGTCATTCCTCTGCTCAGAAAACTACATTGTCTCTCGTGCCTGTTTCGTCAAAACCAAACTCATATTTGTCCTAATCCTCCCCAACGGCTGCTGTTCTTCCTTCTTCCCTCCAAGCCAGCTGCCTCCCCTTTCACTTTCCCCGTATGGTCCCACCCAAAGTTGGCAAGGGATTCTAACCTGCTATGGCAGTCATATCCTGCTTGTACTATACTTACCAACCTCATTCTTTCTCCTGCCTTCTGTTTATTTAACCAGCAGAATTAAGGCCCAGACTTCTGATAAGCTGCTGTCTGTTCGCCCAAAGTGACTTTGTCACCTTATCTTTAAACAGAGCTAGGAACCTTCTGATGTCTAAATACTGGGAGTTACAAATTAAAGACCCAAAATGAAAAACACTGTACTCTAGAACAAGCACTACCTGAAGCAAACACAGCCCTGCTCCTGCAGGCCGCTACCCCACACATACAGACATATGTCACTCCTCAGTGAAACTTCTAAAAGGCCAGAAGACCCTTTAGTGCACTGATGGAGACCCCTAACATGTGCATGATTCTTTCAGATACATCTTCCATTTGATTTGATCTTCACAACAATGCTATGTATTATTATCTTCAAGTTCTGAGCAGTGAAATGGCTTATTCTAAGTTAGTTAGTAAATATTAGAGCTCATATTTAAATCCAGGATCTCTTCTGACATCAAGTCCAATATTCATTCTACTATATCAGAATTCTCTGGATGGAAAAAAAATCAACCTTTGTAGGCCTCCAGAGATTTTCTTTAAATTAATGTTCCTCCCTAAGTAAGGGGAACTTCATCTTCTTAAGGAGTCAGAATCCTTTTGCCTTTTTATTTATAATTAATCTATAACTTAGCATGTTTTTTTTATAAAATCACCACATGCTGCTGAAAAATGTGTATTCTTTACTATTATTCCTTTCAAAGGATTCCCTAGGACTTTCAAATCTAACTTTTCCAAAAGTCTATTCAATCAGTTTTCTATTTTCCACTTATGCTTATTTTTCTGTTTATCAAGCTCTGAGGGAAACATTAAAGTTTCCTATAATTATGATGCTGATTTCTTTTCACAATCCAGTTAAGTTTTTCCTTTATGAATTTAGATTCTATGTCATTTACTGCACACATTTAATGTCATTTAAGTAGAATGTAGTTTTTACATTCATCTTCTCTGGATAATGTAAATTTTTACATTGTCTTGTCTGATAAAAGGATTACAACTTCTACTTTTTTTGAATTGCCTCTTTTTGAACTTGCTACTCATTCTTTTTTTTTTTTTTTTAATATATATATTATAGCTTTTTATTTACAAGATATATGCATGGATATTTTTTCAGCATTGACAATTGCAAAACCTTTTGTTCCAACTTTTCCCCTCCTTCCTCCCACCCCTTCTCCCTAGCTGCTCATTCTTATACTTCTTTTGTTAGCATCTAAAAAGGTGGGAGGCACAAGGTGAATGTTCAACAAGCCTCCCCAGCCTGAGCTTCCACTTCTGGAAATTCCTTTGTCCCTTATTCCTCTGGTGGGTAAAAAGGCTATATGTGAACTGCCCTCCCTGATGCACTTTCTCTTTAGAGATATTTAATCTGTTGTCTCACTGGGTCCTCATCACTTCCTCCTCCTTTTTCTGAGAGGAACAGGACCTTTGTAAGTCACTGATTTCTTTCTCTGCTTCTACTTTCTCCCTGTGGATAAATCCGAGGCAGTTCCTTTTGTTTCTGGGAGGCTGCTGGTTTATGAATTGGGAAGGAAGTAAAGCTTCCAAAAGATGGCAATTGTTTCTATTTTTTTTGGGGGGGGCTGCTTCTCCTATCCTTTGCTCCCCTCATTCCCCATCCTGGATCCCCCAGTCCCTTCCTCCAAATCCTCTCATCATTCCCTCCCAACCAGCACCTTCCTGACCCACATAATGCTCTCCCAGGTCTTCCTACAGCTAGTCCCGCCCTTGGCCCCTCACCTGGAATCATAATTTTCTGAGTTGATGTCAAATTTATAGGTTGGTTGGAAGAGCAGGGGACCCTCCTGGAACTGCTGGAGCAGTGAATCTGTCTTCTTGATCATGTTGAGCTACAAAAAGAAGATGCCTCATTGCCACATGGCCAACAAACTGGGCACTGGCTGAACACCGAAGCTTCAGGATAGAATGAGAGCGGGGACAGGCGGAAACATGGCTGGAGGAAGAGTTCTCAGCCTCTCCTGTTCTCTCTGCTGTCACTGTAAATATATTATCCAATGCCCTGCCAAGGAAGGCACCAAATCTCTCAAGTGCTCCCCACTGCTTCCTTCATTATCCTTTTACTCTACAGGAAAGGAAGCCGGAACCCTTTTGCAAAACCTATCTGCTGCCCCAGACAAAAGCAGCTGATGAGACTCTCAATGTTTTTCTGGGGACAAACAGTTGGCATATCTTAAAAAGGAAGGAGGTTGTCAGGGCAAGCCCCCCACCCCCAGAGTTAAGGAGATCATGCACTATAGGAAAGACATGCACTTGAGAGGCCTTGGGGGTGGTTAAGGGGAAAAGGGAAATCAACCCAATAGAGAGGGAGGAAGGGAGAGAGGGAGAGAGAGAGCAGTGGCCGAAGTAGCCTGATAACGGGACAGTGGGGCTGCTGGGGGAGACCCCTCAGAGCTCGCAGACATGTGATTTAGCCTGGGCAGAAAAGCTCTGCAGCTATGGATTTTCTACCAGTTAGAACTCTCTTAAAGTAACAGGAGTGGTACACGGCAGATAATCTCTTGGACGTAGGCTGGGACACAGGTTCCCAAGGGCCAATCATGGGAAGGACAGTGACAGGGACAGAAAATGAACACCGAGGAGGTCTTGGTCCTCCAATCCCTTCAGACTGGCCTTCCTCCAGACTGAGCATCCAACAAAGGGCTCGCTTTCTTTATTCCTACCTGATCTTTCTTCCAGAGGACGCTGTAGTGCTTATTGTTGATGGATTCCTGGACGAAACACAACCCGTAATCCTCAATGCGAAAGTTTAGGTCACCGAACCACACGAGGAGGCTTCAGAGAGAAAGTCAGAATGAGCATCACCAAAATGGAGCCTGTGGGCACCACTAGGGATGTCAGCTCAAGCCATTTATTATCAAAATGGAGGGCAATGATGAAATCAGATGTAGAGGTCATGACCTCCCTGGCACCCATAGCTGGTCATCTGGCAAGGCCCAAATGGAGGGAGGGAAAAGCAGCTTCCTGGTACCTGGAGGTGCCTGGTACCCAGAGGCACTTTCACTCTTTCCAGCCCAGAGGGATGGGGGTTGATTAAACAGCCGTGCTCTAACCCTGGCTGCCTCTGAACAGGAAGAAAGGCCCCAGCCAAGAATGGAAGCTCAGGTTCACTCCCCGGGTTAGCCAGGGTTCCCAGGGCCTGCTTCAGGAAGAGCTCCTAAGGCATGGAGCTCTTCTCTGCATTAGACATTAGGGCACAGTTTGGGGGAAAGAGGCAGGGAATGGGACCTCAGGTAAACGGGCTTGGTGATTTAGGGCTAAGCTGGAGGAAAGTCGGAAAGCTCAGCTGGCAGCTTCCTTCAAACTCACTCATGGTCCAGGATATTGGGGATGTCTTCCTTCTCAAAGTTCTGCATCTCCAGGATCCTGTCGAAGTCGTTGAGCCGCTGGTCAACATTAGAAACGTGGGCTGGCAGGTGACAATTGAGGAGGCAGATAGCATAGCCATATAACCGGAAGCAGATGGCGACTCCCCCTTTGTTCCCCTGTCAGGGAAGAGGGGCAACAACGGTTACCTGCCTGTTTCTGGGCTCCCCCTGACCTCCTCAGAGGGAAGTCAGCAGAGGGAAGGCTGAGCCACAACCCTCACCCATGGGAAAGCTTCCCCGCCACACATGGGCCCGCCCACTCTCCACAAATCCTCTAAGCTGGAAGGGGCTCCACTGCCCGGGGCTAAGTTCGGGAAAGGGCCTGGCAAATTCACTTCATGCAGGTTTATCTGTCCTACTACAAAATCTTTTGTCCGTTTTTACTCCGTGAGGCGGCCCAGACCCCAGCCAGGCGTTACCCAGAAGCCACCGAGGCCAGTACGGGTGTAGTTGGTGTAGATGCCAGAAATGAAGGGCACGTGCTGGCGCTTAACCAAGACCAGTAGGAGGAGTCCCTGCATCCTGATGGAAGACACCTGTGAGACAGTGGAAGATGCGCCCCCAGTTATTTCAGAGCTAATCCAATGCTGTGGGTCTTCTAGTGCCTCCAGCTTCAGCCTCAGACCCATGACCTCCCCTCTACCCACCGATGCCCATCTCTATGTCAGGCTGACTTGGTCTGATGGCCTGTGACCCCACTTGAAGACCTGGGGAGAGGGGAGAGTTTAAGAAACCCATTCATGGTCATCTGTGCCCATTCTGAGCAACAATGGAGAACAATGACTCTCTTCCATCTCCTCCTAAGGCCAGCTAGAAAATCTGTGGTCACAGCTGCCATTTTTCTTGGAGACTCCCTGAGACTTGTTAAGAGGAGCCTCTCACTCTTACAACGTAAGCCCAAGATGCTAAGAATCTCTGATGCTCCCTAAGGCCCTTGCTGCTTGGGGGAGGAGGGGCAGAGAAGGAAACTTTTACTTAGGGCTCCTCAAATGTATAATCTCAAGGAAATAGGAGATGGTCCAGGAGGCTAAGGGGTGGGTGATGTTAAAAAAGCAGAGCAGAACCCTAACATAAAATGGGAAATATCAGTGATGAAATATCAGGATGGAGGAAAGGACACCCGAGGAGCTAAAACATGCCAATCTGGGGACCTGAGGGAAGATTCTCTGCTCCCCCTCCAAAAAAGACCGCAGTAAAGCAGAGGCCTCAATCGCGCTTTCTAAGTGACCGTTTCTGGAGCACTCAGCTCTAAGCTGGAGGAGGAAATCTCCTGGGTGGGAACATGTCCTAGGGCCTTCCAGGAATTATGAAACCCGAGCCCTGGGCTCAGGGAGTTCCAAGGTAGAAGACACAGCAAAGTGGGGAAACCCCAAGAATGGGTAGGTGGGGTCTGAAGACAGGAGGCTGGACACTGCTTTCAGCTGATATTTCAGGAGCTCTGAAATATCCAACAGCTCTGGTGGGGAGCATGTGAGTCAGACTGGATTCAAAGAGTGAATGGGAGCCAGTTAACAATACATTCTGGTTCAGGATGTTTCCAGTTTAATCCCATACTGCCTGGCAGGTTTGAATGCTGGCTTCATCCCAATGGCAGCCACTCCTTCCTGGGTGGGTGTCCTAGACAAAGGGCTCCTCGCAGGTACCCAGGGCAGGGAGAGACATGTTGAAAATGGGTGGGGCAGTGGCTGTCCTAGGGAGAAGTCAAGGGGAAATTTTAAAGTTTGGTAGAAAGAAAGGAGCAAAGAGGACGCTCACTGATTATGAGTTAGGAGGAAGGAGAGACAAGATCTGGTGCTGGTGGGCCCTGGTGTTCAGGAGGAGTCCTGGCCTTCCCTAGTTCCTACCTAGGTTCCTGCCTCCTAGCCCAGGTAGCCTGAAGGTGGGTGTTTTCCACGGGTTCCTCCTTGGTGCTGACTCCCTATTTCTTTCAGGGGTCAGCCTTGGGGTCAGCATGCAGTGGGGTGAAGTCATTTCCTTAGTATTGCTCTCTTACTAAGTTGCTGCCCACGTAGCCATGGGAGAGTCCAAATAACCCCAACTTGGCGGGGGAGGGGAGGGGAAAAAGAGAGTAGGGAAGCGAGGTGGGAGATGCAGAGAGCAGCTCCACCCTGGGGCTGGCAGATGGTGAAGCACTGGCCTCATCTGAAGGGGGTTAGCCCTGATTCTCAGGAAAGTGGCAAGGAGAGGGAAGGATCCAGAGGCTGACTTGCCCCTTTTGGTTTTTGTTTTGTTTTTTCCCTCCTCCCTAGGAAGGAGAATAAAGAGATTCAGATCTAGATCTGTGAAATCCTCAGGTCAAATGAGTGGAAGAGCCAGGGGGTCTGTTTGGCCTGAAGACATCACCAAGATAATATCCCCTTCCAGTCCAAGGAGCTTCTTGTAGGGCCTGTTGAGGTTAGCCCCCGTGCCCAGCCCTTCTCTGGGCTGTTCCCTCTCCCAGGCCATGAGGTAGAAGTCCCCTGGGGCACCAGCATGCTGGCCGTCGCACCCATCCTCCTCTGGTGTGAAGTGCGTCCTGGTACACAAGCCAGCAGACCTGGGAAGGGCTGTGTCACAGAAGGAATCTCTGGGGGGAGGGAGGGCAGACAATCTAAAATCAAAGGGTCAAACTGCCCTTTAGACTTGGCTGGTATCTAATGAAAAACCAGACAACCTTGAAAGCCTTACAAAGAAGGCGGGTCCAAGACCAGGGTCTTGAGGGAAATCTAAGTTTAGAGTTTTAAGTAAACAGGAGATAAGAGGAGAGATGTCGGCCAGAGAAGGTGAGGGAAGGCACTAAGGGGCCCCACTGGTTCTGGGAGCCACAAGCCCTTCCCAAACAGCAGCTCTTTGATGCCCGATAAACCCGGCCAACTACACCAAGCGCCGCCCTTTTTGCATCTGTTCCCCCACCCACTCAGCTCCCAGACACAGAGAGACCCCTTTAGGATGGATGTCAGGAATCATCCAGACAGAGCCAGGGCCTCCTCCGGCCACTGTTGAGGACAAAAGCTTCCAGAGGATGCCCAGAGGAAAGGGAAGTGTTTTTCAAGCTGAAGAGACAGAAATAGCTGATGACCCTGGACAATACCCCATACTGAGAGGCCACAAAGTACAGCCCACTGGCTTCGCCCCTAGTGCAGGGGGGTGAGGGTGGGGCAGGGATTAGGAGGCTCTAGTTTTGCTGTCAGAGGCACGGCCCAGTCCCAGGCACTAAGGCTGACTGGGCAGAGGGAGAGGGAATGGTCTCCACTCTTGGAAAGATAAGGAGTGTGTGGCTGGTGCAGGGAGATGTCGTTTCTGTGAGGGGTGAGGGCAGGGCGGCATGTGGCCAAGTTTCCTGGGATCTTGCCTTGGAAGAGATCTTCCTGGCTTACTCACTCAGAACTAGAGGGGAAGCAGGCAAACTAAAACCTGGAAGGAATGGAGGGAAGGAGGAGGGGGAGTCCTCAGGTAAAAAGCCAGCGAAGAACATTAACCCTCCCACCCGAAGCCAAATCCCAGGATCTCTCTGTTACCTTGATATAACTCAGGGGGGAAAGAATGTCCATGAAGAGCTTGCTCCATGGATCTTCAAACGCCAGCTCAGAAAGGTAATTGATGAGGCCACACTTTACTTCCTGTAAACTGACCATTCCAGGGGTCACTGTCTTTGCTTGAAACACCATCCTTTGTTTACCAAAAGCCAGCCCTGATTCTGCCCGCCATAAGTCCCTTGTTGGATCTGACCCAGGGCCCCACAGGAAGCTGGAGGCTCCTGCCTTCAGATGGAGCACGTGGACAAATGGGACCCTGTGGCTATAGAGACCCATCTCGCTCTGCTTTCTCCTGTTACCCAACCCCCGGTTAGGTTTACCCGATTTCCAGTGAGGGATCCCCAACAGAAACTTACCCAATGACATATATGTCTGGGGTCGAAGACTGGTTGTCAAGCAGAAGCAAGTCAGTGATGTCGGTGGGAGGCGATGCACATGCCACGTTCCAGGTTATGACGTGCAACCTGGGGATGAACGCACAGTGAGGCGACAGAGAACGAGGGGTCAGGGAATGGGACGGGGCCCTGGTCTCCACTCAACTGTCTTTCTAGGTGAATGAGGACAGAATAGGAAACGGGAAGATTTTATATCTGACTGGGAGAAAAAATGAGACCTAAGTTGAAGATATTTCTCCTTCAGCTTTTTCTCCCACAGCAGGAAAGCCTTATCCAGCGTGTGAGCCATCTCTTCCTGAATGTCCTCATCTGAGCTGATGTCCTCCACACAGGTCAGAAGCTGCACCACTCGCTGCCGGAGGGGCGAGCGACCCACAGAACTGGTACCGCTCACGCTGGCAGAGCGTGAGGAGAACGATGGGGTCTCAGAGTCAAGCGAGGAAGAAGACAGGCTGTTTCGTCTCTCCATAAGCCTAACCAACCACCTGGCCACTCAGCAGTCACCGACAGGCCACCACGAGCCTCTGAGGTCCAGGAAGAACCAAGAGCCTTAGAAATATCCTAAGGAGCAGCTTCTACTTGGTAGGGTAAAGCGTTGGGCTTTCATAATTCAGGGAAAGTCCAGAGACTGAAAACAATAAATAACAGAGCATTCATTTTTTTTTTTTTTTAAGAGACTTAACTGCCAATCCTGCTAAGTCTTTGAAAACTCTAAGGAGAAGCATGTGATCACTGGTTGGTATATCTGGAATTTTCCCTAAGAGTCAAGTGAAAGAACTTTCTATTCTTCCCTTCCTCTAAGCCAAGTCACCTTTTGAGTCCTACCCCATCCCTCACATATCTTGGGGGACAATGAAATAACACTCTTCAATCTTAGGGGATTTGGGGTTCGCTCCTCTGAGGCTTGGGAGAAACCTGGGGCAAAGGAAGGAGGAAGCAGGAGAAGCACATCCCAAAGCTGTTATGGGGCATGGGACTGAGCCCCACGCTGGGCTAGCTGAGCCACAAGCGGCCAGGACAAATAAGTCTCTAGGAGGGATAATATCAGTTCACATATATTAGTGCTTCAGGGCCTACAAAAGTTTTCCCTCACAGTTCTGCGGTTATTGACATTTTATAGCTAATGAAAAATGGAGACAAAGAGAGGTTAAATCCCTCCTCCCAGAGTCATACAGCCAGGAAATGGCAGAAGGGGAAACTATACTGGGGTCACTTTCTGATTCCAAGTGTAACCCAAGCTCCAAAGACCCTTGGAAGGGGAGAGAGCCCAAAAGGTTGTTGGAAAGGGGCCCTGAATTCACCTTCTACAGACTTAATACATGTTTTGCACATATACGTATCTATACGCACTCACAGCTTTTTCAAATGTCTGTGGATGCTGTTGTGATTAATAAAACAAAAATTCATCAAAAAGTACAGCTGAATCCACAGAAGCTTTTTGTCATCAAGTGTTTTCTCAACCAATGGTTACTACTAACATAATTAGTACCGTATGGGAGAGGGTCTTCCTACGGGAAGATAAATCGGAGACCCAGGGAGGAGGGACAGGAGGGGGTGGCTCCGGAAGGGACCTGTTGCAGATGGCACCCGAGTGTGGCAACTCCTTGCCAAATACCGGCTAGTTCACTTTCCCCTGGCACCCGCGGGCCCACTTTGGGGCCCCAGAAGCTTCCTCGTCTTCCAAGCAGGTGAAGAAGCTTCCCCAGGTGGCCAGTCCGTGCTGATCGCGGGTCTCTGGTGGAAGATCTCCCCCTGGTGTCCACCTCGGAGCCAGGGACGCGGGCTCCCGGCTTTTTTCTCCCGCCCTTTGGGAACCGAGGCCGGCTCCCTCCAGCTTTCTCTCCCCTGGGGCTTGCTGACAAATCCTCGCTCCAAGCTCGGGGTCAGGCGCCCCTTTACCTGGGAGCTCTGGAAGCCGATCACGGCAGTCCTGGATGATGCACCCGCGGGCTCGGGGATGCGCAGACCCCGATGTTCCACTCCGGGACTGACACGGGACAGAAACCCCGGGGAGGCGGGGCCCCTGGGGTGCGCGGGGGAGGGATTGGGAAACTAGCGAGCCTCAAGCCCGTAGTGGGGGGTGGGGCAGCCGCGTCCCTCAGTTTCTCCATCTGAAAAATGGGGATTGTGGTCCTCCCCCGGTACTACCAGTGAGAAATGAGTGGGAGGAGAGGGGAGTAAGGGGAGAAAGGAGGATGGAGGGGGAAGGGAAGGAGGAGGAGGAGCAGGCACCTGGTCTCCCCGCACCCTCTCGCTCCCCTCCCCCACACCGGTGACAGCTAGCATTAGTGAGGATCAATTCGGCCGCTAGCCCACTGCCGGGAGGGGAGGCCGCCCCGCCCTGCCCCGGCCCAGGCCCCCGCCCCCAGCCCCCGCCCCTCACCCGAGACTCTTCAGGTGCCTCATCTTTTTGACCGGCAGTTCCATGGCCTCGTTGGCCTGAGGGTCTGTGACAGGGGAGGGAGCGCACGATGAGCCCAAGCCGGAGCCGCGCCGAACCCGGGCCGGGCTGGGCCCAGGCCGCGGCAGTTACTCCCACGCCCCCCTCCCCTCGCCGGGCCCAGCCGGCCGAGCCTCGCAGGGCCACAGACAGGCGGGTGGGCGGCGGGTCCCGGAGGGCGTCTTTCTATCTCTCTCGCCTGTTGTTTGTTTCCTTTCCTGCTCGGCTTCCGTAAGAGGCGGGTCTTGAGAGCACGAAGACTCCTGGGTGGGTGCGGGCAGGGAAAGGGGCGGAGCTTCCAGAAAAGCGCAAAACCAGAGGTAGAGGCGGGACTTGGGGAAAAGGGAAGGGGACTGGGGCGGGGGAAGGGGAGGGAGGGGAGGGGGAAAAGGGGACGGACCTTTCCTTGTCACCTAGATACGACGCAACACAGCCGCCGCCAGCGTTCTCCTGGCTCGGGACCCGACTCCCCAAGCCCAGAACGTAGAGCTTCTCCCCCGCTCCCGGACTACAATTTCCAGCATGCCTCGCAAAGCCGCGTATTCAAACGAGAGGGGGAGCCAGAGGCGGGGTGGGGCGGGGCGGGGCAGCGCAGCTTCCGGCGCTCGCCCAGCCCACACACCCAGCTCTGGTCTAGGGCGCCCCTGCGAGCCTGGGAGCGTTACTGCAGGATGGTTCGGGCCGACGCTCGCCCCCCCGGGGGTTGATTTCAGGTGTTCGTGCACTTCCCGCCCGACCTCATCCCTTAAGTAAAGCTTCTCCACGGAACCGGTCCCGGCTCGGGGTGCGCGTATTGCACGAAGGTTTCGTCCCCCCAAAGTCCACCCCCGCTGACTTGGACTGGCCGCCGTCCCCTCGGATCCCTGACCCCCGCTGTGCCGGAGAGCCCGGACAGCCCAGAAACTAAACAAAAAACTGAAACAATTGTAGCCTTTGCCTTCCCTTAATAAAAGGGATCCCACCGATCCCAAAAGCTTCTTAAAACCAGAATTAACTAAATAAGTTAGGGGCTGTTTTAGGAAGGATTCCCTAAAAATGAGTATTTATACCATAAAATCGGGTGTTTCCCCGTCATCAGCTACTTAACTCCCAGTTAAACACGCAGTGAAAATCAACGGGAAAATAGGATCGCGTTTGAAAAAAATCCGTCCGTACACATTTATCCGGAACCTTTGCAAGTGTGGAGCTGCATGATTCTGACTGAAATTCGTTTGCAAAGCACTGACAGGACCCTGCATGTGAGGACACCACCAATCTGGACTCCAGAGAGCTGTGTCTATGATTTTATTAGACTTTTCCCCCAATAGATCTGTATTGGAAGATTAGGAGACAAAAAGGCACAAACTCACATTAAAGAAACAACAAGGAAATCTAGTTAATTCTACAAAGTGATTTTGTAAAAGGAAAAGCACTAGGAACCAACCAAAACATGTCGGGGGTCCCAGCAGGGACAGGTAAGAACCCAAGGAGGTGCATGGGCGCCACCACTGGACACTTCCCTTCCACTGAAACGCCAGAGCCCAGCGCCCAGTCCTGGGCTATCCTAGCAAGGAGGGTCTGGCCGGACCGCGGCGCCGGGACTCTAATAGCAGCAGCACATCTGGAGCAGAGGCCTCCTGGGAGGATGGGCTCCTCTAAGAGCTAGCAAGGGTGGGGGCAGGGCCGGGGGCATGGGAAGGTGGCAGAGGGCGGGGCTGGGAATGTCTTAGAGAAGCCAACACCTTCGCCCAGCGGCAGCAGCAGCACCTGGAAGGTGAGACGCGGCCTCCCTTGGCGAGGGAGCATCCCTGCGATGCTCCGAACCACAAGGTCAGAGCGGATCCTAAGGGATTCCCCAGCCCGGGTCTTCCGGAAACTTTCACTCTGGGTTAAATGGGAGGAGGGAGGTGGTACAGACAAAGAGGAGGTAGGAAATAAACATCTCAGGAGGATCTCAAGTTTTGTGCATTGATCTTATTTAGAAGCTGGCGAGCCTGGTCTTGGAAGGACTTTCTCCTTTGTGCCTTTCCTGACTGCTACTGTTTAACATTCATTAGCTCTGAATGTCCGTCTTTCCCCAGAGAGGACAGATGTCTAGACCCCACCTTCCAGGTGAAGGTGGGAGAAGAAAACTGTTGTTTAAGCACAAATATGGCTAATAGCAAGAGAATGATAAGGGCAACACCGACGTTTTCCCGGGGAGTCAGCGCACAAAGGGCGGCTTGCAATGCCCCAGCTGTCTATCCAGGGGACTCACGAGGGGCTCACAGGAGGTGTCTGCCACGGGACATCTGCTGGAGCCCAACGAGGCGGATCGTGGCCAGAAGGAACTCTCTTTTGAAACCCAGGGCCCGGCTTCACCTTGGGTGGCTCTGGGGCTACCTCCCCCATTCCCCCAGAAGGGTCCCAGAGAAGGGTCCGCCAGAGTCGCAGGTGAAGTCCTACACTCCTTTTATTGCACTTAGAAATAAGTAAGGCAAAGCAAACTACCAGAGACCCGCAGACAGACTACCTCCTCCCTGACGATGGGGATCTCGCTCTCTCTTGGGCAGTGCGAGCACGGGGCAGCTTGGGCTTAGAACACTGACGACTGGAGCAGCTTTGGAGAAACGGTGACATCTCAGCTGCTTCGGGGACGCGCCCGTGGAGGGATGACAGCCCTCTCAGTTCTGCTGAAGAGGAGGAGGAGGAGGAGGAGGAAGAGGAGGAAGAGGGCACTCCAGCAGCTGGCTAATTCTAGTCAGGGCCCTGCCTGGAAGGCCAGCTTGGCTAGAGGCTCCACCTCCTCCCCAGGCCCAGCCCGGGGAGTGTAGATGGAAGCATCCCTCTGACCCTATGGATTGTCTAGAGCTGAGCTCAGTGTGGGCAAAGGAAGGCCCGGGGCCTCTTCCTAATCCCTCTCCAGCAACACTGGGGGAATGAGAGGATTTGGTTTAGGGCAAAGGGGGTTTCTTGCATGCAGCATGAAAATACTGGGACCTCGCATCCTCGCCAGTCTCAAAGCCAGGGAAGGGGGCTCCGAGAGAACAGGGGCTTATTGCTCAACAGAAGCACCGGCCTGACTGAGAGGCAGCGCCCAGGCAGAGATAGCACCCCAACGGGTCACTCAGAGTAGGTGAGAGAGAGTTACGAGGGCCGAATAGGACAGAGCCCCTCTAGCTGGAGACTTGACAGGGAGGCTATGGGCGCTGCAAACGGACTGCAGACAGAATGAGTGACAGAATGGTTTCAGAAGCTATTAGGTGTCTCCAAAGATAGGGACTGCAAGTGCTGGTGCGCAGGGCGGGGCTTGGTTCTCTTGCTAAACTAGGATTGGCTAAGCCCTGGCCACCCTGGTATGAAGCACCAGAATACTGGGATGCTAGAAGCAAATGTTAAGTCTTGAAGCTGCACTGCCATTCCAAGGGCCAAGGAAGGGGGGGAGGGAGCAGGGTGGGGAGGAGGAGGAGGAGGAGGAGAAAAATCCATCAGTCCATCCAATAGCTTCTTTCTCTCCACGTTAGCACTCAAAATCATGAGGGTCTGGCCAGGATACAAGAGGCCTCAGTTTATCCCAGGTTTAAAACAGACAAACTTAAATCATTTAAATCACATCACAAAAGACAGCTATTTCAGCTAAAAATGTCACTTGGAAATAGGGGCCACATGGAAATGGGTCAGAACACAATGGAGAGAGGAGGGAGGAGCTGTCAATCCAGCAACCTATACGCCACACATCTCAGAGGCGCCAGCTCCCGCACACATGTGCTTAATAATACCAGACGGTCTATTTGTTCACAATATTAAAGGGCATCTAGAATTAGCTACGAGGGATTGGAAATCGCCTGTTGAATGGGCACAGAAAGGCTGGGTCCGAAGATGGCCTGTCACTCAGGAGGGTGGAGCTGCTGGGCCTTCCTGCTGACCACTGTCTTGCAAAACTAGAAAAAAAAAGATGATCATTAGGGAAGCAACAAAGGAAAATAGAAGTACACCATGAAGCATCCTCAGGGGCTGCTCCAGTTTGGGAAGGAAGGCCGACCTGGATTACACTCAGCCTTGATCCCAGGGGGACCATGACCACTCCCTGTACCATATGCCTTTGTACCCCAGAAAAGCCACATCCGTGAGACTGAGGAAGGGAAAGCCCCCTCTGTTAGACCCCTCGCGTTCCTAGAGATCTCTTGGATCATCTGCTATCACTGCTAATCTGAGAAGAGGAATAAAGTAAGATTTTCAATAGGCAAATGGCACCTCTGGGAGAGAGCATCTCCCAGGCATGGAAGCAGCCCAGAAGGGTCTTACAAAACAGAACAAGGGGCAGGAACTACTGAGAAATTTTTTTTAGTGGGGGCAAGGCAATTGAGGTCCAGTGACTTACTCACACAGGAAGGTTGGATTTGAATTCAGGTTCTCCTGACTTCAGGGCTAATGCTCTATCTACTGCGCCACCTAGTGAGAAACTTTCCATGGCTCCAGATTTTTAAATTTCCTTTTTTACCAGGTCTCTCATGTTATCAGGGATGGGGAACTTCTACTAATGCAGGCCCGCTGCAGCCTTCCAAAGTCACTGGGAGGCTAAGTGGTGGGAGGGGTCACCCAGCCGGGGCGGGGAGAGGAGGGACTCCCAGGCCACTTCCCTGTCCATGATTTCAGGCTGCCAACCCTAAGGACAGCTTACTTCCAAGTGGCTAAAGGCTCCAGACTGAAGGAATAACCACTGAAGCAGAACAAGGAAGGGAGATGCCCAGAGTCAGGCTATTGCCAGAAAATGCTCCTGAAGGTCATTCCCCCAGCAGGGGGCAGGAATTCGGATGCTGGAAAAGGCCCAGACGCTCGACACCGTTGGTTGACCCAACATCACGGCTTCTGCCTCGCTCAGGGAGTCAGTAAAAGGAATTCATTACGTCACTGAGCCGAGGCTGACAACTCCAAAGGGGGAATTGGCCGGGGTCTGGGGAAGAAAGGATGGAAGGGGCCCAGAGGCAGGCTGGACTTATCACGCACTGACCATCCGGTAGCTGACTTTTTCTGGGTGGTTCTCAGAGAGGGAAAAGTGCCCAAGTTCATAAACATTTTCAATGATATCGGCAGCCCAAGTGCTGTCAGTTTGGCGACCACATCGTTGCTGCCATGGGAAGGAAGGTTCTCTTACTCCCCAGCTGTTAGGCCTTTAAAACCCAAGGGTTTAAACCTTAGCCATTATGTTACACCAAATGAAATAATTGGTCCTTACAGTGCTGAGGGGAAGGGATGGCATTAGTCATCTGCTGTCATTCCTTTCACGGGGTCTTTTTCTCTCATCTGGAAAAGGAACAAAAAGAAAACAAAAGAGATTTCAGTTAGTGGTAGAAACTTGCCACCAATACCATTCCCTGCAGGTTCTTCCATAAGGCTCGGTCACGTCAAAAAGCCCAGGCTGAATGGTTTTGTGAACGAGAGGGCACATTTGCCAAGGGCACCTATCAGAGCCCCTCTGCCCCCGAGGCTCATTATCTCTCCCCGCAGCCACACTGTGTGAATTCTCACAAGGGGTCCAAGGTGAAGGGAGGGTTCTCAGCTTCTGCTTTGGGAGCTCTCCTGGGTCCTGCCTGGATCCTCATCTTGGCCACAATCATATTACTATGCTATCTACTACACCTTCACACACACACACACACACACACACACACACACACACACACACACACACACACACATCTCTGACCCTGCCCTCACATAAAGGTTCTTGACTTTTTCGCGAGTCCCGGACTCCTTGGGTAGACAGTGAAGCTAGAATCGTGTTTTTCAAAGCCCCAAGTAAAATATGTAGGCTTACCAAAGACACCAATAATTCTGAAATTCATTTGTCGAAGGATTTTTAAAAACAACATTACGGGCCCCAGGTTAAACTCTTCTTGAAGACTTCCTATTCAGATCTCCAGAAGCTCAATTCTCTTTCCCAGCCCTTTCATTCCCTTTAGCCATTGGTTGTGGGATTGGAGACTCCAGCAAGGACCAACTAGCCATACTCTTCAGGACCTTCATCTCCTTATTTATAAGATAAGGGTCACAATACTTGTAATATTTTAGAGCTTCAGGAAAGGGCTTTGTAAACCTCAAAGTGTCATAGAACTCAGGAGTTGTTACTATTATTTCTAACATTCTCTATGTTTCCAGAGACCCCTCACACTCTTCAGCTTTGCTTTAAAGGCCTTTCTAATCCAAGTTCCCTTTACAAACCCTACCCATAGGGCAAGGTCCATCCTCAATGTCCCATCTTCCCTGGGAAGCTTCTTAGTTTCCCCTAGAATTTAAGTCAGAAGTGATCTTTCTATTCCTAGCCATTGGCCAATTCTTATATTAGCCTTTATTAAACTTTTTTAAAATTAAATTTATTAAATTCTTTATTAGAATTTTTGTATATTTATATAAGTTTTGCATTGTCCTTCCCTACACCAGAATGCAAACTTCAGGAGGGTTCATAAAGGAACCTATTTTACATATTTTCATCTCCTTTTCAGGGTTTTTCACATAGTAGGCTCTTTCTAAAAGGACAGTCAGTGAAATGAGGAGGCTGGGGAAGGGACCTGTTTCTTAAAGCACTTTTTAAAAGCTCATTTTTAAAGATCAAACAAATCTAGTATGTCACACAGGAAGCAGGAAATAGACCAGGATATGAACATTCTCAGAACACTAAAAATAATAATTGTCCATCTCCTCCCAGTCCCTGCAACTTTCTGAATTACAGAGGGACTATTCTATCTTTGACAGCAGAGAAGACAGAAGCATTAGCAAAATTTTAACTGGATTTTCGTAAATAAATCAAAACAAAACTTTGAATGATCATGTATCAAGCTCTGATTGAAGTCCAAAGAACCTCCAAGGTCAACACCAAAGATGCCCCAAGTGTCGAGAATTCGCTTGAATGACAAATCAGTTGTGTCTATTTGTTAAGCATTTACTAGCTGTGGAGATAATTGACACAAGAAATAGAAGACATTATTATTTTGTCGTTAGGAAGAAGTTAAGATCAAAGAACACACTACCAATGGAGTGACAATGATAAGAGAATGAAAGGGCCTTCCGCGTTGAGTGAAGTCAGTTAGAGAAGACTTTCTGAACAGAAATGAGTTTTGAACCAGACTGTACAGAATGTGAAATGGAGGATAGAGTAGAAAAATACTAGTCAGAACTTCCAGTTCAGCAAAATCCAACATTCTGAGCTATCACTAGCCAAGTGCCATTGATGGAAAAGTTTGGTCTATGTCAGCAGAAATTATAGAAGCAAAAGAAAAGGAACCAATGTCATCCGCCATGAGCACCCATCCCTACAAATTTCTACGTTCTAGATCTTCCACAGGACATTCTGAAAGTTTATGTGAAGATGGTCCTAGGGTTCAGGTAAGTCAGGCACCTGCTTGCCTAACACTCAGAAGCTGGGGAATAGTTAGCTAGAAGCAGAAGTTTTATGGGGCTCCCCTGATCAGAAAGGGGTGTCTTACAGACCCATCATTCCATTCTGGAAACTCAGGAGGTCTTTGCCTAGAACTTCACTGTTCCCAGGACACATAGTCATGGGGTCTAGAATAAGAGAGGATTTTATAATCTATAGTCTACAAGAGGTGATGTATTCAACAATAAAAAGGAAGCTAGGGCAGCTAGAGGCCTCAAGCCCCAAGGAAACCCTGGTTATCAAAGAGAGGGAACTCTTCCTATCTCCTAATAAAGAGATAGAAAGACTAGCCAGAGAGAGCTTAAGGGACCAGCCCCAACCCAAGGTCACCAGAAAGATATAGGGAAGTTCTGACACTCATCCCCAACCTAGGGGGCTAGGGCTTCATGACTAACAGGCTGAGTTCAGTGCTGAACTCTAGGATTGAGAATTCCCCAAAATTCATGAAGATGGATCGAAAGAGAAAATAAGTTTATTAAATAAAATGCTGGATGTAGAATCTGGAAGACTTGAGAAAGCATCCTGCTTCAAATATTTACAGGTATGTGACTTTTTTGGGGGGGAGGAATTGGGGTAAAGTGACTTGCCCAGGGTCACATAGCTAGTAAGTGTCTGAGGTCCTGACTTCAGGGCCGGTGATCTGTCCACTGCACCAAGTAGGTAGCCCTAGCTACCTTAGAAAAGTCACTCAATCTGGGTTTGCTGATCTATAAACCAGGCTCATAGGGTTATTTGTAAGGCACAGGGGAGATAATGAATGCAAAGGGATTGCAAATCCTGAAAGCACCACTTGAACTTCAACATTGGAAGATTAAAAAATTAGACAAAAGATCTGAAATTTAGATTAAAGACAATGAAAAAGAGAGTCTGATAATCTGGAAGTAGGGGTTATTTCAGACATTCACAAGGGATACATCCAGGATGTATCTGGAGATACGCAGGAATGGGCAAATGGGCCTATCTTTGCTAACCGATCATCTCCTTAATGTATCCTGGATTTGTTTCATTTCCTGAACTCAGCCCAAAGAAATAATACCAGTAGCTAGATTATGGAGGACCTTACTAAAAAGGCCTACAGCTCAGGACCGGATGTGGATGTGCTAGCTCAATAAGCACAGGTAAATCACTCAGCCTCAGGTTCCTCAGTCTTAAATGAAGAACCTGACATAGGGGACCCCTGGTGACCCATGAGACTCAAAGGAGATGACACAGGAAATTATTTTGCAAATTTGAAAGTCTTATGACTCTTAGAACCTTATTTTTCTCCTCTTCTTCAATGGGGAACAGACCAAAAATATCCCTGGAGTCTTTCTACTTAATGTTTATGTACTCAGGAGGTGCTTTCTTTGGTAGGAAGTATCCACGGATTCATGGGGAGGTTGTGCCCCTTGTCCTGTGCCAGGCATCCCATGTAGCCCGGAAATCACTCTCTGTGTCATGGTCACTTTGGGAAGGGATCGCTGATGCTTCTGGACAACTGGTGGCAAATCTGGTTGATAAAATGGTCTGGATTCAGCTTCTAGGCTGAGTTCTCCAGGATGAATTGGGTTCTGTATTTATAGTATGGAGACTGATCTGGTAATTCACTAAAGACATCAAGCTTCTGATCTAGAACTCTGGTTGCTAGGTAGTCAGTAGGTGCTCAATGTTTACCGCCCGAGGTTATATATCACTGTTCTTCCCCTTTCCCTGCCTAATCTGCATTGATCTCCAAGTCTGGGCTTCTTACAGATAACCCTAGTGTGATTTCTATTGGCAGTGACGCGAATGTCCCTGACAATCCTCTCTCCACAAGGGAATCTGCACGATTTCATTACTTCTCTGCAGACGTGGTTTTGGCTAAGTTTCACGTGGATGTGCCCAAGGTCCACGCTGCGATTTTGCCGTTTCATCAGTTCCTTTCGGAGGTAAGCTACTTTAGGTGACATGAGAGAACTGGGGTATGTACCCGATAGCAGCCATTATGAGGTCTAGGTAAAATGTTGTTGTTGTTATTATTACTTTTATTAAATTCTAAGCTAAGGCATTTGTCTCTTATCCTACAGGCGGGGGGGGGGGGAGAGGGACAGTAAGAATTTCTAAGTGGAGAAATGACACAATCAGAAGTGTGATGTAGGAGGACTATTTTAGTAGCTGTGTGGAGGACGGACTGGGGAAGGGAGAGACAAAGGCAGCAGACTAATTAAGAGGCTATTATAGCAGTCCAGCCAAGAGGTAATGAGTATCTCCACTAGGAGGGAGCCTGTGCGGGTGGAGAAAGGGAGACAGATGTGAGAAAGGTTGTAAAAATAGAAGAGACAAGAATCGGCAATTGACTGGCTATGAGAGGTAATGGAGAGGAAAGAGAATGCTTCATGGGGGGGGAGGAATTTATTAGGGAAAAAATAAGAAAGAGGGTGGTCCTTACTATTTCTCATAATCGGAGTTAAAATCCTAAGGAGGAAATTGAGTGTTTCAGAACCTCAGTCTTACCTGAAGCAGGAAAAAGATAGTAAAATACACACACACACACACACACACACACACACACACTCACTCACTCACTCACATACAAAAAGTCACATACTCACACATACTCACACACATCACATACTCACACACACTCACACACACACAAAGTCACATACTCACACACACACATATATATACACATGTCACTACACATTAAAGACAGAGAAAGAAAGATTTGGGAAGGGAATAGTATTGGCTACAGAGGTCTGATTATAAGGAGGAATGAAATAGAGAGAAAGAAAAGGTAAACGTCCATGACTTGGGGTGGGCTTAGACCACTCCACTTAGAAGTGACTAGTAATAACAGAAGAAAAGGCAAGAGGGAAGAGTGACCTCAGAGCCTGCAGATCACAACCATAAGGGTCTCGACTCACTGATGGAGCCGGAGAGGGAGACGGGGTTCTGAGCGATGACGGCAGAGAAGGCATTTACTAGGGGCAGCAAGGAGAAGTATTCTTACTCCTCCTCCTCTTAGTGGTCCAATATGTTGAGGGACACAAGAAAAGTGCAATAAGTTCTAGAGAGAGTGGACAGGAACACAGTCTCTCCTGGGGGCAACAAGATGGAAAGATTTGCTAAGAGACCAGAGGGAAAAAAGTTTCTTAATAACTGAATAAGGGGTTCCAGACGCCATATTGGAAAGGGACTTGAGAATGGAATCGTCAGTTATACGGAGATAAAGAAGATGTATAAAGACATTGGTTCTGAATTGATTCTGAATTGTGATCAGGGATGGAGGAGATGGAAATTTGTAGGCCATGAGTACTAGTAGGTTGGAGCCTCTCATTTCTAAGGGCAGCATTCATGCATCTTCCCCAAACTTCAGGAGGCTCGGAAGGTCCAGGTCCCCAGGGGCTGGACTAAAATTACACATGGTGCAGAATCTGCCAAGATGGAAAGTATGAAGTGCAACCAAAAGATAGCCCACGTGTGGAGAGCATGGACCCGTTTCAGTGTCAGGACTGCCGCTGGAGGTCCAAGTGGGGCACTAGGCTTTTGCCAGTGGTCCCAGTCTTTCCTGTTTGGGCTGGATTAAAGCCTGGCTGGCACAGCTCCAGGGCTCTGTGGTCATCTTCTGGCCTTTGCTTGAGTTTCTAGCCACTGACTTGCAGTGTGGTTTGCAGCAGGTCACTGGTCCTCTTTTAGGCCCCAGTTTCCTCATCTGCTCAATTCTATCTCCTTTCCACTGGTTCTGATTCCGGGCCTGAAGCAGAACAAGCCTCATCTCTCTGTGACACGTGCATAGAACCGGTGGCTGTGGCTTAAAAGGGCAGGAACATTCAAACCTATGAATACTATGAAGGGGTTTCATGGATGGTGGGCAGAGAAGAGCTCACTCCCCCGTCCGCACTACAGAGGGAACGTGCGGCCACGGGTGTCCGCCACAGCTGGAGGAGGTACAGGAGGATTTCTTTCAGACTCCAGTGGCAGTTACACCCACTGGAGGAAACCGGGCAAACTGGAATGTCTAGCAGGCATTAAAAGGGATTAATTCTCATCTGTTTGGGATGGTTTTGACAGATTCTGCCTGAAGACAGCAGGATCAATGAGGCAGCTGGAGGGTCCTTTCAGCTCCAGGAGCCCCAAGCCCGCTGTCCACGAAATGAGGTTACCAGGGAAACACTTTGGCAGTCACAGGAAGCTGCTATCAGATGCTGCCATGCAATTCTCATCATGTGATCTGCCCAAAGCCTCAAGCCCAGGGTCTGGGGTCTGACCTTGCCGGGGTCACTACCACAAAGTCTACCTGGAGGGATTACAAGGCATCCCAGGCCGCCATCTGCAGCCGGTCACCCACAAGCCAACACCGGCATCAAGCCCTGGCGCTGTCTCGACTTGTTCCCAAATGGTCTGCTGATTTCCACTCCCTCTTAGTGACAACGAGCTCCTAAACTGACAAAGACCCCCCCCGCCCCAAACCAGCTATCTGCTTCTACATCCCCATCAGAGGCGACGTGGCGGCACAGGGGATAGTGTGCTAGACCTGGAGCCAGGAAAGCCTGAGTTCAAATTCAGTTCACTGGCTGTGTGATCTTGGGCAAGTCACTAAACTGCTGTCTGCCTCAGTTTTCTCATCTATAAAATGGAGGTAATGATAGTACCTCTCTCTGGCTGTGTGATCTTGGGCAAGTCACTTAACTTCTGTCTGCCTCAGTTTTCTCATCCATAAAATGGAAGTAATGATAGTGCCTATCTCCCAGGGTTATTATGAAGAAGAAATAAGATAATAATTGCAAAGAATTTAGCTCAGAGCCTAACACATAATAAATGCTCATTCCTCTCGTCATCCCCCTCCCCCATCCCATTGTTCCACTCCAGGTCTTCCAGCCCTCTGAAGTTCCTGCTCAATACCTAACCCATCTCCTTTCACTTCAGACTTCCTCTTCCTCTTGCTCCTGCCATCTCCTGGCACTCCCTGACACCTGGTTCCCCCAGAGGGCTCTGCATCCCTGGCTAGTCTCTGCAGGACTGGCTGAACTTCCCTGCCCACACCCTGACTCACTGGTTCCAAAGGGGAATCAGTGTTCCTAATGCTCATCCGCCACTCCCGTGGCCACACTCAGTGATCTCTCCTACCTCCCCTCAATCGTCTTAGTCATCTGCTAACTGCCAGGCGTTCCCGTCCTTTCTCAGTTCAGCGCCTGGCTCACAGTCTCCTTGGCTACATGCTTGCTGTTGTAACAAGGGACTTCCATATTCACCCTCGTGCTCCTTCAAACTTCTACTCAGCATCCATGTCCGTCTCACACAAGATGGCCTTAGCTTGGGTCTCCCCATCACCCACGAGGTTCAGTGTTCCCATCTGAACCACTGCAATTCCTTTAACTAGTCATAGTTTTCTTATTCCACATCATTCCATGCCTCCCTGCTTGCAACCCTCCCCTTTGTCCTTGTCGTGCCCTCCGCTCCCTGCCCCTCGCAGGGCTCTCCTGGGCCATCTGGCTTCCTGGCTCTGGCTACATTCACCTTCCCTCCCAACCCCGACACCTTGATGAGCCAGTTCAACCTGATTCACTGTGGCAGCAACAATTATTTCTTGTTGAAACTCAACCTGGGATTATTCCCGAAATGTCTCTCCTTTGCTCCTACTCACATCTTGTTGAATGAGCAAGAAGACCGACTGGATGCATTAAAAAGCTGTTAGCCAATCTTAATCCATCAGGTCCATTCTTCTATTCCGCCCTAAACAAATCCTTATCCCGCTCCCTATAACGGCTGTTCTAAATCTCTTCTCTCAAGCTTCCTTTAACAGCCCCCCTCTTCAATTTTTCAGTTGAGAAGCTCATCTGTCATGTGGCCAAAACAGATGACCATTCTCAGGAACTCTCCTTATCAGACATGCCCGATATCATCCCCCATGATCCCTTACTCTCCTCTTTGCCAACGCCAATTCTTCCTCCATCCCACCCCTCTCATCTTCTCCAGCAGACTGCCCCCATCAGCATCCTCCCTGCTCTGATCTTTAATCTCTGCTACTGGCTCTTTCCTTGCTACCTACAACCACACCCAAGTCTCCCCGATTCTATGAAAAAATCCTCATTAGATCTTTTTCTAGAAGCCATCCACACACAGTGTGCCCACTTTATCTCCTCTCATTCTTTTCTAAATCCATGGCCATCTGCTTGTGACCTCTCCCATTTCTCTGAAATGCTCTTTCAGTGACAAGTCTAAAAGCTTTTTCTCAATGTTCTCCTTGGGGAACTCTCTGCAGCACTGGGCCCAAGTGACTACCTTTTCCCCCTTTGGATACTGCTCTTTCTTGGTTCAACCTTTTCCTCATGGATTCCCACCAGGGGTCCTCTCTAGAGATCTCATCACCTCCCATGCAGTCAATGAGCCCTCTGCAGATTATGCCCAAATCTATGGCACTAGTGATTCTTTCTGATGACTGACTCTCTGCAATATAGTTTTAGGTCTGGTATGGCCAGGCCATCATCCTTTACATTTGTTTAATTAATTGCCTTGATATTCTTGATCTTTGTTCTTCCAGATTAATTTTCTTATTATTTTTCTAGCTCTATAAAGTAATTTTTTGGCAGTTTGATTGTATGGCACTGAATAAATAGATTAATTAAAACAGAATTGTTATTTTTATTATTTTAGTTTGGCCTACCTATGAGCACTTGATATTCTTCCAATTGTTTAGACCTAACTTTATTTGTGTTTTGTTTTGTTTTGTTTTTGCAATTGTGTTCATATAGTTCCTGGGTTTGTCTTGGCAGGTAGACTCTCAAAAATTTTATATCATCTACAGTTATTTTCAATGTAATTTTTCTATCCCTTGTTGCTAGGCTTTGTTGGTAACATACAGAAATGCTGATGATTTATGTGAGTTTATTTTATATCCTGCAACTTTGTTTAAATTGTTAATTCTTTCTAGTAATAATTTTATTTCCTCATTGGCTATTGTAATTCCTTCATTTCTTTTTCTTTTCTTATTGCTAAAGCTAACATTTCTAGTACAATATTCACATGTTTAACCTGTATAGGATTATCTATTGTCTGTGAAGGGAGGTGGAGGGGAGGGAGGGAGAAAAGTTTGGAATACAAGATTTTGCAAGGGTGAATGTTGAAAATGATCTTTGCATGTATTTTGGAAATAAAAAGCTATTATTAACTAGTACAATACTGAAAAACAGTGGTGATAATGGGCAACCTTCTTTCACCCCTGATCTTAATTGGAATGCTTCTAGCTTATCCCCATTACATTTAATGCTTGCTGATGGTTTTAAATCAATGCTACTTATCATTTTAGGAAAATTTCATTTATTCCTATGCTCTCTAATGTTATTATCAGAAATGGGGCCTGTATTTTGTCAAATGCTTTTTCTACATCTGATGAAATAATCACATGATTATTTCACATTAGATCACATGATTTGTTACTTTGGCTATCGATATGTTCCATTATGCTGATAGTTTTTCTGATATTGAACCAGCCTTGATTTCCTGGTATAAATCCCATTCAGTCGCTAGGTATTATTCTGGTGATAAGGTGCTGTAGCCTAGTCTGTTTTCTGACCTTCAGGCCTCCACCACCTAGCTATAAACTAGCTCAATCTGTCCAAAACTACTCATCAAATTTCCCCTCCACATCCATCCTTCTTCCAGGCTTCCCTGCGTCTATCAAGGGCACTTCTCCACCTTTGTCATCCAGGGTAGCAATCATAACTCCTCACTTGCCTCAAACAGCAGTTATATATTGTTGTTTCTGTAGCTCTCTTTTTTTCCTTTCTTTTTGGAGGGAGGCAACTGGAATAAAGTGACTAGTCTAGCAAGCACAGCTAGTAAGTGGTAAATGTCTGAGGCCAGATTTGAATTCAGGGCCTCTTGACTTCAGGGCTGGTGCTCTATCCACTGTAGCTTTCTTAACATCCCTGTCTCTCCACATGTTGTCACTCCTCTGGTGCAGGACCTCCCCAACTCTTGCCTGCTTGCACTAGCTTTCTAGCCTCCTGACGGGCCTCCTTGTCTCCAGTTTCTTCCCACATCAATCCATGTGGTTTCCACAAGGTCACCAAAGTGATCCAGATCTAACCATGTCTCACCATCCCTAGCGAGTTCTCCAAGTGCTCTGTTTCTTTGGAGATCAATACAAACTCCCACTTTTAGGACTGAGATCCCTGCACAGTCTGGTCCTTTTCTCCTGCTCCAGGTGACATATTATTGCCCTCCATGCACTCTGCAGTGCCACCACTGCAGCCTGCTTATTGCTCTTCACACGCTGTATTTCTGGGGTCTTTAGTGTGTGCTCTCTGTAACATACCCCAAGACTGACACAGGCTCCCTTTTATCTTGGTCTCTTTGACACTGACTTCCTTTAGAACTCAGTTCACAAGAATTTTCTCTAAGGAACCTGAGCCATTTTATCCAGATGTTAGAAGGTTGCTCGTTTAAGTTATTATGTATGTTCTTTGTACATATCATGTTTATACATAAATGCAAAAGTTAAAATTGCCAGTGTTCTCCAAAGTTAGCAGTGACCTTAACTGACAAATCTAAGGGCTTTGCCCTTATTTGGAAATGTAAGCTCCCTGAGGGCAGAGGTTGATTTTGCTCTTTATTTATTTATTTATTTGCTGAGGCAGTTGAGGTTAAGTGACTTGCCCAGGGTCACACAGCCAGGAAGTGTTAAGTGTCCAAGATCAGATTTGAACTCGGGTCCTCCCGACTTCAGGGCTGCTGCTCTATCCACTGCGCCACCTAGCTGTCCTCTTTTGCTTTTTATTTATACAATACCTGACCCATATGAATGCTTACTGACTGAGGGAAAGAAAAAGGAAATTTCCATTTTTGTATACTTTTTTCCCTGGCTAGGAGCTCACAAGACCTGAAACTACAGTCATAAACACACGACTTTTGGTAGACTTCTAGCAAACAAATATGGGCTATGACCCAGAGCCTGGCAAAGAGCCAGCAGGATGCAGTCAAATGAGTAACCAAGATGGCAGCCCTTATACAAGGACTAACTAGGGCATTGGGTGAGTCACTGCAGCCCAGGAAAAACACAGCAGGGCAGAACCGGTGATCCCGCCCTCCCCATCCCCACCCCAAGCTCAGAAGGGAGGAGTTCACAGAGGTCCAAGAGGTGAAGGAGGATCTTAGTGTGAGGGGGGCAGGACAGCTGGGGCCCAGAAAGGCTTTTTCTACTTGACTGTGAAGTGAGTGTGCTGGGAGGTGCTTCCGCCATGGCTGGGGCCCCATCTCCCCCACCTGAGGGAGCCCTTCCAGGACCTTCAGGGAAAACAAGCCATCCTTCCTCCTCAGGCCCCATTTCAAGGTTCAACAAACCTGAAACTTAAAATTCTCAAGAGATCCAGGTGAAAACCAACTAAAACTAAGAGCAAGCCTGGAAAGTGGGCGGCTGATGCGGGTTCTGTACTGTCTGTGGGGCCTGAGCGATGCCCTCCTCCTTTGCCCCCCAGTACATGGCCCTGCTCCTGAGCTGGTGCCCGCCCTTCCTGGGGACCCCTCAGTGCCTCTGACTCGGCACTTGGTGCACACTGCCTAGGCCTCTGCTCCTGAGCGCTGTCCCCGGCCCCCCCAGGGGTCTGTCCAAGGTAGGTGAGGGAAGGCATCATGTATGGTTGGGCCTAGTGCCTGAGAGCAGATGTTACATAACTACTCAGTTTTGCTGATGGGCAAGAAACCCGAAAACTTCCCAGAATTTCAGGACAAAGCTCTCGGGGTCTTCAGCCTCTGAAAGTCTCCGCCCCACTCGTCCCACTCGCCCAGAACTTTGTCAGAAGAGAATCGGTCTATTCAGACTGGGTAATACTGGTCTATCCAAGCCCGCATCCTGATGGATGCACCTCTGCTCTGATAATCAGCTGCTATGGATTTAGCCTATGGATTAACCTTGAGTTTCAGAGCCTCCCCCTAAGCTCCCACTTACCTCATCCAGCTGTCTCTTGGTCTCATCTTCCATCCTGCGAATGTCATCCATAGTCAGCTCAACCCACTTATCGAGCCAACAGAACAGCTGCCGGTGAAAATTTGTAAACAGACGCTTCTCTTGCTAAGAAAAGGAGGGGACAAGTTGACAATTCAGCAGGAAGGACGCTACTGCCCTGCTCCTTCCCACAGTCAGAGCTGATCCCAACACTTTGATACACAGACAGGGGCTGCTGGCTGCAGGCGTTTATTTTCTTTGCTGGCTAGGAGGTGGGAGACCAGGGGCCTTTACATCAGTTTCTCAGCGGGCCCCAAGGGCCCCAAGACAGAGGCCCAGAGACAAGAGGGACATCAGGATGGTGGGGGATGGAGGGAAGACAAGCCTATTCACAGCTGGCTGTGTTGCCTGGATACTAGAGAAGTTCCTGGGCCCCTGACCAGACCTAATTGAGCAGCAGAGGTTTCCTGGTGAGCCTCACCAGGATATGAAGCGGAGGCACGCAGAGCCAACAGCAGAACGCTGCAAGGGGCAGATTTCTCAGGGGCGTCTCCTTCTTCTCCGGGAGCCACGAGGGACGGGAGGTGAGGACGGTAAACGTGAGTGGGTCTCCAACCTCCCAGAGAGCGGACGCCAAGATTAAGAGGCACGCGCTCACTTGTGTTGTCCAGCCCCGTGACTGAGGACCTGAGACATTCAGACTACGAACTTCCTGCCTCTGGCTTTTGAAGAAAGGGGACAAATGTCTGAGTTGAATCCCAGCGGGTCACCTCCCTTTCTATGTCTCGCCTGCCCCGCCTTCCATAACTGGGGTTTCTTCCTGACCGCAGGTGAAGAAGAGCTAAGAGAGTCAGGAGTCGGGGGCCAAGGAGGGGAGGGTGACCCTGTCGGCTCGAGAAGCGAACTGGACAGATCTAAGCGGCCGCCTGCGCGGCTTTTCTCAGCCAATAACAGCCGAGCCGCTGAGGGGCTGACCTCCTCCCCCAGCCACTCACCTTCTGTATAAAGTTTTCCACTTTGTTCTGGAGGCCCCACCACTTGAACTTGACGGTTACCAGTTTGTAGGCGCACATGTACGGCAAGTCTTTCTGATTTGCCAATTCTTTCTGTATAGAGAAAACACCTCAGTCAAGTTCATGACTGAGGGGACAGCTAAGGGACTCCCTCTAGCCCAGCCTCAGGTCCCCCAAATCCCTCCTCCCCCCCGGTCCACCCCCTCTGGAAGCCAGTCGCCCCTTAGTCCACAGGATCCCTGGTCTAGCCCCCTGGTGGCCAAAGAGTGAACTGCACCTTCCAATTGGGACCCAGTGGTCCCCGGCCTGTCTTGATGGATTTAAACTTTGCCGGATCTTCTTCTTGCTTGTAATCCTGTGAAAGAAAGGTGATGAGCGTGGAGGGCGTACACACAGTACCATCGAGCTGGCAGCCCCTCCAGAGAGCAGAGGAGCCCACCAACCGTCCTGCTGTCCAGTAACCGTCCAAACCAAGGACAGAGATGGCCAGGAGCGGCTGAATCCGTTAGCCAGAGTGGGTGGGAGAGGAGTCACCCCAGAGCTATGTAAATATTGAGGGCTGCCTCAGAGAGGACTCATTGTTATTTTTGCTGCCACGGTCTGCTTTAGACTTTTCCCTGTATATACCCATGAGCAAAGAGCTCAAAAGACACGATGTTTCCACTGTGGCCGCCAAGGGCCCATATGTTAAACTTCTTTGGCCATGATCTCACTGCCTTGCTTTCCGTAACTCGTTTTTAATGGCACAGGATGGAAAGAATTCCAAGTGCAGGCTCTGTGCTGCTCGGCCAGTAACAGTCAGCCTCACGTCATTGGTTTGCAAACAGTCGATTCCTGAGCATCTATGAGTGAATAAGCCCCAGTAAATTTTTAATTCTGGCTCGCTGTGCCATCTTTCAGCTGTCTGAGACTCAGGAAGTGCAAATTCTCTTTAATCATCTAAGAAAAATATACTTCTGAGGGCGAGTCTCCTACAGAAAAAGAAGTGGACCCAAAATCTCTTCCAAAGTCAATTAGAGATGGTTTATGTTCTCCTCTGCCATCTTGGATCTGTCATAACAAACCCCTCCCCCCCATTAATGTGGAATAACTGAGAATCTACTGTGCACTTAAACAAAGAACTCCCCTGAAAGCTCCTACATCCTCCTTGGAGGAACTGGAGGAAACAGGGGAGGATAAAAGTAGAATTCAGATCTTATTACTGACAAGACGGGAATAGACCTGTCTGAGGTCGGTGCCCGGATCATGGCAGGGAGAGGAGAGGGTTACAGTCCCTCCTATCCCTGATCCAAAGCCACAGGAAAACAGAAATCTGTCTTTCCCACAAAGACTCTGCCCTGCAGGAGACTTGCAGGCTCCGGTCCTAAAATCCAACACCTTCTCTAGGAAATCGCCGCTTTCGGTGTGGAGTAGCCCTTGCTAGTTGGCCTGGGGAAACCCAGAGCAGTCACTGTTTCCTGGGGTGAAGACTTTCAGGGTGGGGAGACCGAACATCTGACCACGTGATTTCTCTAGCAGCTCCCATGCCTAGAAGAGGGAACTTCTGAGCTTAGTTAAAAGGCGCAGAGGAGAGGCCCCATTTTGAGCCAGGAAGGCGCTCAGTTCTCCTGTTTCTAAAAGGCTTCATCACGTCCCAGCTTCTTGGAGGTTCTACCTCCTCTCCTTGAAAACAATTCCTACCTTGCTAAGCACTTGGCTCCGATCTGCGATATCTATAAAAACGGTTTCCACGTGTTTCCATACATCTGGCTCCAGTTTGTGCACCTGCAAGATGGAGACGAGTCAGTCCACAACTCCCCCAAGATACAAAGTCGCTCTTTCCCTACAATGGAGGCTTGGAAGAAGGGTTCCCAAAGCCATTGATACTAAGAGGAATCCCTCAGGGGGAACTCTCCTTGCAAAAGCAACATAAATACAGGGCTGATGTTTCCCATGACATAATTAAAGCATAATCATTCAATTCAGTCTGCAGAGTACTTTAGTCCTTGGGACGCTGGATTTTAAAAAATTCTCTTTGTTTTACTAAATCCTTTATTTCAGTGATTTATTTTGAATGTTCACTTAAAAACTTTTAAGAGCTCCAAATCCTTTCCCTTCCTGCAGCCTCCCTTACCCCCTGAGAAGACAAGCACTATGTGGGATCTGTCTGAAGGGTGGTTTTGTTGTGTGTGTTTCCCCACAATCACTACAATTCTGTATAAGCTGAGCTCTGAGGCAGCCCGAGGACTACCAAGAAGACATGCAAGTCCCCTGGGGGTCATCTCGAGCCTGAGGACCAGGCCCTGGAGAGGCAGCCAGCCCCCATTCTGGCATCTGAGGAATGGTAGGGCCAAGGGCTGAGGCCCTAGTGGGCAAGTCCAGGTAGGGGGTGCCCCGTGGAGTCCTCGACAGCTGTACTTACATTTTCCAGTGTTCCAAGGTCAGGTTTGTGCCAGGTTTCAATTTTAATCAGGAAGTCATCTTTCATATATTCATTCTGCCGACATAGAGGAGAAAGAACCACATAAGATGATCTCTTCATTACCAGGACAACATGACAAGTCTATGCCCCTTCTCCTGAAGTCCTGGAGCAGAGGGCTGCCCGGAAAAGGGCCCACCTTCTATGGAGGATTCCAAAGGTAGCCAGGGCAGTGATTCGAGGGCTATAGGAAAGGACTGTGGGGGAGGCACAGGGGTACAGGGGACATAGAGTCACTAAGATCTGAATGGGCATTGATGGTACCAGACTGTCCTCAGCAGGGTGGAGTTCAGGCTACACTAAACTAACATTTTACCAAAGGTCAGTGCTGACTCGAAGCCCCAAACTCTTCAACAAAGGGATCATGGATTTTTGAGTCAGCTAGACATGAGACCTTACTGTGAAGGCCCAACCAAGGGAAGGAAAGGTCTCACTTGACGTGCAAGACCCCTTTTAGATGAAAACAAACTCTCTGATGACGCAACTCAGTCCTAATCTCCTGTATCCACATACTGAGAAAGGCTTCAATTTGTAAATCCAAATGCCAATGCAGCTTAATTAGGGAGCAATTGGGTCAATGAACACATGAACCATTATGGAAGGGTCACAGGAGGATTGAGCCTCCCTCCTCCAGCTCCACTCCCCAGGAAAAGGGAAAAAAACTACCCAGCAGCCTTTTGTACCCTCCATTGCCCTTTTCTTTTTCCTTACAGATCTCTCACATACACACACCATCCACATTACAGACCCCTGGAAGATACTTACTGTAATAACTGCTCCAAGGTTAGGGCATGGAAGGAAGAAAAACAAAAGATTAATAAGGACAAATGAGCAGCAAGGTGGCTGTCAACTCCCAGCCTCATTTCCCAAAGTCGTCCCACCAGGCTCTCTAGCCAGTCAGGAATAACTAGGCTTCCCCCATCCCCTTGAGTTTCGCTAGTCATGCAGAAGCCCAGAGGAACAAATTCTGCACTTAATTAAAGAGATGCCACTCTCTGTTGTCTGGATCCTTTCCAACTGGGCAGGGAAATGGAACAGAGTCTGGTCAGCTGAGCCACTGCAGCCCCCAACACCCCAAGTACAAGATCATCAATGGCTTGGGGATTTGAGGCGAGGCAGGAAGGCGTCCAACCACTGTCCACTCAGTCTCGGCATCCCTTCCATCCACTGTAACCAGACCCCATCCCCTCTGTACTCCTATTCGTTGTAATTAGACCCTTTCGGAAAGCAAGGCTCAATTATTCATCAGAGAAAAATGGCTGCAAGATCCTATGTCACCGGAGAAAAGACAATCTCCCAACAGAAGCCTTGTGTCCTTGAAGTGCAGGAGCTGCCGTGTACTTCTGATGGACACCATACTTTACATGGAGTTGGAAGGCTTAGAAACTGGCTTGCAGTTAAAGAACAAAGAATGCTACACGAATGAGGATACTTTAAGCTAATTTTAAACCAATTCTTTTGGACCAAAGGAGTGATCCAGCTTCTTTCCTCTTCCCCGAGACCAGTCTTAACAACCAGTCACTTCAGAAGTTAAGAAGAGAAAAAGAAGCTAGAGTGATTGTGGGAAAAGCTCCAAGCAACCGAGAGCATGAAATCATCCTATAAACTTAAGCTTTTTTTGTGTCATCTAGGTCCTCGCAGCTGCGGGATCATCCTTTTAATCATTTTTCAGCTACTCTCCGATTCTCATCTATTTCCAGCTTCTCTTCTCTCCCACTTTGGCCCCCCTCGCTCCCAGCAGATGACTTCACCTGCTCCTTCATGCCAGGCTGACGCCCTCCAGCTCCATCAAGGGGCCCTGGGTTCCTTCCACTTTTCCTTTTGAAACCCCACTTTGTCTTAAGTAATTCTCCTTCAGCGCTCCAACTTCAGACAGAAGCCAAGCACATCCCTTCCTCACAGTCTCATACATTCTCAAATCCCCTAGGCCTGGCTTTGGTCAATCTCACCTTCACTGGCTCCTTTTCTCAGTCTACAAATATGCTCAGGTATCCCCTGCCCTAAAAAACAAAACAGAAACCTTCCCTTCGCCCTCCCAGCACTGCTTTTCACTCCTCCACTGTCAACTCCTAGAAAGAGTAGTCTATACACTCACTCCCCCTACTTCCTTACCACCTACTCGTTCTTCAGTTTTCCTTGCAAACTGACTCCAACCCCCATCATTCTATTGAAATGACTCTGATGTCACTATTAACACTTTATGGCTAAACCCAAAGTTCCTTTCTCTTTCCTTTTGCTTTTTGACTCTTGTGGTACGATGGGCAGCATAGGGCACTGAGAGCCATACCTTCTTCATGATGTCCTTCTTCCCCATGGCTTCATGACATGGCCCTCATGAGCTCCTCTGACTGCTCTTCATCCCCTAAATGTGGATCTCCCCTTTTATATGTCTCTAGCAAACCATTCCCAGAGCTCCATTTCTGACTTCTATTTAAATGAATTCCAGATCGCTCTTGAGTTGTTCTTGTCCCCCCAGTCTCTCCCCTGCAGCACTCTAGTTCCAAGGACCTGGGCCACAGCTCTCTCGGAATGACCTTCAGCTCATCATTTCCTAACTGGAATTCCACCTGTTTCCTCAAACCAACCCCCTTTCCACTAATTTCTCTGTTTCTGTAGATGGCCCTATCAGCTTCTAGATCACCCAGGGTCATGACAGTGAGGTCATCGCTGACGTTCCCTTCTTCCCTGATATCTGTATTTTGTTCCAAGTGCTATCAATCCTCTGGGTCCGGCAGCTCTCCTATCTGCACCTCACCGTCTCCATTCAATATACTCCCCTAGCTCCAGCCCTCCCTTTTTCTGGTCCACAATGTTGTAACAGTCCCCTTAATTATCTTCCCTTTGATTTATAGTAGGCACCATCATCCTGATGTAACATTCTGATCATCCCACGACTCCAAAATCTTCATTAGCTCCTCATTTTCTACACAAGATACAAATCCTGTTCCTGGCATTTCAGAGCCTCCATAATTCAGAGCTCCAATTCATTTGTAGCCTTATCTCCCCTAAATCCCTCCTGATACTCTTTCTAACTTGATGCAGTTACAGAAATCTGCCTGTCTCCAAAAGATATTCTTTCCAGGACCAGCTGACCCCAGCGCAGTGGGTCAGGAAGAGCTGGTGTCCTCCTGACTCCTCACAGCCACTTCCAGATCCCTTCACCATCACGACTCAACAAGCTTTCCTTCTTGGAGGTTCATTCCATCTGCTGTTTTCAGCCAAGTCATCTTGCTGCCATGGTCCGCTGGCCTCTGGGTTGCTGCCCTTCCTCCTTTCTCAAGCAATTTCACTACCTGGGCTTTTTTCGTCCAATTCACACACACCCTTGTACTTAGGGACCTGAACATATATCATCAAGGGACACAACATTTAAGACTCTTTCCCAATCTGGCTGCTGCCTCTCCTTTATCTAGGCCATTCTACCTTATTTATTTGGTTTTTCTTTTGCTGAGACAATTGGGGGTAAGTGACTTGCCTAGGGTCACACAGCTAGGAAGCATTAAATGTCTGAGACGAGATTTGAACTCAGGTCCTCCTGACTTCAGGGCTGGTGCTCTAGCCACTGTGCCACACTAGCTACCTCCATTCTACCTTCTTAGAATGCGTTCCCTTCTCAACTTTCAGAATCCTATTTCTTCAAGACTCAATTCAGGCACTTCATGAAGAATTCCCTCATTCCTGAATTGTCTATACTCTTTCCAATATAAACATGTGTCCACAATTTTCCTTGTGAAATATATGTATGCATGTGTGTATGTGTACACACATATGATATATATTCTAAATATGTGTTTATTTGCGTATGTGTAGTGCCTCCTAAATAGAATGGAAACTCCTTATGGACACAGACTTTACCACTTTATATGTTTTTATATATTTTTTATGTTTTTATATGCAGGATCTTACATGTAATTGGTCATAATAAACATTTATTATTCTCTCCCTGTATACTACATTCCAGTTACACTGGACCAGTCTCCTCTCCATTCACCCTTTTTTCTAGTCCTAACACATCTAATCTCCATGCCTTCACCCATGTGAGAGATGCACCATATGGAATGAATCCCTCTCCCTGACCTTTACCCACTGAAATTTCTACCTCCAAGGTCTGTTTCAGGTAAGAAACACCTCTTCCATGAAGTCTTCCCTGACCCAACCCAAGAGGAAAAAAGACATTTTCCTCCTTCTCGCACTTCTCCCATGCAATTACCTTGGTACCTTTTGCATATAAACAATTATTTGTTTATAGGTCTTGTCCGTGTTGGCAGGACTTATGTCATCCAAAGCCTAGCACACTGCATTACCCGTAGTAGGCATTTATTGTTTGTTGAATTGAATTACATTTGTATTCCTCTCATGAAAGGAAAGGCCTTCAGAAGGAAAATAAAATGTTGGGCCACACTAGCTTAAACACCTTGCTTTCTCTGTGCACTAAATTAGAGTTAAATGTTTAGATACAGATTTGGATCTAAAATCCATCTGTCACCAATTCCCAGAGAGCTCAGAGAGAGATAGCACAGAGCTCTCTTTATTTGTTTATATTTCTTCTTTCCAGAGAGGATGTTTCCAAGCTAGATAGGTCTGAGCCTTAATTTCACCAAGATGGTCTCTTTATATGTATGCTCAGTATCCCTACAGATCCCTCTCCATGTGCATTCTGGGTTCTCCGGGCCCTGCCTGGGCTACTGGGAGACAAAAACATTTTCTCCAAGGAGCAAATCAACATATGAGCTAATGCTCAGACCTTCAAGGCAGCTTCCACTCCTTTAGGAAATAAGTAGGGGACAGGGCACTGCTATGCCTGGGCTAAGTGTACCATGCCTAGACATGGAACAGCAGCCCACAACACTCATTCTAAGAAAAGAGCCTGGGCTGTTCCGTGCAAAATTAACTCAAGTTAACTACAAAATATGCTCAGGACAATGTTCTTGGATGCCAGGAAAATTCACCTTTGGCCCAAGACCAGACTCACTAGTCACGTTGCATGTCATCTTTCGAGAAAGCGTACACATGGCTTGTTTTCTGGAATACAGTCACTACCTGTCCACAGGTTAGGCTGAAGGAATGATACACTCTGAGTCATGGGTACTTTTCTGTTCACAATAGTGAGCTCCTGAGCTGGGTGTGCCCTCTGAAGACCTCACCCAACCAAGAGTCCATCTGCAGAGCCATCCCTTCCCCAGTAATAGCCAAGTTCTACCCCGCCCATGAAGCCTGGAGCCAAGAACCTCAGAGGACAAAGAGCACTTAGTTCTGTGATCCTTTTCCTCCCCAAATGTGTAAAATCAGACTTTGCCTGCATATAGTAGAGAAGCCAGACAGGATACATCAGCAAAATCCAGAAGGTACAAACCAGCACGAAGCACCAAGCAAGGAAAGTACCCAAGACCAAGAAAACATTCTTAATGGCAATACTTGCCCTCGTCCACACCAGGATGAGTGTTTGGAGGCCAATGAGGAGTTACTGCTCAGCACTGTGGATGAGGGCTGGTATATAGTTGGCCATGGGTCAGGCCGTAGTGGAAAAACAGGCTAGTTCCTGAAGATCCTGAACTTCCTTAGGAAGATTCTAGGAGACCTAAACCAAACTGCAACCCTGACCCCATGGCCCAGGGTCCCTTAAAAAGGGTTTTGTCCCTTAAAGAGGAATATGCTGGACCCAGAGCTGACCAGAGTCAAGATCAAACTCCTCTTTGATCATTATGAATCTAGAGTGCCCGTGGTCTTATCTCCTAATTGAGACCCGTGGTGTACAGTACAGAACACCAAGGTGGGGCTCTCCCCGCGGCAGGGACACGTATGTCTATCTGTATACACAGCGGCTTCCTCGCACTAGCAGGTCATCTGTTCTTAAAAGAAGAAATAGAAACCAATTTCTCTTCTTCCTTTGTCTCTCTCTTTAGTCCAGGACAGAGACAAGAAACTGTCTTGCTGATGAGGATAATCTCTCAGAGGGTACCTGACCTATAGCTCCTCCTCAAAACAGAAACAACTCAAATTGAACCAGAGATCCAGATGTACCAACTCCAAAAAGATTATGGGCCACGATGACTTTAACGATCTCTACCCATCTAGTCATCCACTCAGTGTTAACCAACCAATAATGGCACACCTTGCTCTGAAGCCAGTCTCTGATCCCAACCTTTGGTCTCCTCAGGGCCAAAAGAGCATCTACAGAGGCCTGATGTCACCCCCATGTCCACTGCCCCCATCTAAAACCGTCCCTGCTTAGCTACTAGTCCTTCTTATACTCACCTGTTCTACAGTAGGGGTAGGCGTTCCACGCTTTTTCATGGATATTCAGGGCTCCCTCTGGGGCCAGCATACGAACAAATGTCGGTACTTTGCTGTAGGAGGGATGGGGAAGAGGAAGGAGAGAGGAAGAAGATAGTGGACTTTTACCGTAGATTCTTCAGACCAGTTTCGACTTCCTGGGATGAGTACTCGAGCACAAGTTACCTTGACAGCTCAGATCACTTGGCTTTAGGACAAGAGCTCATTGTCTCAACCAAGTCTCGTCCCCCAGATCGATACCCAACATCTACCCCATCACCAGAGGAAGACAGTGACTGCTTGGGCTCTGCTTCTCTGCCAAATCCCTCAAAAGCACAAGGTGCCTTTGGGCCACCTGCTTTAGTGGATAAACATTTACTTATCCCCGTTCATGCTTCCTGCGTCCAAAACATGGTTCTAGATATTCTGAGGGTTGGGATTTAACAAACACTTATCGTGTTGAGCTCCTACTGTGTGTGAGGCAATTACACTGGGCACTATAGCATACAAGGAAGAAACACAGGATTTTTGCCATCAAAGAAACTAGAATATAGAGGAAATATCACCCAGTGATATGCAACACAATGGGGTAGCAATATGAAGAGAGGCATCGCATGTGGAGCTCTTCTCAGAGCAACTGAGAAGGCTTCACAGAAGTGATGCTTGTTCTGACCTTGAAGGAGGGCCAGATTTCCTCAGGGAGAGAGAAGGGAGAGGAGGGAGGGCACATAACTGGTTAATCATGTGACAGGGCAGGAAATAGAGGACAGTTTGGTTGGAGGGTAAAGAACCTACATGGATCGCTTGGAGTCAGACCATGAAGGAGCTTGAATGGTATTCTAAAGAGTTTGGACTTCTTTCAGCAGGCAGTAGGGAAAAAAAACCTCAACAGTGCAAAAGCCAAGGAAACATCGTGACCAGAATTAAACTTTAGAAAGAAAGGTGAAAGAAACTGCAGGCACAAATACAAAGCAAATAGAACCTAATCCTCCAGGATCTTCCAGGCTAGCAGTGTGTTGGGAGAGCTGGCAATCAGGAAAGGGCTTGGTTCCACACTGAAACAGCCCAAGGGAAGTGGGGCCCAATATGCTCTTATGTTCCTGTTCTTCTAATATGGCCGGTTCTTTGCACCGTTTTGGAGATGATGCAGGGATGCTCTTGTGTGCTTTCCATTATGGAACATCCTGATCTATTCAATTCTTCTGATCCTACTCCTGGGGCATGGATCTTCTTCCTTGGCTCTTTGGCCGATATGACAGCTCATTCAGGCTTCAGGAGACTGGCCACAACAGCTTGAGAACCTTGGGTCTGAAACAAGACCTCACAGGTAACCCAATACACAGGCTAACAAGAGGGTCAGCAACCTCTGGAAGGTAGCAGGCCAAAATGCCAAATATTCCTTTATCCATGTCCTCGTGGATGAGAGAAGCTGTTGAAAACAATTTCTCCTTTTGGATCTCTCCTTTGTATTTGAGATGAAATTATGCAAATTGAAGGGAGTAATGGCATCCACTTGAGGACCAAGCAAATACTATGTACAATCCCAACACAGGCCCTACATCACTGAGAACTCCCAAATATCAACCCCACTGCTTAGCTTTAGAAGTCCCCTACAAAAATGCAAACAGTCGAGGACAGGGAGAAGGATGAGATGAAAGCATCACCCCATGGAATCAGTCAGCAACATATCAGGCCCGAGATCAGTAAAGGAGGTAAGAACAACAACACCAGCTCAATTATAGTTTATATTTCTATAAAGCATTTTAGTAGCATTATTGTCCCCATTTTACAGAAGAAAAAACTGAGATTAGTGACTAAGATCAAAAGGCCAGTCAGTGTTGGAACCTGTGTTCTGACTCTATGTCCACTGGCCCTTCTTACCGGCCCTGGGAGGGTCATAGGGTGGAAAGAAATGTCTAAGGGAAGGAGGAAGTGAGTTGATCAGGAAAGTGGGAAGGCAACAAAAATACACTTAGCCTGCCTCCCAAATCTTGCCGATGACTGACTAGTCCTGGCTCTACTCTCAAAATCTTCTCCCTAATATGTGTGCCAGATGCTTTATAACACTGTCCCAGCAGCTAGACCACTTTAGGTCAGGAATTGAACCAAATGAAATAAATTTAGATTCAGCTATTGATTTGGTGTTGATTTCGTTCCAGTTTAATAGCTGTAGAATAATGATAGCCAGGTCCATTTCAGACTGATTCAATAGACATTTTTAAAAAGAATTCTGGCTCAATACATTCAATTCAAATTCAACAAACATTTGTTCAATACCTACTATGTGCAAGGCACTAGTCATCATTCAAGAAGTTAAAAGGGTTTAGAGTTCAATGAATTTGTGGGGAATTCACGTTTTTGATCCAAACCGATTCCAGTTCCCACTATAGATTCCCACTCTAGGCAGCCCAAGATCACTCCAATGCTCCTAAGATTTCTCCTCTTGCACCAGGCCAGCTCTCAGATTCCTTGGAAGGCTCTTCTCTTCAGACTAAGCAGAATCCTTCCGAGACCCTCAGGAGAACCCTGAGCCGGGGCCGGCTTCCACATACCTCTGTAAGTGGTAGATCTTGTGGGTATACTGGCCCCTCTCTCCATCCTTCTCATAGGGCTCATTTACCAGGACTTCCACGCCTTCACCACCACCAGTTTCATTCTTACTGGCCTCTGCCACTGAATACAGCTGTCCTACCTGGTACTAAAGGAACAGAGAAACAGGAATTAGCCGGGGGCTAACGGGGTTAACGCTTTTTGTTAAACCCAATCTAGTGCCTGGTGCCCAGAAAGGCAAAAGGCCATCTAAGCAGATCATCCCACAGCCCACAAGGCTGGGGAATGTTACACGAGTCGTTCAAGAGTTCAACGAGGACCCTGCCAAGAATTCTTCCAAAGTAACTGAGACGAGTTGCCCCAGAGACTCTCAGGTTGGCACTCCTGCGGCAGTTATGTATCTCAGAGGACGACTTGCTCACTTCCCATCTTCCTATTTCTCCAATAATCCACCACAAGGACCTCCATCTCACTTGATCCCGAACCACCACCCGGTGAATGGATTCCTGGCACCCAAGGGCCGTCTGCCCGGGGCAGGGAGGGGAGTGGGGTTGCTCTAGAGTTCAGCTCCAGACTCTGGTGGATCTCACTCCAACCACTTCCACAGAATCCCAAGGCCTCACCTCCTCCCAAAGTGCTCTAGGAATGTGATAAGCTCCTTCCCACCTGACACACCTCTTTACAGTCTCCTCATCCTGGGAAGAGCCCAAAGAATACCCCCAGCAACAAAGAAGCCTCCTAGTCCTTTTCCAAGTCCCTGAGGCTTTGCTAGAAGGTACTAGATTGACTCTTCTGCTCCCCACAATAGCAAAGCCCCATCAACTAGCACCTGCAGGTTGTACTCTGGGCTTAATATCCTTCTGGCTGACACTGAGGAGACGGCAAATGCTTCGTGTCCCCTTCTGAGGTCACAGGCTACACTGGGCAAGGTCATTTGCTTTCTCTTGCGACCGTGAGGCTGGATTTCAGCACTCAGGTCTGAGGCAGTGATTCATTCAGACCTCAGTCCTTCTATTCTCTCTCAAGGGAACCTGTAAAGGGGTTAGAGGGGAGAATGAGGAAGGCCTTCCTCAGCTAATGAGGCAAGCTCTCATTTCCTACATTCAATATCTTGGCTGTGGCCAAACTAGCAATAAAACTGCTCTAAGGAGAACAAGAAAGGAAGGCCGGCTAGCCATTTGCTTACGTATTGGGGGTGGGGTGGGAGAGACCAAACAAGATACTCCTTCTTTTATCCTGTTCCCTACAGGAAAATAAGGGATTTCCTTCTCAGATTAGAAGGGAAGGAATGGGTCTGTGGAGAGTTACCAGTGATACTACAGTCCACCGTAGCATCCAAAATAGTGACTGATCACTTTACCCTGAGCTAAGGCAGGGAGGGCAGCTGCTGAGAGAGGGCTCAGCAGTGAGGGGGATCCCGGGCTAGGTTTCTCAGCACATCTGGGGCCTACCGTGCCTGGGAGACCCCCGGTACTTGGGCTAAGCTGTAACGCAACCTGTCCCTGACCCCCAACCTCCAAAGTTGCAGGTGAAAATTCTACAAAAAGCCAAGAGTGGCTCCAGCGGGATCATGAGATCCGTTAATCTCACAGAGTCCCTTCCTCCGCTCACCCTGGGTAAGGTCCAGCCCTGCCAGCTTTGCCAACCCTAAGCCAGCCCAGCACTGCCAGCGTGCCTCATGATACCCTGGAGGTCCCACTTGGGTCACTCGCGGAGTGGAGGAGAGTTCGGCTGAGCGGGTGTCCCGGGGCCTCAGCTGGAGAAGAGCTGAGAACGTTTGCCTGGGCTGCTCCCTCGGCAAGCCGGGAACTGCATGGCTGGCCTGACGGGCCGCGCCGGGGACAGGGTTCCCAGGCACAGACTAATCTCCTTTAGTAACAGAGTTTCATTCATTTGGTTCCTCTTCAACGGCAGGAGTCAAAGGTCGGCCTCTAAGAGGATCAGCCTGTTGGGCTGGCATCTTCGCCCTATAATCTCCCTTGATATTCTGATCCCATAATCCCGATGAGACAGGGGAGGCAGTTCTGGTAAGGAGGCCTGGTCAATATGACTCGGCTCCTACCAGCGTCGGTCAGGGGGCGCACAGCAGGGGGCAGGGAGGGGGAGGGGGGATTCCACCCCAGGAGTCCTGGGAGGAGACCAGCTCCCTGCTAGGACAGCCAGGCTCGGGTGGGAGCCGCTACACAGGGTATCCCTCTAACAGGGTCAGCTAGCAGTAAGCCCACAGGGACAGCCAGGCTCCAAACCACAGTCCCCGAGGGCCAAGGGGAGCCCACGCTCCTGTCTGAGTTATGTTCCCGGATCCCAAAGACGGGCTTCAAAACGTAGCTAAGAAAAACAGGAACTCTGCTGTATTTAGCAATCCTATTACAGGAGGAGGGTGGGGGACAAGGGTGAACACATAACTCTGAAAAACACGGCACAGCTGCTAGTTCCACCCACACGACAGCGCGAGGCTGGGCACCCAAAAAGGCATGGAGCCTGGGAGATGTCTCTGGAAACAAGAAGTGAAACCGCACTACCCACAAGGGCAAAGGGCAGGCCTTCCCTGCGCTGACACGCCCAATGGAGAGCGGCCCTGGGGCTGTGCAGAAACCGGGACAGGTGATGGCTGTTCTGTACAGAACGAGGAAGGGGACAGTTTCAGAGAAACTTGGGAAGATCTCAATGACCTGATGCAGAGTGAAATAAGCAGAACCAAAACAATTTCCTTTTTCCTTTTTTTTTTTTTTGCTGAGGCAATTGGAGTTAAGTGACTTGCCCAGAGTCACACAGCCAGGAAATGTTAAGTGTTCAAGGTCAGGTTGGAACTCAGGTCCTCCTGACTGCAGGGCTGGTGCTCTGTCCACTGTGCTACCTGGCTGCCCAACAATTTCTATAATAACACTAACATTGTCAACAAACAAACAAATTTTAAAAAAAAGAGTAAATGAATGAACAAATAAAAACTTAAAAGTTAAAAAACCTCAGGAGCTCTGATCAATGAAATGAATGACCATCATTCGAAAGACTCAAGATGAATGAAGTTTGTTCCTGTTAGAGAGTTGATGGATTCAGGTGCAGAATGAGATAGACATTTTTGGAAGAAGTCAGTGTAAGCATTTGTTTTGCTTGGCTGTGCATATCTGCTACAAAGGCTTCTGTTTTTGTTTTTTTCAATGGAAGAGAGAGGTAAGAGGGAGAGAAAACAGATCTTTGTTCATTGAAAAAAATAAATAAAATTAATTTTAAAAAACAAGACAAACAACTTAAAACAGGAAAAGATCCTAACAGTAGGAGATTGGTGCTACAGCACATGAATCTACTCTTCCTAGGAACTCCTCAGGGAAGATGAAACCCTGAGACATACAACTGGTAATTTGGGGCCCCAGCTCCATCCCACTGGCAAGGAGCTGAATCAGGCTATTGGGAAAGAAGGCATTACAAAAGTATCACTTCTCAACATTCTTCCTCAAACTTATAAATCTGAGAGTTCCCAGCCCATGATTCAGGGCAGCCTCTCACTTCAGAAAGCAGATGTGAGATACCACATGGGCTCAGTTGAATTCATGGGATACAGCCACTTATCATCAGGATGGGCAGTGGACTTTGGCCCATCTTGGTTCTTACTTCCTTCAGGTTCAGTTTTAACTGTGCTTCCTTATCTTCTCCAATTGGGACTTTCTCGGGCTTTCTAAGTGACGTTCATGACTAGCAAGGGGGGAAAGAGGAGGGCAAAAAGGAGCTCTTTCCCTCCCCCACTCCCTCCCTCCAGGCTCTGGGCCATCACTGCTCTCATTTCTGTAGCTTGTTACCCACATATGCATCAAGACACCCCCAAACCAAACCAGAGCAAACCTGATGATGCTGCCCTCTCATCTCAATCCTTTTATTTTAACCCCTTTTTTACTCCAGCAGATAAAACTAAATGCCTCCACAGCCAATCCTGAGTGGAAGAGGGAGTCCTTTAATTTGCCTTATAATCAGCAATTAGCCTTTGGGCAGCAGTAAAGCAGTACAGAAGGAGCACTAGGCTTGGAATCCACATGGGCTCAAATCTTGACTCTGGGTGATCCTGAGAAGCCTGTAACCAGTGTGACTGTCACCGTCCTCTTGTGTAAGAGGACAAAGTTGGACTACTGGCCTGTCAGGTCCCTTCTAGCTCTAGGAGCCAATGATCTCCTTCTGGCTCCTCTTCAGAGGGAACAGAAGCTCTAGAGCAGATTCAAACCCTTTACAGATTGTGGTATCAAGGAGCTGGAAATAGTTCTACTGGCCATCTGGCCAAAGGACCAATACAAGGACTCAAAAACTCAAGTATCTCTGTCAGTTCCCAGCAGAGGATGCTAGGACTTCTGGTTCCTTCAGGAACAGATTCTAGACAAAAGGTTGTTACTGGACAATCAGGGTTAAGCTGTAAGTGATAAAGTGATAGCCTCTCTGATCCCCACCTGGCCCAAGGCTTGGCCATTGCCCCTCCTTCCTCCTCCCCGGAGAAATCACTGCACCGTACCATACAGTTTACAAAAGACATTCCCCAGGCACATGCCACGTGGCCAGTGCCTAAAAACTCTGGAGCAGGACATGTTTTTATGTCCAAACCAAAATGTTTGTGGCACAAACTAAGGTGGCACAATTCTTCTTGCAGAATTGAATAACAGCCACTCATTATAATTCTGATGGAAAAACATGAATGGATCTGCAAACAACCATTAACTACACCATCCCTCTTCCGGGCTTAGCACCCCATTCCCTTAACCCAGGGAAAGGGAGTGACTTTACCTTTCTGTGTGTCCCGGGCCCTTGGGCAGCAGTCTGGGGAGTCCTAGGGAACCCTTCTCAGAATAACATAAAATATATAGGAGTACAAAGGAAACCAATTCTAGTGAAATCAAAAATCATTTTTATTCCTGCTGAAGTTCCCAGACCCCTGAAATCTCTCCATGGATCCTTTGCAAGAATTCCTGCTTTGACCTCCGCCTTCATAGACTCCAATCTCTGTGACTGAACTGTCTCTAAGTTTCCCACAATGCTTCTCATTTGTGTAGTCTGACAGTGAGCCCAGTCCTCTGGGAGAGTCATATTAGTACTCCTCATTCCTTTCAGGGAGCAGGGAAACTGCAACTGAGACAGGACATTTGCTACAGATGAAAAGTCTCTTCCTCTTTTTTTTTAAAATACTGTTTCTATATACAAAGCAGTTTGTTATCAGTCAAAAACATTTATGATGAGTATCATCCAAAGGTAAAGATGGGTGGAGTTCTAAGATGTCAGCACCAGAAAACAAACTTGTGCAACTGCCCCCCCCCCCCCCAATCCCAGCCATCCCCTGTGGGGCTGGCAGGCTTACATCCTCCAGGCGTGTTGAAAGCAGTAGCCTCCCAAGAAGCTGTGTGCACAGTGCTCAGATCTGGGAGGAAATGGGAATGACTACAAGGCTCTCTGCCTTAGCAGGAGGAGGGCAGAGGAGTAAGACTCGGGGAAAGGGCAGGTGAGGCAGCCCCAGAGATAGCTCCCTTGAGGACATATGCTGAGTCAGTACTCTGACTGAAATCTCCTCAGGCTGACTTGGCCAAAGCATCCCATCACCAGAAGCCAAGTGGGTAAACCAAACATTTTTGTTTTCATTCTCTTCTCTTGGAGATAGACTTTTCCACTTTCATTTCATCATGAGGGCTCTGGGGGGATGTGGAAGGTCATTGCCATTCTTTTCTCAATAGGCTGCCTTGGTTTGTCACACAAGGACATAAAGTTCCTACAGACTTCCTAAGTGACTGACATCTCAGGGAGAACGGCCTGCCAGCCGTTCGATGTGACCATACACTTAAGGAGGTGACCCTCTATTACCCCAAGTTTGTAATACAGGTTAGCTTTAGTTTAGGAGGGGAAAAAAAAAAACTCACAGGCCACAAGCTAGGACAGCTCCCAGATCAAGTCCTTAGAGATCTGTAGCTGGATGCAAAGTGACCTTTCTTTTAAGTAAAGCTGGTCTGGCGACAGAATAAGCATAGCTCATTCCTACTTTTGGACAAAGTAAAAATCAAGGTGGCAGGAAAAGTATCAATGTGAGCAGAATTAGCTGACCAGAGAGAAATACTTCAAAAAGAAAAAAAAAGAAAAGAAAAGAAAAGAAAAGAAAAACCACAGAGGAGATCAGGAAAAAGAACTTACCTCATCTACAGACACAGGCAGGATAACTCGACTGTAAGAAAGGGAAAACAAGGTATCAACTTCAGGCACTGGAACCTATACAGGCCTCTTAGATCATCATCAAAAAGCATTTCTTAAGTCCTAATTTAAGTGGCACTGTACTGTAAAAGGAAGCAGCTCTGCCCTTGGGGAGATTACAATTTAAGTTACAGGGTGACCTCCCCGCACATTCATTTGGAGCTCAGGGAGCCTCATCTATGATTCGATGGGAACCCCTCCTGCTAAAACATCTGAAGGAGCCTCCCTCCCTGGGTGAGCAATTCATCAGAGTCAGGAGAGGCTGACTTAGGTGTGCTGCAGACCCCAGAGTGAGAAGCTTGACTGCTCCCCAAGGTCAGGGCCTGCAGGTCCCATTTATTAGATATGAACCTTCTACATCTGATGCTCCAGAGCAGCAGCTCTGAAATCAACCCCAAAGCAGCCCATTCTATGTCTGGACACTCGGTTCATCCCCCCAAAAGCTCAGAAGCAGAGCTACATCTCAAATCAAATGTTTCGGTGGGCTCTTCATTCTCAAATATCCACTAAGCAAATACCTCTACCAATCAATCAATCTGAAAATAGATCACAGTACGAAGTGGCTAAGGCTAATTACACACTGGTAATTGTGTGGGATCCTGTGGGATCCACCTTCCAAGAGCTGTCCAGAAGTGATCAAAGCCATTCCTTACGTTTTCTTACCTCTCCCATCCTGCTAGTGAGGATGGCAATGAAAGAACAAAAGGAAGCCAGAGGCCTCCATAAAGTTCTCACACCAGCTAAAACCCACCCAGCAGCTAACCAAGAATCAGAAGTTATCCGTGCTTTCCTGTGCAGCTTGTAGAACTCACATTTGTCAGACCATTTGAGGTTTATAAAGTTCTTTACAAGCAAAGTCTCCTTGGAGGTGCAGGGAAGCCCAATATCTACTTCAGGGGGAGGCAGTTGGAGGCTAATGGCTTGGTAATGGGCAACACATGCTTAGACTTAACGAGTCAGTTACAGAGCCCCAGCTTTCATTTTCTAGGGGTCGGAGGGAACCACTAAAATCTTCTGCACCGTGCCAGTGTCTCATTAAACCCCATCAATGAGAGCAAAGAGCAGGGGTGTTCTGCTTCCTGTGCAGCATTTCTCAAATCCTGTCCCTTTCCCCAAACCAGTGAACGGTCTGGGCCAGGAGGCCTCCCCAAGAAAGTGGGAAGCACACATGGGGTTGGGAGGGCAAGGAACTAAGACTCCAACATTAAGTAAGAATGGCAGACTAAACTAGATGGGCTCAGAGCAGCTGCTGCAAGGTAGATAAAGAACCTAGAATGATTCAAATAAACATAAATAATCCAGTTTATTGGATATTCCTGCTGACACTTCCCTCTTCTTAGAGAAAGCAAACACCATAGAAATATTCTTAACTCTGGGGCAAAAATTCCTACACCCTCAAAGGAAACTTCCTAGAAAACAATAAGCCTTTTAAATTCAAGCACAGAAGGGGAAATTATATTCAGAACTTTTTAGACCAGGAGGACTTCCTTTTGAGAGATCATCAGAAAAGTCCAGAGCAGCTCTGAGAGTTATCAGGCTCCGGAGTCCCGCCAGAGGCAGGTGGGTCTGCCTGAGCCAATTCCTACTAGGACAATCCAAGCTGCGTCTGTTACGGCTCTAAAGCCATTCATTCTCCCACCGCTCCCTGGAAATGAAGCCATCTTCCCAGCCCGGGAGAGGAAGACAAAGGAAACTGAACATGCAGCGCCAAGTCTGAGACTTAAATCGGTGTCCAGTTAGTGTGACCTTCACTCTTCCCCTTCTCAAGAGCTGCAGCACTGCAGTTATGGCAAAATATCCCAGACCCCTCCTCCTCTGGGCATAAGGATGCACATGCCCCAGCGCATGGCACACGCACATACATGCCCACATGCAGAGCACACGTCTGAAAGGAAATGTGCTGCTGGCCTGCGGAACCAGAGGAGATCAAAGAACAGAGAGAAGTTCTCTTCGGAAAGCCTTCCAGGCTCACCCTCCCTCCAAAACTCCCAACTGCAGCTGACTGCAGATTCCTGCAGCACTTTATTATGAAAAAGACCAAGGGAAAGGCTGTCTCCTTGAACAAGAAGAGTTAAAATTCCAAAGTTACCACAACCTCCTTACAACTAACTCCTTCTCTTATGAAAAAACAACCTAAGAAACACTTTCCTTCTTTTCCTCCTCTCCACAAACACAATGAGACTCTCCAAGATCATACTGGATTCTGCCCCAGCAAAGCCTAAAGCTCAGTTTCAACACCCATGAAGCCCTGTGGCTGGAAAATGCTTCATCCAGGCTGGACCTTGGACAATTTCAAAGTCTTGCTGTGCAGATGAGAAGCAAGGCTTTTCTTGAATAGCTTCTAGGTCCCTGATCTCTTAAAATCCATAGCACCAGTCTCCCCTTTGTACTACATCCTGCATAGAATGAGAACCAAACGGCTCTCCCGAGTGGAGGGAAAATACCCAGCGTAGCTACCTGGTAACATAGGCAAGGAAGCTGCACCAGTCCCCCTTCTTCAACATCAATAATTTCTGGACTCCTTGGAGACACTGACTCGTCCCCCACAATCCTCCTTGTTCTCCCCTACCAAAGATGCAGAGTTCTCTTAAAACTGTCCCCGATTTCCCCATCTATCGTCTTTGAAGACGGCCCTGTGACATTTATTCAGGATGAGAAGAAAAAATACTCTTCCCAATGCCTAGGAGACCGGAGGATTTTAACATCCTCACCTATCATGAATCCCAAATGAAGAATTACTTCCCTTCCTTAAAGTACCCACAAGGGCCACGAAAGCTCAAGAATTATTGCTGTCTACTCCCAACTTCACTATACAAGGGCTCCCCCTTCTCATCCCTTTGGGTGCCCCTCTCACACCACTTGGGCCAATGAGCCCCTCCCAGTCCTGGGAACTATATTTCAGTCCCTCAGATCAATCCCTCACCCCCATCTCTTCACAACATTGGGTTTAGAAATCTCCAAATCCCTTCCAACCTTTGCCAACCCCCTCCCCCCACCTTAAATTCCATTACACTCCTGATTGTCTTCCAACATCTCCATCATCTTAGCTATCTTTCTTTGTCGCCCCTCCAGCCTCTCAAACTATCATCTCTCCTTATTTCCCATGACCCCCCCAAAGTCCTATCATGTCAGTTTTTTCCATAAACTCCTCCCACCCCTCCTTCTCTGTGACCCCAATCTCCCCTCAGCCTCTGGGGCACCTCCCCACCAAACCTCTCCGTGTCTGCCCAACCCCCAACGACCTCACAAGTCTCCTCTAAAGCCAGACCCTTCCCGGTCCCCCTCAATCAGACGCTTGTCCCTCCCTCTCCGTCAGAGACAGGTCACCTCGGATCCCTCTTGCCAGGACACCTCTCTATCTCCTTTATCCCTGTCTCCATCCCAATCGTGCTCTCCTTGCAAGATCCCATCTGAGCCGGCCCCCCCTTACTGTCCTTCAGCACCCCTTCCCCTCTCCCGCAGGACCCTCTCCCCACTGTAGCTTTCCTCTAAGTCTCCAACCGTTCGCCCATCCTTTCCTAGCCCTCTCGGCACCCCTTCCTCTCGTCAGTGCCCCCTCCCCCTCCTGGCCCTCTGCACCCCCTTCCTTCCCGACGTCCCCCTCCCCCTCGTCTGCACCCCCTTCTTCTGGAGTGTCCCCTTCCTCCTGCTAGCCCTCAGCATCTCCTTCCTCTCCGGTATCCCTCATCCCTCTCCCAATCTGAGAGGGCTTCCAGACCCCTGGACACCGGACCCCGCCGGCGGCTCAGCCCCTCCCGGCCCGGTCCCCAGGTCAGCGCCCATTCAGTCCGCCCCCCCTCCCCCTGCGGTCCGGGCACGCGCGCGCCCCCGGGCTCCCGCCCCCCCGCAGCGCGCTCCCGGCGCGCGCCCCCGCCCTCGCCCCGGGGGGTCCCCGCGCCGGCCGGCCGCCTTCCCAGGACACTCACTACTCCTTGATCAGCACCATGTCTGGAGCCCGGCGTCCGTGCGGCTGGCCCGCTTCGCGGCGGCCGCTCTCGCCTCAGCTCGGCCCGGCTGCGCTCGTCTTCGTCGTAGTCGTCGTCCTTCCCTCACCCCTGGCCGCCTGTCCAGCCTCGGCTGCCGCCGCCCGGGGCTCCTGGTTCCGCAGCACCGCGCGGGGGGCGGGGCGTCTCTGCAGCAACCAGCGCGTCACACGCACGCGAGCGCGCTGACCTCACCGCGGAGGCGGGGCCTTCGCAGCCTTAAAGGGGCCACAGCCCTGCGGGGCGTCCCTCGCACCAGCGCCCGCTGTTGGCCCGTAGCCGCTCCCGCCCCCGCCCCCTCCCCCGGCCACAACCGGAGTGCACGCGCGGTGCGCCTTTCCCGGGTCGCACGTGCCCGGCGCGCGCTCCCGGGAGGTGTCCCAGGGTCGATCCGCTGTCACCGCGGAGCATCCTTCGCGGGAGGCGGAGCGCAGCGTCCGGGCCAGGGTCGCCCCCTTGAGCTCTCACTTTGCCTGGAAGCTACCTCTCTCCGAGCCATCCCCTCGACAGCTTCGGGTGCCTTAGTGGAGCCGGCAAATGCCAAAAGCTCTGCCTCTGCAGTGCCGAGATGTGGATTCGGATCTCCCCGTGCTCCTGAGATCCTGGGTGGAACTTCTCTCCTGGGCCCGAAGCTTCCTGCTCTGCAAAGCGAAAGCGTTGGACTCCTTAGAGAGATGCTGAACTTTTCCAGCTCTCTACGCTTACTTACTTGTCGGCTCCCGGCTCAATAAACTCCCCCTGGCCTCCTATTGCCTCCAGGATCCGATACAAACTCCATCCACAACCTGTCTCCAACCTACCTGTCCAGCCTTAGGAGAGAGTTCCTGTACGTTAGGGTCTGAGCCAAGCCAAACTGTCTTTGCATTTCCTCATCCGCTACGTCCATCTTCTTTCTCCATTATCTTTGCCCGGGTCTCCCCCCTTACCCTTCCACACCCCCCCCCCCCCCCGCCGCCAATATCTGAAAAAAAAAAATAATAAGGGTGGTAATCAAATTTAAAGTCCGGTCTTCCTAATCGCAGGGCCAGCATTCCGTCTAATATGCCAGGAAAATTCTTCCTCTGAGAATCGCTTCCTTTTATAATCGCTAGTTTTTTTCTCCAGGGTTCTGTTCACCTCTAACATGATGAGACCTTTCCTGGTCCATTCATCTACCAGTCAGTGTCTTCTTCACGAAATCACCTCGTATTGATTGGGCCCTGCAGAGAGGCACCGGCGTTGGGGGTAGAGGAACTGTCCCGTCTCTTACAAACAACATGAAGTGGACTCATCATCTTTTTCATCTTTTTTGGTCTTCACTAGTTTCCTCACCTGCAAAATGGCTTCTAACACCCCTTTTAACTCCGGATCTATGGTGCTATTTTGTATATAACTGTCTGAGTACATGTTGTTTTCTCTGATAGATTTCTAAGCCTTGGATTCACTTTGTATCTCTTTTGCATTTACTCATTTATATGCGTGTTGTTTCTTAAGCTTTGCATTTACTTTGTATCTATATTATATTTGTTTAACTGTATGCATAATGTTTCCACTCAGGAAAATGTAAACTTGTCACACTCCATCGAGAAACTTTTGTTTAACCACATCCAGTGTATCAAGCACCATACTAGGCTCTGAGGATAGAAAGAGAAAGCCAAACAGTCCTTACCCTCAAGAAACTTACGTTCAAATTGGGAAGACAGTGTACATATAATAACTCAGGATTTAGATAGAAAGTAGCCAGGACAGAATCCCAGAAAGACAGCTAAAAGGATTGAAAAGGGCTTCCTGTTTATTGTTTAGTCAGGTCCCACTCTTTATGACTCCTTTTTCTGGGGAGGGGATTTCTTGGCAAAGTTACTGGAATACTTTTCCATTTTCATTTTAAATGAGGAAACTGAGGCACACAGGGTGAAGTGACTTATCCAGGGTCATACAGTTAGGAAGTGTTTGAGACCAGATTTGAGTTCAGAAGGATTGAGTCTTTTTGACCTCAGGTCTCAGGTTCTCTCTATCCACTGCCACTTATCTGCCCAGGGCTTCCTGTAGAAGGCAGGATTTGCCATTGTTGCTGTTGTTCGCCCTTCCTTCTCAAAGAGAACACTGAATTGTGGTTTGAAGGAAATTAGAGAAACTAAAAGGACAGCATGGGGTAGGGAGGGTACAGAGTGCGCAGAAGATGGGATGTTTGGGGAAGTACAAATAAGCCTGTGGAGCTGGATCACAGAGTACTGAGAAAGGAGAAGGGCATAAGAAGGCAGGAAAGGTAGGAAGAAGGGCCCAGATTATAAAGAACTTTAAAATGCTAGTAGAGGACTTTAGGTTTGATTCTGGACCTAAGAGGGAGCCACTGCGAATCACTGAGCGGGGAAAGGGGCAACATGGTCAGAGCTACAATTTAGAAAAATCAACTCGGCTGCCCAGTGGAGGATGGATTGGAGTGGGAAGAGATGAGACAGGAAGGTGAGAGGTAATGAAGACCTGAACCAAGGATGTTTTAGATGAGTAAAGAGAATTGTTCATATATGTATATGTGTTTATGCATGTACATGTAGGTGTGTGCATGTATATATATATCTTACATATAAACTTTTATATATACATACAGTACAAATGTATACATTGTTATATACATACATATATTCACATGTGTGTATATATATGTATGAAATGTGCTCTATATGAGTAATGTAATGAAGGTAAAAAAGACAAACATTGTCTGCAGATCAGTTATGTGGGATGAGTGAGAATGAGTAGTTGAGGACGCCACTAAGATTGCAGATCAGTAAGAAGGGAATTCAGAAGAGAGAAAAGTTTGGGGGGGAGTTCTGTTTTGGATTAATTAAGTTTGAGATATCTAGGAAGCGTCTAAAGGCAGCTGGATGGCACAGAGGATAGAGCACTAGGCAGACCTAGAATCAGAAAAAACCTTGAGTTCAAATCTGATCACAGAAATTGTTTAGCTATGTGACCCTAGCTAGTCACTGAATCTTATTCGCTGCAGTTTCCTCATCTATAAAATGAGCTGAAGAAGGAAATCGCAACAACCACTCCAGTATCTTTGTCAAGGAGTTAGAAGAGTCAAACACAACTGAAATGACTGAATGAGGGCACATCTCATTTAATATGTCCAGGAGGAAGTTGGAGTTTGGGGTAGGATGCTAAACATGGAGAACTAGGGCTGGCTGGGTTTACAGGTTAGAAAATTATCTGCAGGGACAGCTAGGTGGCGCAGTGGATAGAACACCAGTTCTGAAGTCAGGAGGACCTGAGTTCACATCTGACTTCAGACATTTAACATTTGCTAGCCAGGTGACCCTGGGCAAGTCACTTAACCCCAATTGCCTCAGAAGAAAGAAAGAAAGAATGAATGAGCAAAGGAGACTGAGGATTGATGAAACAGATAAGAGGAGAACTAGAAGAGAAGAATGTTCTGAAAGGCTAAAGAGTATACAAAAGAAGGGAGTGATTGGCACAAAATTCAAATAGGTTCAGAACTGGGAAAAAGTGATTACATTTGACAATTAAAAAGTCACTGGTAACATTGGAGAGGGCAATTTCAGTTGAATGAAAAGGTAAAAAAGCCAAATTGCAGAGAGTTTGGAAAAAAATAAGAGATGAGGAAGTAGAGATCCTGAATGTAGATGGCTTTCTCAAGAAGTTTGGCCACGAAGAAGAAAATTATAGACTGGTAGCTATCAGGGATAGTAGGATCCATTGAGGTTTTTAAGAGTGGGATAGACATGGGTATATTTCTAGACATCAGGGAAGAATCCATAGGTAGAGAGAAACTGAAGATGAAAAAGAGTGTGAGTGATAAAGGGAGCAATCTGCAGAAGAAAACAAAAAGGGTTAGAAAACAAAGGGTGTATTTTGAAGGGTTTGTTTTGGCAAGAAGACGGGCCACTTCTTCAATGAGAGATGGAGAAAATCATAAAGGAACACAGTGGGATATGAGGAAGAGGGGGAAAGGGGGAGCTCTAGATGAATTGTGGCCATTTTTTCAATGATTTAGAATTTCAAGTGCTCAGCCAAGAGGGTGAATAGAGAAGGTGCCATGGAAGCCTTGAGGGGAAATAAGGTTTGGAACAATGGCTGTGATGAATTAAGGAGCAAATCACTTATTAGAAAGGATTTGTGCCCTTCTCTCCATTTCTTCGAGGAGCATACCCCTTAAATCTTCCCCTTCCCCCCAATTTTCAATCTTTTTTAACACTGTTTCCTTCCCTAATGCTTATAGATGTGCCTAGACCCCATCTAGCCTTTTAAAAAATCTTCATTTTATCCCACCATTTCCTTAAGCTATTGCAGTATCTCTCATTCCTTTTACAAAGCAAAGTTCTAGAAAAAGTCAGTGAATAAAGGGAAACTAAAAATTAGAGAAAAGTGTGGGGGATGCAGGGCAAACTCAGAAAAGAGGTAGAAAGAGGAAGGATGGTGTTAGGGTTGCTGGAACCAAGTGATGGCCCAGATGGAACACTGGAGTTGGAGTTAAGAATACCTGAGTTCAGATCTAACACATCTTAGCTGTGTGACTCTCAACAAGTCACTTATTTTCTCTCAGCCTCAGTTTCCTCAATTGTAAAATAGGGCTCACAATAGCATCTTTCTGTGAGCATAAAATGAAAGAATATTTGTAAGGCCCTGGGCAGATCTAAAAATTCTATATACCTGCTAGCTATAATAATATTGTTGCCACTGGAGAAGTTGGCAACCACCTCTTCCTCTGGGACTTCACATCCCACTCACTTCTCAAGCTTTTGTAACTGCCTTCCACCTGGATCACTCGGCCAACTCTGCCCTCTCCAAAGTTACCAATGACCTTTTCAGGACTAAATCCAACCATCTCTTCTCAGTTCTCATTCTTGAATTCTCTGAAACACTTGACACTCTTGACTGCTCCCCAAGTATATTTATTTAGCGCCTGCTCTATGCCAGATATTTGATCCTCACAACAACCCTGGGAGGTGGGTGTTATTATCACCCTCAATTACAGCTGAGGAAACTAAGTCAAACTGAAATTAAATGATTTTCCCAGGGTCACACAATTAGTAAGTATCTGGGATTCGGACACAAGTCTTCCTGATTCCAGGCCCTAGTGTTCTGTCCACTACAGCATTCAGCTGCCTCTGCTTCCTGCCTGTCATTCTATTCCTTCTATTTATCCCTTGTGGGTAAATCCCAGGATTCTATTCTGAGTTCTCTTCTCTCTATATACTCTTGTGATGATTTCCTCAGCTCCCATAGGCTCAATAATTATTCTTATGTTGGTAATTCTCAGATCTACAAAACCAGTTCTTGTTTCTCTCCTGAGTAATAGTATCTAATATTGGACAGTTCTACCCCAAGTAGAATTTATTTCCTTTATTCCCAAAGCCTCCCCTCTTGCTAATTTACTCTGTTTCTGTCAATTCTACCTTCAAAATATCTCTTCTATCTGGCTTCTTCCTTCTCTTTACTTAAATGGTCCCTACCCTGAGTCAGGTCTTCATCACTTCTCACCAGGACTATTGAGCCTCCAAATTGATTCTTTTGCCTCTAATCTCTCTCCCTTCTTTAATCCATCCTCAAAAATTCACCAAATTGATATTCTCATAGCAGAGGTCTATGTTACTTCTCTGCTCAAGAAGCTTCAATAGTTCCCCATCATCTAAACTCTTGCTTGGTGATCAAAGCCTCTCCTGTCTTTCCAGATCGTATGTTCATGTGGACTGTTTATGTCTGAGGGCAGTAGAACCTTCCAAGCTCATATTGGTCTGATCAACCACACTTCAACACACCATGCCTTGATTCCAACATAGTAGTATCACTTTGGTCCTCTTTGAGAATAATGGACAAAAACCAACTGTGATCTTTCTAGATTAAATTTACATTATTTCTTTCTCTTATATGTTCTACTTCCCAAGGATTTTTTGAGAAAAGTTCTTTGTTATCCTTTAAAACAATAGAGAAATGAAATTCTATTCAATTTAACAAGCATTCCTTAAACACCTCCTATGTGCCAGGCCCTCTATTAGACAATGGAAGCACAAAGACAAAAAAGAAATAGTTCCTGTACTCAAGTAGCTAACATTCCCCTGTTATGGGATATTATTATTATTTGACAATAAGAGGTGGTAGCAGAGAGACAGAGACAGAGATACAGGGGAGACAGAGTCAGAGACAAGCAGAGACAGAGAGTTAAGAGACAGAAAGTTAGAGATAGAGACAGAATCAGAGAGAGTCAAAAATAGAGGGGAGTCAGAGAAAGAGAGACAGAGGGAGACAGAGAAAGACAGACACAGAGGGACACATTGAGAATTAATCTCAGAATCTTTTATTCTTTACCCTTAGCCCTTCTCCCTTACCTTCCCTCTGGTAGAATGTAAGTTCCTTTGGGGCAGGGACTGGTTATGTAATGAGGAGTGGAGATTCTTATCTAGTAACTTCTGTACCATTCAACCAGGGAATCAGGGGAGGGACTTGTGCTTCAGGGTAGGAAAAAAAAAATACTCACCTAGGCACTCATTCTTGCAAAAATGTAAAATAAATCTTTCCTTCATCAGAGTCAGAGACAGAGAGGGAAGGAGAGAGGAAAGGAGGGAAAAGAAAAAAGGGAAGGAGGGAAAGAAGGGAGAGAGAGAGAGAGAAAGAGAGAGAGAGAGAGAGAGAGAGAGAGAGAGAAGAGAGAGAGAGAGAGAGAGAGTCTCAAAGACAAAAAGCCCTAAAATAAAACCCTGCTTCTGTTACAGACTAAGTGACCTAGACAAGTCAACCTCTCAGTGCCCCAGGCAGATCTCCAAAATCATAGATAAACTGTGGAGGGAGTTTCCTGCATTCGTGAAATTAAAAATCCTGAACCAGGGGAGGAGGCTGTAGGAAGTGCTGAAGTGCTGAAGCCTCCTGAGTCCTGCAGAGCCAGCTGAGTCAGCATCAGCCTGGCAGTTCTATGTTTGCTTATACTCTACAGACTCTCTCTCTCTCTCTCTCTCTCTCTCTCTCTCTCTCTCTCTCTCTCTCTCTCTCTCTCTTTTCTCTTTCTCTCTCTCTCTCTCTCTCTCTCTTTTTCTCTTTCTCTCTCTCTCTCTCTCTCTCTCTCTCTCTTTTTCTCTTTCTCTCTCTCTCTCTCTCTCTCTCTCTCTCTCTCTCTTTCTCTCTCTCTCTCTCTCTCCTCTCTCCTTTCTCTCTCTCTCTCTCTCTCTCTCTCTCTCTCTCTCTCTCTCTCTCTCTCTCTCTCTCTCACACACACACACACACACAACACACACACACACACACACATATGTCCCCTCCCCCATCTCAACTGGGTACCTTTCTCCCCCCACCCCCAGCACATATCATGACAGAAGAGGAAGTCTGGCTCAGAGCTTCTGGATGTACTTTCTGCATGAGCAACCAGAAAGATTTGGTCATGGCACTTTACGGAGATCAGCCCCCCCAAAAGAGGCAGCCTGGGAAGGCCATTCTGAAGAGCATCTTTCTGGCCATTCAAAGGAAACAGTGTCTTCTTGACTAGATGCCCCCACCCAGGGACAGCCAAAATGCCCCCTTCTTTGAAGTTTTTTTCTTCTTTTTTCTTTTTCTTTCTTTCTTTTCTTTTTCTTTTTTTCTGGCTGAGGCAATTGGGGTTAAGTGACTTGCCCAAGATCACACAGCTAGGAAATATTAAGTGTCTGAGGTCAGATTTTTGAGATCAAGATAATCCCCTGGCAGGAGGGTGGGACCTGACCCCCTCCTGAATTGGATCCCATTGACTCAACCATGCCGTCAAAGCTGATCTTCTCCCTTTGGCCCAAAGCTCATGTGGCTATACATTAAAGACTTGCATACATACAGTCTGAGACAAGGGCAAAGAGATCCTAAAGTAACAATAATAATAGCTAGCATTTATATAATATTTTAAGGTTGGGAAAAGGTTTTTTACAAGGATTATCTTATTTTATCCTCACAACAGGTGCTATTATTTCCATTTTACAGATGAGGACATTGAAAAATGGAGGTTAAATGACTTGTCCATGATCAGAAAGCTAGGGAGAACCCATGGGTGGATTGGAGCTCAGATCTTTCTGACTCCAAATCCACCATACAACCATTTCCCTTTATAGGTGAGAAAATGTGGCCACAAGTGAAGTGATTTGCCTAATAGATGTCAGAATTCAAACCTAGGACTCCTGACTATAAGCCGAATGTCTTTTCCCCTATATCTTGCTACCTTAGAGTGTGGGGGGAGGTCCTCTTCTTCATCATTAGTTATCATCTTGGTTATTATTTAAATGAAGTTTCCTTTTGTCCTTCAGCTAAAAAAGATGATTTTGGGGGGCAGCTAGGTGGCGCAGTGGATAGAACACCAGCCCTGAAGTCAGGAGGACCTGAGTTCAAATTTGACCTCAGACATTTAACACTTACTGACTGAGTGACCCTGGGCAAATCACTTAACCCCAATTCCCTGGGGATGGGGTGGGAGAGAGGTGATTTTGTCTCTAAGCTGTCCAGCAGCTACAGAATAGTGTAGCTTCACACAGGTGATGTTGTTCTGGAGGATGTGCTGAAATAATCCCACTAACAATGAATGCATATGTATGCACGTGAGTATCACAACTACATACAAACTGTGTATGTGCATGTGTGTATGGCAAGGAGAGATGTTTTGCTCTTCCTTGTTCTTGTGCAGAGAAAGAAATAATGGAGTGGCTTCAGGCCTTCCTCTCAGCTTGATTTTTGTTGCTCATGGTATCTCTAAGCATCTCCCTTTCTGCTTCTTCTCAGTATCTCCCTCTCTAATTTCATTTTGCTTTTCATTTTCTCCTTTTATTTCAGTCTTCTTTTCCCACTGTTTCTCTCTCTCTTTTTTTCTTTCTTTTTCTCTCTCTCTTTCCTATCTTTGTTTCTGTTTTGGCCTTCTCCCTTTCTCCTGTCTTTTATGTTTGTTTTGTCTATTATGGCTTCTTCTGTTTTCTTTTTTTCCTTTTCTTTAAAAAATATATTGATTAGACTTTGGAGAGAAAATGCTATCTGCAACCAGAGAAAGAGCTAAGGAGACTGACTGAATGTAAATCAACACATACTATGTTCACTTTTTTTCCTGTTTGTTTATTTTTTTAATCTCTCCCATGGTTTTTCCCATTTGCTCTCATTTTTCTCTCCCAATATAATTCATAAACCAATGTGTATTAAAAATAAACTTAAAAAACTGTATATCCATGAAAAATATATTGATTACTCTTATTCTTATGTCATCTTTATGTACAATCTATTTTTCCCCTTTCTTACTTAGAGAGTCACCTCTTTTAATAAAGAAAATCATAGAAAGGTAGAAGGGAACTTTTGGGTAAACAAATCAACACATCAACCAACTATGAGCTGAAAGGGTTTATGACCTTAGAACTCCTGTAATATAGCACTCTCTTTTTTTAAAAAAATTAACTCAAAATTCCTATTTATTTTTTATTTGTTCATTCATTCATTCATTTGTTTATTTATCCATTCATTTATTTGCCTGCTTCCTTATTTATTCATCCATCCATTTATCTATCTATCTATCTATCTATTCATTCCTTTATTTTTTACATCGAGGAAAAAGTCACAAGGTAGTAAATTGCCCCAGCCTACATATGTATATATATTTGTATATACTTCCCTTTGATCCAGATGTACCACTACTGGGGTCTGTATCCCGAAGAAATAATGAAGGAATGAAAAGGACTCATATGTGCAAAAATGTTTGTAGCAGCTCTTTTTATAGTAGCAAAGAATTGGAAAGTGAGCAAATGCTCAATTGGGGAATGACTAAATAAGTTAAAGTATATTAAAGTAATAGAATATTATAGTTCTATAAAAAATAATGAACAAGTTGATTTTAGAAAGGCCTGGAAAGATTTATATGAGCTGATACTGGGTGAACCAAACAGAATCAGGAATACATTGTACATAGTAAAAGAAGATCGTGTGATGATCAACTATGACAGATTTGGTTCTTCTCAGCGGTTCACTGATCCAATTCAATCTGAATAAACTTTGGGTGAAAAACGCCATCTGCATCCAGAGAGAGAACTATAGAGATTGAATGTAAATCAACACAGTCTATGTACTTTTTTCTTTCTTTTCCTTCTGTATTGTTTTTTTCTTGTGATTTTCCTCTTTTGTTATGATTTTTCTCTCTCAACATAATTCATAAGGAAATATATTTAAAAAGAAGAATGTACATGTATAAATACCCCCCATGTCATTTTTATGTGTAACTGGAGAAAATAAAAATAAATTGAAAAGAAACCAAAAACCAAGATATGCTGAGAAGACCTGGGAATATTCCACACTCAACCTTTCTTCTAAGCTAAGCTTGGGCCATAAGGATCCTAGAGGATGCTGTTTTATTTTTTCTGGTCCTTTCTGTTTCCATTGTTGCATTCATTGTGTGTATTATTTCCTTGGGTCAGTTTCATCTCCTTTTGTCACTCCTCATTTTTTTGTTTTAGCTTTAAGTGTGTCTCTCTTCATGGCTCTCATCTTAGTCTCAGCCTCCCTTCCTTCTCTTCCTATCAGTTTCCCACAGGTCCATAGTTTCTTGAGTTCTCAGAAAGTTCTGTGTCTCCTCTTTCTCTCTGTGATCTTATTTACTTCTCTCCCCACAAACCCTCTCCTCAATTATCACCTCTGTACAGATGCTTCCCCAAAACAGCTTCAACTTCTCTTCTGAGCACCATCCCCACATCTCCAGATGCCTAAAAGGTCTTTTGTGTCTGGAGGTGTCATGAGCAGCTTGAAGTCCGCATGGCCAAAACTTTAGCTTCCTTCCCACTAAAACTGCTGCTCTGCCCAACTTCCCTGTTTATTTTTGATACTAACACTTAATAAATCATTCCCCAATTGATAAATGGCCAAAGGATATGAACAGACAATTTTTAGATGAAGAAATTAAAATCATTTCTAGTCATATGAAAAAATGCTCTAAATCACTATTGAACTAGAAAAATGCAAATTAAAACAACTCTGAGGTACCATTTCACTCCTCTCAGATTGGCTAACATGACAGGAAAAGATAATGATAAATGTTGGAGGGGATGTGGGAAAACTAGGACACTGATACATTGTTGGTGGAACTGTGAACAGATCCAACCATTCTGGAGAGCAATCTGGAACTATGCCTAAGGGCTATCAAACTGTGCATACCTTTTGATCCAGCAGTGTCTCCCCTGGGCCTCTATCCCAAAGAGATCATAAAAAAGGACCCACGTGTACAGAAATGTTTGTGGCAACCTTTTTTGTAGTGGCAAGGAACTGAAAACTGAGTAGATGCCCATCAGTTGGAGAATGGCTGAATAAGTTATGGTATATAAATGTGATGGAATATTATTATTATTTTTAAATATGAAATCATGGGAATTTATTGCATAGTAAAGGCATCATAGTCAGAATTGTATGGTAAGGGCTGAAGAAATAACAATGAGAGATTTGCAAAATAAACACTCAGAAGAACCTCATTAGAAAACGTACAAACACAGACTCTAACAGCCTTGCCTAAAGGTTCCTGAATCTTGTTCTTTAGTTCATACTGGCAGGATTTTGACTGAAGTTTGTGAAGGAATATTATTGTTCTATAAGAAACGAACAGCTGGCTGATTTCAGAAAGGCCTGGGGAGACTTACAGGAACTGATGCTGAGTGAGGTGAGTAGAACCAAGAGAACATCGTACACAGAAACAAGGTCATGTGACCAACTGTGATGGACTTGGCTCTTTTCAACAATGAAGTTATTCAGGTCAGTTTTAATAGACTTGTGATGGAGAGAGCCATCTGCACCCAGAGAGAGGACTGTGGGAATTGAACATGAATCACAACGTAATATTTTCACCTTTTTTGTTGTAGTTGTTTTTTGCTTGCTTATTTTTTCTTTCTCATTTATTTTTCCATTTCTAACTGATTTTTCATGTACAACATGATAAATGTGGAAGTATGTCTAGAAGAATTACACATATTTAATCTATATTGGATTACTTGCTGTCTGGGGGAAAGGGAAGGGGAGAGGGAGGGAGAAAAATTGGAACATAAGGTTATCAAAGATGAATGTTGAACACTATCTTTGCATGTATTTTGATTTAGCAATTTTTTCCCCTGAGCCAATAGGGGTTAAGTGACTTGTCCAGGCTCACACAACTAGGAAGTGTTAAGTATCTGAGGACAGATTTGAACTCAGGTCCTCTTGACTTCAGGGCTGGTGTTCTATCCACTGCACCACCTAGCTGCCCCTTTGCATGTATTTTGAAAGACAAAATGCTATTATTCTTTTTTTTTAAAGACATGAACATCTAATCAGTTTCCCATGTTAATAGCCTTGCCCTTGACCACTCTTCCTCAGTTCCTATATTCAACCAATTACCAAGTCCTGTTGAAATCTTGCCTTAAAGAATCTACTCCAGCCTATCTGGTACCTTCCATTTACAAACTTTAAAACACCATGTACCCCTGGCCAAGCATATAATCCCAGAGAGGCTAAGCCCAGCACCTAGTTTGAGTTTCAGAATTCTGAGTTGTAATGGACCATGCCAGTCAGGTGTCCTCGCTAAGTTTAGCATTAATATCTTGAGCCCTAGCAGAGGAACTTGGCAGGGGCAGGGAGGGAGGGGGGGAAGTACCACATTGCCTAAGGAGGAACAAATCTCCTAGGTTAGAAACAGAGCAGATCCTCAGCCAGAGATTTTTGTGAGGAACACACACACTTTTGGCCAGGAAGAAATGGGGAGACATAGTCTCATAACAAAACAAAACCAAAAATCTACTCTATAATGGGAGTGATCTAAAGAACCCATTGATCTGCTGGATTGGGCACCTCCCATGGCATGGTAGCAAGCACACTCTCATACTTTCTGGTCCCTTTCTGTGGGATGTTTACTAGGGTTCCTTGTCAAAGTTGTTGACGTAGTAGCTCTTGAGTGGTGGAGCTAATCAAAGATGATTGGGTAGAGAGTTATATAGAACTGCCCATTCATTGTGGGCAATAAGAGAATCTAAAAGGAAAACATCACATTTGGGATGTATCCAATGCTTTCTCTCCCTTGAATTTCCAGTAAGGGGAAATGAGGGAATTTCTCTCCTTTTCCCCTAGTAGCAATAGTGGGCAGACACATACTTGCCCTAAGAAAGTCACCATTCCCTGACCACAGACTAGCAATCATTTCCTGCTCTGGAATAATGTCATGTCAGGGAAGTTGACTCAGATGGTAGCTGCCCAACAGGAAGGATGCGCCAAAGGCAAAGAAGCAGCCCCATCATCAGGGCTACCACCAGAAGGATGCTGCAACTAAGAAAACCCAAACCGAGTCCCAGCTGGCCAGGCAACTACCGCCCCTCCCTTCCCCCCCTCCCCACACTGTGTGTCTGAAGGGACCGTCAAATCCCTTGGTAGCTCTTCAGTGGGCCCACAAAGTTGTCTTTACCTCCCGGGAGAATATAATGAGGGAGATGGCTTATTCCTTTGTGGATTTCTGCATTTGTTAATGCATGCCTAGGGTTCTTCTGTGTCCTGAGCATTTTTATTGTGGAAAAAATAAACCACTGTCTTGTAACAACAGACATCTCTATTGTACACTGAGGACCTCTTTGAAGAGAGATTTTGGAGAGAGCCTAGATGTAAGCCAAATTTTGTTTCAGAAGATGTCCCTAGAAACACTCCAGGATGAGGATGATGAACGAGGAAGGGGGTCCGGCCCCCTTAGGATGAGTTCAGAGCATTGGAGTCCAGAGCAGAACCCCTTGAGGGAGAGGGCTCCTGAACTAGGGACCATTGTGACCTAAATGTCAGCTGTTATCATTTCCTTGTTATTACTGCTATTTTTAGATATTTGTTTGTTTATTCATTCATTCATATTCCCTTGAGCATTCTTTCTCCTTGGATCTCTCAGAGGATTTTGGTTTTCATCTCTCTGACATATTGTTCATTGGCATTGACCTCCTTATTATTAGATGGAACAAGAAACTCCATCTCTGGACTTCAAGTATGGACTATCCCCCATGGTTGTAATGCTCTCCACTTCATCTCCACCTCCTGGCTTTCCTGGCTGCCTTCCAGTCCCAGCTAAAATCACACAAAACCTTTTCCCAATCTTTTTAATTGCAGTTTATTCAGTTTATAGCTTGTTTGTGGGGTAGGTAGGTGACCCAATAGATAGCACACCAGGCTTGAAGTCAGAAAAAGTTCAAATCTGGACTCAGTGACTATCTGTGTGACCCTGGACACGTCACTTCACCCTATTTGCCTCAGTTTCCTTGTCTGTAAAATGAGCTGGAGAAGGAAATGGCAAAAACCACTCCAGTATTCTTTGCCAAGAAAATCCTAAGGGGGTCCTGAAAAGTTAAATGTGACTGGAAAAAAACAAAAAACAACTCAAGAACAAGCTTGGTTATCAAGCTCTTTGAGAATAGGAGCTGTCTTTTGCCTTTCTTTGTATCCCCAGCCCTTAATAGAGTGACTGATTCATTGTAAGGCATAATAAATGTTCACTGACTGATCAAGTAAAATTGTAAATTCTGATTATCTCTGTTGACAACCTTTCCCATTCATAGACTAAGCTTCCCGAGGGCAGGCCTCTTGTTTTATTTATATTTTGTATCTCCCTTAGCATCAAGAATAGTCTAAGTAAGTAGTTGGCGCTTAATAAACAAACAAATAAATAAATAAATGAATAAAACCAGACAAACGTTTCTCTTAATCAGTCGTTTCTCAGGTTCATTCTGTCTTAGTTTCTGTTCCAATCTTTTTCTTCCTCTGGGAATTTGTCATCTTGGGATATTAATGAGGCCAAAATCACAAGCACGAGCCCTTCCTGACCAGATAATTTTGTTCTTTTCCCCAGAAAGGTACAATTACTCAGAAGGGAACTGCTTTAGAGAGTAAGAAAGGCTCAGCGTAGCCTATATCCAAAAATCTCTTGTGTTTCCCCATTTCACTCACTCACATGATCATTCCATGCGTATAGATCACACACACCCCAGGGCAAACCCTTATCCCTCTCACCTCAGAGTACTGAAGTAGCCCTCTTATTGGTCTCTCCCTGCTCTCAGTCATCCTCTACACGGTCACTAAAATGATATTCCTAAAGTGCTGACCTGATCACGTCACTTCCCCGTTCCCCATTACCTCTAGGAGCAATTGTAAACTCCTTTTGGGATATTTAAAGCCCTTCATCACCTGGCCACAATCTATCATCCAAACATTATTACATATGATCCCCTTTGTGCTCTCTATAGTTGAACGAAACTGGCCTTCTTACTGTTCCTTATATCCAGTCCCCTTATTTCCCACCTCCTTTGCATTAAGCTGTTCCAGATGCCTAGAATATACTTCCTTCTCACTTTTGCCTCTTAGACAATTTCTATTTTTCTTTACCAGTTTCTTCTCTCCTCCCCCAGCTGCCAGGTCCCTCCCCTACTTACTTTGTATCACTTTTGTATATTTATATATGCCTTGTTACATATTTCTATATTTACAAGTTGTTCCCTCCAATAGAATGTACGCTTCTTGAGGGCAGAGACTTATCACTTTAGCCTTTATTTCCCCAGCTCCTAGCACAGAGCTTGGTATACAGTAGGTGACTAATAAAGGCTTGTTGATGAATTCAACTCAAAACCAGTTAGCAGCTGGCTAGCTGGTTTCCCTTTCCCTTTTATTTCCCAAACTCCTACTGATCTCCTCACTGGCACATTTTTCAAGGGGGGAAGGGGGAAAGGAGAAACAAGCATTTATTGAATATCCCTCATGTGCCAGATACCTTGCCAAGTGTTTTATAAATTTTAATCCTCACAAAGAACTGTAGGAGATATATGTGATTATTATGATCTTATTATAGTATTATGCTCATTTTACATTTGAGGAAATCGAAGTAAAGATTAAATGACTTGTCCAAGGTCACTTAGCTAGTAAATGTCTGATAGCACATTCGAACTCAGCTCTTCTGATCCTACGCATAGAGCTCTAACCACTGCATTACCTAGCAACTGTGTCTCCTGAAACTTATACTTCTGCCTATGTTTTACCATTCTTTTACCCCTTTTTCTCTGCTTGCTTATTTCTACCTTCAAACTCATATTTCTTTTCCCTTTTCTCTTTTTCTCTACTTCTCAGTTTAGACAAATACCTAGTTTTTTTTTAAATGACCAATTAATAACTTTTATTTATTTCTATTTTTAAAGCTCAGAATCATTTCTGTTAAGGGACAGGTCAGTTCTCCGAGAGCCTCCACAGCTGTGATCATAGCGTCCGAAGGAGCTGCGGGGCAGCCTTTGCTGACACAGGTATTGCCGACTGGGAAGGAGATAAATTGGAGGCAGAGGGAAGAGGAGAGAGGTCAGATATCGCAAGGGCCTCTCAGTCAGAGAGGTCAGAGAACAGCAACAGCCTCTCAGTCTCCTTGTGTCATCCTCTCACAAGAGGAGATCCATTCTGCAGATCTGGGCTGGATCTCCAGCAGCCTCTGGCTCTGTGTATTCCAACAATTTCCCAAAATACTCGCCTTGTTGCAAAGAAAAATTCAATGATTGTGTCACCGGGTCCATATCCGTTGTCCCCCATCTCTATAGCCACACAAATTTTGGTCATTAGCAAAAATACAGTTTCTTTATGTCCTTCTTTCTAAATCTTTCCCTGCTTGTCTTTTGCTCTGAACTCAGTTTTCTCATCTGTGAAATGAGCACATACCCACAGCAGTATTTATTCTGTAGATGTGTTGGGAGATTGTTTGCGTATGTTCAATCATTGACATTGTGGCAGCTGTGCTTGTTTCACTGCCAGGCTCTCTCTCCCTGGTGAGGTTGATTTTCTGGTTTCTCAGAGTCTTAATCTTCCTGCTTTTTTTACCCCTACTAATTCTCTCAGAGGCCCAGTTTATAGAGCTTTTTTCTTAGAAGCCCCCAGCTCTTCCCACTCCTGGTTCTTCTGTCTGTCTCTGGTTGTTCATTAGGGTCCCGCTCCCTATCCCCCTGTCTCCAGCTGAAGACTCCATTGCCTCTCCCAGGCTCTCACTCGTCACCTGCAGGAAAATCAGCCCCCATCCGTACGTCGCCCACACCACGGGTCAGGCTGCCCATCCGACTGCCATGGAAATGGAGACGTGGCCAAGGAAAGGGAAGATGTGGGGAAGGCAAGAGGCTCGGTCTCATTCCATTAGAACTGGAAGGAACTTTAGAAACATCTCCTCCCTGCCCCCTTCATTTTACAGAACAAACCGAGACCCAGAAAAGAGAGTGGCTGGCCTAAAGACAAACAGCTCATCGGTGGCAAAGTCCAACCCAATGGCGCTCTGTCCATCACACCACCCTGCCTCTGGAGAGCCCAAACCGTCGGCCTTGGCCCTCTCGGTCCTGCAGACTCCCAGACTTTGGCAAAGGAAGGAATCCGAAGAGCCAGGTCGGGGAAGACAAGGATATGTATGGAGCCCAGGGTAAGTCACAGGTCATAGCCAGTCACTTAGATGGGGGCTGGCAGGGATCCCAGAAACCAATTAGTCCAACTCCTTTATTTTTACAAATGAATAATCAGGAGAGAAATGACTTGCCAGGAGTCACATTGAGACTAAAGAACAGAATCGGGCTTCAAATCTAAATCTTATCTTCTTGCCACCAGATTGCAGATGGGTTTGGAGATTAAGAACATAAAGTGCCCGCTGTAGGCAGGGGGCCTACCAGCCTCGAGGTAGCAATAGGAATGGTCCAGTCAGAGAAAGGAAGTCTTCCTGCTCATCCCTTGGAAGTGTTAAAGGTCTGCTAAACTGTGTTTGTTGTGGATGTTAAGTAGTTTTTTCATGACCCCATTTGGGGTTTTCTCAGCAGAGATACTGAAGTGGTTTACCATTTCCTCCTCCAGATCATTTTACAGATGAGGAAACTGAGGCAAACAGGATGAAGTGACTTGCCTAAAGTCACAAAGCTCTAAGTGTCTGAGGTCACATTTGAACTCAGGAGGATATCTTCTCGACTCCGGGTCTGTGCAAAATTGTTTTAACCCTTAAAGCACTGCCCTTGAATCCTGAGGCTTGATTCTCTAAGGAGGGCCAGACCGTGTCACATGGGATCCAAAGGCCCTCAGAAGCTATCTGCTCCAATCCCTTTATTTGATAGATGAGGGAACTGAGAACCAGGGGAAGGAAGTGATTTGTCACACCCCTTTCCCTGTTCCTGAGTTTCAACTTGTGAAGGGGATATACGTGTGTGTATGTGTGTGTGTATGTGTGTGTGTGTGTGTGTGATATATATATATATATATATAAACATTCACATTCACACACACAGACACCCCCTGCCACACACGCATATATCCTTCCACTCAACACATTTTAAAAATAAATGACAAAAACATTTTTAAGTTGACCCCAAAACAATGACCCTCAGTTTTCAAAGCACCTACCTCAAAACCACCCTGGAAAGTACAAAGTAGTAAATACTATCATCCCCCTTCCTAAGATGAGGAAATGGAACTTCAGAGGGGTTCATTGACTTGCCAGGGCCACACAGCTAGGATGTATATCAATCAGGAATTGGGCACAAATCTTCTGTCTCAAAGGTCAGAACCTTCACCATGAGGCCATAAGAATGTGTGTCCAGATCGAGAACCTGGAATGGCTTTATATGTAGATGGAATAGATGAACACCTATCTAAGGTGGGATTAATCATAGGATATAAAGGCAAAAGGGATCAGCCTGTCATTTCCTACCAAGTAATCTTCCTATTCCTGTTCCCTGTGAGGAGCTGAGTCTGGGTCAGCTTGGATCATTGTATCACCTCCTCACATCTCCCTTTCTGCCTTTTTTTCTGATTGGCTGCTTCCCAGCTGCCTTATCTGGGATGATAAATCCAATCCTGGAGTCCAAAGTTTCAGTTCTAAGGATGGGCTGAGTTGCTGTTCAGGGAAATCTCCAGGCCAAGGAGGATTTTCTTTCTCTAAATTTCTTTCATTTAATCTCACTCTGATCCAGACCTTGTCTGTTCCTTCCACTAAAGACCATAGGATAAGTTTGGGGTTTTGTTTTTTCTCTGGATATCCTTTGGTTTTTACATTCCCTCCATTTCTTAATAAATTCTCCCTCCATGAAATCCATACTAGAGAAAGAACTGATTGTGTCTGAATACAGATTGAAGCATATTTTTTTTCCTTTATTTTTCTTGAGTTTTTTTTTTTTTTTTGGAGGGGGGAGAATATCTATGTTTTCTCTTACAACATGACTTTCATGGAAATATTTTGCATGACTTCACATGTGCTTTCTCAATGAGTGGGTGTGGAGAGGGAGGAAGGGGAAGAATCTGGAACTCAATGTTTTAAACACATGTTAAAAATTGTTTTACATGTAACTGGGGAAAATACTAAATTGTGAAAAAAATTCTGTCTCTGTCCTATTGCAATGATTCCCCCCCCCAAAAAAAAAAAAGGGGATGAGGGATAAACAATTGAGCAAATCTAGTCCCCACACTGAGTCATCCTGGCCATCTCTGTGTTTCATGCACAAACCCCCACTCTCATCTGACTTTTTCAGGCCAGATTTGTTGGTGATAATCAGGACACTCCTTCTGGGTGGTGGTCTTCTTGCCATTTCCACTGGCACGTTCAGGGGCACAATGGTTCCCTGTTCAGCTGATTTCATTTGCATCTGTTCATAGAAGTCTCAGGCTTCTTTGTGTATTCATTGAATTCATCACCTCTTACAGCACAGTCGGACGTTCATAGCCCACAATTGGTTTGCCCATTCCATATTTGATGGGCATCTGCTTTCTTTCCAGTTCTTTGCGATTACAAAAAGGGCCCTCTTTTAGGTCTTTGTCTGTCTCTCTCTGCCCTCCTTTGGGCATATGGCTAACAATGAGATCCCTGGGTCGGAGGAGGTGCACAATGGAATCATTTTCTTCGTGGAATTTTTTTTTTTTTAAGATTTACAAAATACTTTATTTTTTAAAAAATTAATTCTGAATTTAACAAACACCAAATAAAGTAAAGGTTTTCATAAGTCTAGTGGGATAGAAGAGAACTGTAAATAATTCTACAACTCTCTATCATGTCAAGATTACCATTCCTTTCAAGTATATAAGAAATTCAAATGTTACTTTCAGAGTTATCCTGCTTGGGTGGGATTCTTTCTGAGCTTATTTTTATTAAACAAGTTCTTTAATGATCTTACTTTCTTTTCCTTCCTTCTTTTCTTCTTTCTTTTCTTTCTTTCTCCCTTCCTCTCTCTTCTTTCCCTTCCCTTTCCTTCCTTCCTCCCTCCCTTCCACCTTTTCTTCCTTCTTCCCTCCCTTCCTCCTTTTCTTTCTTTCTTTCTTTCTTCCTTCTTCCTTTTCCCCCTCTTTTTTCTTACTTCCTTTCTCTTTTTCTTTCTCTTCCATTTCCCTTTCTCCCTCCCTCTCACCTACCCTTCCTTCCTTCTTTCTCTCTTTCTTCCTCTCTTCCTTCTCTCTCTCTCTCTCTCTCTCTCTCTCTCTCTCTCTCTCTCTCTCTCTCCCTCGCTCCCTCCCCCTCATTCTTTCTTTGCAATCCTATTCTTCACCCCCACCCCCTCTTCTTCCAAGCTGGAGATTTTTTTGAAAAACAAAACTGAACCCCTGCAACAAATATGCACGATTGCAAGAAACCATGTCCAAAAATGTATGTCTCATTCTGTATCTTGAGTACATCACACTTTCTTAGTGTCATTCCATTGAAAGGTTGGACCAGTTCCCAGCTTTCCATTTGGTGGGTTTTTCACACACAGGCTTTCTCAGGGTCCTCTCTACCCCAGAGCACAGCTCAGAGAGCAGCAGGGACGATCACGCAGTAGCTTCTCTGCTTGTCCTCTTCCTGGCTCCCTGGTGCCCCTGAAGCTGGCTGGACGCCCGCTAGGGGGATTTCCCAGAAATCTCCCTGTCACACAGTTTTCTTTTGAACAAAATGGGCCTAAGGTAGGTCGAGGACTTTTAGAATTAAGAGACTAAACCTAGAAGAACGTGAGAACCTTGGAGGCAGGCACTCTGGGTTTTGTCTTTATACCCTGTCTCTTGTGCGGCAGGGGTTTAGTCAATCAGTCTGTGTGCCGGGTTGGAGATACATAGAAAGGCAAAAACATGGTCCCGGATCTTAAAAGTTCATATTCTAATAGGAGAAAACAACAGCAAAGAAGAACGTAGACAGACACACAGCACAGTGATCTCTGAGGGAGGAACCAGCATGGAGAGGTTTAAAAAGGGCTTCCATCAGAGGCAGAATTTAAATATTGAGGGCAGCCAGGGTGGCCAGGAGGTGGGGGCAAGGAAGGAGAGCAGTGTGTGGGGAGTGGGGGCAGCCAGGGAAAAGGCAGAGTGTAGTGAGAGGATGGTTAGTCAAGGTTTAAAAGATATGGTTGACCCGAGTCCAGAAAGATAAAAACTAGCTTTTTAGCCTTTGTGGATCATTAACTTATCTCTTCACTACTAACAAGAGTACCAAGTTAAGAGATGAATAATAGGTGATATTCCTACTTGTAACTCCCTCCATTCAAAGAAAGACCAAAAGGGATTATGATCAGAGGTATGCTGGTAAATGTTTAACAACCAGGATTACGGTTGGGGGGATGCTGGTAAATGTTTACCAACCAGACTGGGAGACAGGAAAGACAACAGGGGTTGCCTTTGAAACTTCATCTGGTAACATTTTCTCTACTCTCTTAAACCAACAAAGCAATCCATGCGACCCCAATTTGAAGCGTTTGCAGCTTTTCAATATGTGAAATTTTAACAATCATCTCTCCCAACCAGTCCAGCACACACACTTGGCTTGGTTAAGGGAGACCTACTTATTTCCTTTGTGGTCTTGAGTAAATCACTTCCCTCTCTGACCCTCAGTTTTCTCCTTTGTAAAATTGGAATAAATGATCTCTGAAGTCCCTGCTGATCCCAAATCTATGAATACATCACCCAGGTTCTAGGCAACCTGGCCAATGGCTGTCTTTCCTACTCTTCCTCCCGTGCCTGAAGTTCACTCATTCGTTTTTGCTTTTTCCTTTTTTCCAGAGTTTCATCAGTGTTTGCAGTTATGCTCTGTCTTCTCAGTCCTGTCCTACTCTTTGTGATCTACCTGACAAAGATACTGACAAGGATTGGATCTAGTCCAATGTCCTCATTTTGACAAATAAGGAAACTGAGGATTTTCTCTTTAGGAAAATGGCTATTAGGGTGCCTTAAATCCCTTCTTTGGGGCACAGGAAGCTTTTCAGGCTTCCGAAGTGTCCTATGGGCAGAGCAAGAACAGTGGGAGACCCGGGAGAGGAACAGACTAGAGGAAACCCCGTCATCTCACCTCTAGGGGCTCTTTTGGTACCTGGAGAGGAATCGAGTCCAGTGGCTTTGAATGAGGCTACTAATACTCACGAGCAATGTGATCAAGTTGGAGGAATGGAGATTTTAAGGCTGGAAGGGACATAAAAGGAATTTGGTGGGGGGGGGAGGCATGATTTGTCCAAAGTCACCCAGGTAGCAACAGTGGGGGAGGGATTTGTGCTCAGTGTCTGATTCCAGGCTCATCCTTCTTTCCACTAAGAGCTCCCCTCCCATGTTCCCTTAGAGCTCTCTAATCTACAAAAGAGAGATAATTACCCCCTTAATGCCTACTTCACAGGGTCGGGAGGATCAAAGGAGAGCGGGTATGGAAAGCCGAAAAGGGCCACCCAAAGGGCATTATCAAAGCACATCAACCCAGAGGAATGAAGCAATGTTGCCTAGTGAGTAGCGCACCAGACTGGGGGGCCAAGAAAAGCCTCTAACACCGGCATCACGCTGGTCAGTCCTTCTGTGTCTGAGGCATCTAAATCAGGGTTCTTAACGGTCTGTGTGCCACGGTGCCCACTGGCAGGCTGGCAGACCGTGTGCGCCCCTTCTCGAATCCCGTTCCTTTTTGTTGAGTCACCTTTCGCTCCCCTCTGACTCTCTGTGACCCCATTTGGGGTTTTCTTGGCAAGGGTACCCAAGGGGTCTGCCATTTCCTTCTCCGGCTCCTTTGACAGAAGAGTTTCCTCTTCTATTAAAGGCTTTGGATTCAGACCCAGTCTTTGAGGGGCTGAGCCGGAGAAGTTCCTGAGCAGCAGCCATTAGCCGCTCGAGGAGGACATTCGGCCAGGCGAAGTGACGTGCCCAGGGTCCCCCAGCTAGGAAGAGCCGGAGACTAAGAGGAGGATTCCTGACTTCAGCCTGGCACTCTGTCCACAGATTACAGAAACCAAAATTTAGGGGACGTGCTTCTTCCCATCCCAGTTCATAGCAGCTCCTGAAATCCATCCGTAGATCTCGCGGAGGTGCCTGGGTCCCAGGGGAAGACCCCCGGTCTATCCAAGGGGGATAATACCTCGGGGCAGGAGGAGGAGAGGGGCAGAAAAGAGCTGGGCAGTTCTCCCCCATCTTGCAATGGCCCGGCTTTGGTCAGAGGCCACTGAAGTTAGGGTTGTGACCAGATGGGAAAGGGGTCTCTCCCCCGTTAGAGAGGACAGACACGGGGCTCCGGGGGGAGCCGGGGAGCCTTCCCTGGCAGGTGACAAGCCGCAGGGCCACAAAAGGTACCACACAGAGACGCTCGTCCGAGAGGCCACGGAGGCAGGTTTATTGGTGACAGTGATCCAGCCACGTGGAGGGGGGGGGGTCTCGGCATGCCGCAGGGACACAAAGAACCGCGGGTCCCAGGGAGCAGAGCCAGGCTCTCCCTGGGGAGGGCAGCAGCAGGTTTCCCACCTCCCCCAGAGTTCTTTCCAGGAATGATGTCTCCCTAGGGCTGGGGTCCACACCGGGCAGAACGCCAGTCATTCTCGGACCACTGCTGGCTGTTTTCTTTCACCGTAACCCCCACTCCTCCATCGCCGGCTCCGGCCTTCCCCATCTTATCTGGCTCACTAATCTATCCCTTTGAAGAAAACTAAACCAGGACGCACTTTAGCCCTTATCCCACAGCCCACACATGTGTGACACATACAAGCCCACCCCCGGCTCACAGGAGAGGGATCAAGACGGGGCAGACAGCCCCAGGGGCCCCTGTTCTGCCCCCTCGGTGGCGGGCCCCTGCTGGCCCCCCTCCCACATCTGCCCTTGCTGACTTGCGGATGTTGTAAGTTCTCTCCTTCCTGCCGTCATGTCTTTCCCAGTGTCTCACCCTGGTGGGGCAGAGACCCGGGCCGAGCCCTGGCTATGCCAGGAGAGCCTTTTCTTGCCAGTTCTACTAAAGGCTTTGGATGTAGACCCAGTCTTAGAGAGGTTGGTTGAGCCAGAGAAGTTCATCAACAGCCATTAGCCACTGGAGGACATTTGGCCAGTCATTCCTGTAAACTCTCTACAAAGGGGGGCAAGGGAGACGGATCACCCAGAATGCTCTGGGACGAAAGCCCCGATCCTTAAAGTCCCTGCTTCTGGACCAGGGCTCTATCCGGGCTGAAGCGCCCAGTGAGCAGGGTGAGGCTGGGGCAGGGGATCCCTTCAGAGCCCTCACTGGGGGCCCTCGCCACTAGCAGCTTAAAAAATAATAACACTTGAAGGTTTGCAAAGGATCTCATTTTATCAGCACAAACACCAGATAACATTATTTCACAGATAAGGAAACTGAGGCTCAGAGGCTAGATAAGACACTCAAGAATAGCTCCAGCATTTTCTCCTCCCTCATCTCTGCCTCTTCCTGGCTTCCTTTAAAGCCCGTCTTACACAGGAAGCCTTCCCCAGCCCCTCTTCCCTTTAAGCCTTCCCTCTGTTCATCATTTCTAATTTATCTCGCACACAGCTTGTTTGTGTATAATTGTCTGTACTTTTGTCCTCCACTGGAGAACAGAGCCTGCCTCTTACTTTGTGCTCCCCGACACTTAGTACACAGTAGGTGCTCAATAAATGTGTGTGTGTTTTGGCTGACGGCTCATGTCAAAAATAGGAGTTAAAACCAGGGACTCTCTCAATTTCAAATCCACAGCCCTTTTGACCACACTACATTGCTTCTTAATAAATCAGACTTTTTTTTTTGATGATGCTAATGCTGGAAAAAGGGAGGAAGAGAAAATAATTGTTTTATGAGGATCTGAACCATTAAAGATTCGGAAAAAACATCTTGGACACTGAGCTGGAAAATAAGGCTCCCCTGGTTATGGTGGGCAGGAGGAGGCTACTGCAAAGGAGAAGGCTTGGAGAGGAAGTGGGGTTTTGTAGAGAAGAGGCTCAGACTTGGATTCAAATCCCACCTGGAACAACAGCTGAGTGGTCATGGGAGAAACGCTAAACTCCTCCTCCTCCTCTTCTGCAAAATGTACACAACACTTGCTGTGACCTCACTGGGTTGCTGCTGAGGCTCCAAAGAGAGAAAGCAGATGCAGAAAGAGATGGCCTCCGAGCCCCAGCCATTGGGCCCATCTCCTGACACAGATTGACTGACTACCTTGGACGGGTCACTCAGTGGCCCAGAGGTCCCTGGGGATCTGCTACCTCTACAGACCTCAGAAAGGGGGCCGACCTGCGTGGGTGGAGGGACCCCCCCAAATGGGCAGCACTTTGTAAACCTTAAGGTGCCATAGACCAACACTTCAACTTTTCCCACTCATGCTCCCTTTTTGCGTGACCCTGGGCATACGGGAGTATACATTCGGTCCACAAACCAGACACATACTGATAATCATAATTTCACGACCCCCACGTTCAGTTATGAGGCCCCGTATGGGATTGCGAACCACGATTTAAGAAGCTGGCTTCTAGATCTCCTCCAGTTATTGGAGACTCATGTCTCCCAGTTTAACATATTTAAAAGTGAACAGGAGGGGGGGGCGGCCATTGCCCAGCTGTGGGCAATCCCACCTGCTTCTTTTCTTCCTCTCCCAGGGAAAGCCGGTGAGGGGCCAGCAGGTCAGGGCCAGAGTAAGCCTCCGCTGCTCAGGGCCCGTTTCCTGCAGCCTCCCCCGACCTCCCCAGGACACGGATCATTCTCTCTTGCAAAACTCCGGGCCCTCCCAGGTGACCAGGAAGATCCGTGTTCCCTCTGGTCCGCGGCCCTTACAGACCTTCCTCTGCCTCAGGATCAAGGCCAGGACTGGCAAGGTGGCCCGGCTAGAAGGAAGAGCCGCTGGTCACAGTGCAATAGCCCTGTTGGGAGGGGTGGGGGGGACGCTGACTTGGGCACAACCCAAGTCACTGGCAAAACAGGATCAGGAATCACAGGGATGGTTACATCCTTCCTGAGGCTGCTACAGCTTCCTGTTCCAGAAGCCTTGACCTTGGGCCTCAGAGAAAAGGGAAGGGAGGCCCAGGGAGACACTCACTGTTTCTCTGTTGATCTGAACTGCTCTGGGGAGGGGCCAGGGAACAGGGTCTGACCTCCGGGGCTGAGGGGGGAGGGGAGAAGTGCTCTCAGGCACCTCACTCTGCTGGAGGAGAAGCAAAGGAAGATGGGGGCAGGGCCCCCCAGAGGAGCTGGCTACAGTTAGCCCTAAGGATGACTACAGAGTTGGGCCTGGTTCCTGGGGGGAGGTGGGAGCCCCCTTTGCCGCGCTCTGAAAGGCTTTTCTGTGAAGGTCTGACCCCCCACCCCCTCCCAGCTGCCACCTGGCCGCCAGCTTAGTCCCCTCAGAGCCTCCTCTCTGACCCAGCTCCCAAAGGCTCCCAGCAGTCTTTGCCCCTGGCCAGACTTCTTGTTCCAACACTAATGGCTGGGCTGCTATCATTATTTTTTAAACCAATCAATAAACATTTAACAAGAACTGCCCATTAGGTGGGCACTGGGCCCACAGAAACTGTGCCCACAAAGAACTCATTCTTACACATGTACCCACCTCGGTACCAAAGCAGCACCTCCTAACCTTGAGCCAGTCAGTCCACATGCACTAATTAAGCATCCTACTAAGTGTCAGGTGCTGCTAAGTGCCAGTCAAATCACTTGTATTCTAAGCCTCAGTTTGTGCTTCTATAAAATGGGGAGGATAATACTTATAATACCTACCTCACAGGACCACGGTAAGGCAAGTGCTTTGTAATCCTTACGGCTACAGAATTATCAGCTGTCACAATATCAGTAAGTTTCTAAGTTAAATTTCCATACAACGAACACACGGACTCTATCACTACAGTTGAAACCAACGGACAAATATCAAGCACCTACCAAGCATGTGGGCACCGTGTTAGGGGCAACGGACACGTGGAAAGAACAGACTCTGCTTCCCCCAAACACAACTTAATCTAATTGGCGAAGACCTATATAAATACCCACAATACGGGGGTAGGGCTGGGAGATAACCTAAGTACAAAAGACAGATCCAAGCAAAGGTTAATTAGATACAGGAGGTAGAAAAGACACATCTCCCGGGGCAGAGTGAGAGAGATGGGGGGAAGGTGAAGGAGGAAGCTGGCGTCTCAGCTGGGCCGGGAAGGAAGGATGTCAGTGGTTGTCTACAAATATGGCGTGGTGGGCACGAGTCGTTTCAGGTGCAGGGGCTGGTACGAGCAAAAGAACAGAGCAGGGAGAGAGGAGGTCGGCAGACAGGAACACGTATGAGATGAAGCTCTAAAACAGAGGTCCTCAAACTACGGCCAGTGGGCCAGATGCGGCAGCTGAGGACGATTATCCCCCTCACCCAGCGCTATGAAGTTTCTTTATTTAAAGGCCCACAAAACAAAGTTTTTGTTTTTACTATAGTCCGGCCCTCCAACAGTCTGAGGGACAGTGAACTGGCCCCCTATTTAAAAAGTTTGAGGACCCTTGCAAAAGCTACAACTGTTGGCAGAGTTGTGAGCAATTTGGAACAAGGCCCCACGACTATAAACGTATGTGTAGCTTTTGATCCAGAAGTAGCCGTAGCCCCAAAATATTTTTTTAAAAAACACTCATGTGCATAAAAGTATTTAGAGCAGCCCTTTCTGAGGTGACAGAATTGGAAATTGACTGGAGAATGGCTGACCAAGCTGTGGTCTATGATTGTGATGGAATACTATTGTGCTGCAGGAAATGAGGAGAAAAACCTCGGAAGAATTACAGGAGCTGGTGCTGAGGGAAGTGAGCAGAACCAAGAGAACATCGTACACGGCAGCAAGATTAGGTGATGATCATGGGATGGGTTCTTCTCAGCAATACGATGATCCAAGACAATTCCATAGGGCTCGTGACAAACCATTTTCTCGTCCAGAGAAAGACTGATGGAGTCCGAATGCAGATCAAAGCATATTTATTTCACTTTATTTTGTGTATGTGTGTTTTCTCTTTTGGTCTGTGTCACCTTTCAGAACGTGGCTAATAATGAGCTCTATTTTGCGTGATCACGCTGCATCAACTTTCTTGTGGTCTCCAATGGGGGAGGGAACAGAGGGAATTCGGAACTCAAAAATGAAGGTTAAAAATTGGCTTTACATTTAATTTAGAAAAAAAAAATAAAGTAGGTACAAGTCAGATTGTGGAGGGCTCTGAATGTCAGAGCCAGTTTATATTTTATTTGGTAGGCAACAGGGAGTTATCAAGGCTTCTCTTTCTAAGGAGCAGCAACTGGAAGTGCCCGCAAGTCTAACCATCTCCCTTTACAGCCAGAAGAGATTGGTTGATCTGGCCATGGGTTCTCCGTGGCAGTGCCTTGGATTGGAAAGGGGATATATTGAAGACAGGAAGATTAATGAGAACCTGATTGGGGAAGGGAAGCTGAAGTGATTCAAGAGATTTTATGGAGGTATGAATGAATGAAGGTATCATAGTGGATACAGTTCAAGACCTGGAGTCGGGAAAACCAGAATTCAAATCTGGCCTCAGTCATTTCACCCTACGTGCCTCAGTTTCCCCTTCTATAAAATGAACTGGAGAAGGAAATGGCAAACCGCTCCAGTGTCTCTGCCCCAAACGGAGTCATGAAGAGTCAGAAGAGAGAGTTTGAGACTAAATCTCCACAACGTTTGCGCGTTGGGGCACAAGTGAGAGAGAGCCTTGAGAAACATTCACCCAGTTTTCAGATGAAGAAATTAAAACCATTTCTAGTCATATGGAAAATGCTCCAAATCAATTACTATTGATTAGAGAAATGCAAAATAAGACATCTCTGAAGTACTGCTCCACACCTCTCAGACTTGCTAAGATGACAGGAAAAGAGGGGCTAGAGAAAAGAGGAAAAGTCAGCAAAAAGAGCAGAGGAACCAGGAGAGAAGGTAGTATCGAGGAAAGCTCCTCAGAGAAAGGTCGAGGAGGCTGAGGAGGAGGAGGAGAAAAGACCTATGGCTTCAGAGATAAGGTGATCTTAGGAAACGTCACTTTAGATGTGGGGATGGAAACCAAGTTGTAAGGATTTAAGGGAATCTATTTTCTAGGAGTTGGGTACAAAGGGAGGACCTCTAGGTGCCGAGAAAGACATACATTTTCCGACAAGATGAACGTTGGTCTGTTTTGTTGATTTAATTGCTATGAGGAAGGATCCTGGGAAATGAAAGTGATGTATCCACAAAACATTGGGGTGTTTTTGGTTTTTAATGGGACTAGCACGGGGCTAGTGGACTGAGGGGCTAGGGCGGCGTTTCCGGGGCGGCATTTGATTCCTCGGTATAACCCTTAAAGAGTCTCTATATTCCCAACCCCGACCCCCAAACAAAGCACCTAAGGCCTATGCGGGCGTTCCGTACCAACAAAGTCCCAGGAACTTCGGGATTCCACAACAATGTTTTGAAAGCCCAAGATCCAAACTCTATCATCCAACAAAGACTGTTTCCGTTTGCAAAACCTCCTTCAGAAGAGTTTCCTTTAAAAAATAACGGAACTGCCTTGGAAAATGGGAGCTGAGTGTATGCTGTAATGAAAAGGCATAGATACACATACACACACACACACACACACACACACACACACACACACACACACACACTCTAAAAAACCCAATTTGAATCTCTACAGAGACCGGCCCCTCTCCTTCTCAATGTCCCGGCCGAGCCGTCCCAGCCAGCAGCATCTGGATTGATTTTTCTTACTACCATTAGTAGTGGCCAGAAGGCTGAACCCAGAATCCCAAGCCCAGGGCCAGGAGGGACCCCGGAATCCCCCTGTTCTAACCCTCCTTCTACAGACAAAAGAAAACCAACTCTGAACCTCGGCTAAGTGATCTAAGGATTTCACACAAAATCAGGATTGGAGCTGCTTCCTCGAGCTCCGAATCCAACGTGATTTCCGCCATCCCGGGACATAAGGGTCCCTGAAAGCAGCAGAAGGGGTTAGGGGGCTCCTGCTACATTGGGGAAAGTCAGTCCAGTGACTTGTCTGTGCTGGGTCTTAGAGCAAGGAGGTGAATGACGACATCATGGTCTGAACCCTCCCAACAGGGGCCTCCAGCTTGACAGGCAATCCCACTGGGCGACGCAGTCTGGATGCTTGACGTTCAAATTTGACCTTCAACCTTTCCTAGCTGTTTGACACTGGGTAAATCACGTCAAACTTATTTTGTTCCTCAGTCTGCCCATCTGTAAATGGGGGGTGAGGGAGGGTTCCGGCTCTCTAACTCCACAATCCCGTGACTGTTAGGGGTTTTTCTGACATGCTTCCCCTGCACCACTGGGCTATTCTTCCTCCTGCCCCCCCAATCACAACAAAGTTCCCTCAAATCCCTTCAAGGCCTAACGGGGTTTTCTCCCCAGCCCTTCACGTTCTGGTTGACTCCGGGCCCGAATTCTTGTTCCCACAGTCAGCGGCCCCTCAGACATCCAGGAGACTCTAGAATCTCTCTAGCCCGACCACCTCTTTTTTTATTGATGGGGAAAACAAGGGCCCCGAGGGCCTTGCCCGAGGTCCCACGGCTAACTAAAGGCAGAGCTTTCTGCTGTGGCTCCCGGCTTCTCCAGTTTCTAGGGCTAGACCATAGTCCGAGACGCATTTGACTCAGGAGTCTCCGCCAATCTTTCTGACCAACAGTGGGGACGCCCAGGGAGACCCGTTTCCCTGGAGTTCTCAAGGACTCGAGGGGACCCAAGCCTTGCCCAGGGGGCCAAGAATCAGCTGGGAGGGCCCGGTTCTGCCCCCCCCCCCGGGCTCCCCTGACGCTGGGGCTGGCCTCGGGCCTGCAGCCAGAGAGTCGCTATCTGTATGTGCCCTTTCTGGGCGGGCAGGGGGGCGCAGGGAGCCCTTTCCCCCGGAGCCCCTGAGGGAAGCGGGAGCTTCTCTGCAGTTCTCCGAAGCGAGTCTCAGACTCCAGATCCAGCGGCCGCTGGCGGACACAGACACAGATTTCCCTGACTACGAGGAAGATGGATTTATTGCTTTACAATAAAAAAAAAAAAAAGTTGAGAAAACTTTAAAATAAGAAACCAACGACGACGACGATCCCAAGCCCGCGCCCCTGTCAGACCTACTGGGAAGCCTCAAGAAAAGTCCTTTGGAAACCTGGCAGGTGCTGCCCTGCCCCCACTGAGCCCCAGGGCTCCCCACAGATGGAGGGGGAGGGGAGGGCCGGGCTAGGCCCAGGGGGACCCTCACACGAGGGCCTAACACCAGGGGGCGCTGCGCGCCTGCAGCTGCGTCCCTGGCCCTGGCACCTCACCCAGCCTAGCCCAGGGCACTCCGGGCCGGCACACACTCACCCAAACACACGCTCACCTAACTCCGAAACCCCCACGCATGATTCTTCCCCGTCCCCCAAGAACCTGGGAGTCCGAAGGCACCCCCCTTCATTCTCCTCTCCCTAACACGGACCCTGCCCGGGGCCGCCCCCCACGCCCCCCAGGAGGAGGGCTGCCCACCTGTCGGGCTCGCCTGGTGCCCCTGACCTTTGCCCTCCGCCTGGCCAGCAGGGACGCAGCAAGACGCAGGCGAGGGGCCCACATTACAGGACGGGAGGCTCTGCAGGGTGGGCACGTGGGCAAGAGAGGAATCACCAGGGCTTAGCACCAACAGGGACGAGAGGGTCCTTCCTTCCTCAGCCCGCTTCCTCGGGGACGGGCATCCAGGATGGCATCTCGGGTCTGAGCGGCGTGGGCGGGCACTGAAGGCCTCCGTGTCCAGGCAGTCTGTGGGCATGCAGCAGGAGCAGCTGGCCAGGCTCCTGGGGGCAGGGAGGACAGCCCCCTCCCCGAATTTGGCAAACTTGGCACAGAGGCCCCTGGGCATGAGGCTGGCGCCGACCCCACGGCACGTCCTGGGCGGCGTGCTGTCCGGAGCACGGGGAGGGGCCGGAAGGCAGGCGAGGGGGGCTCCCCGACAGCCCCGGCCAGAGAAGCCCAGGGGGCCGGCCCCACCGAGGGGGCGCGAGCGGTCCAGTGCCGGGGGCCGCCGTCTCAGGCCCTCGGCGCCCCGTGCCAGCTCCCGGGAGGCCGGAGGGCTGCGGGGGGGCCGCAGGCGCAGCGTCCGAGCGGCGGAGAGTCCTGGGGAACGCCAGAGCGGACGCGGGCAGAGGCGGGGGGCGGGGGCCTGTGCTCTGGGGCCAAAGGCAGCCGTGGTCGGGGGGGCGGAGCACGCGGAGTGGAGCGCGGCCTACACGAAGGCCTCCTGGTTGGGGGTGCCGTTGATCTTGAGGAAGAGCTTCTCGTCCTCTCTCTTCTGCTCCAGCTGCTTCTGCAGCTGCCTCCGGTAGTAGATCAGGTAAAGGGGCAGGCAGAAGCCCAGCATGCTCATCCCGAGGAGCCCCACGTTGACCTGGGGAGGCACAAGCGGGGAGACGTGAGCTGCGCTCGGAAGAGGCCGCGCCCCTGGGCCTCAGCCTGCTCATCTGTGAAATGGGGGAGGTTCCTGTCACGGCTTCCGCCTGGGTGGTCCGGGGGGGCAGAGGGCCCGGGGCTCGGCCCAAAGTGAAGGCGGCTCTGACATTCACTGGTCCCGGGCCCTTCTCCATCATTCTTCTTAACCAGGAGGCCCCACAAACGACGCAAGCCCGGGGGCGGCAGCCTCTCCCAGGCCCGCAGGCCGAGCAGACCCCGCCGTGAGGGGCCAGAGACCAAGCCCGGGAGCACCGGTGCTCGGCCAAGTTCTCACCCGCCAGGGCGGGATTCGATCCCAGAGCCTACGGACCCCCGGCCCTGCTGCCTCCAAGGCCCAGTCCCCCCCACCGAGCCGCCCCCACTCACCCAGAACGGGTCACCCTCCAGGGGCCCCATCATGGCCACGAACAGAGGCTGCTGCAGGAGGGCGAAGAGCGCGCTGACCAAGGACTGGAGGCCCGTCAGGCTGCCGAACTGCGTCGAGGGGTACCTGCCCCGGGCAGAGAGACAGCCGTCACCCGCGGCCGGCCCAGGGGCCCAGGCAGGACTCCCAGAGCAGCCCCCTACCCACCGAGCCCCTGGAGGAGCCTGCCCGCCCAGCGCTCGGGCCTCCCCCCAGACGGGCCTGCAGAGGCTCCCCGGGCGGCTCTCTGGTTGGGATAATGCAGGGGGGGGTCTGGTGTGAGAGTGAGAGTGAGTGTGAGAGTGAGTGTGTGTGTGAGTGTCTGTGAGTGTGTGAGTGTGAGTGTGTGTCCGTGTGTGTGAGTGAGTGTGTGTGAGTGTGAGTCTGTGTGTGTGTGAGTGTGTGTCCGTGAGTGTGAGTGTGCAGGGGGCCGCTGGGCACCAGAGGCCGGGCCTGAGCCGTGTCCGGGTGTTCCCGGAGCCTGCGTCCAAGGGAAGGTTGTGCAATCCCAGACACCCACACGGCGACAGGGCCGGGCCCCAGGAAGCAGCGGCCTGGCCAAGGCCTGGCTCGGAGGGGCAGCCCCGGGTGGGGGGCGTCTGTCCGGGCAGAGAGCCTTGGGGAAGGCGGGGTCTCTGCCCCCCCAACCATGACCACACATCCCCCCCACCCCGTCCCGCCCGGCCAGCCTCTCACACGGAGCCCACGCTCTCCACAGACACAAATAGACACGTCCCACCCACTGCGACCACAGAGACCACCCAACACCCCCCCCACCCCCCCCTCCCCCACCGACACAGCCCCAGAACAGGACCGCCGGGAACAGCCGGCCCAGCCCAGGGGAGGGGGCACCGTCCGAGCGGAGGGGGCCACGCAAGGCCCGGTTCCCAGAGGACGAGGTCACTTCTTGGGGAGCCTGAGGCCCTGCTCCAGCCGGGCTTGCCATGGCTCCTGGGAGTGGGAGCCACTCTGTATTTAATTACCCCCCTTCTCCTGTGGGGAAGGCGGGGGCACCTCCCCTCCCCTCTCACGTTCCCAGAGGCAGCCCCCTCTCACGCTCCCAGAGGCAGCCCCCTCTCACGCTCCAGAGCAGCCCCCCTCCCCTCTCACATTCCCAGAGGCAGCCCCCTCTCACGCTCCAGAGCAGCCCCCCTCCCCTCTCACATTCCCAGAGGCAGCCCCCCTCCCCTCTCACGCTCCAGAGCAGCCCCCCTCCCCTCTCACACTCCCAGGGGCAGCCCCCCTCCCCTCTCACGCTCCCAGAGGCAGCCCCCCTCCCCTCTCACGCTCCAGAGGCAGCCCCCTCCCCTCTCACGCTCCCAGAGGCACCCCCCTCTCACACTCCAGGGGCAGCCCCCCTCCCCTCTCACACTCCCAGGGGCAGCCCCCCTCCCCTCTCACGCTCCAGAGGTAGCCCCCTCCCCTCTCACGCTCCCAGAGGCAGCCCCCCTCCCCTCTCACGCTCCCAGAGGCAGCCCCCCCTTCCTCATTCCAGGCCGGCCCTGAGGCGTCGGGCCCAGAACGTGCCGCAGCCAGGGCCCCGGCCAGAGGTCGTGACCTCGTTTCCAGGCCTGTGGCTCGGGAGCATCTGACTCTCCTTGAAACCACCTTCCCCTGGTTTTACTGCGGGTTCCTCCCCTCCTGGGGCAGAACAAACATATCTCAGAGGAAGCCAGGCCCGTCTGCGGGGGGAGCCCGGGCTGGGCCTCCAGGACTCTGACCCTTCACCCCGACCCCCAGGGAGCGCCAACTTACACAGCAGCGTAGAGGCCCCCGACGGCAGAGTGGATGAAGCCCCGGACGATCGTGTGCAGGATGAAGGAGAGAATCTGGGGGGAAAGCAGCTCTGGTCAGACGCGGCCCAGGCTTCTCCCACCCGCGGCCCGAGCCATCGGGGGACGTTCAGAAGCCAGACCCTGGGGGGGCCCTTCCAGGCGGCGAAATCCTCCCCTTTCACGGGGGGCTCCCTCCCCGCCCCACAAGCGCACCTCCTCCTTTCCTCCCTCGGGCCCTCGGGTTCACAACTCTGGGTGCTCCTTGACCCTTTTCTTTCCCTCAGAGCTCACAGCCAACCGGGCAGCCAGGCTGGTGGATGCTCCTTCCTTACCCGGCACCTGCCCCCTCCCCACTTCGGGTCCTAACGGCCTCCCAACCCCCCCCCCCCCCGCAGCCTCTTCTTTCTTCAATGTGCGTCCAGAAGCTTCCAGAACCCCTAAAGCCCAGATCCTTCCGTCCCTCTGTATTGTCAGCCCGAAGCACAGATGTCGGGCTGGCACTTTTAAATCACCTTTTTAACGCAATCTCCCCCAAATCTACGTTCTCACCAGACGGGCCGTTTGTGGCTCCCTGAAGGAGGCAGAGCATCTCCCCCTTCCGAGCCTTTGCCCAGGCTGTGCCCAGAGACGCCGCGGCATCTCCTCCCTCTCTGGCTCTCTTCGAGCCTCCTCCCCAGGGATGCGCCCCCTGCCCCAGTGCTGCTTCTGTGCTTCATACCCATCTGCTCCTCTATGTCCCGGCGGCCAGACCGGCCCCTCCCAGAAGCCCCGGCATTTCCCCACAGGCACACAGGCTGTTTTCCCTGCGGCAGAGGGCGAGACCCCGACCCCCGGCAGCGTACGGCACACAGTAGGTTGTTTGATGGGGGCTCGCTCGGTGTGGTCTCGGGCCTCCAATGGCCACACTGAGCCCTGACGCATGCGCAGGTTGGGGGGCCCTCTGTGCTGCCCACACGGGGACCCCCATTTCTAACTAGGAGCGGGATCTGGCCAGTTCTCGGAGGGAAGTTCTCGTCCCTCACATCGAGAGCTCCACGGAGCAGGCCCTTTCCTCCGGCCAATGAGAAACCTTGTTACGGCGGGAGGGGCTCGGTGAGTCACACTGGCCCCTGGGGAGCTCCCGGAGTCAGCGGCTCCCACCGACCACGGGGCTGAGCGGGGGCTGGGAACCCGGGCCGACTCTGGCCCAGGGAGAAGCCGCTCACCTCCCGGAGCCCCCGGAAACGCCCTGAGGCCGGAACAGACAAAGCCTCGCTGCTGCTACAGCCCAGCCGCCAGTTTGCGGGAGCTCTCCGGGGAGTCACCCCAAGTAGTGAAGCATCAGGAAGCACAAATGTGAACTACAGGAGGGTCGGGAGCTGGGCTCAGATATTTAATTCTGTGTCCGAGAGGCGCCGAGCGGAGAGCCCCGTCCTCAGGGGGCTCACACCCATCCCGGGCAGCCGAGATCCCTGAGGGGCGCTGGGGGGGGGGGGGCAGACAGGTGTGAGCGCGTGCGAACGAGGCCTCTCCGGGAGCCCGGCCCCAAGTGTGTGTGTGGGGGGGGGGGGCTCCCGGTGACAACTGCCCAGAGGCCGCTGCCATTCCGGAGCTTTGTTTGTGAAGGCCCAGCTGCCCAGACCTGCTCCCAGGGATGTGGGCGGCCGGAACCGGGCTCAGGCTGCCCTCTGTCACCCACACACTCACACAGAGACACATTCACATACACATACACACACACTCACACACACACACGCTCACACACACAGTCACACAGAGACACTCACACATACACACACACACACACTCACACACACAGTCACACAGAGACACATTCACATACACATACACACACACACTCACACACACACACACACTCACACAGAGACATTCACATACACATACACACACACACTCACACACACACACACACTCACACAGAGACACTCACACACACACACGCTCACACACAGAGAGACACACACACAGAGACACTCACACACAGAGACACACACACACTCACACACACTCTCTCTCACACACACACACACTCACACACACACTCTCTCTCACACACACACTCACACATACACACACGCTCACACACAGAGACACACAGACACACATAGACTCACACACACACACACGCTCACACACAGAGACACACACACACAGAGACACTCACACACACACAGAGAGACACACACACACTCACACACACACTCTCTCTCACACACACACACACACTCACACACACACTCTCTCTCACACACACACTCACACATACACACACGCTCACACACAGAGACACACATACACATTCACACACGCTCACACACAGAGAGACACACACACTCACACACAGAGACACACACACAGAGACACACACACACTCACACACAGAGACACACACACACTCACACACAGAGACACACACACACACAGAGACACACACACACACTCACACACAGAGACACACACACACACTCACATACACACTCACACACACACTCACACACACTCACATACACACACACTCTCTCACACACACTCACACACACACACACAGAGACACACACACTCACATACACACACACACGCTCACACACAGAGACACACATACACATTCACACACGCTCACACACAGAGAGACACACACACTCACACACAGAGACATACACACACACAGAGACACACACACACAGAGACACACACACACTCACACAGAGACACACACACACACTCACACACAGAGACACACACACACACTCACATACACACTCACACACACACTCACACACACACACTCACATACACACACACACTCTCTCACACACACTCACACACACACACACAGAGACACACACACTCACATACACACACACACACTCACACTCACACTCACACGCACATACCCACTTCTTTTCCTGCATTGGCTGCCCTGCTCCCAGAGATCACACCCCGAAGAGCCGTGTCAGGAAGTAACAGGCCGTCCACGACAAATGTGAGGCTGTGACAACGGCGCCCAGGAGGGGACAGAGGCCGCGTCCCTGGGATGTGTGGATAGGGAGGCTCTGCCGCACTTGGGGCTACTCCCAGAGCTAGAGAGCCCCGTTCTGCTCCTCACTCTCTGGTGAGGGGAGGACCACGCTGACCCCTGACCCCAGGGCTGCCAACCGGCTCCTCCCATTCCCCCCACCATCAGCCCTTCTTCTTCCACCTGTCCAACACACACTCTCATGGCCCATTCCCTTCTCTCCGCTCCCCAGGCCAGACCAGGCGACATCCTCTTCCCCACCGCACTCTGCAGCCAAAGCCAGGCCCGGCTGGGTCACTGCTCTGCTCAGTAACCTCCGGGGGCTCCCTATTCCTCCTAGGATCACAACAGAGCCCTCCAACACGGAAACCCCAACGCAGCCCGGCTCCAGTTGCCTCCCTCCCCATCACACGCTCTACGTCTAAGCACAAACCACCTCCTTGCTGTTCTCGCTCCAATCTCTGGGCCTCGGCCCAGGCTGGGTCCTCAACCCTCAGGCCTAAAACGTGCTCCTTCCTTCCTTCCTTCTTAGAATTCCTAGCTTCCTCTGGAACTCCAGCCCCCCTTCTGCAGCGGGGGGTTCTTGATCCCCAAAGTGGGCAGTGCCCCACTGCCTGGTACTCATCTTCCACCTTGTCTATAATAGGGCGTCCCAAATGTTTTCAGTCTGCTCAGACCTGCACGGAGACACCGGGGGTCCCCTCTAGGTTTGAAAGTGTACGTGCAGAGGGGAGGGACTGTTTAACATGACCAGACTCCCTCTGGCCTTGAACGACCATTAGCTGGAAGGTTAGATGTGACTGCCTATTGTCCCTCCTTCCCCAGCCCTAACATCACTGAAATGGTCTCAGCTGTGCTGGCTCTCTCTCCCTCTCTGTTTTTGTCTCTCTCTGTGTCGCTGTCTCTATTTGTCTCTGTCTTTCCATTCTTCTTTCTCCCTCTCCCTCTCTCACTCCTTCTCTCTCTCTATCTCTCCTTTCTCCCTTTCCCTCTCTTTCTCTTTCTTTATTCTTTCTCCCTCTATCTCTGTCTCTCCTTCTTTCTCCCCTCCCTTTCACTCCTTCACTCTGTCTTTGTCTCTGTCTCTTTCTCTGTCTCTCCTTTCTCCCTCCCTCTCTCAGTCCTTCTCTCTCTCTCTCCACACACATACACACATCTATCAGTGAACGTCCCTTATTATTATAAGCAGCTAGAATTTATCTCATTTTACATTTTGCAAACCGTTTTCCACCCCCCACCTCATCTAATTCTCACAGCAACCCAATGAGGTCGCTTCCATTATGATCCTCATTTCCAGGTGCGGGATGAGAAGAAGCAGGGCCTCCTCACGAAGGGTCAGCCTGCCCACAAGAGGGACACTTTCCCTCTGGGCTCTGAGTCACCCCTCATCCAGGGATCAGCCCCTTGAGACAGCACCTCCCCCTCTTCCAGTGCAGACGCGCTCCCCTCCCAGCTCCGTCCGTCCTCCCCGAGTGCTCCTACCTGTAGAGGCAGATTGTGAATGAGACAGGTGACCCCGAAGCCCAAGAGCAGGAGGTTGGTGAAGGCAAACGCTCTCATGGCGTTGGTGATTTTCTGGATCTGGCGATCGCGCTTCTTCTTCTTCTCTCCCCTGCACAAGAGCAGACGCAGACTCAGGGGCCGGGGGTGGCTACTGTGGGGGGGGGGGGGAGCCTCGGGGTGGGCTGTCGGCTGCCCGTGGGACCGGCCTGCTGGGTGCCAGCCTCGTAGGGAGGGAAGCACGTCTGCTTCCGGGGGTCCGTCCAGGCCGACCCATCGCCCAGGACACGTCAAGTGCCCCCATCTGGCCGGGTCTCTCATACCCTCACATGGGAAGAGCTCTGAGCAATGGAGGGCAGCCACTTAACTCTCCCACCATGAACTGTGGAATCTCTGGGTCAAGGTGTACAAGGACCTTTGTGATGGTCTGGTCTGACCCTCCTTTTTCTAGTTGAGGAAACTCAGAGTTATAAGGTTAAAGGTCTTGTCCAAGGTCATCCAGATCATAAGCAAGCCCGAAGTGAAAGCCAGGTATACTCTTACTCAAAATTCATTTCTTTTCCCTGTTGCTCGCTCCTCGGGGGATGGAGGGATGATGGGGGGGTGGGGGTGGGGGCAAGGACAAGCTAGGAAGGATCTGAGCCATTGGCTTTAACCTCTTCCAGCTCTTCTGGGAAGCGACAAAGAAAGAACATCCCCGAACATTTTTCCACCAATTTTCTCTGGGGAAAGGGCTGTGAACTTGGAATCCTAGGACTTGAGTTCCAGGCCCAACCCTTCCTGTGTGACTTGGAATGAGTCTACTTGCCTCTCTGGGCCCTCAGTTTTGTCTCAGACGTCCCTTTCAGCTCTAAAACTGCATCTCTAAGAAGGAGCCAAACAGGGAGGAAGCGGGGGAGGTGGGAGGGGTCTCTGACAGCCTGCAGGCAGGACATTCTGGGTAGGACCACCGAGTCTGCTGCGATGATGTCATTGGGCACCCCACAATGGGGCCGCTCTCTGGGACAGCTATCCCTGAATAGGTTTCTTGTCTCCCCCTTCCCACCGTCCACGTACTGGTCTCTATCTTTCTCCTCGGCCTCTTCGGAGCCATCGTCACATTCCTTCAGCCTCCAGTCCATGATGCAGCCAATGACGGGGGCCGTCAGGAGGCAGAGCAGCTGCAGCCCGCCAAAGATGGACGTGTAAAGACCCACTGGACGGAGAGACAGACGCGATCAGAAAGGCTCCCTCCCGACAACGGCGACACTGCTGGGGGAGAGGCTGGGCTGCGGCCCCCCTCAGAGGAGGCCCGCCGCTGCAGGGACAGTCTCGGGACTAACCAAGCTGCCTTAACTCCTTACTCTGGGAAGACTGGAGAGGCCGTGCAGCTTCCACGCTAACACAGAAACGCTCAGCCCCCAGACAATGAAAAAAGTTAACAAATGAGGGAGGGGGAACTTCGGTCTGAGTCTCGGCTTCACGCTCACTGCCCGTAAAACTTTCAACGAATCCCTTTCTTTGCTTCTGTCTCCTCCTCTGGGAAAAAGGCACTTGGGACTAGGAGATCTGGCTCCCAAATCCCATGACCCATAAGCAAAACTCTTTTTTTTTTTTTTTTTTTTTCAAATGACAAATGTTTGTGCTCAAAAAGCAGCGAAACGCTCTCGGTTTTCATCTACAGGCCCCAGCATGTCCTATCAGACTCACTGGAAGTCTTTGCCAAACTGCTTTTTTCTTTATGACGGGGGCTGGCTCTCCCCTCCAGAGAGTGACGGGAGAGACGTTGGAAAAAGAAAGTGATTTTTAAAAAATACAAATTTAAAAAAAAATAAGTAAATAAATTCCACATCCGCAATGGTGCCCAGAGATAGGCAACTCCCAGGGACTTCGAGTTCAGGTTCGGGGCTGCAGAGGGTTTCAAATGGCTGGTTTTCCCCCCACACTACTCTAGCCAAGGGCGGACAGGCAGGAAAGGCGAGAACCAGAGAATGAGCAGGAACATGGTAGGCTTTTTCTAATAAGGAGATATCAGGGAGGAAGGAATGGGCACAAGGCCACCCCACTTACCTGTAGCCATCACTGCATCGAGAGGGCAAAGGGAGAAATGTAGAAAAGGAAAGGAGTTAGCAGCAGAAGCTTCTCGGAGAGGGCTGGGGAGGGGTCAGCTTGGGGCCTGGCCCGCCATATTGGGCTTCAGGACCTGGCCTATAGACAGCTCCCTGGGGAGCATCCCAGACTCATCGCATTTCCCATCAGGCCACGGAGCGGCCTTTTCTCCTGTTGGCCGAGCTGCTGCTGCTCCGACCATAGGAGGCCGGTTCCCCGGGTCAGCCACGTGCTGGTGAATCAGAACGCTGGCTAAGCCGGGATGAGGAAGCAGCAAGGGGAAGTGAGAGTAGTGGCTGCCTCAGTAACCTGGTGCAGTCCCCCAGAAAAGAGGGGCAGGGGCAGAGGAGGAGGGGAAGAGGAAGCAGCTTCGAGTCCTCTACAAGCGAGGCGGCGGCCATTCCTCAAGCAGAACGGCGCCTCTGGCTCACTCATCTCGCTCCGTGTCCTGACAGAAGCGGAATTTCAATAGTAGGAGGAGAAATTCAGGAGAAATGCGAGAAGAGCCAATGACCTACGCTGAATGTGAGGAGAGAGCCCCAAGGAATAGCTAACGAAACACTCCTCTCCAGTCATCAGTGAGGCGAGGGGCCATGGATACAGAATGGCGCATACGTGGTCAGGAGAGGTCGTTTGGTCTGCTGCTTTTGGCAAACTGAATTTTGGGTTTTTTTGGTTGATATAAGGGGAAGAAGGGAATCTAAGAGCTACATTAAGAAATGCTATGGTATAAAAAAAAAAGGGCATCCTCCCACCCCCACCCCCTGCCAAACAAAAAACAAAAAACTTTAAGAAAAGGAAAAATAAGCACCAACCCTGAAGTCAGGAGGACCTGGGTTCAAATCTGGCTCAGATACATAATACTTTCTGGCTGTGTGACCCTGGGCAAGTCACTTAACCTCATATGCCTCAGCAAGATTTAAAAAAAAAAAAAAAAAAGACTAACAATTTGATTTTCCTCTTTCCTTTTTTTAATCAGATTTACTAAGGGTTTGTCTATTTTGTTGGTTTTTTTCATAGAACCAACTCTTAGTTTTATTAATTAATTTAATAGTTTTTTTACTTTCAATTTTATTGATCTCTCCTTTTATTTTTAGAATTTCAAGTTTAGTGTTTGACTGGGGGTTTTTAATTTGTTCCTAAAAAAAAAAAAAAAAGAAAAGGAAAAATAAAATGAAATTGTGACCTACCACCCACCTCCCACCTCATCAGAGAGATGGAGCTTTGAACTTTCTGAAGGGGAAATATGGAAACTTCTAGGAGGCCCTGAAATGGTTCTCAGCCTCTTAGAGTAAAAAAACCTAGGCCCGGGGAGTCAGGAGCTGGGGGTCTCAGCCGAGAGGCCGGCCTCAGTGAGCTGCGTGACCTCCTCCCTCCCTCCACCACTCCAAGGAGCTTGGGCCAGACCAGTTCCAGAGCCCTTTTATTTCCCAGAAAAGTAAAAACCTGAGGATTCTTTTAAATGCCTGGCCCAGCTCCCCTCAGGGAAGCGCACAGTTCCAGGCAATTAAGGCAAGGGGCAAGATTCCAAGATCGTAGATTTAGAGCTGCAACGGAGCAGAGACAATCATTTCTAAGATAAGGAACTGAGTTCTGGACAGGGGCCTGAAACTGGTGTCTGGGGCAGGATTTGAATAGAGGGCTCCCTGACTCTGGGCCCAGAGCTCTAACCACTGCACCATCCGGCTGCCTCTAGATCGGGGCACACTTGGAGAAGAATCCTGAGGAGGAGGTAGCCTTGCGGGGCCCCCCGTGGTGCCCTCCACCAGGTTCAGAGGGACCCTGGGTTCTGGGGGATTTCTTTATGGAGGGGGGGCCTCTGGACAGCCGCGCGGCCCAGCAGCCTGGGGATCTGCACATTTAGTTCTGCAGTTGACTAACAAGCCCCCACTGGATCCCCCAGCAAACACCACGGCAGCCCCGTCCTGTTCTCCGGCTCAGGACAGCGGCTGCAGCTGCTCAGCAATCCTGGACTCTGGCCGAGGGCTCCTAGGCTGGGCAGGGCCAGAAAGGGCCAGGGAGGCCAGAAAGTATCAGGAAGGGCCAGGGTGGGGCAGAAAGGGTCAGGGGGACCCAGAAAGTGCCAGGGGGGCCTAGGAAGGACCGGGGGGGGCCAGGCAGGGCCAGGGAGGCCAGAAAGTGTCAGGAAGGGCCAGGGTGGGGCAGAAAGGGCCAGGCAGGGCTAGAAAGGGCCAGAGGAGCTGGGCAGGGTAGGGGGGCCAGAAAGTGCTAGGAAAGGTCAGGGTGGCCGGGCAGGGTTGGGGGGGGGAGGGGAAAGGGGGCAAAAAGTGTCAGGAAGGATCAGGCAGCCACAGCCTGAGCTGCCAATCCCATGTGTGAGAAGCCACTGCTTCCTGCTTCCTTAGGGAATCTCTAGCAAGGGTCACATTTCTCCTGGGCCTCTAATAAACAGAATTCCTCTGTTCCTTACTGGAACAGAGAGAAAGGGGGTGGGGGGACAGGCAGCTAGACAGTGAAGAAAAGTGAAAGAAAAAGAGGGAGAGAAAGAAAGAGAAGGAAAGAGAGAGACAACCTGCCCCTGTGCCGGCCCCCACGGCCCGCTTCCCTGTCTTCAGGCAGGCAGAAGCTGAGCTGGGACTCCCCCTGACTCCAAGGGTTCTGGGGGGTCGGCAGAGCCTGACGGCAGCCGGTCAGGAGGCGCCCCCCCCGGAGGTGATTCCCCTCGGCTGGAGGAGGGGCTGGGGGCAGTGGGCGGCAGCAATGGCCGAGGGGTGACCGTTTCCCGTGGCTTACCTGCCTCCTGGCTGCCGTCCGCAAGGAACTTGAGGATGTTGTTCATGGCGCCCATGTAGAAGATGAGCCGGAGCTGAGTGACGCACATGGTGACCAGGCTGAGCAGGAGGATGGGGCTGAACAGGCTGTGGATGAAGGAGGGGGCCGCTGGGGAGAAGCACAGATCAGGTCAGGCGGGAGGCTGCCGGGACCGGGAGGCCGGAGGGGGCACGACACAGGCCCGGGGTCCCAGGGGTGGGGGGCTGCCTGCTCCCCAACCGAGACCAGAAGGAGCTTCGTGCTTGCCGGCCCGGCTTCTACAGCCCCAGACTCCCTGACCCCTGCCTGGGGCCCGAGGGCATCAGCAGGAACAAGGCCGTGTGACCCCAGAGGGCCGGCCGGGGGACACTCAGGCACCTGCCACAGCCTGGCCCTGAGCGGTCGCCACCATCCAAGTTAGGTCACACTTGAGGCAGGACTCGCCCGAGAGCTTCGCTCTGACCACTACCCCACCCTGCCTCTTTTGCAGTGGGAGTCGGGAGACCTGATTCTGGTTCCAGGCCTTCTAGGCAGCATGGCCTAGAACAAACCAGGGCCCCCAGGGGCCTCAGGCTCCTCTTCCCTCCCCTCTAAGCTCTCTGTGCCCCTGCCCGACCTGCCCTTTTGTTCCCTGGCGACCCTGCCCTCGGCCCAGGGGGCCCAGTACCTGCGTTGTCGGGCTGACACTTCACCTCCAGGTCGATGGTGGACAGACACAGCTTGTTGCCCTCCTGCAGGGCCGACTGCTCCTTGGACTGCTTCATGGAGCTGCCCACACTGAGCCGCCGGCCCACTGTGGTCACCTGCTTGTAGAACTGCTTCCCGGTGATCTTGTGGTCGAAGCCCAGCCAGCTGAACTTGATCTTCACCCTGCTCGGCCCAAGGGAAGAGGGTCAGCAGTCACTGGTGCTCCCTGCCCCCACCCACCACTCATTGGTGCCCTCTGCCCCCATCTGCCAGGGCCCCCTGCCCACACCCACCACTCATTGGTGCCTTCTGCCCCCATCTGCCAGGGCCCCCTGCCCACACCCACCACTCATTGGTGCCCTTTGCCCCCATCTGTCAGAGCCCCCTGCCCACACCCACCACTCATTGGTGCCCTCTGCCCCCATCTGCCAGGGCCCCCTGCCCACACCCACCACTCATTGGTGCCCTCTGCCCCCATCTGCCAGGGCCCCCTGCCCACACCACCACTCATTGGTGCCCTCTGCCCCCATCTGCCAGGGCCCCTTGCCCACACCCACCACTCATTGGTGCCCTCTGCCCCCATTTGCCAGGGCCCCCTGCCCACACCTACCACCCATTGGTGCCCCCTGCCCCCATCTGTCAGAGCCCCCTGCCCACACCTACCACCCATTGGTGCCCCCTGCCCACGCCCCCACCCAGCAGCTCCCTCGGGCATCACTTACGAGTAGTCCATGTCCTCTGGTCCCGGGAAAGGCTCCAGGGGCCAGTTTAAGAAGCAGTTCAGGAACACCAGCCCGGCACAGCCAGCCCAGACCACCAGGATGATGATGAAGGAGACTCCCAAGTCATAGATCACCTGGAGGAATGGGACAGTGCCAGGGGAGGGCGGCGGTTAACGTGCTGGACTTGAAATCTCGCCTCAGACCCCTGCTGAGAGTCCCTCCTGCCCTACATCCCGGGGTCGGAGGCGTTGGGGGAGGGGCAGGCAGGATGAGGGCGCTGGACCAGCCGGACCAGTGGAACGGGGGCACAGACCCTGCCCCGAGGCTCCTGGCCTGTCTGACTGCTTGGGGGCTCTCTCTGAGCCTCAGTTTCCTCCTCAATAATGTCAGGATTTAGGGTCCAGACTCTTCTGGCCCGGAGAGCAGAAGCGCCCTGGCAGGTAGGGGGAAGGGAGGTGCTGGCTCTGTCAGGAGCAGTAGAGGTGCAGGGGCCGGGGGCCAGGAAGCCCCCTTCTTCCCATGTGGCCTTCCCACCCACTTTCTCCCCCATCTTGAAAGAGGGCTGGGGGGAGCTGGGCCCAGGAGGGAACCCGAGGGGCCGCCCCGTGGTCTGGGGTTCTTTGTGGATCTGCTTTGTTTTAGAGGGTTTGCCCTGAGTTGGGGAGGAGTGAGAAGCAAAGTCCTGCCCGTGGGGCAACCAGCTGAGGCCGCCTGGCGTGGCAGAGCACTCCCCTGGAGCTTGATTCAGAGCTGGGACTCTCCCCCAACGTTAGACGCAGAGGCAGGGACCCCAAGAAGCACGTTCCTCCTCTCTCCCTTCACCCCCTGCACACATCACAATGACATCAGCACTTGCTGCGCTGATCTCGGACAAAGACATGAGCTAAAATCCTGACTTTTGATGGCTCTGGGTAAGTTACTGACTTCTCGGAGGCTCAGTTTTCTCCCCCATAAAATGGGAATTATACCCGTTACATCTACCTCAAGGCTTCTGGGAGGCTTTAACCTTTAAAGCACTACAGGAGCACCCCTCACGCCGCTTCTGTTCCCAGGTGTATCCTGTTGGGCGGCTGCCCAGACCCTACCATTCTTTAGTTCCTTCTGGGGGGGGACTCAGGAGGGGAGCCAAGAGCACAGCGCTCCCCTCCCCCCCGATCCCACACGAAGCCTCACCTTGACTGCTGGGAAAGTCACCGCGGAAGAGGCGTAGGAGCCGATCATCAGGGCGATGAATGTGGACCGGAGGTCACCGAACATGTTGGGCAGCTGGAAAACAGATGGGGCCACAGTTAGGAGGCAGAGAGGGGGAGGCCGGGAAAAGGAAGATCTCCCCAGGAAGAAGAGGAGCCTGGACTGGACCTCACTGGACAGAGGGAGGGACGAATGCCATGAGAGCGCCACAAAGAACGAGGAATCAGGGAAGCTGGGTTCAAATCCTGGCTTTGATATGTGCTATGACTTAGCCCCTCTGGGTCTCAGTGTCTTCATCTGGAAAATGGGGACATAGTGGTCCTCTTGGACTACCTCTCCTAGGCCTGTCGCAAGGAAAACTCTAGAGCCGACTGTGCCTCTCTTGGGGACAGCTCTCTTGGGGACACCGAAGCAAGCCAACCCAAGAGATCGCTGTCCCTTTGTTAACAGAAAACTCCTCCCCAGCCTCGGGCTCTGGGGGCCAGTGGTCAGTGCCCTGCGCCGAGCTCTGCCTGTAGCATCGGGAAGCAGCACCTTGGGACCCCAGCCTTTCCCCGGCGTCCCCAGAACACAGTATCCTGAGGGCCGAGACCTCTCCTCAAAGGGAGTGTGGCCATAAGGAAGAATTTATTATGTGGGGCAACCAGGGGGCTCAGTGGGCAGAGCACCAGCCCTGAAGTCAGGGGGACCTGGACTCAAATTCAGATTCAGACACAACACTTCCTGGCTGTGTGACCCTGGGCAAGTCACTTAACCCCAATTGCCTCAGGAAAAAAGAAAAAAAGAAGAATTTATTTGGGAATCACAAGATACAACAAGAAATGGCAGGGCAAGAGGGGAAGGAGAATGAAGATGGTCTCCCCAAAGGAGAGGAGAAAAGGCCTCCCTTCCCCTTGTCAGAGCAGGAGCTCCTGGAGCTCTGCGGGTGCTTGTCCCACTGCCCATCAGCTTCACCTGGAGCTGGCTGCTGGGCTTCCGGATGGGGGCTTACCCGACTCTAGGAAACTCCCCAACTTGGAGGTGGGCAGCTCCCCTTTTTCCTCTCCCTCCCTCCCTCCCTATCTGCCCACATTCTCCTCCCTCTCCCAGCTAGGAGAGTTTTTGTAGCTCCTGCCAGAGGAGAAAGGAAACGCTTCCAGAGCCGAGGTGGGGGACCGCAGGTGTGGAATACTGCATGCGCCATCCCACTCGGGATGCGTCCTATAGGTTTGCTGAACTGTTCTCACCTTCACCTGCTCTTAACTTTTTTGTTTCTTTGTTACTGGGGAAAGTATAAGACAATACTTGATTGTTTTTGAACTGACAGAGATAAGGCCTGGGGCGGGGGGAGGGCCTGTTCCTTCTCTGCCACTTCAGAGTGCTGGGAAGCTGTCAGCCCAAAGCCCTACTATGTGCCACACACTGGGGATGGGCTCCCCTGTATGTGTCAGAGACAGGACTTAAACTAGAACTTCTGGGAGAAGAAAAAGATCGATACGAAATTTTTGTAGAACATTTTTGGTCCCATCGATTTGGGAACAGCTCAACCAGCTGTCATGGGGGTAACGAAATGTTACTGAAATGTAAGAAATGGCAAGAGATGGATTCGGAGAAACCTGGAAAGACTTGTATGAACTGAGGCAGAGGGAATCCAGGAAGACGATTTATAGGATGATGATGATAACAGAAAGGAAAGTCGCTCCGAAAGACTTCACGGCTCATTAATTCAATGAGCGAACCTCCTACTTCCTGGCTGAGGGCCTTGGGTACAGAATGAGATGCATTTTCGGACATGGCCAAGGTGAGGAATCGTTTTCTTTGACAAACTTATCTCTTACAAGGGAGGCCTTCTATTTGGATGGGGGAGTGAGTTAATGGGAAGTGACAGAGGTAGGGGAAAACAAGAAATAAGCAACGATATACTCTGAAGAAAATGCAAAGTTCTGGAAAGGCAATGTTGTTACTAAAATCTGACACACGCTTTTAAAGGTCAAACTATATTATCACAGCTTCCTGTCATCTCCTTTAAAAAAACAACTTCTTTGCATGTTAGAATGTTTGTGTTTGCTGATGATTAGATTCGAATAAAAATCATTTTGTTAAACGCGGGGCAGGACCTTGAATTTAGAAAAATTGGGAACCACCTGCCAAGACGACAGAACAAACTGCTTTCGATTTTGGTCCAGCAGAAGGTCTTTGGAGAGAGCAATGTCAGCATTTCACAATCCCACAAAGGCTTCCTGAGGATCATGGTCAGCTTCCCCTCTTGGTTTGGAAAAAAGCAAGATGGGAAAATTCTCTCACCACTCAGAATGAATCACCCTGAGTGTGTGTGTGTGTGTGTGTGTGAGAGAGAGAGAGAGAGGGAGAGAGAGAGAGAGGAGGAGAGAGGGTGTATGTGTGCCTGTGTGTGTATATGTGTCTGTGTGAATGTGTCTGAGTGTGAAATTCTCTCTGTGTGAAGGTGTCTGTGCATCTGGATGGGGGGGGGGAGGTACTTGACTTTCCCCTGACCTCTCACCATGGTGGGGGGGGGAGTCCCCAGCACAGCCCCCTCCTCTTTTCTCTCCCTCACCCAACCCATTCCATACCTGGAGGGAGGGGAGCAGGTTGCACCCTCCAACCAATCAGAGAACAGAGTAAAGTCAATCACCAACAAAAGACACGGAGCGAGAGGAGAGAGCTTACTGTCTGACCCAAGGCCACCTCACCCTGCTTCCTCCCTGGAGGCTCAGGATCTGGGTTCAAACCCTGCCTCTGAGACTCAGCACGTGGGCAGGTGTCCTACAGTTATGGGGTTGATTACGGTGATGTCCTGGCTATGACCCTATGAACCTGGGTGACCTTGGACTTGAAAGTCCCTGGGCTTTAATTTCCTCATCTGTCAAATGGCAAATTTGGACCCGCTGCCTCCGAGGCCCTTCCAGGCCCAGCTCTCTGGGCATCCTGGGGCAAAGGATTGGCAGCTGCCTCCATCCAGGTGCCACAAGTTTGGGACTGAACACGAGGCTTCCCTCCCATGTCCGCCGATTCCTTTTCAACTAAACACGGAGGTGGGTCATCACCCACCGGACCCTGGGCCACTAACTGCGTGATTGCTTTCCTTGCTTTAAAATCCACTCTGACTTCCTTTGCTGCCCCCTTGCCACTATATCTTTTTTTTTTTTAAAAAGCATCAAAGGAAAAGGATGGAGGCAGCTGAAGGCCAGAGCCCCGGATCCTCACCCTCCTCAGGAGAGCTTCACTCTGACTCCATGTTCTGAAAGAAGTCCCTTCTCCAGCCCCCTCACCCCTATTGGGCAGACCTGTTGGCCCTCCCCTCCCCAGCCTTCCCAGAGGTTCTGCTTCTCACCTAACAGCCCTCTCCTCCACAAAAGTGGCCATACAACTATTAAGTACCTACTAGGTACATCTGAATAATAGAAATGCGAAGCCCCTGCCTTCAAGGAGCTTACAATCTATGGGCTATGGGGACGGAGAGGGCAGCGTAGGTATGGGAAAAACAGAGATGAGAGAACTCTGGACCAATGCCGGGAAGCAGAGGAAATGGGCCCGGGGGTTAGTGAGCATGGATGAGAAAAAATGACAAGCCTTATTTTCACTAATTCTAGCTAAAATTTAGTGTTTCCTTCAGTTATGAATTAAAAAGAACCTCCTCCATTATTCAGAGAAGGAGCTTCACCAGCTCCCCAAAGGGGTGAATGGCCCAACAAGTCAGGAACCCCCACGACCTTGTGGGTTGTGAGTTCGCTTGCCAGGATATATTAGGATGGAATTTGAACCCAGGACTCCTGTGCTCTGAGATCAGCTCCCCAGTCACTAAGCAACACTGCCTCCCTTCAATCCACACAGAACTTATACCAGGTAAAGATGTGTCTTCCCCACCTGGGTGGGCATTAATGTCTCCTCGGGCCAGTTTAGGGCTGTACGGAGTGGGGGACGATTGGCTCACATCTTGCCAGGCCTTCTAAGGGCTGGCGTCCTCCCCAGGACAAGCAGCTTGGCCACCGGACAGAAGATGCTGAGCGGCTTCATGTGCCTGCTGCCTGGCACGTCAGAGGCTGGGCTCAGCCCCACACTCTCAAAGGAACCCGCTCAGCAACAGCCACTTCCTGCTTTCTTAGAATCTCGGCATCGACTCTCCCGGCTCTGTCAGGGTCCTCGGGGACTTCCGGAGCCATCGACACTCCAGGCCCCAGTCAGCCGACTTCCACGGGGTGAATCAGCCCAGCTTTCGCCAGCCCCCCCTGCCAGGGACTGGCTGTTCTATCCCGGGCCCTGCTCACGCTGGAATGCCGGTGACTCACTCCCTCGCAGGCAGCCTCTCGAGAGCTCTCAAGAGCTGTAAACAGGCACAGTCAGCCTGACCTTCTCAGAGGGAAGTAAACAGCAAGTCTGGCCCCTCTCCCGGCTCTGCAACCGCTCAGGGTGACTTCCAGCCCCTCCCCACGGCAGTCCTGGGCCCTATCCCATGATCCCAGAGGGCCATGGGCACCTGAGGAGAGGGAGAAAGGCCGGCACCTTCCGTGCAGCTGAGAACCTCGGAGAGCTGCCCGGAACACGCAGGGGTCAGTGACCTGCCTGGGCTCACGTGGTCACAGGGCATCAAAGACGGCCTTCCCAAAGCCCACTGCCAGCTTTCCATCCTCTCGACACCTAAATTCAACCCCAGGTCTGACAGATGAGGGAACTAAAGTTCGGTCGCATGGAGTGCCTTCCAGGAGGTCCTGGCAGCTGCAGGAGAGAGCCCACCAGCCCAGGGCCCGAGGAGGCACGCAGGGCAAGGATCTGTAAACCTGAAAGCACTCTAAGGTGCTGGCCACGACCGTCATACAGCGAGCTTAGGAGACTCCCAGCCACAGAACTTTGATCCGAGTCTAAGAAAGGAGGTTTAGAGTTTTTTTTTTTTTTTTTTTTTTTAAAGGCACCGGCAGCACAGTATGGTGCAAAGACTTAGGGTCTGAGGTGCTGGGTTCCAATCCTCGCTCAGCTGTTTACCTGTGGAACCTTGGTCTAACTCATTTCACGTCCCTGACTCGGTTTCCTTGTCTATAAGATGAGGGATGCGCAGCAACAGCAACCACACAGGTCTGCTCAAGAACCAGCAAGAACCCCAGGACAAACTAGAAACAAACTCCCGGGTTTGGCCTTTCTACAAAGAGTCCCAGTTTACTCCCTGTCCCCAGCCTTCTGTTTCACCCAAGTGGCCTCTCCAGCATTGCCCTGCTCCCCGCCCCCCCCCGCCATGATCCCAACACCTTCTTTCCCCACCTCCACTGCTCGGGATCCTTTCACGGCATCACTTAACTGGCCCCTTCCTCCAGGACGCCTGTCTGCACACCCCCAGTGGTGAAGACTTCCTTCCAGGCCCTCCTTCCCCCTATCTGCTGTGTACAGACGTTTCATTTGCTCTGGGTGAAATAGTTTCTTCCCAGGAAGCTCCTTGAAGCCGGGGGCCCTGGTAGTTAGGGAACAGCAGAGCGCATAGAGCCCTGGACCTAACTGGCGGTCAGGAAAATCTGAGTTCAAATCCTGTCTCCGACACTGGGCAAATCCCTTGACCTGTTTGATCCATTTCCTCAGCTGGAAAATGGGGATCATGCTAGCCCCCACCTGCCGGAGCTGTTGGGGATCAACAAGATAACACTGTACGGCGCTCAGCACAGCGCCGGCGCACGCGTGAGTACTGGGCTGCTGCTGCTGCTGCTGGGGCCGGTGGCGGTAGGAGCAGCAGCAGTCGCAATACGGACGGCAACAGTAGCAGCAGGAGTGATACCAACGGCAACAGCGGCAGGAGTGATAGTGCCAGCAAGTAGCAGCAGGAACAGCGACAATAACCCCAGGAAGAGTAATAGTAATAGTGATAGGAACAGCAGGAGCAACAGTAGTGATAGTGTCAGCAAAGTAGCAGCAGGAACAGCAACAGTAGCAGCAGGAGTAGCAATAGTAACCCCAGGAAAAGTAATAGTAATAGTAATAGTGATAGGAGCAGCAGGAGCAACAGTAGTGATAGTGCCAGCAAAGTAGCAGCAGGAACAGCGACAATAACCCCAGGAAGAGTAATAGTAATAGTGATAGGAGCAGCAGTAGCAGTAATAGGAATAGCAGGAGTAACAGTAGCAACAGGATTGAAGAAATAGTAGTAGCAGTAGTGATAATAACAGTAGCAACAATAGAATTAGTGATAGTAACCCCTGGAGGAGGAGGAATAGGAGCAGCAACAACAGTAGCAGCAGCAGCAGTAAAAGTAATAGTTACAACAGGAGTAGCAGCAACAGTAACAGTCATAGTAGTGATTGATAGTAACAACAGGAGTAGTAGTAATAATAATAATAGCCCAATAAGAGTAACAGTAACAGCAGCAGCAGCAACCACAGAACTGGCAGAAGCAGCAGTGACAGGAGGGCAGGGGCCGCTGCCGCAGCAGGGATGGTGGCAGGAGCAGTGTTACTTGGGACTTTGGAGTCTCCATCTGTCACATTTTATGATTGGGATACCTGCCGGCTAAATCCTCCCGGATTGGATTGAATTGAACGGATCTGCCTCAAGTGGTAAATGGAACATGAGAGGCCCAAAGGTCCCGCCCCGGGTCTGCCCAGGGGCCCAGGCAGGAAGTCTCCAAGGGAGACCCAGGGGCCAGAGGCTCCTCTGACACAAGCAGGGGAGCCAAGCCCAGGGAATGAGGCTGTGTCACCTGGAGAGACTTGCACACGCCCAGTGTTTGTGTGAGTGCCCACACAGGCAGGGATCCAGGTGCCAGTCTGGACAAGCCAACCTGGCCAAGCTGTACTGTTTCATAACTCACAGCTGGGAGTCTGGGCCAAGAGCTCCGTCTCACAAAGACCCCGTGGTCACCCTTGGGCCTGCCTGATGAGCAGTTTCCCAGCTGCTGCTGGGAAGGACTGGGAAGGGTGGGATGGGCAATAAGACCGAGGCCTGCAAGGACCCCTGCCCCAAGTGCCCGATTCCCACACTAATCCCCCCTGCTGAGTCAGGTGCTTTAGCAAAGCCTCCGCGGCAGTGTTCTGGCTAGGAGCAGAGACCTGGCAGCAGCTTCTTTGGGGCCCCAAGAGGCAGAACCATGGACCAGAAGTCCAAGGAGGGTTCTTGGGAGACTGCAGAGTGAGGGGACATGGACCGAGAGCTTGGCTCTGCTGCTGGGACATCCATACCCTGGATTCTTCTATTGTTCGGTCCTTAGCTGCCGTATGTACGAGACTGCTACTCGGCTGCCATTGGGGCGGCTGAGTGGTGCAGTGGATAAAGCCCTAGGCCTGGGACCAGGAAGCCCTGAGTTCAAATCTGGCCTCAGACAATTACTAGCTAGGAGGACTTTGGCCAAATCACATCACCCTACTTGCTTCAGTTTCCTTATCTGTAAAATGAACTGGAGAAGGAAATGACAAACCACTTCAGTATTTCCACCAAGAAAACCCCAAAGGGATTACCAAGATTTGGATGGGATTAAAATGATTGAACAACAACAAAACTCAGTGGCTAAGAGGGAATAACAATTTACCACTATGCCATAATCCCCACACCCCCTGGCTCCTTGTTCTCCCTGGGTTTTCTACTCCACTTCAGAACTACCAAAACTTTGCTTCTCCCCACAATCTGTGCCTCTGATCCCCTAGACATTGGGCAGAAAGGTTGCTGAGGCTGTGCTTCTGGTCACAGACGGGATACCCGGAAGCCCGGGACAGCCGAAAGCCCTTGGGCCCAACATCCTGGAAGACTCAGTTCCTTACTTTCCTCTGGTAGCCGCCTAAGGGAACTGCAGCCCCTCAGAGAGGAAAGCCCAGAAGGTTCCGAAGGAAGCCAAGGGGGCCGAATGGCACTTTTCCAAAAGCTGCCATCCCCCTCTCTCAGACACGCCAGTGGGGAGCTTCAGTCTGGAGCCCACTCTGCTCACTTTCTGCCCTCCTGGTCTCAGTGGGAAGTCAGACCTTTTTCATTAAGAAACTGGGCAGCTCTTAGGACCCTCCCCTCCCCACTCACACTCCACGCCCCTGCCAGGTTTTCATCCCAGAACTCCCTGTTCCACCCACACTGACAAAGGTCAGAGTAATGAGGTGGAAAAGAGATTTTCAAAATGTTGGCTGCATCAGCTTCCATCTCTAAGCAACAGAGGCTCCAGATTGCACCGGGCTAGCTGCACCCACTGGGCCATGTTTACGCGCCCATTGATGAGCTCCACCAAAGTGCTAAATTGTATAAACGGAAGGAATTAAGCAAACAAACCAAAGTGCACTCCCAGATGGAGGAGAAGCGGCTATGGGGCAGCTCGGCGCTTTAGGAGAGGCCCTGGGGCGGGAGTCCTGATGGGGCCCAAACACAGCTGGAGGCCAAAGGGGCAAGAGAAGGGGCTCCAAGTCACAGGGCCTGGCTTCAAACCCTACCTCTTGTGCTTATGGTCTATGTGGCCACAGGTGAGTAATTCTACCTCCCTGGGCCTCAGTTTCCTTATCTGTAAAAGACAAAATAATCTTTGAGGTCCCTTCTGGCTCCCGAGCCACAATCCTAATTCCTTCCCTCCCTGGGCCTCAGTTGCCTCATCTGTAAAAATGAAAAGGTCAGACTGGACAGACTGAGGATCGAGCATTCGCCACTCCCAGGGCTTTGGACGTGCTCCAATATGCTGGGAGACTGAGATCGGCCACGAGGTCTAGATACACAGCAAGAGATCCTGGAAAAGCTGGAGAGAAATGATGCTGAAACCATAGGTGTCTGCCAGGACAAGGCCGTGGCCTCTCACGTTATTCTAAAGTGTCCTCTGCTTGCCTCTATTCCCACGGTAGCCCAACCTCTCAGGGACTGGGACGTGTCCCCATGCAGAGGTCCTGTCACCACACAGCAGGTTTCCTGCCTGGGGAGGAGGGTCAGAGAAGGGCAGGAATAATCCTGAAGATTCCCAAAATGCAACAAGTTCAAATGTGGGCAGGACAGGGGCCCAGAGAACAGGGATCTCCTTCTATCCTAGGGACTACGGCAGCTGAAACTTGCATTTCTGCTTTTTTCAGTCTTAGCCTGTGTGGACAAACCAGGTCTCCCAGGCTCAGCAGAAGTCCCAGGCAGCCCAAGAACATTACCCAACACCCTGACCCTGTCCCTTAGGCTCTTACTCCAATTCCCCTTAAAGGGCCAACTCAGAAAAGCAAAAAGCCTGATTTGCAAAGCCCAACTCCACCACAAGCCCTGCCTGTGGCCATTAGCAAGCTTGACATGAGCTGCCAACACCATGGGCACAGATTCCCAGAAAAGGTTACCCAGGGAGCCACTGACTGGCCAGAACTGGCTCGGGAAGAGAAGTAACCACTGGCTTACTCATGTCACTACACCCCGTTCTCACTTGCCACGTGTGTCTCCATCTCCCGCGTCCTGATCTCTCTCTGGCCACTGGACCCAGCAGGCTCTGGAGGGGACAGTGAGCAGGGGACCTCGCGCAGCCACCCTCCCTCAAATCCAATTCCCTTGCACGTCACAGCGTCCCCTCCTGATGTCATGGTCCTCTTCGAGAACAAGAACAAAGTTAAACTCCAAGGGACGGATCTCCTGGTGGGGGCTCATTAGCATCCTTTCTCTGGGCCACCCTGAGGGAACTGCTAGGCCCAGGGATGGGGGGCCATCACTACTGCCACCATCCCACAGAGAAGCCTCCTTATTCATATGTGCCTTCTGCCCCCTCCCCAACCCCACGGCCCCTAGCAGCACCTGGCTCGGTGCAAGGGCACTTTTACTCCACACTTTGCATCCTTGCCAGCACCATCGAGTGGTCAGTGCTACTCCTGACTTTTATTTGTGAGAAAACAAGTTACGTGGAGAAAATCTATAGGACGTTCTAAGGACCCAAGCTTCTGTTATCCTCCCTTGATGATCCTTTCATTCCCACAAACCTTGTAGCCATCCCCAGAAGATTCCCAGCTCTGGAGTCTAAGCCCCTAAATTTACACCAGAGGAAACAGTACAAGGGAGCTTAACCAGCTCTCCCAGAGACTAAGGGGCAGAGGCAAGATTTGAATGCATGTCCTGTGACCCCAGGCTTGTCCGACGGTGCCATTTCTCTAGTTCCTTGGTGCTGAAAAGAAGCTGATGAATTCACGACTGCCCCCGGTGATCCGCCTGTCCTCCTGTTCCTGAGAAAGCCTCTCTAGCTCCAGTGCTGAGTATTTTCAGACGTGAGCCCCTCAGAGGCACAGACTGTCTCTCTTTACTACACAACGCCAACTAATGTCACCGAGTCAATCACAGCCACAAAATGGGAGTCACTACGGCAGGGGGCTGGATCCCATGACCTTCTGAGGTCCCTTCAGCCTCTAGAATCAAAGCGTCTGACTGTTCGGCCCAACTCTAGCTAAGTCCAAGGCTGGAGACTTCTATGAGTTTTAGGAAGGAATCCTTCAGTTTTAGGAAAAAGAAAAGAGATGGAAGAGGAGTTGGGAAGCTGGTAGGAGAGGGACACAGGGGGTACAGGAGAACCTGGAGCAGAGCATCAAGGGAGGTTTACAGCTCCTAGACCCATTGACCTGGAATCAGAGATGGGGATTTTACTAGTTTTGGCCCCAGATTCTGGCTCAGAGCCCACAAGGGAACTGTTAATGAGACGCTAATACCCCTCTAAGTAGTTAATGAGTGGATAAGCACACCTAAAGTCTTTAAAGCACCAAAGGGTTCCCTTTCTTCTCTGAGGTGGCTCATGACCCGCGGCAGCTAAGCAAAGGTTCCAAGCTGGGGTGGAAGCCTGGGAAGATGAAGACCAAGGGAGGGGAGGCACAGGGTGTGCTCCAAAGGCAGCTGGCTCACTTTTTCACGAGGCACTCTATGGTATCATCCAGCGGTGTCGGGAGGCGGATGAACACGTGCATACACACGGCTCTGAGCTGATTCGTGCCCTCCTCCCAAAGCTGGTGAACTAAAAGGCAGGGCAATTAGGACCCAAGGGTTACTCTACTTTTTAAATAGGGTTAAGCCAACTCCCTTGTTTCCTCCTTCCTCCTGGCCCCCTTCCCTCAATTGCTTCACAGTCTCCTACTGGCTTCTCCCCCCCCTCCCCGCATGGGCAAGAACAGAGCTCTCCAAATGCCCCAGGATATGCCCCGTCCAGGAACATAATGCCCTATCCCAAAGAGAACTCTCTAATGACAAAATGTACCTCTCCTCCTTTTTTGCAGAGGTGGGAGACTATGGATATGGAACACCACATACACACACTTAGCTGATGTGTTTGCTTGCTCAACTGTCCCCCCCCCCCCACCTTTTATTTCTTTTGTTCTTTGTGGGTAAAGGAGAAGAAAATAGTTCAGAAATGAAGGTAATATGAAAACACATGGTATTGATACATATTTTAAAAATAAAGACTACCTTTAGTTTTCTGTCTAAATAATCTCATTATCCTCATGACTTTTTGAATCCTAGAATAGCCTAAACTGTTGAATAAGAAAAATCTTCTCTGGCTGCCCTCTCATATGGAACTGCTTCCTTTTTCCTCTTTCCATTCACTGCCTGGGTGCCAGTGGGCAAATCTCCCTTTCCCCGAGCCTCAGTTTCCTGTTCTCTAACACGAGGGTGTTTTCCCCCAAATTCTATTTGTTCAAACCCACTTTTCCTATGAACAGAAGCCTACTTTCAGCCTGGTGCTCCTGTGAAGGAGAGATGCAGAGAGCTCTCCTCACCCTCACTGCCCCAGGGTAGATGGAGCCAACTCAGAAAGAAAACAGGTCCTCCCTTACCTAAGTTTTCCCTCTTAGTTTCATAACAAGAGGCAAGGCGAGGGTGGGGTATGGGGAAGTTCCAAACAAGGTCTTTTTTAGGCTGTGCTGCTATGCAGGTCTCCTGAATATCATCGCAACGTTGCCAAAGGCAGATGAGGAGGAAAAGGGACAAGACAGAAGATGTTCCGTCCCATGCTACGCGGCTAAGAGGCCGAAGACCTTCTCTAACAAACCCTGAGCCAAGGATGGGCTACCTCCCTGGATCAGAGGGGGAAGAACCTGACTTCAAGCTGGGAGGGACTCCAGAGGCCATCAACCCAAGGCTCTCATGTTACAGAGCAGGAAACTGAGGCCCGGAGAAAGGAAGATTTGGCCCCTGGCATGCAGGCAGAGAGCTCGGATTCAAACCCGGCATTCTATCGGTTCCACCTCCCCTCATCTAGAGGGCCACAGGAACTCGAGGGACCAACTCCTCCAGTGGGACCGAGCAGAAGGTGTGCCCCCATGCCAGCTTCCTGTTCGTTTGCTCGATAGGTCATAGGCAGATGCAGAGCTAGAACGCCAAACCCCCCATTTTATGGAGGAGGAGGTCCCCGGGTTGAGTGACCCCCAAGAGTCATACAGTAAGTAAGCCTCTAAGATAGGCCCCCAACCCAAATCTTTCCAACTTTGCACCCAGAGACAGTTCCACAGCTAACCATGACACCCCTGCCTGAGGTTCTGTCAGCAAGAGCACTGAGAGCGAGGATGGGGAAATGGTTTCAGAAAGCACGGAGACGTGGACACCAAGAACGCTTTTTGTCGCACCCAACCCCTGGAAACAAAGCAGGTGCCCATCGACCAAACTGTGGAGAAAAACTGGGGTAACGGGAAAGCACTAAGCTACAAAAACCAGGCGGCGACGAGGAGGGGCTCAGAGAAGTTCCGGAGACTTAGGGAGCTGATTCAGAGGCAGCAAGGGGACCGGGAAACAATGTCCACCATGACCGAAATGACACAAACACAAACGCAGGATGGGCGACCACAACGCCCGGGCCCAGACGTGGAACTGCCCCCCTCCCTTTCTTCCAGACCCAGCAATGTCCAGGTGAGTTTTGCTGAAACGCTTCCCTCGCTCTCTCTTCGTTATTCTGATAAAAGGGAAGGCTTGTCGCAGAGCGGACGCAGAAGGGGATAGGGTGGGAGCCAAAGCGATCTTACCGTCAGCGAAGTGAAGGTCATGCACATCCCACCGAAGCCGTTCAGAGACAGGGAGATGAAGATGAGCACAGAGAGGGCTGTGGGGGAAAGGGAGAACATTTATGGGGGGAGGAGGCTCCTAGGAAGCTGGCCCACTGGGGAGGGAGGATGCCCAGACTGTTCTGCTTTCTCTCCCTTCCTTCTTTGACACTCAGTCAGTATAACTGAAAGGAGGTTGGGAAAGGGGAACACAGGGAATCTCTCCTCAGAACACGGCTCACTCTCTTTTAGCATGTCTCACTAGTAAAAGCTGTATCCATTCCACTCACAATAGAAATATCTGCGCCCCCCAAACTCTATGCCAGGGTCTGAGGTTCAGAATCTGCCCTCTGACCTTTAGAACCCCTGTTTTCTTCAAGCCTCCGGTCAAATATCCTGTTCTAAGAACAAAAAGGCTTTTCTCGGCCCCTCATGCTACCACTTTGGAGTCTGTGGGTACCTAGATACATACAGGGGTATGTGGTAGTATGGAAGCCCCTTGAGGGAAGGCACTGGCTTGATATTCAACTTAGGACACACACACACACACACACACACACACACACACACACACACACACACACTAGTTGCTTAATAAATGCCTGTTGACTGAATCTCTTCCCAAAGAGGGCAGGGGCTGTTTCTTTTCTTTTTCTTTTTAATTTCTTTTAAATTTATTTTTAATACACATTACTTTATGAACTATTTTGGGAGAGAAAAATCAGAGCAAAATGGAAAAATCATGAGAGAGATGAAAAAACAGAAATGGTATTTTCTGTCCAAAGTCTGTTGGGATTGCTTTGGATCACTGAGCCACTCATCGCCCATTCTTGCTGTTATTGTGTCCAACATACTCCTGGTTCTGCTTGTTTTCTCAGCCTCAGTTCATGTAAATCTTTCCAAGCTTTTCTAAAGTTAGCTTGTTCATCATTTTTTATGATGTTTATATTTATGATATTTTATGACATTTACTTTCATGTTCCAGAACTTATTCAGCCATTCCCCAACTGATGGATATTCACTCCTTTTCCAATTCTTTACTACCGCAAAGAGTCGCTACAAGCATTTTTGCACATGTGGGCCCCTTTCCCTCCTTTAAGATCTCTTATAAGCCCAATAGAGACACTGCTGGGTCAAAGGGTATGCACAGTTTATAGCCCTTTGGGCATAGTTCCAGATCTCTTTCTGGAATGGTTGGATCATTTCACAACTCCACTAACAATGCATTAGTGTCCCAGTTTTCCCACATCCCCTCTAAAATTCATCATTATTTTTTCCTGTCATCTTAGCCCATCTGAAAGTTGTGAGGTGTTTCCTCAGAATTGTTTTCATTTATGTTTCTCTGATCAATAGTGATTGAGAGCATTTTTTTCATATAACCTTAGAAGGCTTTAATTTCCTCATCTGAAAATTGTCTGTTTATATCCTTTGACCATTTATCAATTGGGGAGGTGGGACAGGGAGGGCTGTTTCTTTATGTCTTTGTTTTCTCTGGCACCTAGCACAAAGGAGGTGCTTTTGATTTTAATGCATCGGCTCTCCCAGGGAGGGAAGGCCGGTGCCCTCAGGGCAGCTCTGGGTGCTCAGTGGAAGACTGAGCCCGGGTGCTATAAGAACTCCGTCCTTTTGCAGCTGGATGGATGCCATTTTCCACTTGGCATCCCAGGAGTAGCTGGGTCAGTTTGGGTTGAGCAATACCACTGGGGCTGTTTCACACCTACCACTAGTTTCCCTGTGGTTTTCCTGGATAAGTGACCAGCTGGCAATGTGAAACAATCTACTGGAAATTCCTACCATCTCTGCCCCTTGACCCCTGTTCCCCTCCCAGAACTCAGCACCTATTTTTGTAGGGTGGCAATATGCCAGAGAACACACCCAGGTTCTCCCTCTTGCCCTGAATACTCACATTTTGGGTTACTGGCTCCATAGGCGATCATCAAGCAAGAAACGGAAAAGCAGGCGCTGAAAGCAAATGGGAACCATCAGCCATTGTCATTGAGAGCTGGGGTGGAGGGTGCAGTGAAGGGAGGGAATCGGAGAGATCACAACTCCGGCTTCCTATCATTGGCCACTAAATGCTACACTGGAACCATTGAGGGGCCCCTCATCGGCTTGGAAAACCAAAACACTCAACTCAACTCCCTCTAATCTAAATGGTGCGATGGCAGAACAGGAAACCTGCCCATTCCCAACTTGGAGGGAGAGTCTGAAGTCTGCCTTTGGCTGGGAGACTCTGGGCAAGTCCATTCATTTCTCGGCTCTGCCATTTTCTAATCTATAAAATGAAGTTCATCACACCTGTAGTGCCCACCTCACAGGACTGCTGTGAGCAAGGTACTTTATAAACCCCAAAGCGTTAGACAGGGGTCCTCAAACTTTTTAAATAGGGGGCCAGCTCACTGTCCCTCAGATTGTTGGAGGGCCAGACTATAGTAAAAACAAAAACTTTGTCTTGTGGGCCTTTAAATAAACAAACTTCATAGCCCTGGGGGAGGGGGATAAACATCCTCAGCTGCCGATCTGGCCTGCGGGCCATAGTTTGAGGACCCCTGCATTAGAGAGACAGCATGTCCCAAAAATCTGGGTGCAATTTGAGGTTTTTGCCTTTGGGGATACCTTGTATAAATTTGAATAGTTCCAGTCATCTAATGAACTAATATACATAAATAATAATCTTATTATATTATTATTATAATATATTATGTAAACAATAATATATGAACGAACTAATATATATAAAAAGTGGATGTAAACCTTAAAACATTATATTTAAAATTTTTTCTTTCTCATAAACTTAAGCATCAACAAACATGACCCTCTCAAAATACAGAGAACAAAAAAGAGGGTTTTTTATGAAACATTTGGTATTCTATTTTAACCCCATACTAATAACATTATTGACGTTCCAGATTTTACTCAAGAGAAGCTCTAGTCCTTCTCGATTTCACTTGATCCCCCATTGTCCTTTATGACCAAAAGAAATAGCCAGGAGGGGTCCTCATTTATGGAGACTGTTGGAAAAGCCTGCCCAGGACTCCCCAAAAGGAAGCTTAGAAGACTCAGGAGATCACAGATGAGAACTAGAAAAGACCGAAAGGTCACCTCATCCACCCAACGCCCAGGGGGGTGGAGGAAAGAGGATCTGAACCCTGGTCTTCTGCCTTTGACTCCAAAGCAAATTCCTCATCCCTTGAGGACAGGTACGGTGTCCACCATTCTCCTGTATGTCACCTCTAGTCTCCCTCACGTCATCTGGCCCATGGTTGGACCCACATCACAAGGGCTCAGCTAAGTGGGATGCCCCACGAGACGTTCCAAAGAACGGAATGGGGCCCAGAGCCTCCCGGCTCAGCAACACCGCGAGCCCTCCAGGTGACAGGGACCCACCAGTGCCTGCTCTGGTTTCCCAGTTTCCCCCCCAGCAAGTTTTCCCAAAGGGAAGCTGAAGTCCAGGGCAAGGACGATCAGCTCCACAGCTAGTAAGTGGCTTGGGAGTGTGGCTGGCCTCCATTCAGGGGTCCTTATACTGACCTGCCAAGCAAGCGCAGCTTGCGGGGGCCATATTTGTCCATGACGATGCCCAGGGGCAGAGTGATGGCACTGAGCAGGAAGGAGCCCACGGTAAAAGCCAAGTTGAGCATTTCATCCTGGGCCTTACAGCTGATCCAGCCGTTTATCCAGCTCACCTCTTCCTGTTCCACCTCCGGGGCCTGGTCAGAGCTGTTGGTGATGTTTTCTGTGAGATGAAAAGGAAAAGAAGACCCACACACAGTGATGAGGATGAGGGTGACAGGAAAGCCAATCCCATGGAGAAAGTGCCAGCCCCCCCCAACTGTCACCCACAGGGCCGAGAGGCCAGGCTGGCCTTGCTGGAATCAACAGGCACCCGGTGGTTGGCCACCATCTCCTTCCACTAGAGGGGAACGCCCAGAACCCCAAGATCCGTGGGAAAAGCCCAAGTCATCATCCTGAGAAGCAGCCTGGGAGCTGCTCCTGCAGATGCCATAGCCACAGTAGTGAAGACCCAGAGAGGAAGGTTTGTGCCATCAAAGTCCTTGGCAAATGGCCCAACATCAGGAACCACTACGACTTTATCCATGGTACCGTAGTACTGGTGGGCCTCCAGAACCTTCATTCAGCGTCTTAGGGCACCTCTGGGGCATCGGGACTGGTCCCCAGCCACCTCCTAATCCCAACACTCCTCATAGTGTCACTATTGGCATCTTTCCTTCCCAAAGGTAAAATTGGCTTTATGACAGAGCCAGGGCAGTAAGTCTGGCCCAGAACCCCTGGAGCTACCTTGACCGGTATAGGATACCCGTTTCCCAATCGCAGCAAAGCCAGAGTCCTTGGACTCGGGCACCAGATAGGAAACCCCGGCCCCCCCTCAGAGTCACAGAACCAATGGGAGAAAGCTGGCCCAGGCTCAGTTAGTCCAGACCAACCTGAAATCGGAGAAACAAGATCAATCCTGGACAAATAACCAAGGCAAGGGCCCTTATCTCACCGCCTTTAACTCTCTTAGTGCAGGATGGGTCCCACACCGAGGTCAAGGGTCGGTGACCCACCCCAAAATAATGCCCAGAGCAGCTGCCACAAGATCAGGTCAGCGATGGAATTGGGGGAATTCTGGCCATAACGACGCCAACTCACTCCTGATGGATGCAGAAAGCTAAGCCGCTGACCTGGGAGAGGGATGGGAAAGGAGGGAGAAGGGGACAGAGGGGGGAAAGGGAGGGGGCTCCCCTGGAGCTCACATTCTTAAAAAAGGGAGAGCCCTTTATAAAAGGGCCCGTCTGGCTGATCCCCAGAGCCGGGGCGCCCTTGATGACTTTTTCAGCTGTGCCATTTTACTCCTGGTATTCATGACTAGGACAACTAAAACCAGCACCTCAGGCTTTGTGACAGAATTTCCCTTTGTAAGTCACCGTGATCCCCTCCTTTTTTTTAAGTAGAGGGGGAAGTTCCCTCTGTATGGCCCTCACTGCTCTTCTGAGTCTCAGTTGCCTGAGTTGTCACACCTGGACACACCTGGTCCAGTCCCTGGCACGCTGGAGCTGGAGTGTTGGCCACAGAAGCGAGGCGACCATGGCCCTGGTCTCTCACCTCCCAAGACCCAGAAAGGGGAGGAAGCAAGAAAGGGGAGAGGCCCTAGGTGAATGGAACAATTAGCTTTCACCAGAATGAGACTGAAAGGGCGCTGACTAATCGTGCAAAACCAGGCCAAGCCCTGAGGTTGTAAAATGACTTTCTTTTTCATTCCGATGGAGGGGCCTTCCCACAGGCCCGGGATTACAGGAAAAGGAGGGATGATCCATGAAACTGCAGCTCTTACTTTTCTAAGTACATCCCCCACCCTGGAGCTTCCCGAGCTCCCCCACTTGCGTGAGCATCTCCCGGTCTTCTGTTCTCTTCCCTGAAATTTTTTTAAGCTGCCCAATGAGTCCTTTCCTTTTAGCTTGTCGCTCTGGCCCCTTGAAAGCCCACTTTCCTATCAGGAAGAGGAGAGGAGAGAAAAGAGAAGAAAGTCTTTGGACCACAATGTACTTTGGGGCCATTTCCTCTGCCAGGAGGGGCTTCTGTGCTTCATATCTGATCCCATGGTGAGGGAAGGGCAGGGAAAAGGTTCCACTGAACCCAGAGGGGGACCAGGCCCTCGGAAACTGGTCTGGAAAGATCCCTGCTCAGAGATGCCCACACACAAGCTGCCAGCATGGAAGGAGGAGGCCAGTGCAGGCTGCCAACCCCCGACTCGTCAGACTCCCGGGCTGGTGCCGGCCTGGGCCTCAGAGACCGCAGGCACAGGGCAAGATCTCGGCCTACTGACAGCTCCAGCCATGCGATATCTGGGCACCCAACGTGCGTAAAAGATGCTAATTAATTAAGATAAACAATTAACTATACAGGAGGAGCAGCCCAGCCCAGCCAGTGGGCAGATAGAGAAGGGAGAAAATAGGGCATGTTGTTTGGGGGAAGAGCCAGGAAGGATCTGAAACAGATTGGATTCCCCTGAGCTGAGGACGCAAATAAACCAAAGAAATCTTCCTTTCTGTTTTTAAAGAAAGAAACCTTCTCCTACCTAGTGGCCAACACCTGAGCCCCACAGTGCTCCCATCTGTCCACATCCAGTGTAGATCTGCTGGGCCATCTCAGACCCTGCCTTGGCTAACTATTCTCTAGGCCAGAGCTTCCCAAATTTTCCATACATGCTTAAGCATTAGGGGGCCCTCCTATCTCTACCCCAAGAGCTTTTGCTTCTGGGGGTTCTTTCTAGCGATAGTTTCCCTATTGGAAATTTAAATTTTTATTCTTATTTCTAAAAGTTTTGATACTGCAGATCCCTTTAAAGGGTCTTGGGGAGCCCCAGGGGTCACTCTTGCACAGGATGCCTTCTCTGAAAGACGTTTTAAATGCACAAAATAAAATATATAAGATTACAAAGGAAACTAATTCTGTCAGAATCATTATCAACATCAAAAAACATAAACAATTCAGGGACTCCGCCCCTGAAATCTGTCCACAGACCCCAGGAAAAGATCTCCTGTTCTAATTTATGACAGAAAATTTAAAAACAAAAAGAGCCCTTCCTGTGTGCCAAGATGGCCCTGAGGGCACCAGCAGGAAGGAAGCTGGCCCTTGTGTTAGTCCCTGTGTTGACAAGGTCTATGTACAGGGAAGATCTATCTGCCAGGTTAGCGGAGGTCTAGGGTGATGAGACCAGGGCTCCCATTCCTGGGCCACTAAAGGCCTCTGGGGCCGGGGGCTTATGACTCTCAGTTGGAGCCTAAGCCGTCAGGAACTGCTGCCCTGTATCTAGTATAACCTGGCCTCCCCCAGGCCCAGCCACTGCTCCTCACGGGTCCCGGACAGATGGAGGCCAAGAGCCCTTCTTCATGCCTCTCCTTAAACACCTGAACACGGCCTCCTGGGCCCCCGCCTGAACCTTCCCCCACAGGGGCTGGCTCTCTGGGCGGGAGGAGGGAGGACCTCAGGATAAGCAGGAGATATAAAAACAAGAGACAGCAAACCACTTATTTACTAAGCTGGGGGGAGAAGGAGGGTTGGACTGAGTTCTGGCCACAGACAAATGCTGCCTCTTGTCATTTACTCCCAGTGCGCCCTTGGACAGATCCCTGAATCTCACAAGGCCTCCTTTCCTTAGATGGCCTGGAAGGCTTCTTCCTGCTGAAGTCTAGAATATCCTGAAGGTCCTTGCCAGTTAACACAAGCTCTCTCTCTTTCTGTCCGTGTTTTTCTCTCTCTGTCTCTCTCTCCCCCTCTCCCTCTCCCTCTTTCTCTCTTCCTCCTCCCTCCCTCTCCATCCTCCCATGTGGCAGGAGCATGAGAACAGATGGCTAAAGGAGGCAGAGAAGTTCACTTCTCCTTCCTGGTTAGCCTGAGGCTGGCTGGTTGGGCGCTGGAGCACTCCAGAAACCCTCCTGGAACACCGCTGTGTTTCAGCCCGGACCCTTTTGCTCCCACCAGGTGGTGGGTGATGGGGGAAGGAGGGAGAACCAGGGGCGCCAGTGTTCCCAGGGTGGGCTCCCCTTCCGCCCCTCCGGCAGCTGCAGCAGCGAGTATCCAGACACGGGTCAGGGCCCCCAGAGTGCGGAGGCCAGGCCGGGGAGAGCCTCACAGATCTGCCCTGGGGAAAGGACCAGGGGGTCGGCCTGGAGCAGATTTAGGCGGGGATACGATAGCAGTGAAGAAGTGCGTCAGTCCCCAGCTCTACAAGAGGGAGTCCATCTGTTCCACTTGGTCTCCAGGAATGAGGGAAGAAAAAATGATGGACAAAAACATTCCCATTCCCAACAGCTCACTCCCGGTGCCATCGCGGACACCTCACAGTAGGGCCCTTCTAAGTCCTGCTGCTGCTCCAAGTCTCCATCTTGGATTTTGAGCTGCATGGACCTCCAGCTCTCTCCTGATACAGACACACACCCGAGCAGCCTAGGAGGGCAGGGCTCCCCGGTGCCGGAAGGACAAGCGGCGGGATTCGAACTCTCTCCCTTCATTCAGATTCAGTACTCTTCCCATTGAATCCTAATACCGCCTGTCAAATAGAGGCTGCCTTGGGAATGAGTGACAGGTTCTCTTAGGATTCAGGGCTAGATGGGCCCTTAGAGGCCACTGAGTCCAGTCCCTTTTATACATGAAGTGAGGCTGAAAGCCAGGCTGTCACGAAGCTAATAACGGTCTGAGGCAGCATTTGAACTCAAGGCCCAGCCCTCCAGCAACCTGGAGAGGGCATTCCTGTCTGGAAGAGCTCGGTCTAAACGGCCACGGAGAGCCACCAGGGAACCCCCAATCGTTAGGCCGCTGCTCCGCGCTCTGGCGGCAGGATGGGAAGAGCACTGGTCTGGAGCGAGGGAAGCAGCTTCAGAGCCTCCTGACGACAACTGCCAGCTGGGAACTGTGGGCGCGACCACGGCTCCAATCCACCTGGAGATGGGAGGAGCAGGAGGGGCTCACCTGCCGGCGGGGGCCACAGGAGGAGAGCGCCACACACACCCAGGGATCCACACCTTTTGTTGGCAGCAAACAAGATCGTCATAAATAACCCCAACAGCCCCCGCCCACTGGGCCACCCCACCCGGGGCTCCTGTTTGGGCCCCGAGAAGCCAAAGAAAGGAGGCCGTGGGATGCGTCTCCCCAGAAAGAGGCCCCTCGGCCTCCTCAGCAGCAGCAGAGCGTGGCCCGGGAGCGGCCGGCCGGGGAGTCAGAGGGTCCCTTCCTTGTGGGAGCCCCATTCCAGGAAAGGGGAAACACAGAGGAGAACTGGTAGAACAAGGCTGAGGGAAGAGCCGCAGCGGGGCTGTTTATCCGAGGCCCCGGAGGAGGGAGGAGGAAACAATACGACGCTCTGTTCCAATGAACTTCACCACAGCAGAGTCAAAGAAAGCCCGTCTGTGCCAGATGCAATTGCCGGCAACAGCCAGGGAACGGAGGGCCGCGGACGGGGCTGCTCTCGGGAAGGACGCTTCACGGTCTGCAGAAGATGTCCGCTCACCTGATCCTCCCCGCCCGGGCACGAGGGGCTATTCCTCTCCCCTTTTACAGATGAGGGAAACTGAGGCCTGGAGACTGAGTGGCTTCCCCACACGGGGAAGTGTTGTAAGGAGTGATTATTAGCCCAAGCAGCACAGCCTAGTGAAGAGAGCACTGGACTTGGGCCTGGGTTAAAATCCTGCCTCAGAAAGGGATCAGCTGTGTGACCATAAGCAAATCAAGCTAACCTAGTCAGCTAATCTGTCCATTAAGTACCTACTATGTGCTAGGCACTGGAAATACAAGACAAAAAGTGAAAGGATCCCTATGTTCAAGGGACATCCATTCCAATGGAAACGAGGTTGGCTGCAGGCTCCCTTCCTACCCTAAATCAACAAAGGATCTCCCCAACTCTCAAACAGACCACTCCATTACACCGCCTCCCTTGATTCCCAGTACATCCAAGAGTTTTTTCCTGAATCCCACCAAATGAAAAGCCAATGGCTTTTTCCAGGGCCCTCTGGGATTCCCAGCCTTGCAAAACTTGGGAAATCCTTACGACAAGAGGCCTTTGATCAGCTCTTCAGCCCCTCACTTGGCTTCCACACAGCTCCTCCCCGCCCCCGCCCCCACGGGATGCTGGGCTCAGAGGACCCGCTGCTAACTGGGCTCAACCTGGACAAGGCTCTTCTGCCCTTCTCCGAAATCCTCCGTCCATCCTATCCGGCAACAGGAAGCATCTCGGCTCACCAAAGGAGATGTGGGGGAGAGGTCAGTCTCAGACGAGGGACAAACAAGAGAAGGCGACAGACCAGAGCAACGAAGGCCGGTCCCGTGGCCAGACGGGGCCCCCCCACTCTCCCGGGGCGAAGAACACCCCTTCTTGTCTTGTCTGAAGGAGAAAATAGCCACAGGGGGGACTGGCAAGGCGCTGTAAACATCCCCACTGTTTGGGGGCAAGAATAATCCCTTGGTACTGCTCAGCATGAAGGGGGATGTCACCAGGCCATTGACAAGGTCCCTGAGAAGCAGCACTTAACCAGACAGACTCTCTTGGAGCCATGGAAAACAAGGGGAAGCCGGCTGATGGGGGAGGGGCCCGGCTAGGTCACGGAGAGTGAAGGCAGGCAGAGGGAGGAAGGGGGAAATTCCCGCGGGAACGCTGGGTAATGAGATGTCACCGGCCCAGAAGGATGGCGGATCTCTCTCCGGGCAACGTGCCCACCGCCTTACGCAGCTGGTTCCATCACAGGGACGGCCGAGTCGCCCCCTGTCCAAGGGGTAGCCCCACACTAGCTGAGCCATGACGGCTTCCTTTCCCATTGGGCTCTGGGAGAGCGGCAAGAACGGGAGGCTCCATGAGACCCAGGCCGGCTGTGACCTCCTGGCCCTCTTTGGAGAAGAGATGAGCGGTGGCGGAGGAAGGCAAAGCGCCAGCCCGGCGGCCGGAGGGCCAGCCTTAGCCTGGGCCCGGTCCCTCCCCAGGCCCCCAAGGAAGGAGAGCTTGACCTGGGGTCTGTGGACTTTTGTTACCTCTGCTGCATCTCCAAATAAGGGATTTCTTTTGTAATCCCAGGTTATTTGACTTTATGCGCCAAAACACAGTATTCTGAGAAGGGTCCCCAGGTACATGGGCAGAGGGAGCTTCCTCATGGGAGTGGCTCCTCTAAAGAAATCACCAAATAAGCAGACTCAGCACCCCCCATACACACACCCATAAATAAAAAGATAAAAACGTGTGACACATGGAAATGGCAGCAAGAGTGAAAGGGCGGACAGCGGGGAGTCCTGAACCTCTGGCCTGGGAGCATGGGAGGGGACCATAAAGTGGGAGTGCCCCAAAGCATCCCGGTGCAGGGTTCCATCTGAAGGCCAGGGGAGAAGGGGACAGGGAGTGAGCTCCCCGTCTCAGAGCTGCCACGGCCCCCCGGTTAGCCCCTGTGACCCGGGTTACCCAGCACCGGTCAGCACCGACACGCTTGGAGGCCCCAGCAAGCCCCTGCCCCACCCCCCTCTCCTCCGTCACCCTTGACCGAGTTGGGGCACAATTGTGAAACATACTTGGTTCCCTGGCAGTCACCCTAGCGCACGTGAGACTTCCATTATCGCCCTGCCAAATACCTGGGTGGCAGGGCCGCGGCAAAGACACTCGATGACGGGAAGAGAGGAGTAAGTTTCCTGTAGCATGTCCCTGCCTGTGGTCACCTTGGAATCTGCAGCCTTAGCCCATCTCCCCACTTCCCAGAAGGACAAGAGCTCTCTCCTTTCTCTCTCCCTCCTCCACCTTCCACTCTGTCTCTGTCTCTCTGTCTCTCCCCTCCTTCTCTCTTTCCTCTCCCTCTCTCCATCTCTTTCCCTTTCTGCTTCTCTCCGTTATCTCTCTCTCTGTCTCTGTCTCCCTCTCTCCTCCCTTCTCTGACTCTTTCCTCTCCCCTCCTCCCCCTCTCCTCCCTCTATTTCCCTCCACCATCTGTCTCTTTCTTTCCTCTCTGTTTCTCTCTCCTCTGTTCCTCTCTCTGGCTCCCCCCCTCCCCCCTGCGTTCTATTTCTTGGTCTTTCTCTTTCTCTGTATTCTGTCCTGTCTTTCTCGAAGAACGCCAGGCCTAAAGGTCCAGAGGATGTGGGGTTGCGGCCCAGCTCTAGCTCCACCAGCTCCGTGGCCTTGGGCATCTTCCAGGGTCTCCATGAGCATCACTAAGCGGCGGTGCCCTCTGCCGAGGAGGCAGCTTGGTGCACTGGAGAGAACCAGGCAGGGCTGGGTTCTAGTCTTACCTCAGAACCAGGCAAAGAACTTAACTTAGCCTCCAAGGCAGCTATTCCCTGAGACTGGATTCTAGGAGAGGAGGCTGTTCTGGGTGATGGAGCTCCCTCACTTGGCGTGTCCTAGGCCCGACCCCATCGCCACCCCACCGAGAATATTGAGGACTGAAGGTGAAGGGAAGATGGGAAACACAGAGGATCACAGATTTAGAACTGGAAGAAGACTGTATTTTCTTTCTTTTTCCAGGGAGCAAGCCCATGTCTCCTCCCCTCCTCCTCCTGCCCCTGTCCCATTCCAAACAAACAATAAAAAAGAAAAAAATCCACTCCTAACAAATCTGCCCAGTCACCGGACACATGCTCCCTGGCTAGGTCTGACTGTGCCGTACGCATCTATCCCTGCTCCCTGGGGCTGGGGAAGGGACTTTCTCTATCATCCCCTGGTAATATGGGTGGCCGGTGTATGGCTCAGAGTCCTCAAGTCTTTCTAAGCTGCTTCTCTCTACGATACTGCTGTTATTTATAAATTGTCCCGGTTCTGCATCTGTCCCAGAGGTCTTCCCGTGCATTTCACCACATCTTACAATGCGGTAATATCTGTGACACTCACAGACCATCAACTGTTTAGCCCCCAACACCTGACTTTGTACTTGAGGAAAGGAGCTTCTGTGATGAAAGGGGTCACTCAACATCACCCAGGCAGTGATGGTCAGAGCCTGGGTTTGACCCACATCCTGTGATTTCAATGGAAGGGAGGCTGGAGGTCAAGGAACTGCCCCACCCCGACCCATCTGGACTGTGTGACCTGTGGCAAGTCACTTCTCCACTAAGAGCCCTTAGGCAGCTCTCTAAGATTCTAGATAGGCAGAGAGGGTGGCAACCTCCCAAGAAATGGAAATGCTTTGTAAATGGTAGAATGTGATTACACACATCCCCTCCCTTACACTTGGGGGCATGGAGCAAGTACCCAGATCTATATCCACAGATCTGGATAAGTCCTGGGCCCCGCGAACGGCCTGTCCGAAACACGGGTTTCCTCAAACCGCATTCCAGGAGACAGGGTCCTAGAACACAAGGGAGCAGGAGAAAGAGGAAAGCAGCAGAGCCTGAGCTCCAGAGTAGGGAAAAGGACAAATCAGCGAGGAAACGCCGGTGTCCCTGGCCAAGGTCCCGCGGTGGTGTTCTGCCAAGGCTACATCGGAGCACGGGAAGATGGAGCCACCAGGGGAGTCTGGTATCTAATGGAGACCACAGGCTGGCCTCTCGGGTCCTCACATTCTACCTTTTCCCTCTCTCGACGAGAGCAATAAAGGGCCCTCCGGCCTCGAGTCCCGGGAGGAAGGGGTCATAGAATTAAAAGGGGAAGGAATCTTTCAGTGTAGCTAGCTGGTGTAGGGATGGGATCTTGACTTGGAGTCAGAAAGATGCCAGTTCAAATCCTGCCTCAGACAGTTACTAGCTGGGTGATCCTAGTCATATCCAAGCCTCAGTTTTCTCATGTATGAAATGAAAATAAAAACGCCTCCCTTAGAGGACTGCTGTGAGGAGCAAATGAAATAATTATCGTAGAGTTTTTATTTAATTCAACCGCCTCGTTTTACAGATAAAGAGACTCAGAGTTTTATAAAAGTCAATGACCAAGTAAGTGGCAGATCTAGGATTTGAACCCAGGATCTGACTTCCCACTGAACCACAAATCCTCCCTTGACACTGACTACCTGTGTAAAATTGGGGGAGGAATGGACTAGCCAGTCTCTGTGCTCTCTCCCAGCTCTGGGACTCTGACCCTACAAGCATCCCTCACCCTCTCCCATTATCTCCACTGCATAGGTGCCTTCCAATTGAATGTAAACAACAAATGCAAAATTCGGCCTGGCTCTGGACCCCCGTGGATGTCTGAATCAGGATCGGAAGCCCATACAGAGAAGAAGAAAAGGCTTAACCCACTCAGGCCGACTGTCTCCACACCGATCTTAAAAGAAAAAGGAAAAGTTGACAAATTTGCATTTTGCCCCTTGTAAACTGGCTCCTACATTCCAGCTTCCTTCTAGAACCAATCCTCCAGAGGCAGCTAAAGTTCTCCATCTAATTGCCTCTTTATCACTGCCAAGTTTGAAGACTTTAAACTTATTCCACAAAAGATCTTAACCATAAATCTCCCCATCTTAGTCAGAGGCCTGCCATGACTTCTAGTCCGAAAGTAACAGGTCAGAGCAATCTCTCAGAAGTGCTGATAAGGAGCTCCAGCCCGATAAAGCGCCCCGCCTCAGCAGGAATTCCAGCAGAAGATGCTGGATCAACAGGTTAGGGGCCCAGAATCAGCAAAACCCAAATTAAGGAGGGAGCAAAGGGCTCCCGAAGAGCCGAGAAAAGCAGCTCGTGCCCGGGATCTCAAGGGACCGTTGCCAGCCATTCCATTGTCTGTCAGAACACACTGCCAATTCAACTCAACTCGACTGATCCAATTCAACATGTATTTTCTTGCACCCGTCCATGCCGGGCACAGAGATAAAACAAACACCCAGTTCCTGGCCTAAAGAAACTTACAGTCTGCTGGAATTCCCAATGAAGGAGGGGCCCCAAGGAAACAGAACAAACTTGAAGATGTATACGAAGCTGAGATAAATTGTTTTTCAACATTAATTGATTTTCTTTGTAATCCTTTGTATTTAAGAACATGGTTCTGAGAAGGGATTCAGAGGATACATACAGAAGAGATTAAGAATCTCTGTTCCAAGGTACCACGAACAGTGTGGTCTCAGTGGAGATGGGACAGGGAACCCATCAGGTCTGGCCACACAGCTTTGTTGACTGGACCAGACAAAACAGTTATTTTTACTCTTTTTGGGTGCTTAAAAATGTGGTCGCCTAGTTCTCAACTCTCCCAGAAAGGAGGCAGCTAGTTCAGATCGCAGCGGGCAGGAAAGAGGAAAGAAAGAAGTCGGGGGAAGAATCGGCCAAGTGACTCGGGGCTTCAGTAGTCATTAATCTCCAAACATCTCCCAGACGTAGCAGAAATCCCTGTCCAGAGAACAAGGTCTGCATCACCCAAGATTTCTGCTGATGCTGGCAAAGCCCTGCCAAGAGCCCTTAGGTTGTTAGGAAATGTTTTTTGAGTAGCTAAAGGTCAAGGGTTACAAGAGATATACTCTCTGCCCTCTTCCAAGTATCTATTCCCTCCCCCCAAGCACTCCCGTGCCCTAGTGAATCAGAGACTCCAGCCCTCCCAGAGGACATGGGAGAGCTGGGTGCTGGTTACCCCCAGAGCCCACCGTGGATTCTCACTCCAGCTCGGGCTCCAAGGCCACACGACCCAGGGACAGGCCCAATTTACACAGAGGAACTGGTTACCCCCAGAGCCCACCATGGATTCTCACTCAAGCTAAGGGCTCCAAGGCACACGACACAGGGACAGGCCTAAATGACAGACTTTAGGCCCAATTTACACGGAGGAACTGGTTACCCCCAGAGCCCACCGTGGATTCTCACTCCAGCTCAGGCTCCAAGGCCACACGACACAGGGACAGGCCTAAATGACAGACTTTAGGCCCAATTTACATGGAGGAAACTAGGTCTGAGCGCCGTGGAAGGCCTCAGGAGGACAAGAGCCAGTTTTAGACTGGCTCGGGTGTGGCTGAGATTTGGATGGGTTATCTCTCATCTAAATTCACCACCCACGGCAAGTGGGGAGGCTCGGTTGGGGGGTGGCACTTCCCTCAGTTTCCTGTTCATTGGTATTATCTAAGGTTGCAGCTGAAGTAAACAGAGCCAGTGGTATATCATACCTGAGCCCCAGGCATACCATTGGCAATCTGGATCAAGGCCCTTTTTTCCCTGAGCTCTACTTCCTCCTCCAAAAAATGAGGGTGGGGCTTGAAAGTCCTTCAAGGCTGTGACTCTGGGGCCCCACACAATGACGACTTCTCCCAAATGATGAAAAACCCAAACCAAATCGAAATCGTGACCTTATGGGCACATTGTTCATTTTTTTGAAGCTCCGAATCATGACGTGGAGTCCGGGACAAAGGCATTCTTTTCTGCAAGTGCAGGCAAAGAACTGGAGGGGAGGTTTCCCTGGTGGAGTGACCTCTTTCAGCCCAGGTAATCCTCAGCACTCTCACTGTCACTTAGAGTCCTAGAGAAGATTTCCAGCACTAGGAGGAGTGACTTTCCCTGTTCCCCAGCAAAGCTGGAACCCCGCTGTCTCTGACCTTGATAATGATTCCCTTCCCAAAATCTCATTCAATTTTAGGCCACTTCCCTTCGTTGAAATTTGGACAGTTCTAGCAAACGTCAGTTAATGGGTCTCTACCTACAGGATATTCTTCACCAGTTGTGCTAATCACACAGAGGCTGATATTTAGTTACTGTTCAGTCGTCACTGATTTTTCATGACCCCCATCTGGTTTGCCTTTCCTGTTTCAATTCATTTTACAGATGAGGAAACAGAGGCAAACGGGATTAAGTGACTTGCCCAGAGTCATACAGCCAGTAAAAGTCTGGGGCCAGATTCGCTATATTCCTTTCTATCCCCATTCAAATTTCTCCAAAGGTCTATCATAGCTAATTTTTCTTCATTTCTATTCACTTCCACAACATCTTTATTTTGTGCTTAATTTATCTAGTTCTGATAGAGGGAGGCTGAGATCCAAAAGGAGCTTAGATTTTATTTTACTGGTAAGAGACTTGCCAGGATCACACAGCTGAATGATCCACAGCACCATTCAGCTGTCCAGCTATTGTTTTACACAAGGTTCTAAAGCACACGAGGCCCTTTAGAGTCTTTGTCTGTATGCTTCTCACAACCAACTCAAGGTGTAATCTCTGTTAGTATTATTGTTGCCTGTTTTACAGACAAAGAAAGTGAGTCTCAGAGAAGTGAACGACTCGCAATGGTACAACCAGCAAGTATTTGTTGTTGGACTGTCCCTCTCCTGGGGGGAGCCACTAGACCTCTCCAGAAGGAAACAGCCCAACTGGCATCTGACATAATTAAGGGAGCCTCAGTTTGTCCTTCCTTGTGCCATCAGGGAGGTGAGGCCATGAAATGAGGGAGGGCTGTGCAAGGTCAGCAGATTCACTTTCTCCTTCAGAGTCATCTGGGTCCAAGAGCAAGACAGTTCAAGCCCCAGATTCAGGGAAAGATGGTGACCTTTTAAGTTAAGATCTCAGTTTGACTGAGGCAACACACCCATTCAGTGATCAAGGTGAGTTAAGAAATGAGGCAGAGAATGAGCCCTTTCACCTAGTCAAAAATAAGCATAACAACAGTAACTGGGGAGGGAATGGAGCTTCAGGGTCCTTGGAGACCCTGTGTCATCCTACCCCTCTAGCACCATCCACAAATCAGCAGGATTTCCACAACCTCTAAGGAAGACACAGCTTTTCAACATCACAAAGCAATGAGACTGAGTCAGTTTCCAAACCCACCAAACTCGGAGGGGAATTCCATTTGGAGACCTTTCTCCGAGGGCTCCGTCCAGCTCGGAGACTGTAAGCTCCCAGAAGGCAGGGGATTGTCTCAACTGAACTCTGGGTCTCCTCTGGGGCTCTGCATCGAGCAGGGGTTTAATAAGGTGGAATACTTGCCTCCTGACGCAAAACAAAGCCATGAACCACAACTTCCTCTCAATATCTCTCACAGACTGCCACCCAATCAAAAGACTTCCCTGAAGAGACTCTGAACAGAATAAAGTCAGGCTCATTTGAGCAACCAACAGAGACTTGCTGAGTGCTGCTGTGTGGCCAGGGCAGCCACGGTTCTGATCACAGCTGGAGGCCGGAGTCAGCAGACCCAGCACCTGTTGGTTGGGGGCCCTGGCTTACATAAGTCTCCTGCAGTTCCTGGAAGGGACCCGAGACACTGCAGGACCCCAGAGTTCGGGGCCACACGGGCCCTTGGAGGCCTTTGGGGCTGATCTTCCATTTTCAAAAAGGAAGGAATAGACAAGGAGAAAGGAAATTGATTTGCCCAAGACCTCACAGGGAGTAAATGAGGAGAGATCCTGTGCTTTTGCTTTCAAAGGAGGGAGTTGGAGATCTGGACTTTTATTTGCTCATCAGTTCGATGAGGACGGCAAGCCTTAGCCCTCCCTTCATAGTGTACAGAAGCCTCCCAACCACACTGCTTGGCTCCCCATACCAGCCTCGATTTGCTTTGTGGCCCCTCACTTTCCCGATCTGTACAATGGGGAGAGTAACCCCTGTACCCCGAGCGCTTGGGAGGATGTATAGGAAGATTTTTCGAGCCTCGGCACTGTGGGGGTGGATACAGCGATTATAGAAATAGAGACTTCCCTGGAAGGCTCTGACTGGTGGGAAGAACAGGATAATCCCGCCCTAGCCTGGCTCGATGATATCACCTCATTTTAGAGTACCCATAAGCCCCAGACCCTCCCCCCCTCCCCATCTGCTTACCTGGCTCCTGGCACAGATAGGAATAGAAACCCTCGGACTTGAGCATGATGAGCAGGGACCCCCAGCCCAGGAGGACCGCAGAGAACAGGAGATTTTCCACCACGGCGGTGCAGGCCATCCACCATCGCCTCCGGTGGGCAGTGGCCAGAGTGGGGGCCATGGCTCAAGCTGGGAGGGAGAGGCGGGGAGAGACCAGCCCGGAGGAGCGATGTGGTGGCAACCTGCAAAGAGAAGTGCGGGTCACAACCCGGAGCCTCGGTGGCAGGGAGCAGTGGGTGGCTGGCGCACCTCCCCCTTCCCCAGCCTCTGCAGCAAAATGCAAACTATGTCACCCCTTCCACGGAGGCTGCTGCAGGTGGGGGAAGGAAGGAGGGTTGAGCAAGAGGCAGGCTCGAGCCCCGGGGAAGCCCGGCAGGGATCAGCCGGAGCCGGAGCCCGCTGCCTGCAGCAGCCTCGCCCCCCTTCCGGTGCCGGGGGGACTGGAGGCTCCCCGGCCCTC